>NC_136461.1:166931432-168134360 GCF_902686455.1 Sciurus vulgaris
TAACCCAATTCACTCCTAACATACCCCATAAAAATAAACAAGCCCCAAATACTTAAGCTTGTATCCATCCTGCAGTGGGCTGTGCCTGTTGATAAAAGCATCTGCTTAACAAACAACCTATTGTAGAGGCACTGGATAAACTAACCATGTTTTGATCCATCTTCTTTAGTCCCTAAGCAGAATCACAAATGTAACTAAGGTGTCAACTTCTTCAGTCCCTTTGATTATTCTAATGGCTAATGAAATTGGGGTATTTATATCTGAACATCACTAGAATACTGTTCCTCCCATTTTTCTGTACATATCCATTTCCTTTTAAGACAACATATAGGAGTGCCAATTTTTAAGGTTTTCATATCCCCAAATTCAAAACATGTTCATATGAATCTATGAATAAATGACAAATTTTCTGTCTGTAACAATATAGATCAGGAAGCCAATTTTTAAAAAAATCTATCATTTGTTTCTATAACTCATTTTCTACGAGACAGTACATCCTAACACTTATCTTAGATCTACCTAAGTAACAGCATAATGTGATTCATTATGATTTAGTACCTAAGTCTAAATCCCTGGCCTGTTGCTACCAATTGAATGGCCTTACACATTTTACTTAATATCTATATATCTCAGTTTCTCCACATATAAAATATGTAAAGAAATCATGCCTTTAAAGGTCTCAAGAATCAAATAAAATGGCCTGTAGTCAAATGTCTAAAGCAAATGTTTATTCTCTTTTAATTCACTCATTTGACAAATATTTCATTATCTATTAATGGAAGTCATCATTAATTATCATTAATTAGACTTTGCCTAACTTTTCTCTATAAAGTTTTTAAGTAAACAAATGTTTTTAAAAAACATTTCACTGAGAGGTATACCACTTACTGTGGAGGAAAATTCACTTAAGGCTACGAAGGTTTTCTATATTTTAAGTTATAAAAAAACTTTTTTTTTTTTTTTTTTTTGTACTAGGAATGAACCCAGGACTTCTCACACACTAGGCAAGTTCTCCACCTCTGAGTTGCACTTCCGTCCTGGAACACCTTTTAATAAAGAACACACTAAATGTATAAAGCAACTTACTAGAGACAACTATTACTTTGGATTTACTTTGTGATTTTTTTAGTCTAACTTATTTATACGTTGAAAAGTCTATTATGTAAAACTCAAGAAGGAATAAAATGGAAAAGGGACAAGATACCGAAAGCATCCTGACATGCCTCTGCCAAAGCCCACTGTCTTGGGCAGTGGTCTTATACACCACCACGGGAGGTGTATAAGGTGAGCTCATAGATTGTGGGAAATAGATAAGTCTTTTGTTCTTGGAAAGGGAAGAAGAGGCAGTGGTTAAAATTTAAATTGCAAAATCTCTGTCAAATGTAGGATACGGTGATAATAATAAAAATAAATGATCTATTTCAAGAAAAAGGAAACTGCTGCCTATCATCCAAATTTCAGTTACACCATAAGCCTGGATAATAGGACTGAATTATCTTAGAGCTCCTCTATGACTCAGTTTGCTGGGAAAATTTTGCTTCCTAAATGCTAGAGAATTCCCTACTTACGCAGAAAAATCTCAAAAAAGGTAAAAGTGACTTAGGGCAAAAGGATATATGTTTTTGTTTCCAGATAATGTACAAAAGGTAGTATGATATACCAAAATCAACACTTCTGTTCTCAATCTAATAGTTCAAGTAATTCTACCTATAACAAAGATTTGGTTTAAAAACAAAACAATAATGATTATCAAGGGTTAGGGAGAAGAGAAATGAGGAGTTACTGTTTCATGGGTGGGCAGAAGTTCAGTTTGGAGAGAGGAGTTATTGTTTCATGGATAGAGAGATTCAGTTTAGAGTAATAAGAAAGCTCTGGAGATAAGACTGCGGTGACAGGTGTGTGACATGGATGGATGTAACGTCCACAAATCCTACAGTTAAAAATGGCAAGATGGCAAATTTTATGTTTGGTTTGCCATATTAAAATCTTTTTAAAGACTTTGCATAAAAGAAGAAATAGCATAAAATTAGAATGTGTTCCTCGTTATAAATTCTTGTCTAAGTCAATAATAAAAATCCCTCAAAGCAACTGAGTTGTTAACACCTAATTAGAATGAGTCAGTAACATAACACCACCATTTTGTCACTGGCGAAAGTCATTAATTATTCCAGGAGAGTATATTTATTGAAATATGCATAATGTACATACATATGTCTACATAAACACATACATGTACATATAATCATGTGCATATAATACATGTATATATGCATATGTACACATGTACATAGAGATACACACATACATACACACAAACATGCATTTATGACCAAGATAACAATCAATTTATATAGTTGTATCTTCCCCCCCCCATCAAACAGTAAAAGAAACTATAGTGGGGGTGGTCAATACATAATGTAGAATTAGAAAATTTGTTATTGTAGAATAAATGAGACTTGGACACAACCTCCAGATGCAGAAACTATTACAAAAATGCTTTGAGAATGGAGTCTAAATTTCTGAATCCCCTGCCCCATTCTCCCCTATCCTCAGACAACAGTGTTGGTTTCTGTCTGCTTACCACCAGTCCTAGCACAAGGGTGCGGACTCTTTCTCCAATCTCTGGTGAGATGTCATTGCCAAACTGCTGCAGGGTAGTGAGAAACCGTTTCAGCTTGCTGAGTTGCCTGGCACCACAGGCTGGGGGCAGTTGTTGATTAGCCAGAGAAGAAGAGGAAGAAGAGGAAGGCCCGTTGCTAAAGCCATTGGGCGGTGAGGGGGCGCCATTCAAGGCTGTAGGCGAATGGCTTGTGCCATTAGTTACTGTCAAGGGCATAAAATCAGAAGGAAAAAAATAAAATAAACTTACAGAGAACATGCACACAGAAATTGCTATCAAGTTTCTTCCCCCTGAAATCTAGTGGTCTTGCAATTACAAATATGTTTGTGACTTTTTGCAAAAGGATTGGACTTCACAAGATCACCAGACTTAGGCACTTTCTCACTAAATGGGTCTACTCCTCACACTGAGGGATAGCATTCTGCACAGAAGCTGATGATAAATGGAGTCTGCTGAAACACAGGGCCAGCTCTGCCTCCCATGTGCACATATGCCAACCACCTGAAATGCTTCAAACATAGAACAAACAGCTTTGCAAGTCAGCCTTTTGTCACAGTCTTACATCAATATAACAGGACTATTCCTTCCTAAACTGCTGCCCCAGAGAAAGTGTACATTTGGTGGAGACTAAATTTATCACTGAACATTTTTAATCATGTTTTGTACACACAACTGACAGCTGTGTTTATAGAAATAGACTTTCAAGTTTTAACCTTATACCACCCAATTAGAAGGCTATTTTCTCCCCCTCATATTTCTTAACCACTTACTTAGGGAAAATGCAAATTTTACGTAACATGCCCAAATGGATATGGTATTTATCAAGAAATTATTTCAAGAAATTGAAAGGAGACACCTCTATCCAACCGAGAGCATGACTTGGTAGTAATTCTGTAAATGTATTTCCAATAAAATTTATTTGACATCAAGATAATAATCCACAAACTAGGCTAGAAAAGACTTGCATATTTCTCACTAAAGAAAACAATGATTTTATTATGTTAATTCAGTTAACTTAGCAAATTGATCTTTATCGAACCCATTTTAAAGTATAATAGTGATTAACCATCTCCAGTAACATTTTGAGGAAGTTTTAAGGAACCTGTTATTCTTAAAGTTTCATTTCAAGATAATAATGTGGTTCTCTTATCTCAAATGAGAACCAAAGTAACGTGTCAAGAAATGATAGCTCAGCAGTCAATCTCACAGGAGACATATGCCTATCACTGTGACTTTGGGTAACAACAAGCCAAATGTAAGATGACAGGGTAACAACTTGGCACATCACAGTATTCTGTTCCTTACACATTTGGAAAGGTCTTTTAAATGGCAACAGAACACTGCATAAACAGCTTAGGATGTGTATTTTGCTGACTCTTATAGTCCCATGGATCTATTTTTGCCTGTTATTTTTCATTCTTATGGATTTCATGGCACATGGTCTGTAAATAGCATTATCTGCAATAGATAACGTTTATTAGTTTCACAAATCCTCGATGACAATTTTAACCAGAATTTTGAGATCACCAAAAACAAAGCTATCCACTCTCTCTGCTGGAATATACAGGAAAGAAAGAGAAGTTGCTCTTCTGTCAGTGTTATATCCTTTCCTGGATGGGACAGAAACACTACACTAAGAATATAGGACCCAAGCCAACTGGGAATGGAGCAAAGGTTTAACAAAAGTCTGACAGGTTCAAGACAAGGGTGATGCTACCAATTTCAGAAAGATTTCCACATGAGATTGTTGTGTACAGCAGTACGCTTTTTAACTTAAGGAAGCTATAGATTTTTAACATAATAATTATTTGAAATGGAGGAAAGTGGTCTTAGAAGATCAGAAGTAACCTAGAAACATGTTCTAAGTCAAAATAAAACTAAAATAAACAGCTACACATTAGACAAAATTAAAAGTTACAGGGCTAATAACTAGAGGTACAGAACAAACTCAATCTTCTTCATTTGTTAAAATCATAGCAGACTCCAACTCTGAAGAAATAATGCAAAGGAAAGCAAATATTGGCAGTCATGTTGACGACACTTAAGATAGGATATTTTGGTTTGTGTTCAATACCTATTGACTAGCAACCTGATTTTTTTTTGCCTCATTTCTGCATAACACATTGATGCTGAATCTTATTTTCCCTTTTTATTTGCAGAAAAAAAATTTAAACTTCAAAACCAAAACACAAAATCCAAAAAATAACTACTTACATGTTGTTGGTGTAAATGAACTGGTTCTTGGAGCTCCTTGAGTGGTTGGGGGCGGTGGCATGGTTGGAGGAGTCAGCCTAGATTGTGTCTTCACATCCACAGGTGAGTCTGGCATTGTGGAGTGCTTCTCAGTACGATCTGGAGGGTGCCACCAGGAACAGGTTATTCTAGGCCTAAGCACCTCAGTTTTTCAAGTGGGATTTATCTTTTTAAAAAGCAAGTGAGCAGAAGAAATTCAACATCTTCTATCAATAAACTACGCTTATCTCGAAAGTTTAAATCAGGATTTTATCATCCAAACCCCACTTAAGAAGGGGTAGCACAGATGGCAAGACCTCATTTGTAACTAGGTTATATTATATCCTATTGTTATTTCTGGCTTGGGCAGATGCTACCTTGGTAGTGTTATATGCAACAGCACAACTTCACTCAAAGCCGAAGCCAACATTAGCAAGAAGAAGAAAATAGATGAGGAAGAAGGATGATAATGAACTCATCATGACAGCCCAGAAATAACAAAATCCAAAGTCTGTTATGCAGGTGAGACAGTGGCAGGAGCTGGCTCTGTGATGAATTTCTCACAGACATATCTCTCCCTTCAATTTTATCTTCTCTTCTTTAAAAACCACCACTACATAAATGCTATATGTTTCACAATGAAGTCAAGATATTATTTACTTAAAATGTGTGAATCTTTGACCTGTCATTTTAAAAACATGAGACCAGAACTCCAATTAATAATATCAGACAAGTCAGCATGCAAAAGCCCCAAACCTAGAACTAATAAAATCTAAAGACATGCCTACGTTTTTTTTTTTTTTTTTTTTTTTTTTTTTTTTTTTTTTTTTTTTTTAGGTATGGGACAGATACAGAGAATTTTTCTTTGATTACCCAACAATGAACATTTGTAATTCGGAACAATATTCACCTAAGTATACTTTTCCCTTGAAATTTTGAACAGTTTATCTCAATCCAATCTACTTAGTAAAGCAATAAATCTCCAGAAAAAATGAAGTGGGGTTTTTTTTTGTTGTTGTTGTTTCTTTAGATCTACTTTCCTATAAATATTTGTGTATACACACACCCAAAATATCTCAAGGTGCTTCCACAGCTCACAAATATTTCATATTCAAAGTCTTAGAAAAGTAACATAACAAACTATTAAAAGAAAAGGCCTCTTAAAATATACTCATAGTGAAAAATTCTCAAAATTACTTCAGTCAATTATTAAAAGAAAATGAAAAGTCCAAATCACTATTCACAATTCCAAGTCTACCCTACGCAACCCAGTGAGACCCTGTTTCTAAATAAAATATAAAAAAAGGACTTGAGATGTTTCTTAGTGGTTAACTACTCCTAGTACCAAAAAAAAAAAAAAAAAAAAAAAAAAAAAAAAAAAAATTCAAGTCTAATTCATTGTTGTTCAAAACAATCTCCTTAGACTTGGTTTGCAATAAAATATTTCAAAAAATCAATATAATGTTGATACCATATTAGGGAAGATGTGATAAAAAGAATAGAAATAATCATTCTAGTAAGTGCATTTTGCATGATGATCATACAACAGTATCAGGGTCTCTGTTTCTTCATTTTTACTGCTAGCTGAACAATAAATGTCCTAGATTTGATAAAAGTGTCCTGAGTGAAACCATAGCGACACATCAGAGAGTTTTTCTACCTCTATCTTATTGTTCAACAACTTGTCTTCATATTGTTATTCCAGAGCATTTAGCAACTAGTATCAGTAAATCATTTATTCTAGAAAAATACAAAAGTTAGGCAGGCTTAAAAGTGCTTCTTCAATAAATTCATTGCACATTCTACTCACCTCAACCAACCTCAGCAACAAGGGAATAAATAGCTTTCGGCTTATGTTGCAGCTGAGGGAAGAGGTACAGCAGCAAATACAAGTCTCCCTAAATAAAGGCAAATATTTCTGTCATGCCAAGAAAGGAGGGAGTGAGGGAGGCTTGCCAGAGTCGGCTGGGAGATAACAGTGGGAACTGCTGGTCCATCTGGCTTTCATTCTGCTGACACTCACACGGAACTGTTAGCGAAGGCAGTCCAGATACACAGACTCGAAGCACGTGGTTGCACAGACAGAGAAAGGAAGAGCAGGAGGGGGAAGGGGAAGTGGGAGTAATGAAGAAACAAATAAGCAGTAGAAGGTAGGAGAAGAAAAGAAAGAGGGAGAAGAACAACAGGGGACGGGAGTCTGCCAGGGAGAGATACCCTCATGGGTCCACGTGCCCCGGCCCTAGAGCGGAACCATGATGGGCACAGCTCCACCTTCTTGCCTTCATAGAGTTAAGGGCCAAACCTAAACTTTAAAACAGATCTGAAACCCATGCTTCTTTCTTTTCAAAACAGCCCACATTATTAAGAAAATAGGATGTAGACTATGAAGCTGTCAGTGGGTCTCCTCTTTAAACTTAAGATCTGAATTTGTATTGAAGATAATCTTTTTATTTCTATCTTCATCTCGATTTTAGAAAGATTTTTGATATATTCATAATTTTTTCCTGGAAATTGTTTTGAGTGCCAATCTCAAACCATATTGGTAACATGATTCCAGTCCAAAGTACCATCAGCAGCATAGGTAGGTGATTTCTTTTTAATTTCTTAAATATCATCAACATTCTAAGAATAGTAATCATTGAACCAATGAATGGCAAAACACCACCACCCCAAAGAGGAACATACACAATCTAACCAGAATATATGCATATATATTTAGAAGTTTGACATTAGCCAAATTTCTGCAATGGTTGGCTTCACTCTGATCAAATGGAGTTCCAACCCAGAGGTCCTACAAACTGAGACAAAGTGGGACCATATGTAACTCATTCTGTGCTGTTCAGAGCAATCAATCCAGGATGGAGATAGATGGTGAAATAACGGGCCAGGCCTAATCCATACACACACAAAAACCCTCTGGAGCAGAGAGATTTAAGATAAATTCAGAAAATATGTTTCGAGTATTCTGAACTCTGCTGCATTTGTTTTGGATTATTTGAAAAAAAAATCTGAAATATATATTCTTGAAACTTTTATAGCAAACAGCACAAGAGCTATGATTTAACCACAGAAGCATTTCACTCCATTTCAAATTAGAGGACATGGTAAAACCAATATTAAGTTAGAGTCTATCTTATGTAATTTTTTAAGTTCATGAAAATTATACTTTTTTGGAATGTAATTTCTATTTTTTAGTTGCTGGAGGGGAATGCTGACATTTATTGAAAGAATGACAAACTGACTTTTTAAAAAATGAAGAGGAGGTGGAGGAGGAGGAGAGAAAGCAGGAGGAAAGAGAAAGAAAGGGGGAAAAAAAGATAAGATCTATTTGATCAGGCAGGGAAGGTAAGTGTAATCAGAAAGGGCTGACTTTACTTCTACCATAATGATTCACACCATTTATAAATAAGGCTATCTTCTCTATGTGGTTTGATTTCTCTCACTTGGCAAATATCCAACACATATGTACCAAAGATGGCTGATGCATAGAAGAAAATGTGGCATATATAAATACATTATTGATACCATTTCAATATCCAATTCATTGTCAGGGCCTTCTAGAAGTGGTATGTTTGCCATTTCCTTTTTTTTTTTTTTTTTTTAAAGTAAAAAAGAAAAGGTATGGCATAATCTGCCTTGGCACTTGTTTTACTTTAAGTTAGTTGAAAGAGTTCCAGATGTGTTTTTAAAGTATGAAAAATAGATATTCTACATTTTTCTTGTTAATATACCATTCCAGACATAGTGTAAAAGGAAAGTTCAGTTTTGGTCGGTGGCACATCTTTTCTGTCAGAGTTCATCATATCAGTTTTAAGACTAATTATGAATTACGAAGAACTTCTCAGGCATTTAGTAATTAGTCCAGGGTTAGTCATACTTGAAGAAGTATTGGTCAGGGAGGCTAAAAGCTATTCAAAATAAGGGGTGGAGAGGAAGGAATAGAAGTTCATTGGATTAGACAGAGGGGAATGAAGGGAAGGGGGGGATCAGAATAGGGAAGACAGTGGAATGAATTGTACATAACCTTCCCATGTTCATATATGAATATATGACCAGTATAACTTCACATCATGTACAACCACAAAACTTTGATCCTAATCAGAATAAGGTATATTCCATGTATGTGTGATAGGTCAAAATACATTCTACTGTCATGTATATCTAAAAACTAAAACTTCTACAGAAAAAAAAGAATTATGCCAAAGTGGAACCCATGTACTACTAAAAGATAATGGGAAAGAATGTAATTGGGCATAGAATTTTAACTTTACTGGACAAGGTGACAACTAGAGTTCTGACAATAGTCATTTAGTGACTCCAATGTCTGGGTGTGAGATGTTACAGGCCACCACTCATAGACTAGAGTGGTGGCAATGGCTGCTTCTGCCTTCCCTCCTACCTCCGTGTTTCCCTGATGAGCACTTCTGGGAATGCCTTTTCCTGCTCAGAATCCTTCCACAATGCCTGAGAAGGGGAGTCAAGTGCTGAGGTCCTAAGCATAGTGGAATGATACAGTGGAGGGATATCTGGCCTATTAGGACAATTTCCAAGTTAAGACAGACTTGACTTCAAATGTTGACTCCTCAACCATGAGTAGTGAACTACCCCAAGTTGCTCACCCTGAGTCTCAGGCCCTCACTTCACTCAGATGTGGTGAGAAACAAAATGAGAAAAATGTGTTTGAAACCATAGCATGGTGCTACTCATATCAGACACCAACAGGTATAGCTTCGTTCTCTGGATCCATCCCCCCTGGCTATTCCCTCAAGTCTACGCTCTATCAACACGGGGCATCTTCCCCAGCTTTTCTGCCTTTTGCCTTCATGCTGTGGTTTCCTTCAGCCGAAATGACCTGCCCCACTTTGCACATTCTGCACTGCCCATTATAGATCACACACATTCTCTTACAGCTTTCCTCAGCTGCCCTAGGCACCGACCACACCACACAACCCCTGCCTCTCTTCTGTCATTTATCACCATCTGTATAATGGAGATGTCTATATTATCCACTCCAACCAGTGAAAAAGGTAGTCAAGTTGATGGAAATATTTTTTTAAATTCTTCCTTAGGAGGATACTTAATAAATATGTATACACATGGTTCCTATAGGAAGGATGTTACATGTCTATCTCTTACAAATCCATTCCCTATGTGTCATTGCCAGTTCAAAGATAATCATCTTTGATTCTGCCCGAAAGGGTGGTGCAGGCCTGTAATTCCAGCAGCTGGGGAGGCTGAGGCAGGGGGTTCATGAGTTCAAAGCCAGACTCAGCACCTTAGCAAGAAAATTAAAAATGGGCTAGGAATAAAATAAAGTTAAATTAAATTTAAAAATGGGCTGGGAATATGCCTCAGTAGTTAAGCACCCCTGGGTTCAATACCTGGTACCAAAAAAAAAAAAAAAAAAAAAATCAACCTCAATTTCCTGACAAAAGAACACCATCAATGGCACAAAAATTATAAGACAGCATGGACTATATAGGAACAGATGCTCACTGACTGCTGATGGGGTTATATCCTGATAAACACATTGTTAAGTAGAAAATATCATAAATCATTGCATTTAATACACCTAACTACCAAACGTCATAGCCTAGCAACACAGTGCACCGTAGCACATCAGTTGTTTACTCTTGGGATCAGGTATCTGACTCAGAGCTGCAGCTTGCTGCTGCTGCCCAGCATGGTGACAGAGCATGTTACCGCATATCACTAGGCCAGAAAAACAAACTTCAGAATTTCAAGTACAATTTCTACTGAATGTATATCTCTTTCACACCACTGTGAAATTAAAAAAAAAAAAAAAATCCTAAGTCAAACCACACAATTCAGGGACCATCTTTAATACTGGAAGAAACTAGAGGCCTGAAATTCAGTCCAACTCTACAATCAACTTAGTACAGTTTTCGGCAAGTGTAGAAGTGACCTCTTATGTCATGTCATGTGATATGTCTGAATGCTCCCCCAAGTTCACATATTGCTAATGAGATAGCATTAGGAGGTAGAGCTTCTAAGAAGTGCCTAAGTCATGAGGACCCTGCCCTCAGTGACAGGATTGGTTTATTACAAACAGGTTAAAGAGGTAGGTGAGGGAGGCTCCTTCTGTCTTCCATCTCTCCCATCTACAAGGACTCAGAATTTCAGCAGTAAGGCAAACAGCTTGGAAGTATGGACCAGGTGCTCGCCAGACACCAAACCTGTTGAGAAGCCTTGATTCTGGTCTCCAGAACTGTGAGAAATGGATTTCTGTTGTTTATAAATTACTCACTCTAGGGCTGGGGATGGGCCCCAGGGTTGAGTGCTTGAATAGCATGCACAAGGCCCTGGGTGCAATCACCAGAACCAGAAAATAAATAACTCACTTACTCTGAGGTATGAACAGACTAAGAAAATAGGTGTCAGCCCAGTACAAAATCCTATGGCTATAATCAGAAGGCTGAGACTGGAGAATAGCAATTTTAAGGCCAGACGTAGCAACTTAGAAAGGCCCTAATCAACTTAGTGAGACTCTATCTCAAGCTAAGAAACAAAAAGGGCTGGGGATGTAGATCAGGGGTAAAGTACCTCTGGTTTAAATCTCTAGTACCAAAAAAAAAAAAAGGAAAAAAAGAAAATCTGTGCTTTATGGATATTGTTACTTCATAAATACAAATCTTATCTTTTCTCCAATCTAAAACCGTTAAGCCAGGAGAGGTGGTGCATGTCTGCATTCCCAGCAATTCAGGAGGCTAAGACAGGAGGATCACAAATTGAAGGTCAGCCTCAGCAACTTAGAGAGACACTGTCTCAAAACAAAACAAAAGTAATACAAAAAAGGTCTGGTATCTCAGTGGTAAAGTGCCCCCAGGTTCAATCCCCAGTATGTATACATAAATAAAACCTGTGTGAGGAGAGCTGTGGGTATGACTTAATGGTAGAGCACCTGCCTAATATATGTGTTTGGCCCAGGTTTGATCCCTGGCACTACAAAAAATAAATTTAAAAAGTCTTTTTTAAATGAAATCTTTGGGAAAGTCTGTAGTCCACAGGATAAAATTTAGCTTAGCTCATGTCCCATTGTCTCTTCCCTACAGAGTGCCCTGATTTGTTTAGGAACTCACCCTTTCTCCATAATTCTTGGGAGAAAGTCCTCCTTATTTTATGCTAATCAGGTTATCAGTTCCTCTTATCAGCTGGGTGTGGTGGTGCACACCTGTAATCCCAATGGCAGAGGAAGATCCCAAAACCAGACTTAGCAATTTAGTGAGGTGCTAAACAACTTAGCAAGGCCCTATCTCAAAACAAAAAAATAAAAAGGTCCAGGGATGTGGCTCAGTGTTAACCACTGGGTTTAATTCCTGGTACCAAAAGTAAATAAATGACTGCTTTCCTCTTACCTGTAGTGGGTATTGTGATCCACTTTTGGAGAATGAATCACAAAGGAAAGCCTATGGAAGAGGTTCTGGTAAAAACTTCCTCATTATATAAATGAAGACCCAAGAAGGAGCCTGGTGTGGTGGCACATGCCTGTAATCCCAGCAATTTGGGAAGCCAAGTCAGGAGGATTGCAAGTTTAACACCAGTCTCAGCAACATAGCAAGATTCTGCCTCAAAAATAATAAATAAATAAATAATAAAAAGGGCTGGGGTTATGTCAGTGGTGTGATAGAGTACCTCTGGTTTCAAGTCCTAGTATTTCCCCTCCCTCCCCTGCCCTGCTGCAGCCAAAAAATTCCTCCTCTAACCTCACTGAAATTTCAATTGCCACTTTGTTTTTAATCCACAAAAACATGTATCCATTATCTGGCATCTCTGTAGCATCTGACACTGTCCAACACATCCTCCTCCTTCAACCATCAGCAGCCCCAGGAGCCCATGAGTCTACATTTCCCTCATTTTTCTCTTGCCTTCTTTGCTGCCCCTTCTAAATCTAAGGGCTCTCCATTCCCCACTTCTGTGATTATTACTGGTATTCTCCCTCAAAGTTCCTCCTTAGATCTTCTTCGAACCTTCATTCTATACTTCTCCTTAGTTATTTACTTGTATCACCACAGTTATAAAGGGCTTGGACTTAGAAGACAAATGAGGATTTGAATATCAGTTCTGCCATCTCTTATGTAAAATTCACCACGTATTTTCAACCCATGTGTTGTGGGAACAAACTCAGATAATATAAATAACATGCTTAGCCAAATGCCTGACACAAGGTAGAGAGCCTTCTAGAAAGGATGGTTCTATTCACAATGTACCATTATGGATGATTTCTACTGCTCTGGCCTAATAGAAGTTCTAGACCCAAACATTCAGAGAACTGTGCATTTCTGCTGCCCAAATTCAAACCTCATCATCCAACATCTCTCACCTGGCCTATCCAACAACCTGATGAATGGATTCTCTGCCCTGTGCTACTTATTCATCTCTGATCCACCCTCCAAACAACATCTATCTACATATGTCAAAAATGTGAGCAAAGACCCTGCTCCTCTCCTCTGAGTAGGCTGCAAAGATCTTTTACAACCTTGCATAGAAAAGTCGACATTCTTTAATAGAGCACAGAAAGAGCTTTGTGAGTCATCTTGCTTCTACAACTGCTCCAGACTCAGCTTCATTTCTCCCATCTACTCCATTCCCATCTCCAAATGCCATCCTAAACTACTAAAGTTCTCCGAATTTCCCCAACACTAAGGCTTTCATACGTACTGCATCTTTTTCCTAGAATACTCCTCAACCGACACTGCCTTCGTCTGTCCATCATTCCTTTAAAACTGCATTTGGGAGTCACTTTTACCAGAAACCCTTTGCTGACAACTCTTCCATCCACAGCTGGTCCAGACTGCACTGTGTCTTCATACTACACTGTCTGGATCCCTCTAATCACACAGTATGTAGGCCATAATTCACTTCAGGACAATAGTGACTTATTTGTTATTTGTACTGGAGATTGAACCTAGGGGCACTTAACCACTGAACCACATCCACAGTGGGGTTTTTTTGAGACAGAATCTCACTAAATTGCTTGAATTTTCAATCCTCCTGCCTCAGCCTTCCAAGTTGCTGAGATTACAGGTGCATGCCGTTGTGCTCAGTTATTATTGTTTTTAGATTCCCAACATGTAGCAAAGTCCTCAACACACAGAAGGTTCTCAAAAAATTTGGTATTTTAAATGAATGTTTATTACTGTGAATCATAAGGCATGACTATAGTCTCAACTTTGAGACTTGAGGACTTTCAGGAAACAGGAGAGTTTAACTCAAAATCATCTATATACCTTTCTCCCCGTCATCCAAAAGTAATCCTAAGAAGAAATTTTACATTCTAAAAACATTAAGCCATCAAAGATAAATCTAGACAAATGCTAGCAAATTACTTAATTCAGCAATTTTTAAACACTGTTCAGTAATCACAAAACACCCTCTAAGATGTTTAGTAAATAATAAATAGGGGTAGGTGGGGGGAGGCAATGTAAGACATATACATATGACTTACAGTCTCCAAAAGCTTACTGACAATAATAGCCACATATATACATCATTGAAATAAAGAGAAGAGGAAAAGAGTCTTTTATTTCTTTTGGGGGGTGGGGGGTACCAGGGATTGAACTCATGAGCACTGAGCCACATTCCCAGCCATTTCAATCTATTATCTTGAGACAAAGTCTCACTGAGTTGCTTAGGGCCTTACTAAGTTGCTGAAGCTGGCTTTGAACTTGTGATCCTCCCGCCTCAGCTTCCTGAGCTGTTGGGATTACAGGTGTACACCACTGTGCCCAGTCTGAAAATAGCATTTTATGAATCAAAAATATACACTACTTGCTACAGTCCACAAGTTTTTCTGTTGCCTTTCTATATATGATGGAATGATAGATTTTTTTCTTACTGTATTTCTCTGTTCTACAATGAACATATTATTCTTATAACCAAAACCAAAAACACCACCTAAAAAACAAGCAAAAACCCTATTGGGATAAGTCAGCCATGCGTGTTTTATCTCATTTTAAACCTCACAGTGAAAAGTTACCATAAATCTTCCCACTGCATAAAAAAGGATCTGAGGCCCAAAGACCTTGAATAATTTGCCAAAGGTTATAAGTCAAAACTTGCTCTAGCCCTTCTCAAGGTACATTATTATCTTAAGCTGATGTTATTTCATCTGTAATCTGGAAAACTGAAAAACACAACACTTTCAGTCCCTGTTAAATCTAGGGCTAGCAGATGTACTGGAACTGTACTTTCCAATATGATAGCCCATACTGGAATAACATGCATTTGCTATTTAAGTTGAATAATACCTAAAATTTACTTCCTCAGTCACACTAGCCACACCAAGTGCTCAAAACAGTTATGGCCACACGTGGCCAATGGCTAGCATCTTATAAGGGTAGTTAAAGATCGTTGGCTCTAGGTAATCAGTTTGAGAACATTTCTGTTTTCACAAAAGGACAAAAACTCCAAAAGTAATGGTACTGAAATGGTACCCCAGAAATACTGTCTGTGTGGCAGAAGTGTGTGGAGGTGACAAAGCAGCTCACAGGGGTATAGCTGGGGGAGAATCACTACCTTTGGCCTCAAACCATCTTCCACTGCCATTCATATCTTTCACTTGATTTGTATGCCAAGTGTCTGTAGGCAATTCCATTTGATTGTGAGATATGAGAAAAACAATGGTTTGAAACCTGAAGACTCCTCTAAGCAAGTTTAAATTCAGAGCAAGCATGCACATAAGACATTTTGAGTACAGGTTACTAATAAACACCAGGATAACCACACTAACAAGAACAAGGCTAAGGTCAGTACTACCAATGGAGCAGTCAGAAACTGATCCAGAGTCAGAGATGATAGCCTAACGCATTTCACTGTGCATTTAAGGAACATGAATTCCGGTTAAAAAGGAAACCAGGTAGCTGCCTTGATGGTGCACATCAAGGGGAAAGGAAAAGGAAAGGGAAGGGAGAGGAAAGGGAAGGAAAAGAAAAAGGAAGGAAACAAACAAACCTGGTAAAGACCAAGGTAAATCTATACCAACTTATCACTACCATTTATGGAAAAAACAAATAGAAAACACTTTGGGTCTTCTCTATTAGGAATAATAAAAGTTTCTCTTCCCTTACTCTATAGCAATAATCTAGCTATACATGACATATCCTATTTTCAAATGACTCCCCAACCAGAAGGTCAGATCAAAGAACACAGACTTTTGTCTGATTCGTTATTCCAACTTCCTCAGCTTTTAAAGGAGTGCATGAGATCTTAGGTTTAAAAGGGTATATGAGATAAAGACTATTGAATGAATGAATGAATGAATGAAGAAAGCAAAGCTAGTTTTTATCAAAATAGCCAGAGGCTTATAAGTAATCCATGGTTCCCAAGGGTGGGACAGAGGATGTGTAAGGCAGATAGGATTGAAGTACACATCCTTTCAAATGAAGACTGAAATCCAGAGAAACAAAAGCAAGAAATAATCTAAACCAATTTGTTTATTTTTAGAAAGAGATGACCTGCAGGCCACCAAGAAAAGGGAAAGTATTGTAAACATTAACAAAAACTGAAGTGATGGTTCTGGCAGAAGCATCAATAAGTTTGAGAGGGAAAGAACTACTGGTCATGGGGATACTGCCGGACTCCAAGCATTACCCGTATGTGCAAGTCCCTTAGAAATGTCATCCCTCCAGGCTATTATCACCTTCACTCCAGTGACTCCTGCTCTTCATTCTAATAACCAGAAGGTATGGCTACCAAGCTACCAAGATGATATCAAGAGGTCTCAGGCCTAGCTATCTCACTTCAGCTAATCTGCTTTGTACTCCAGTTCTGTTTAAGAGCTTAGGAAAAAAGGAGTCTCCAGTTTAACCAAAAAAATTTAAAATCCCTGGCATAGGGAATCTGCAAATGTCCACTGAGTGGTTAAGATAAAAATACTTGTTAAGAAAAAAGGAAAATTCCCACATAACAGAAAAGCAGCACCTGCTGTGTAAGAAGTGAAAGAAGACACAGGCATCAGTGGGGTCTAGAAATAGAACATCATTATCTAAGCCAAATTCAGTTGTCAAATTATGGATCATTCCAGAGGTGAAAAAATCATTAAATAGGCATCCATGATTTTCACAATCTTAAAGGTATGGATAACTTTTGCTCTAGTGACATCTTTATCAAAGTTCTGGAAGGCTCAGGAGCTTCTGCAGGAACATGGGAGCACAGACCTCCGGTATAGTCAGTAACAGCCATCCAGAGAGCAGTTAGTAAGTCAAGGCAGAAAAGTACAAAGGTACACAGGGCATGTGCCTCTGGTTAAATCACAGACAAACAAAGAGTAGGATCTTAAATAATTATTCTTTTTTTTTTTTTTTTTTTTTTTCTTTTTTTGGTACCAGGGATTGAACCTAGGGGCATTCAACCACTGAGCCACATCTCCAGCCCTTTTTATTTTTATTTTGGGACAGGGCTTTCCTAAATTGCCAAGGCTGAACTCAAACTTGCAAATTCTCCTCCCTCGGCTTTCAAGTCTCTGGAGTTATAGGCATACACCACCACACCAGGCTTAAACGAATCTCTCTCTTAAATATAACTGAATGTACTCTATGAGAAAAAAAAAAAAAAAGTACTGTTCATTTATACTTCACATTACAGGCGATGGGACAGGAACCAAGTTTTCAGGCTGCCAAATGACATGCACATTTCTGTATTATGGGTACATCTGGAGCAAAGAAATAGGATTAAGAAAGGCAGAAATACTGGATACCAAAAGTCTGGAGAAAAAAGTGATACAGACATCTAGCATGATAATGGCTGCAAGAGGGAGAAAGGGGGGAAACTGAGATATTCTACAAGTCTCTGCCAAATCCTCAGAGATTGGCAACAAACACAGTATGCAGAGGAATCTGGAGGAGTGTGATGATGTCAAAAGACCAAAACCAAAATACAGATGAAGAACACAGGAAAAGGATCAGCTCAACTAAGTGATACTCTTCTCCTCACCTGTGGAACATCCCACCGTGTTCCTCTCTCACACCTGCCACCATCGAATTATCCTGCCTCTTCACTGTGCTTCTCCAGTCCACATCCCCACCTTTGCTCAAGTGACCACTATCTTCCACTTGAACTTTTTCAGAAGCTACTATCTTCATAACGCTACCACCAAACTGCAATCTATTTATCATATGACACATGGAATGATCTTCTCAAACAAATATATTCACCCATTTTTAAAAAAGCATTCATTTCACTGCATGTGGGGGTACATGCCTGTAAGCCCAGCAACTTGGAAGGGTGGGAGAGGAGTATCATAAGTTCAAGGCCAGCCTGAACAACTACCAAGTCAGACCCTTGGCAACTCAGTGAGATGCTGTCTCAAAAAATGAAAAAAAAAAAAATAAATAAATAAATAAAAATAAATGACCTGAGATGTAGCTTAGTGGTAAAACACCTATGTGGGTCAATTTCAGTAACAAAAAAAATAAAATAAAATAAAATAAAATAAAAGGCATTCATTTAAAAATATTAAGTCATCTATAAAGTCTTGATTCCAGCTCAGATAACGAACAAAAATGAAAACTAAATCACTACCCTCAAGAACTACACATTCTAACAACAGGATCAAGTGACTCCCCAGTTTAAAATGTTCCAATGATTCACCATCACTGAGATAAAACCCAAAACCATTCAAATGACCTACAACCCAGATAGATTTAACCTCTCCTTATTTCTCAAGTCCCATCTCACACTTCATTGGTTTAATCAGTTGCAAACTTCATCTGACCTCAGGGCCTTTGACTTGGCCCAGAAAACTCATCTCAGCTCAAATTCAAGGAAGGTAAGTTATTTCTTTAGTGGCAGAAATAACGAAATAAAAGCTTTTGATGATAAATGCAAAAATCTCACAGAAATATTCATACCTCACTCCCACTACAATGGGGCTTCCATCAATACCATTCCACTTATACAACCCCAGCAAAAATACAAACTCTTCTGTAGTTAATCTACCAGGTATTTTTCAGTCTCCAGCATATTTGACCTCTCGACATGCCATGACCTGTTTAGTCATTTCTTATTCCTTGTGTCCAGTGGCATCATTCTTCTGGTCACCTGCAAAAAGTTCAATGAACTGTCACAGATCCAGCCCTTCCTCACCTCCTCATCTTCAGAACTGGCTTCATCCCTTGAGTTCCTAAACACAGACCTTCACATCTCATGTGACAAATTCTTCCAGGGAAGAACAGTCTCCTGAGTGACAGTTCAGTACCTGATTAACAACTCTATCTGGATATTCCATGGGCAGTTATATTTAGAATCAAACCCACCACCTTCCTTTGAAAATCCATTCCTCCTCTTGTATTTCAATCCCTGGGCAGAATGTCATTTCCCAACAAGCAGACCAAGCCCTAAAACACCACAATCATTCTGAGACTTCTCCTTCTCCAACATCCTCCTTCCTAGTCCAACCCATCCCTCTTATCCCATCAATTCTACTTCTAAATGCCTTTAAGACTTGCCCTCAGTTTACCTTTGCCCTGAACTTCAGAGCCTCTGAACTATTTTCTTTACCTCCAGGGCTCCCCTGCCCAAAGCCCTTCCCAAGTCACTTTCAGAAGCAAGACTTTTAAAACCTGAGTCTCACAAAAATCTACTATAATCACTGCATACGTATAAAAACTGGTGAGGATAATGGGTCTGTACCTTTTCAACTCTGTATCGCCAGTGGCTAAACACAGGATCCCACACACGGCCTTAGTTCTTTGTACTAAACCATCTAAAAACTTTTAGATTGTCTAGATGTTCATTCTCCCCATATTCTGTGAATATTCTGTTTCTCAAAATTAACAAAATACTTAAAACACCAACAGAATTTTTTTCTGAAATTTTATAGATGTTTTAGAAGTTAATTTGAAATAAAAACAGATAAACTGAAAATGAAGTACAACAAGTTTAACCTGACATTCAGAAATTCAGGATAAAACTATAAATAAGCAGGGTGTGGTAGTGTATGGCTGTAATCCCAGCGATTGGGGAGGCTGAGGCAGGAGGATTACAAGTTCAAAGTCAGCCTCAGCAACTTAGGGAGATCCTGTTTCAAAATAAAAAATTAAAAAAAAAAAAAAAAAAAAAAAAGGAATAAGGATGTGGCTCAGTGGCTAAGTGCTCCAGGGTTCAATCCCTGGCAAATAAATAAATAAAACTATTTTAAATAAGCAGAAAAATATGAATCTCAGAAATGGATATATATTTATCTAAAAATTCAGTGTATGATCAAGATGACTTCTCATTAGTGAGAATAAAGGTAAAGCAATTCATTAAAATTTCCTAGGAACTATTAGGCAACAATTAAAAAAAAAAAGAAAAAAGGTAAGCATCTGTCTTCTGTACAATAGTCTTCCCTTATCTGAGGTCTCATATTTCCACAACTTTGTCATTCACAGTAAACATTAAATGGAAAATTCCAGAAATAAACCCTTCATAAGCTTTAAACTGCAAGGCATTCTACATAACATGATGAAATCTATTCTCCTATTTCACTACATTCCGCACCATCCTGGACGTGAATCATTTCTTTGTCCAGCATGTATTCGCCCCCAACCTGTTAGTCACTTCATAGCTGTCCTTGATATCAGATGGTCTGTTGCAGTATCACAGTGATTGAGTTCAAGCTACCCTTACTGAATAGCCTCATGCTATGGCACAACCCTAGTCATTCACCATACCTCACCTCATCATATATTATCATCGGAAGAAGAGCAAGAGGAATTTGTTTTTGTTTTTGTTTTTTTTTCCTCTATACTGGAGATTGAACCCAGGGGTGCTCTACCACTCATCTACATCCCCAGCCCTTTTTATTTGGAGACAGGTTGGCATAGAACTTGTGATCCTCTTGCCTCAGTCTCCCAAGTAGCTGGAATTATAAGCATTCACCACCAGACGCAGCTACGTCAGATATTTTAAAGAGGGAGAGAACACAGTCATATAATTTTGATTACAATATATTGTTACAATCATTATTACCAGTAATTTTTGCTAATATTTAACTGTACCTAATTTATAAGTTAGACTGATTGGGTATGGTGGCACATGCCTATAATCCCAGTGACTTGGGAGGCTGAGGCAAGAAGAATCCCAAGTTCAAAGCCAGTCTCAGCAATTTAGCAAGGCCCTAAGCAATTTAATGAGACCCTATTTCCCTATTTCAAATTAAAAATAAAAAGGGCTGATAATGTGGCTCAGTGGTTAAATATCCCTCGATTCAATCTCCAGGACAAAAATACATACATACAAACATACATACATAAAATTTATCATAGGTATGTATATAAAGAAAAAAACAGCATTTATAGGATTTGGTATTATCCACAATTTCAGACATCCACTGGAGGTCTTGGAGCACAGAACCCTGAGGATAAGTCAGGACTGCTGTATTCAAAGTCATGCTTTTCCATAGGAATAACATCTAATATAAAAAATTTTAAATATTAAGTAGGTAAGTACAGATTTACATAATTTTAGGACTAGGACAGTCTAACCATGATTTTTTTTAAAAAAAAGAAGGCAGAACCAGTAATATTACTTACTAATAAATTAAATAGAGCAAAATGTACCATAAATAAATTAATAAACCAAGAAAAAGTTACTTGGGATGAGATAATAATGAACTGACGGTCTTGTTAAATAAGAAATAAGAAATGCAGAGGGGAAATATAAATGACCTGTAATCTAATGGGGGATAAAGTTTAAAATACTAGTATTTTTTTGTTTACTCAAACAAAATCATCTTTTACATGTAAGAAAATGACTTTTTTTTTTTTAACTAGTTAAGGTAAAAATGACACTTTAGCACACTTTTATAAAACGCTTATTTTCTTACAGGACAATTGGGCTAATAGGCATAAAATATCCCTAAACTATAAGTATCTAATATATCAATTCCACTCTTTGGAAATTATTTTAAATAAATAATATCAAGCATACAAAGATGTTTATAATAAGGAGTTTAGAAAAAACAATGGCCATTTGACAACTGGAATTCAAATACAACCATATGGTAAAATATAATGACTTGTACATTTACATGGAAAGAACCTTAAAACACACTAAGTGAAGGGAAAAAAGTTGCAAATCTACATACTTTACAAGATCCTGTTTTTAAAAAGCCTATTGTCAGACAGACGGATGTGTATGTAATTAAAAGTCTGAAAGCATGTGAACAAGATGAATCTATATCAGGATACTAAGAATGATTCTCTCTCTGTCAGTGGTTCACACTGGGCTAGAGCTTTCAAATAAACTGTCAAACAATTATTTTGTGAAAAACTTTTTTCTAGTAGGGCACGGTGTTCCACACCTATAAATCCAAGGACTCAGGAGGCTGAGGCAGAACGATCACAGGCTCAAGGAAGGCCTCTGCATTTAGCAATACCCTCTCTCAAAAAAAAAAAAAAAAAAAAAAAAAAGTGTTGGGGATGTAGGGCAGTGCAGCCCTGGGTTCAATCCCCAGTAATAAAAATCATTTTTTGCTATTTTTTTTTGCTCTGTTTGAAAACTATTATGAACCAATTCTGAACCTCCTGAATAACATCTCTGAATCTAGGATAAAGAGCATAAAACCATGGAACTGCTGGACACAGTGGCACTCTTCAGTAATCCTAATTTGGGAGGCTAAGGCAGGAGTATTGCAAAGTCAAAGCCAGACCAGGCAACTTAGAGACATCCTGTCTCAAAAAAAAAAAAAAAAAAAAGAGCAGGGGCCAGATCACAGAGTACCCCTGGTTCAATCCCCTGTACTCACTTATTCACTAAATAAATAAATAAAGCCATGGAACCAAGGCACTCTATCACACTTTGGTAGCAGATATTTTTCTTGGTGACTGATGAGTAAAATAATTGAGTGCCTTAAAGTCAATTCAGGTAAAAATAGCATATCTAGATTTCTAGGAACAAAATGATTTGTAAAAAATATTAAGGAAAGAATACACTTTTATTTGGAACTCCACCAAGGCTGTCAGCTTCGGATTGAAGGAGTGAAAAACGGAATGCAAGACAACCGAAAAGGAAGGGGAGGGTTCCATGAGGCGAGGTCATCTGTAGAGGAGTCATGTAATTATCACATGAAAATGCTGAATGCATAATAACAGAAAAGAAGGGCCTTATTCACCTTGGTACTTCAATTTTCCAACTGTACCCAGAATTAGTGCTTATCAAATAAAGATCCAGAGGTGGTAGTGGCAGAAGGGGGGGGGGGGGGTGTCACAAGGTAGGCCACCATAAGAATAAACCTCCCGAATAGCAGGATGCAGTGGCACACACCTGTAACCCCAGCAGCTCCAGAGGCTGAAGCAAGAAGATTACTATTTCAAAGCCACTCTTACTGAGCAATTTAGGAAGACCCTGTCTTCGGAAAAAAAAAAAAACAAAAAACAAAAACAGGCTAGGGATTTGGATCAGTGGTACCAATAAGTGAATAAATAAGTACATGTAAACAAATAAATGATTGATTTTTTTTGGGGGGGTGCTGGGGATCAAACCCAGGGCCATGTGATTACAAGGCAAGCGCTCTACCAACTGAGCTATCTCCCCAACCCCTGATTAAATTCTTTATAAAGTATTTAAGGATGGCACACAACGAAACAATACCCTCTCTATAAGGCAGCTTCACTAAAAGTTGGGTCCTCAAGGAGGGTTCCCAAAGACAAGTTTGGGCAGCTTATAAATTACAGTGGCAAACTCTTCACATGTAATCATATTTACACACTACTGGAGAACTGTATTTACATGGAAATTTCTCCATGGTTTAATACATTCAATACACAGGGAAATCAGGTTCATAAACCTTATGCAGCTGTTTCAATTTTACATTTACATTCATTCTTTTTTTTTTTCCCCTTGTGCTGGGAATTGAAAGCAGGGACTTGAACATGCAAGGCAAGTGCTCTACTCCTAAGCTACACCTCAAGCCCCATGTTCATTATTTCTTAACACAGTCTCTGCTTCAGCTCATATTTTGCATAATATGATTTTTCATGGAGGTCTATGAGCTTATTTTAATTAATAAAGTAATTTGGAGAAAGTGCCCTAATAATTAATTGCTAATAAATACTCCCTAAGGACAGAAGCCCAAGTTCCATTTACCAAAGAAATGTCTGCATATGTGTACTCAAGTGCATCTAAGTCTCTTTTTACCTCCCTTATTTTAAGTTAAACCCAAGCATGCCTTTTAATGTCAGGAAGACCACTGGGGAACCTTAGAACCACAAAATTCTGACTAGCTACAATCTGAATAATACATTTTTATAATTCACATACTTTCTTAAGTTCCAGGTATGTTTCTCAAGTGAATACACAAATAAATTTCACATGAAGTCCTTAATATAGTCTCATCTGTACTAATACTTTAAACGTATGTATATATGATATTAAGTTGACAGTCTAAATTCCCATCCATTCACTGGGAATCATTTATATTTCATATAGCACTGGAGATGTCTTCTCTGAGCTGATGTAGAATTATAAAGGGAGAAAATCAAACCTAGCATTGATGGACAACTGCAAAGAGCATGCCATGTAAAAATGAAAAATGTTGCTTGCTAGAGAACTATAAGGTCATTTTCAAGAAAACCACCTCATTGATACTATTTGTCAAATTAATCACAAAAGTATTAAATGTTCTAAATACAAAGGAAGGCGATCTCAATCTCAGGTCTCTCATGTTGTTGATGTAATTAGTAGCAATAGTAATAATAGTAAGAGTAGTACTAGTAGTCGTACTAGGGATTGAACTTGGGGGAATTTTACCACTGAGCCACATCCCCAGTTTTTACTTTTCTTTTTTATTTTGAGATGGTCTCACTAAGTTGGTGAGGCTAACCTGGAACTTGGGATCCTCTTGCCTTAGCCTCCCAAGTTACTGGGATTAGAGGTATACAATACGATGCCCAGCTTCCCCATGTTATTAGTAACTTATTAGGAACTTGTTACTAATAATAACTCAAATCACGATATATCCAAAAATCAGCCCTATGATAATCACACTATACTTCCTTAAAATGCAAAAAGGATAGAATTTCTAGAACATGATCAACACCACCACATAAGTCCACTGTGTTTCTGAATGTTGACATTCCTTGAGGGGCAGCAAGAAGAAATGTGGGGAACCTATGTTTGGAGAGACAGAGCAGTGGCTCTGAGTGCCCTTTCCTTCTCAGAGACCACCGCCCAGGATTCCTAGCCAAAATTATAGACTAATCAAGTATTTCGTAGATTATTACCTTCATCACATTCCTCTCTCACAAACAGTAACATGAATAAACTAGCAAGCAAACTCTGGATTTTGCCTTGGTAGGTGATGCATTGTATCAACTTACTTGGCTTGACTACACAAAATCATGAGGTCAGAATCATGTACCTTCAGTGGTTCCCTATTCTTTATTTACCTTCCTTCCTGTCTATTCATTTTGCCTCTGAGAAATCTGGAACTCTAATACCTAGAGGAAGATATTAAATTGTGACATCCACTAGGTACAAAGTCCTGAGCTCCATCTCTCTCCCTCTTCTGGGACACCAATGTCTGCTTCTGGGACAACAGTTCCAGTAACCATTTAAACTAATCCATATAATGGTTGTGGACTAACTGCAAATTCAAATGTACACATGCATGCACATTCATGCACACATTCCCTCCTCCCTTAAAACTGGCGATTTTGAGCTAGTGGAGCAGAATCACTGGAGAGATTCTGAAACAAATGATCTCAACAATGCATCCTGTCCCCTGTATGAGACTGCTCTGAGGAGCCTCTGACACTGATGGGCAGAGGAAGAAGGGCAGAGGCAATCACCACACTAGTGAGTGAAGAGAACAGGCTTTCGTCTTATTCCTCCTTTCTTTCTCACCATGAATACATACCAGGTGTTCAGTAATAGCTGCATTACCAGTTAATGTCTTAAACACTCACACACACACACACAAAGGTCCTTTTCTGCCTTGACTTAAAGGATTATCTGGTACAGGTCTTACACAGGGCTTTCAGGAACCAAAGAAGGACCAGTGGCTGAAGCACAATAGCATTACAAACAGATCCTGCAGTTTCCTACTCATTCATACGTTCTAATGCTTCTGGAATGTCTATTTATAAACACAATAAATACTAGAAAAAAAAGTTTTTCCATACTGAGGATTGAACCTAGGAGCACTTTACCACTGAGCTACATCCCCAACTCATATATATATATATATATATATATATATATATATTCTTACTATATTGCTGAGGTTGACCTCAAACTTGCTATCCTTCTGCCTCAGTCTCCCAAGTCAAAGGGATTGCAGAAATGAGCCACTGCATTCAGCTAGAAAAAGAATTATCATTTCCCTTCTCCCCTCTACAAATGGTCAGCTCATTTTCACCTTTTATGTTTCAACATCAATGTCCCATCCTCAGGAATCAATCCTTCCTGGCCACCTTAACTAGCAGGATTTTCACCCCTTTGCTTCCTTCACAATAGTTACAAAACTCAGAAATTCTTTTATATCCTTTTCTCTGAACTTCAGTTTCCCTCTCACTTCAAGAGCCCTGCTGTGTCCTAGTCCTAACACAGTGTCTGGTACAGCAATACTCAAAAATATCTGTGGAAACAAAGGAGGAAGGCAGGATTCTAGCTTTCAACAGGCCAACAATGGCCTGTGAGCCAGCCCAGAACCCAGGGAGAAAAGGAACAGGGAAGTGTTGTCAATCAGAGACACAATGGGAGAGTTAATAGCCAAGAGTTCACCCTGAGGTCAAGGTCAGATGTAATGTGAGACAAGTCAAACACCAAACAGGCCAGAGAATATGAAGAAGGGAGGCTTTCAAGAGTAGATGAACCCAGGCTTATCCAGTGTGGTACAGTCTCAGACAAGGTGAGTATAGAAAGTCAAAAATGAGACTGCACTGACCTCAAAGACCTCACTTGCCTCAACTTAATTTTCCAAATTCCTATATGCTTCTCTGCCAATAGCCTCACATCCTACCAGAGAGACCAAAATAAGGTCATCGGTTATAAAACCCCGCAAACCCCATCCTCAGATCTCCTGAGCACCAGTACCCATGGCTCCAGGCTCAGAAGAGGTAAACTTCATTCTCTAGGGACTTTACTCTGCCAATCATTTCACTTTCTCCCTATCTTCTCCCTGCCCAGTTCTCTTTTCAGAAACCTGAGTGTGCTGGAGTCTCTGATCAAGAAAACCCCAAACTCCTCTTAGTGAAGATACTGTGTCATTTATACTTCCACAGCCAATTTTGAGAGTAGGCCTTAATGGCTCCATGTATGTTGCTACCTAACACAAATATTCCAACAAAGGGACAGAAGTTACTTGAGCTACCTTTCCTCCAGATGGCCAGATACAGATGAACTTAGTGCATCATTTCATGATATGCATCACCTCCTCCTCTTTCTCCCCTTGTTTTAGTGACATTTGACTCTCTCAAAACCTCCATAACTGTTCTTTCTACTCTCTTATGCCTGCCCCCCGCCCCCCAGAGCCCAGAGCTCTATGCATGCCTGGCAAGTTTTCTACCACTGAGCTACATTTCCAGCCCTCTTCATCTCTTCCTATACCCTGGCATTTATACCCCTGTGGTTTTTTCCCATCTCTTTATACCACACATTTTCTTCTTGATAAGCCACTCCAAAGGTTTTAGCTATTGCCAGTGACTTCAAATTGAGATTTCCAGTAGGCCCATCTCTATTCAACAAACCTGCCACTGACTCCATTTTGAACATTTCTGTGGCCATATATTATGTAAATAGGAAAGCTAGCATTTCAAAGTGACCTTACTATATTCTCTCCACGTAGGAGTCTCCTTTCTGGTTGACGGCAGCCAGTTGTTCAAATCACAATTCAGGGCTGCCCTAGACACCACTGCTCTCCAATCCCTGACTCCACATCAACTGACCCCTATACCTCTTTGGTTCTGTTCATTTGGTACCTCCAGAGATTGTGTCCCCACTCCTCTTTCTCATTGAAAAAGAGATCTTTTCTCATTAGATCTCCATCCTGTCTCACTTGGTATACTGCAACTATCTTCTTAAAGTTACCCTGCCATCATTCTTGGAGTGTGCGAACATTTAAACCCAGTGACATGACTCTTCTGCTTAAAAGGACCAAAAGCTTCCTTTGCCACCATTTCTACCTACAAGACAAATATGTACTTGTTACTTTGGTACTCTCTAACCTCCGGCCAGGCCAGTTCACGCCATAGTATTCCCAGTTTATGTTCCTCTTGTGTTTAAAATGTCTTCTGACTTCAACAAGCTCATGATCCTTCAAGAAACAGAGCAAGCGCTTCCTCTTCCATGAAGCCTTCCCTAATCACCCTGCCACATATTCAAATCAGAGAGTTGATCGCTCCCATCTTTGGGATCTACTTTGCATAAACTTATTAGCAAAGTGAGCATTATTTATTACTATTACTGTATTTGCAGCTGTATGTCCACACAGGTATGCACACATTAAATGAGAAAATACCAATGCAAAGGATACGTACAATGCATGGAACATAATCAAGCACTAAAATAAATAGCAGTTGACACTATAACCTCAGAATCTGAACAAACTTACAATACACATAGGGGAAAAGGTAAGTACCTGTTGATTAAATAAACATAGCTTTCTCATTGGAAGACTATGTGTTATTTCATTATTTTAGTTGCCTGAGATGTGTTTGGATTTAAGCATGTGCATTACAAAGAAAAGACTGAGGAAACAACTAGATTTTCATTCAAAAGTATGGGTTCTCTCTTATTCTTTCCTCCTTGTATCCCTGTTTATTCATATCCAGACAATTCACCACCTGGACCTCAATCTCTCTCATTTCCCATTTCTCTCATGAGGAGACACAGTGTTCATTTGTTATAAAGTTGATGGGCAAGCATGGTGGGGGGGGGGTGCATGCTGAGGAAGAATTTTAATCACACATATTTCTCAGACCATGCCAGCCCATCTGATTACAGAGCATCCTGCCCCTTCCAAGAAGAAATAAGTTTCTCCAAAAAGTTAATTTTATTCAATTTTAGAATTATTTTAAGAAAACTGACATTCATTTTCTAAGATTAGCTAAGATATCCTCAAG
The DNA here is from genome assembly GCF_902686455.1 of Sciurus vulgaris. Taxonomy (NCBI): domain Eukaryota; kingdom Metazoa; phylum Chordata; class Mammalia; order Rodentia; family Sciuridae; genus Sciurus; species Sciurus vulgaris. The sequence goes on from NC_136461.1 coordinate 166,960,347, forward strand.
TGTCCCCAAACTAAGTTTATGAAATCCATTCCCAAAAAATTAAACACGTAGTTCTTTTTAGTTCTTTTTCTTCTCTAAGCCCATGTTATCAATCAAGGAAAATGTACTAGGAAGGGGGAAAAAAAAAAAAAAAAAAAACTTGTTTGAGCAAACTATCAGAGCAAACTATCATGAAACTCTAAGAAACTTATATCTCTGTACTATATAAACATCTCATGAAATTTAATGCTGAGATAAAATTTTAAAGAAATGAAATACAATAAAAAGTGTGACTATAATTTTTCATAGTAAGATACAGTGTTATATTAAAGATGATACCATCTGAAAATGTGAAATTTTCAGTTATATTTTTCTTAAAATTTTGGGAGGACAATATTAAAGTCATAATTTTTAAAATAATCACAATGGTAAAAAAAAATCTTAGGCTGAATTTATCCCAAAGTTGCTTAATATTTTAATCAGATAATGTTTATTTGATTTATACAGTTGCTACCTAGTATCCATAAGAGGAGTTAGGAATAGCCTCCATAAATGGATAGATGGATAAAACAATACTCTGACAAAGCTCATTACAAATAATGCAACTTCCCTGCCTGCGCTCAGAAGTTCTTTGGCACTGGATGTGGTGGCCCACTCCTGTAATACCAGCAACTCAGGAGGATGAGGCAGGAGGATGGAGAGTTTGAGGCCAGCCTCAGCAGCTTGGCTAGATCATGTCTCAAGATAAAAATAAAAAGGGCTGTTTATGTATAGCTCAGTGGTACAGAGCCTCTGCACCAATCCCCAGTATCAAAACAAAACAAAGTCTTTGGGTGAGGAGCTAAAATGACCAATATTAACTATTTTTATATTTCATCACTTCCATGGCTCACTCTTGTACAGAAATTAATTAGTAATATGGGCAAAAAGAAAGGCATTGGGGGAGAAAATGCCAAAATCAAGTCACTCTAAATAATCAGGCTGTAATTGATAGTTGGCTATATTCACATTTTATAAATATGAAAACCAACTGACTCCTGCAAGTTCTCACGGACTATGTCCGTGCCAGAAAAGGAGGCAGAACCCGTGGAAACAATGACTACATGGGACCAAGAGGGCGTGTGAGTCTGTTGTTTTTAATCAGTCATTTCAAGAAGTAGCAAAGTGAACACTATAATGGGGGTGAACTAAGTAATCATTAAACTTCTTTTCCATGGAAGGACCCCATTCTCCTTCATATATCCACATCTGCAAAACAGAAAATCCTGGGGAACTTGCTGAGATTTAAATAAAACAAATAATATTATCATGATCTCGTCTGCTACTTCACCAAATATTCATGGAAGGCCAAGGTGTATGAAACATGCTCCATGATTTAGTACCCAAGAAATCAGATGAGAAAACTGAGGCACGGACACCAACAAAAAGGAGGGCAGATGAGGAAATCACACCTGGCTTTATTTGACCTCAAAGCCCAACTTCTTCAACACTGGAGACTATGTCGGTTCAAAACAAGGATACTTGGGAGTCAATAATTCCACCATGAATAAATTATAAGTAACAGAAAGAAGTGATAAAATGTGAAGTCTAGACAGGGTATTCAGTAAGGAAAAGAGAAAGTATTCAAAATTATGACAGATGTGAGCATAGTTCTCAGGATAACTAAGAGAAATATAAATGATATCTTACAAATATGGGGGAGGGAAATCAAATACAAATGGAAAGAATACAGAAATTCCAAAGTGGGAATTTATGTGCCATCAAAACAAACCATAGTAAAATTGCCAGCAAATCTTGAAGCTTTGATAACCAGTTTGTTATCCTTAATGTATCAGTAATTTTCTCAAAATCATCTAACCATCATGGATATGTATGATTTCATTTTTCCATTTCCAGTTCTATCTCAGTCCCTCACCCATTGTAGTGTCCCACTTTTCCTTCAGTCTGGAGGATGGTCTATTCAACCTATGGGTGAGATTATTCTTACCTATAAAACCAGTTCTCTCTGCTGCCTTATTTCTATTGAGGCATGACCATCCTGCCAAATAATCTATGCTCAAGATGTGTACAGCATCCTTGAATCTATCCCCTATTCTCCCAAATAACAGTTATTCAATAAATTTCTAACCCATAGTTGCCAACACCTTGATGCCTTAAAGATATTCCCATGTGGATTTGGGCCTTCACTGCCTTTTGGATTTTTCTTTTTTTAAGGAGAACCCAGGGGTACTCTAACACTGAGCTACATCTCCAGATCTTTTTACTTTGAGACAAGGTCTCTGTAAATTGCCCAAGTTGCCTCAATCTTGTGAGCCTCCTACCTCAACCTCACGAGTTGCTGGGATTCCGAATTTCTTCCTAATCAACTCCATATTCTTGCCTCTCTGTCTCTGTGACAATCATTCTCTTGGCTGTTCATAACCTACTCGACTTTAAGTTATTTAGCACTGGGACTGTATTTCCCTCTCTGAAATCTAGGCAGTACTTAGCACAGTCTTCCCCAGAAGCAGTACTCAAATATTTTCATTTTAAGTTGAATCCTATCCACCATGCAGCCACTGGAACTCATTTATGCTTTGAGATGATGCATATGTAGTCAATTACAACTCAGTTACTTTCAGATAAAAAGTAACTGGAATTCTACCCCAGGGCCTGTGCTCTTCCAAAGGACACAAGTATTTCATCTGTACCTCCCCATAATGTCCACTCAGGTATCATTGCATTGAAAGAAAAAAAAAAGTTACTTGCATCATAAATTTGACTTCTAACAGGATGATGGTTACTAGAGTAACTTGTACCAGCATAACTCCTTCAGGGGTCTTAAAGAAGACAACATGATAGCCCTCGGTATGTCTATTGCATATTAAGAGAAATTCAAAGCAGGTTCTGAATCAGAGCTTATAATGAGTTGCAAACAATGCCCCTTGATACAAATACGTGATTCACACAAAAGTTTTTGATTGTGTCACAGCTTGACTCTTACTTTACTTTCTGCAAATGCCTGTTTCTTAATACCTCCGATCTAAAATGGGTTTAAAAATACCAGAGTATAACAGGACCCCCCCCCCAAAAAGATGTACTATGCAGGATTGACCAGGACTAGGTAGAGTAGTATGTGGTTTAGAACACTCATCCTGCCCTACAAAGAAACAGAAAACAGAAATTGGATGGAATGCAAATGATAGTAAAATAAATATCTGCAAGATGCATGGAACAATGAATAATACAACCATGAGTCACAGTAAGGTCTTGAGAATGGGATGCTGTTTAAACATCTGATGTTATGACATCAAACAGGGAACACAATCAAGGATATCTGGGATGAGTTAAGTCTGTTGGACAGGAAAACGTCCTCCCGGTGGCCTCAAGAGACCCCTGAGCTCCCGCTCACTGTCCCTGCTGCCTCTGATTCTAATCTCTGAGTGCTCTTGCGTCCTCCTGTCTAACTCAGCCATGCTGGTCTCCTTCCTGTCCTTCAAGCCATCCATGCCACACTCCAGCCTAGTTTATGTTCCCTCAGCTTGGAAGGCTCTTCCCCATACAGTCACAAGTCTCCTCCCCTCACCTCCCTTAAATCTCTGCTCAAAATTCCTTTCTCAAGGAGTCTAATCTCAACCACTCAAATTAAAACCACAACCTGAGCCCCTGCCCCAACAGCCTAAGGAGCTCCTCACCCTGCCTGTTTATTTGAATTATAATATCATCTAACATACCACAGAATTCACCAACATTTTATGTTTATCATTTATTGTCCATTCCTGCCCACCCCAAAAAGACTAGAATGTAAGTTCTATGAGGGCAAGGAAATTTACCTGTTTTATTCACTGACCCATCCCCACTGGAATAAAAAGGTGTAGCATGCACTAAGAGCTCAATAAACACTAATAGAAGTATGAATTATAGAGCTGTCAAAATTGAATTATAGATATTTTTCTAAAATGCACATCACCCACATATGTTTTTAAAAAGAAAAATAAAAGTTTGTGATGCTATTGTACCTCACCCACTATTCCTTCTTTGGTTCCTGAAAGCCCTGTGTAAGACCTGTACCAGATAATCCTTTAAGTCAAGGCAGAAAAGGACCTTTGTGTGTGTGTGTGTGTGTGTGTGTGTGTGTGTGTGTGTGTGTGTGTGTGAGTGTTTAAGACATTAACTGGTAATGCAGCTATTACTGAACACCTGGTATGTATTCATGGTGAGAAAGAAAGGAGGAATAAGACGAAAGCCTGTTCTCTTCACTCACTAATGTGGTGGTTGCCTCTGCCCTTCCTCCTCTGCCCATCAGTGTCAGAGGCTCCTCAGAGCAGTCTCATACAGGGGACAGGATGCATTGTTGAGATCATTTGTTTCAGAATCTCTCCAGTGATTCTGCTCCACTAGCTCAAAATCGCCAGTTTTAAGGGAGGAGGGAATGTGTGCATGAATGTGCATGCATGTGTACATTTGAATTTGCAGTTAGTCCACAACCATTATATGGATTAGTTTAAATGGTTACTGGAACTGTTGTCCCAGAAGCAGACATTGGTGTCCCAGAAAGAGGGAGAGAGATGGAGCTCAGGACTTTGGACCTAGTGGATGTCACAATTTAATATCTTCCTCTAGGTATTAGAGTTCCAGATTTCTCAGAGGCAAAATGAATAGACAGGAAGGAAGGTAAATAAAGAATAGGGAACCACTGAAGGTACATGATTCTGACCTCATGATTTTGTGTAGTAAAGCCAAGTAAGTTGATACAATGCATCATCTACTAAGGCAAAATCCAGAGTTTGCTTGCTAGCCCAAGATTGTTCATGTTACTGTTCATGAGAGGAAAGCGATGAAGATAATAATCTATGAAAAAACTGTACTAGACCCTTAAAAAGGAATAAAAGAGCTCTTGACCTCAATTTTCTCCAAAACAGCTTCTCACGTTATTTTAGGACAAAGGATGCCACTCCCACATAATCTACTCACCCACTTCCTCAGACATCTGCTGTACACCTGACTAAACTGCACAAGTTCACAATGGGAAGGGGACACAAGTTGAGGAGCTGAGCACCCAAGGGCTAACTAGTCCTTTAGGAAAAGCTAGTTAGCACAGAATTCTTTCAAGTTAAGACCCTAAGCTGGAGTGTGGCTCCGTTTTAGAAAGTGTGCTTAGCATGTATGAGGCCCTGGAACCCCTCTCCCCCACAAAAAAAGACCCTGTTGCACAGATTGTCAAGAAGAGCCAGATAGAGAGGAGTATACCCTGTGTGTGTCCAATATGCACTGCTATAAAAACTTTTGTACACCAAATGAACCAAGTCAGATGATCTATTTTCAATAAACAATTAACTTTAAATGAAAACATTTACAACGAATATTGATTGCTTAAATGAGCATTCAATAGAGTTTTTGAGACCTTCAAGGACTACTGCTTTCCTCAAAATTTATGAAGCTTCAGTAAATGTCATCCAGGCCTTAATCTCCTTTTCATCTTAAATTGAGTAAAAATCCCACATCGTTAAGACCCTGTGTTTGTGATATGACTTTAGAATGATTAAAGCTTGCTATGCATTTCAATTCCTAAAACATGACAACCTCAGTTGTGAAGTCTTTTGTGAAAGGGAGGTAGAAGGGAGGAAGGGAAGATAGAAAGGCTGATTTACACATGTGATACCAAATTTGGTCTTTCAAATATGACATGTTCACTTTACATAAATAAACCATGTCTAGCAAGTCCTAAGAAAACAAAGTTTTTGTATTGTTTTGTTTTGTTTTATTTGTTTTCTTGGCACTAGGGATTGAACCCAATCATGCTTAACCACTGAGCCACATCCCCAGCCCTTTTTATTTTTAATTTTGAGACAGGGGCTCATTAAGTTGCTTATGGCCTTGCTAAACTGCTGAGGCTGGCTTTGAACCTTTGATCCTCCTGCCTCGGCCTCCCAAGCTACTGGGATTGCAGGCAAGCAACACCACTCCTGCTAGAAAATAAGTTTTCAAGGGGTGACAGAGAGCTGGAAACTGGAAATCAGGAGGGCAAAATTAGTCAAAATAAAGGCCATGGTTGCCAAGTAACTGAAATTGAAAATAATTAAAAACTGGATAGTATACCAGATATGATCCTTGGCCTATACATACAAGAGGTGAAATCTAGCAGTGCAACTTGCAATAATCCATCATCTAAACCAAACAAATTAAAATGAGGAAGTATGGGACCTGAGGCAGATGTAGAGCTATTCCAAGCAGGATTCTACCCATGAGGGCCCTGTTCTGGTAGACCCAGCACATATTAATGTGCTCATCTGTCCTGATCATCCTGGGTTTTCTTTCCCCTCTCTTTCTAGGGGAAATCAAGTACTACAAATATATCTGTACACAGTGTGCTGGATAGATAATAAAACCTTGTAAACCCATCACTTCTCAAAGAGGCTCTTCCTAAGAATCAAAGTGGTACTATAAGGAAAATAAAACAATCTTTGCAGCCAACAACCAGATGCTTATTCTAAACTGTGACTCCCACTCCCCAATCTTCTATAACCCTCCTTTTTGTGTGTTTTTGTTTTCACATTCCAGCAAAAATACAGCAGCTATAAATGTGACTTCTCTCACACAACACGCAGACGTTAATGGTGCTGTATAGTTCTGCTGGACATCAAAAAACATTTCAAGAATCTCATAAGTGCTGACTAAACTTGTCCGAATACCCACACTGCCTCCTCCTCTACATTCCTTAAGCGTTATTTGTTCTCCTGAATATTTTGTGGGGAAGCACAAAAAGTAAACTACTGACAGAGAAGGAGAGAATCTCCAGACAAAAACAAACACAAATTAACTCAACCAACGTATATATGCAATGAAGCGATGCCTAAGACAATAGAACTTGGACTCCATTTAGGCACGCAACCTGAGTGACATCTACACTCATCCCAATCCAATAGAGTCCCTCTGCAGAAAGTTTGACAAGTTAAACATTGCCTCACAGACCATGAGAGCTGTTGAAATAGTATTGCTTGCAATTAAGTGTATAATTCATGCAAAAAGCTAAGGAACTCCTTATTTTCTCTATTTGAGTACATTAAAATATTCCCTTTGAAAGGCTTATAATTAATAACTATGCAACTAATTAATAATCAAAGTCAGTACCTTATGAATGAAAATTCTTTATAGTAGTCTTTGTAAAGCTAAATTTGGCTTTGTCCGTGTTACATATATCTTCCAGGAAACATATCTGTAAGTGTGTAGTAAATGATGGAATGATAATTGGGAAGGAAATTCAACTCATTATAGAAAAGGAGAAAAAAAACTTTTAAATGCCTAGGCTCTTTTATTGGGCATAGACTTTACTATGGAATTCCTTACGTTTTCCCTTTTCCCTTTTTTTTTTTTTGTGGGGGGAGGGGTACTGGGAATTGAACCCAGGGGTGCTTAACTACTGAGCCACATCCCCAGCCCTTTTCATGTTTTTATTGAGACAGGGTCTCATAAAATTGCTTAGGGTCTCTTTAAGTTGCTAAAGCTGGCCTTGAAATTGTGATCCTCCTGCCTCAGCCTCCCAAGTCATTGGGATGACAGTCATATGTGGCACTGTACCTGGCCTTAAGTTTTCTTTATTAGGCAATTCTAGAATCAGGAGCAGCAGAGTGCAGATGAACAGTACCATCACAGCAATATTTAACCTTTTTTGGTTTTGGTTTTTGGGTTTTTTTTTGTTTGTTTGTTTGTTTGGTTTTTATTAATCAAGAAGACAACTAACATTAACCAAAATGAGATTTCCAACAAGTCACTGCAAACTGTTTGAATTTCCTCAAAGTCATATGTTTTATTGTGATCAGTGTGTCCATAAGAAATCAGATATCTATTAGCTATTGTGCTGGGTCTTTTAATTAATTACTTCATTTGGTCCTTAAAATAATACAATGATTTTAGGTGTTAATTTTGACTTTGAACAGATGTGAAGACTTAAGCTAGAAGAGGTTAAATAATTACTTAAAGTCAACATCAAGCAAGCGGCAAGGCCACAATCCAAGGGGTTCTTCTGACTCTCACATCCATGCTGACACCAATTCAACAGGGCTCCTCCAAAGATTTAAGACTCATCTCATTTCCTCAACATAGTTAGTGCATATGAGGCATAAGACACATAGAGCTCAAGTTGTCCTTTTAAAAGGCAATTTAGATCATGTCGCTTCCTAGCTTAACCCTCTGATAGCTTCCAGACACTGAGAATGAACTCACAATCGTAGCAAGGGACCGACCCCTGAACTTGGCTCAAGCTCCTCTGATGTTTGAAATGCCAATCATGTTATCATCTCTAGGGTTTTGCACTTAAAATTTCTCTGCCACTAAATCTTCCAATCACTCTGGTCTCAGAAAAAATCTTACCCACTTAAAGGTGCCTTCCTTGATATCCCAATCTAAGTGAGCCCTCCACCCATCCAAACAGCCACTCTCTAGCCTGTCTCATTAATTATTTTCATCTTGTTCCCCAATTATCTTGTTAATATACCTGTTTCTTTGTTAGTATTTGTCTTCTCCCAATTCAAATACAAATGACCTGAGGAGGAGGGACTTCCAAGTCTTCCTAGCCATTAGTTCCTCAGCATCCATGACAGTGTCAGATTTACAATGTGAGCTCAGTAAATAAACACTTGTTAAATGGACAACTGAACTCTAGGTGCCATGGAGGCATATATACCCTTAGATACAGGCCTGACCCTGGAAAGTGTCCAATCTACAAGAGGACACTTGTCTTCTATAGTTCTATAGAACTATACAAAGGATTCCACAAGGCAAAATATTTTAAATGCCATGTGAAAAAATAAAGTACGTGGTTTCAAAAAGAAAAAACTGAAACCATATACCAACATAATATTAAAAACCCTTTTATTATTTTATCAAGAAAAAAAGATGGAAGAAGATAAATTAGTGGAGGAAAAGGAGAGAAAACACACACACACACACACACACACACACACACACACACACACACAGAGGCAATTCACTCACTCATGTTATTCCTCAGAGCGGAAATGCTCCGCTCAGACATGGCTTGGAAGATATAAACATCATTGAAATTCAAAAGCAGTTCTGAAAGAGAGGATGCCTCAATTGGTATGCAAAGGATGTTTCCTCCCCTGAATACATTATGAACTTGCGGCATGCTAATATGCCATGCTATCATAAGCACCAGATGGGGCAGTAGGCAGTACATGTCCCATCAAACCTCAAGAAGATGTATTAATGTTCATGCTCTTTAAAAAAAAAAAAAAAAAAATCCTTTGCCTGCGTCCCTAGACTTCCACATTTCTTAGCATTCAGTCACTTTCTCTCAAAGCACAGTCCTCCAGGGCTGCTCCTCTTCAGCAGATGGTGCCAGGAATCATTTCAATCTATTTTATCACAGGAGGCAAAGGCCACAAAGCGTGTCAGACTATGCTTACTGAAGGCCTGCCCAGCACAAAAGAGAACAACAGAAGATTCGGGAGACACAGGAAATAAATCTTCTTGAGGCACTACTGAGGAAATGTTTTTTAATTATGCTGAACACTTATTTGTGTTGAACAGAGATAAATAAGAGGGAAATTTTTGTATTTCTAAACTTTCAAGACTACTCGATTTTATTATGAAAATGAGGTCTACCCCATTGATTCTTTAAAAAGAATTGACTAAATTCACAAAATTATGAATAACCAGAAGGTGGCCTCCACAGGAGACAAGGGCATAATAAATGGTTCCTGCATGCACTGAAACACACTTACTTGCTTAGCAACTATCAGAATAAGCGGACATTCCAACATTAGGGTTGAAACACACCTCTTTCTACTACCCCCACTCAATTTAGCTGTGTGGGCATTGGCACAGGGCACCAGAAACTGAGGCTCTGAACTAATATATTATCTGCAGTTTTTCAAGTATTTTCATAGATCATTTAAGATGAATAAAGTATATTGATTTCTATTCATTGAGGAACCATAGTGGTCTATTTATGACCAAAGAGAGGGTATTTCTCAAGAATACACAAGGAGGGAAAAAATTATAATTTATAACAGTGATTCTCCAAGTTGAACAAGCATGAGACTCCCCAGAGTGCTGGTTCCATCACAGCTGGTTCAAACTCTGGCTCATCCCAGATTTTCCAATTCAGTAGATTTGGGGTAGGGCAGGGGATCTGTGTTTCCAAAAGTTCCCAGGTAAGCTGGGTGCTTCCATGGACCCCACTCAGAACTTCTTATCTACATAAACCACTATCTACCATGTATTCAGAGTGCTGAACTATCCCTGCAAAAATGTTTAACCTGTACAGAATACTGGCAATATCCTTACGTTAGGATCAGTTAAGTAGCTACACTGACCTTCCAAGAATTTTTAGGAGGCATGAATTATGAGAAATACTTTAAAAATCTCTGCCAAATTAGCAAGATTTTGAGGTATAATATGCAATAACATCCTTTGAAACTCAAGTCTTACCCTATACCTTTCAAAGGATCCAATATAAATTTTGCAACAATCATAAAAGGGCAAAAATATTTTTTAAAAGCCTTAAAATACAAAACCATGTTTTTCAAGAAAAAAAATATACACATATATCATACACCGAATGAATTATCTTTGCAGTCTCTCTAGAGACTTCAAGATAAATTTTACCAGCCTATCAAATTGCGACTCATCTGTGATTATTGATAGAAGAAACTGTTGGCTGAATTTCCTGTGTAACTGAAGAGATAAAAATATTTTGTTAATATTTGTTTTCTGCAAGAATCTTACTCAATATGCCTGATGGAAGACTGGAAAAGTTATACCCATCCTCCAACTGGGGGACAAGAATGAAAAGAGAGAGCCAAACTACATGAAAGGGTTCAGAGGGAAAGGGAGAGTTCATTTCCCAAAACATTATACACAACTGCCAAAAGCCCTGTACTGTTTCTAATGTGAATAATTATGCCGGAAAGGTTTCTCATTTGAATCTTGCAATTGATAACACAAAAGCAAAAGTGTACATGCTTATGAAGTATCATGTGATGTTTTGAGACATGTATATAAATTATGTAATGTTTATGTCAGGGCAACCATATCTATCCCCTCAGATATTATCATTCCTTATTGTGAAAACATTCAAAATTCTTTGTTGTTTTTTTTTAAATATATATAATGCATTATTGTTAGCTATAGTTACCCGACTGCAACACCAAAACTTCTTGCTCCTAACTGTACCTTAGTAGTCACTGATCAACTTCCCTTTCCCTCCCTCACAGGCCAGCTGAATGTTACAAGTTGCATTATACTTTAAATAAATATAATCATGATAAACTATCAGATTTATTATACATACAGTATCAACTGATAGCTAGCCACTGATAAAGCCATATAGCCAAAAGAAAAACAAACAAATGTGTTTTTTTTCCCTTAACTCTGAAAGAAAATGCTTGATTCTTAAATAACATTTACTAAAAAAAAATTATGAGATTCACTTCTTAATTTTTCCCTGGTTAATTACTGCACTTTATGTATTATTTCTTTCCTTTGAAATCTGTGTGAATACGAGACAGCCTCACCCACTTGCTCATTCATTAAGCAAACATTTGCTGATTGCCTACTGTATGCCAGGCTCACAGGTAGCCGGGAATGGAATTATTAGAACTAGGAAATCAAGATCTTAATGTAAATGGCAACTTTATCAAGGAGAGTTGATGATGCTTAAAATGTCTATTTTAAGCAGTGAAGAAAAGAGTCAGTGTCTTGGGATAACAGAGAACTGAAATAAAAGGTTATACAGAATTCGGCTCTCTAGCAGTATCGCCTGTCCAGAGAAGAAAATCAGTAAGGGAGCAAAAGCATCAGAGTGACCTCCATTGATGCCACAAACGAAAACTGCTGTCTATTATACCGAAACCTAATGGGCTTCTCCAGCTCTTACTGGAGCGTGCCCTTTATTATATGTTTCAACATTCTAAGTTTGATTTTCTGGTTTCCAAGTTAGCATATGACTGGAATGGGTGAAAGAAAGGGTGGGCACAAAAATAGAGAAGAGTGGGCAGTTGATGGAAAGACAGAAAATCCCATTCAACACAGAACTCACCAAGCACACAGTCTAGAACTGCTTCCTGTGAGGTCACTGTTTCCTACTTTTGCATTCAGAGAGCACCACTGCCTGACTGCAATCACTCCTTGCATGTGTATGAGGATGTGAGGGATGCAACCCACCTGCAGTTATCATTACTACTGCCCTGTGAGGTAAGCAATGCAGAATAATTGTTCCCACTTTTAAGACAAAGAGTGAAGCTCAGGCAGACAATAAAATGACTTGCTCATGGTCATACCACTAGGAATTGACATTCTCTGTTTAGTATTGATGGCCTCATAAGATACAGTATGCTAATTGTTCATAATATAAATCCAAGTCTCAAAGATAAAGATAAAACACAGTTGCAGACAAACTGATCAAGAGAGCTTCATGGAAACCACAGCTATTCAAAATGACTGATTGGCAAGTATAAATGGGTTAAGCAGGCAAACAAAAGCAATTTTGGAGTTAAAGAATCTGCTCTCTGGAAAACATTACAAACTGGCTCAATTCTCCAAGAAGTTTAAGCAAATATGGTATGATACCAAATGTTTGACACCCAGAACACATGATCAAAACAGACATAGGTGAAAAAGAAGTGGAAGGACATCAGCCTATAAGGCAAACAATTAAAAATGATCAACAAGAGGGTAACTCTTCTTTTCAACGACATTCCTTAAAAAGACTGAATAGAAGCTGGGAACCTAATCACACTGACATTTACCATTTCTTTTAGTTCCCTCATGTTTAGCAGGCAAACACCAGCAAAGAGAGAATGCCTGGGTAATTAAGAAGTTGGGTTTTGCCTCAATCTCTATCACTCTCTATAATTTACAAACCAACTACCAGGAACATTATGGGAAGTTTACAAGAAATAAACATGGAATACCAAATTTAAGAAAGTGTTTTCTAAGGACAAAACTTTCCACTGTGATTTCTGTAATATATTCTCTCTCCACAATGTACAAACATAAGTAATACTGGAGAAAAAATTTAAAATGTTAACAGAATTGAAACTACCCAACTTCAGATACAATTATAATAAATATTGCCCATCTCACAGAGAAGGAGTCAGAATCCAGACCTTGCTTCCTTCCAGTCTTGTGCTTGTCAGAAAATATGTTCAGCATTTAAAATGGGAGAATATAGAAATTGTTACATCGGGAAACTCAAAGTTTACCATGTTATTTTCATTCCAATAACCTGAGAATCATTATAGCAAACAAGCCCTGCAGAAGGCAGTTGAAGTAAAATCATGCAAAGTTCAAATGTAAAATGAGGATCTGCTCAGAAGCACAGCAATTGTCTTTCTTGAAGTTCCAAATAACTTAGTACCCCCATCAAAACCATCCCAGATTGTTAAGAATGCTGTTTATTTCGTCAACCTCATTAAGACTCTTGTTAAAGCCATAAACACATGATAAAGACACCCTCTCACATCCCTTCCTCCTAAAGAGCATTTTGCCTATCTAATTACACAGCTCTTAAAGCTGAAGTCTTCACAGTATCATGTTCTCATAGGTACTTTCAAAATTATTTTCTTGCATGAGCATCAAGTTACCCTGTATGATGCTAATAAACCACACAGAATTAAAAAGAATACCTCCAGTAAAGCAGAGCCAGGCTACACTTAACACTTAGCCTTTAAAAGGGAAATGTGTAGAACAGAAATGAAGCCTTCTCTCAAGAAAGTATTCTACAATTTAAAAACTCTACTTGCTTTTTTTCCCCCAGGAGGTGGGAAGAGTGGAAAAGATAACTACTACCTACCGGGCACTCACCCTCTGCTAACAGGGCCTACAGGCTTAGGAGCTCCTAGGATAGCCATGAGCAGCCAGCAGTCTCACCACCAAGAAACCTTATTTATTTTGTAAAAACTACACAACTTTTAACAATTTTTTTTCTACCAATGTTTGTACATTTACATTTGTTTTCCAATTTTCTACTAATCCAAAACACAAAAAATCATCCATCTGAGGATTACCAGTGAAGAAAGATGATGTTTTTAGTTAACCTGTTCAGCTTTGTCAGGTAGTAAATTTATAATTTCCATCAAGTTTTTCAAAAAAAATGGCATTAGCCCCCTGACACCTATTACTCCCACTGTAATCTTCTAAGAGGAACAGAGACACCAAGAACCAATAACATTCTAACCTGCTCTACCAGAGATCATTCTGATGAATTCAGGCTGAGGCTTTTCTGCCTATTTGTCAGCAAAGAGAACAACTCTCCCTTCTAAAACACTATACTTGAAATTCAAACATGCCCCTTTCAAAGTTCCACATTCTCCATTACAAAAGATTGCCCCACCATGCCACAACATACCCATTCCCTCTCAAGGAAAAGAAAACAGAAAGGAATCCAAAGTCTACAGTGACCAAGGAATCCCATCCCTGCCATTTAGTTTTACCTGTCCTTGGGCAAACTACTTCATATATCTGATTTTAAGGTTTCAAATAGATCACGTGGTGACAGAAACGATTTGCAGAGCTGTAGTGCAAATTAGAAAGTGTATACAGTGCCTAGCCCAGGGCTTGGCATATAGAGACTTGCAATAAAAATCTGCTCTTGGTATACTATCAGAGATTTATTTTGCTCAGAGATGGCAGTTATATATTCCCTTTGAGATTAAGAGGATTTCCTGATTCCTTTGATTGGAACTCTATGGGTTGAAAAACATAATTAAGCTAGACATTCTCAGAAAGTACATTTACATTAATATTAATTAATGCAAACAGCTGTTTGAGAAAGCCAGCCTGATAAACCTGCTTCTTGGTCAGGTGTGAAATCCTATTGTTCTCAAGTTATGAGTCATTTAAGTTAATGACTTATTCCACTAGATACAGTTAGCTGCAACCATACAAAGAAATTGCTTTCCAGAAAGAAACACTATACCCACCATCAGAAATCAAAATTTAATAAAATGAAAATGAATGTCCTGTCCTTAGTATTGAAAGCAACAAACTAAAAATTATTTTTGTTGTTCTGTTACATTAACTGAGATCCAATCTGGAGCAAGCAGGAGGAGACAGGCAAGGCTTTCTAGTAAGCATTAAGCTGTCCCATTGTTGCCCACCCATTCCCCTGTGTTCCTTTACCAGTCTCCCCTATCCAGGATCTGCTTCTTTCTCTGTCTAGAACAGGGAATTCTGATCTCTCCCTGAGGGCTTGGAAGGGTGAATCATACCTATCTGGCACCTGACACATTTGGAGCAACCAGCAAATGTCTACTACTTGAACTTCATTACTACAGCAACTTTTTGGTTATGATAGCATACATCTTTTGTTGTTCCGTTTAATACTCTGGGTATTAATCTCACTTATTTTCCTAACTTCCAAATCATTACAAAATAAATCTGAGGTGCACACTTTTGCCATAGGGCAAGTGATTGTTGTTACAGAATTTCTCTCACACGGCTTTATAATCCTGAAGTAGGAGGGAAGAAAACATGAGGGCAGTCCAGGATTGAAGACAAAACACAATGAAGTAAGACTGACACTAACATGCTAACATGATTTAATGTAAACTGAGATTAAGTAGCAGTGTGGTATATAGATTGGTCTGGGAAGAGCTTCTCATTTCAATGAACCACCTGAACAAGTCTCTCGAGCTCTGTGAGCCTCAGTTTCAACATCTGTAAACCCAAGGCTGAAGCAAGATAAGTCTTCCAGCTCTGAAATGTATTTGCTCCTCTGATGATTCAGAAGGTTGTTCAGAGTATTATAATGAACAGCATCTTCTTTGCAAATATCAATTATCGGCGTAGTGATGAGGTGGTTAATAAATATTTGTAGACTATATAATGCCCACTATGCAAACGTTTATTCTAGGAAATCAAACAATTAGTTGTCTTACAAAACCTTGACAAATTATAACCAACACCTCTCAAAAAATGAAAAAAAGATTAAAACATAGTTTTCAGTAGATAACTACACAGAAAAATGCCCTATAAAAGTTGCCGACTATTATTTAAAATATATAGAACTAAAAGGCTAAGTACTCAGAAATATTAACCGAAAAGAATGTTAAAAAAAGAGACAGAGGGGTGAGTGTATCAGTACTTGAAAGGAAGTTGGAACTTCTAAATTCCTGCTACAAAGAAGCATGTCTGCATAATCTACATTTATAATTGGATATTTACAGCTTCTATAGTTTTCTTTTAATAGCTGGCATGAGGCTTGTTTAAAACAGCAAAGAGCCTACACGATGGCAAATCAACTTGCAAGGTAAAACAGAGTGTCAGTGAATGTAATGCATGCTTTTATTCTTGCATAATAGCGTTTAGATGCATCTATTAAAATATACATATATAACCAGGTGCATTACCCAAATGTTCAGTTACTAGGGACACTAACAGTTGTCTGTCCATGGCAATTTCATTTCTGTTTTTTACACAAATCATCGCTTGCAAGCATTGATGTTAAAAACAGAAAAACAGTCTAGTACACAGTGGCTATAAATGCCAAATCAATTTTCAGCAGATAATAAAGTCCATGTTTTACAATCAGCAATGCACTGTTTTACTACCCAAAAATGTAAGCTAATAATATATAGCTCTACTAAATGGAAAATGCAGATATGCTGTTAAAAATGGGCCGACTGTGAGAGGATGGATCATTTCTGCAGGGACCTTCTTAAAGCTATGTGTAAGTGTTTTGAAAATATCACATGATGTGGCCATGTGTTAAAAATTACAGCCAGTTAAGTTCTCTGCTAAGAAAAATATGTGGGCAATTTATGAAATGCACTCCAGGATGGAGATGTCTTAAGTAAAACCAGATTTTGAAAACAAACTTTTTTTTTTTTTTTTTTTTTTTTCCCTTTTGGAAACTTGAACTTAAAAAAAAAAAAAAAAAAAGTTCCAGGCACATCTGGACAGCAGGACCATTGAGAAAGGGTGGTCTGACCTAATACTAGCCATCTTCTGAAAGAACAGCACTATTTCTGGGCTACAGGGACTGTGCTCACTTATTGTCCTTTTAAGGAAACAGTCCTGAAAGCATTTTGTAGGTCAACATATGTTCTTTGATAATATTATACAAAGATTGATAAAAATATAAATGTTTCAGAAAGCTTGCAGTCACTCCTCCTGAAACAATATAATACCCAAGGTCTCCCAGCCTACTCATAAGCAAACATTTCCTTCTCTTAAACACAAGGATCTAGTTGTTACAAGAGTGACAGGCAGTGAAATGATATTTCCTTAATTTCCTTATAGTGAGTTAAATAATTTTAAAATAGTTTCATCTATTTAAAGTACACGTAAACTCCTTTGACTTTTCATAGTTCATTTTGTAATACTATGCTACCAAAAGCTAAAAATGGTGGTTTTTTTGGTTCGTTTTTTTTAACTCAAATAGTTCTTTTAAAAAACCCTACACTAAAACTTTTTCTTAACTCTTTCACCTCAAGGACTGTTTCTCTGAATAAGCTGTTTCTGAACATCTATTTCCAGGGATCCCCAATGTTATGAAAGAGGCCCTAGATCTGAGAATAGTTACATCAAGTCTGAGACAACCAGGAGCCAGTTCTGATATGTGAACTACCAAAATAATAACTTGATATATAAATGAGTAGTCAAACAAAAACAAAACAATAATGATATTGGGTTACATAAAACACATCCTTCTAATCTTCTACCCATAATGTCTTATTTCAAAATATAAAGCTTCCCAGATGGTTAAAACTGTCCATTAATATAAATAAACATGTATGAACTAAAATATGTTAAAAACATATTAAGAGGTAGTCCATCCCACAGTAGAGTTTAAAAAGTACAGATGGGTGTCAAAAATAGCCAAGTGTCAGATCTGCTCAAGTATAGCCATTCTGGCACATGCTCATAGTCACAGCTGTTGATATGTTCTCTGTATCCAAGTACAAGGTTTTCTAACACAGTTGATGAGAGAGAGAAAGAGGGGGGGAGCCCACACTTCAAACTCTTGCTGTAGAACCAGTCAGATATTAACAACTTAACACTGAAACAAACTTGTAATGACTCTAAAGCCTTAAATATAATTCAATGTATTGTAAATAAGGATCCTTTGAAGCTGACTTTAAATTCATGTAATTAGTAAAGAATAGTAAGGGTCCTGACTAATCTCTTTCACCTATTAGCACTCACAGCAGTTTTGGTTTATTGAGGCATTTGTTTACCAAACTAACATATAGACTCTTCAAGCTATTGATAGATCATTTAACACATATTTATTAAGAGTATAAAAACAAAGAACACTTGAACTATGACATTAAAAAAAAAAAAAATCACACCAAACTGCTCTAAGATTCTGGTGAAATAAAACCCACAGGCACTTTCACACCAGTTCCATGTTGTATACACAGTGCGCATTACCTCTTTGGTTGCATGGCACATATAATCAAGACGAGAGAGCTCAAAGAGTTAAAATGACCTCTCAAAGACCTCAGTTATTGTCTTTTTTGTAAATTGATTTCCCCCATATTTCAACCACATACATTTCTGCCACAAATGCATCCTTTCTGCACAGATATCAATAACGATGAGGATGGACTATGATATGCATCCTAAAGGGAAAAACATTCTTCAAACAACTGGCAATACCTACACACAACTGTGGTTGCAGAAAACTGGCAGATAATGTTTCAAAACACCATCTGTGAGGTATACAAACTCTGTGACCAAGCACAGCCTCTTCTGCCTGTCCTACCCAAATTATCTGCACAAATCAGCCAGCTGGAGGATCTCTCTGTGCCCTGTCTTTTTTATCAGGAGATAGGCTGCTCCACATTCGGTACAGGGTAATGTAGACAGTTCTTGAGAACAACAGGAACAACCCTTTCCCCAGCCAGGCTCCTCCACAAGCAGAGGCTTCACTGGCAATGATCACAGAAACACTCTGGGTTCCAAAGATAATATTTTTCATAGGAAATTGTCATACACTAAATTTCCAGGACCACGGCAGCTTCACTAAGTCAGCAGAGTTTGTTTTTTTTTTTTAATTTTAAATTAACAGATTTCAATTATTTGCCTGATGACATCTAAAATACCATGATTCAGGGTAAGACAGAAATTCCTTATAGTTCCAAAGCTTCCTTCACTTTCTCTGACATAAACAGCTTTTTAAAGAGACCTTCTCCCAGGATTCCACCATAATCTGAAAACTCTCTCCCCACAGATGAAAATTTCCAGGATACAAGGTACAGATGACAGTCCCGAAATTCAGAACAGAAACAATACTTCTCACTGGAGCTAAAACCCCTCAAGTAAGTTGCAAACAACAGTGACTGTACTCCCCCCTCAGTCTCTAAAACACACCTCTCAAATTTTAAGAGCAAGGGTTCCACAGTCTGCACCCCTGAATCCAGATCTTGATGGTTCCTTTTATGTCACCTTCCAATCACACCTCTGTCACCCCCCAACCCCCTGCCTCTTCCTGTCCTCACCAAATTCAGCAGCGGTGGGGAAGACGGTATTTTCCTTGCATAATAAAAAGTAAGCTTCCTTCATTGCAAAAAAGCAGGGGGTGGGGGAGCAGAACAGGGCTCACTCACCAGGCATCCTGGAATCCAGCGTACCACACAGAAAGCGGCTCTGTCCTAAAAGCAAGCGCGCTGCGGGCTCATGCCTCCTGTTCTGGAATGCGCGGGGCAGCCGAGAGGAGGGCCATCAGAGGGGCTGGGGCGGCATGGCCCGAGGCAGGGTGCTGGGCGCGTGCGCCTGCCAGGCAGGGACAGATGGAGAGCTGACACTCCGGATTGCACTTGGAGCAGAAATGTGGAGGATGACAGGCGCACATGTGGCCTTGAACCCAGCCCTGTCTCTTCAGGCAGAACAATGACAGGGATGTGTGTGCAAAGTATCACAACCCCTACCTCCCCTTACCAGCTCTACCTCTCTCGGCAAGTTCCAGAGCACCAAAAAGCAGAAAGTGAAATGCAGAAAGATAAGCGAAATGCTGAATAATTCATTCACCGCCACCCCCCAGCCATCCCGTGAAAAGTTAACTCTTATCTTGCCAAAAGATGGAAATGTAGACCTGGCCCCCCAGCACTACTCCCAATGAAAGGTTTCCTTCCTCTTCACATTCTAACAGACATAACTAAGAACTACATTTCAAAAACAAACATAGGCACAAACCTCAAAACTTGTTTATTGAACTAGAAATCCCAGTCTAAAAAATATTTTATAAGACTTTGTATATGGTGCCAGTTTATCATCCTGAACAAAGTATCAGAATCATTCCTTTTGTCAGCTTCTCAGTAGTATGTGTCAAATAGAACACTTTTTAGAAGCAGAATCCGACCACTTTTATTTTACTGGAGTGCTTTTAACCCCCTGGGATCCCTGCGTTGATATGCTCCAAACATTTTCGGCTTACTCTCCTCTACCTTGCATGGAGATCCATGGGAGATAAAAACAAAATCTTCATTGTAAAGTCTTTTCAAAAGCTGAACAATCATGCCCTCCTGATTTCTGATTTTTTTGCACACCCTTAAATGTTTATCCTGCCCATGAATAACACGCACCCAGCCAGGTTCAATGGACTCTTCCCTATTAAGCTTTAATGGACACCATGATATATAAAACTACGAGCCTTTGTTATAGTGCTTTATCTAAAGCTGGCTATTTTCTTCTCAGCAGTCCCTCTTTAGTCCTTTGTAAAACATCCTTGCCTCATAGGAGAGACATATGCCTGCCCGCCTTGCATGCCTTTTTCTAAATACACAAAAATGCCAGGCAGAAGGAAAATACTGTTCTCTTCTAAAACTCTTCCTCAATTTAACACTTGCAAATCTTTCCTGGGTCTGTTTGTTTGTTTTAACAGGACACATAACAGGTAGATCCCTCAAACTACCTTTCCAGTGTGCACTCAGTTCACTATAAACAGAAACAATTCTAGTCAGGACTCTGCCCAGTCTGCCAGCTCATGAACATGACAGACAGGAGCATCCCCTTTAACTCTTGCTTTTCCTGCATGGTGGTCAACATGTCCTTTGCTTATTCTATACTTTCCATATGCTTTCAGCTCTTGGCAGATTGATTTTCTCCCCTTACATACTGCTCCAAGAAATTCTAAAATCCCATGTGAAAACAGGGGCAATGATTCTGACTTCTATCTACTCATGTGTCCTAAACCTCTCTCCAAGAGTGTGTTTGAAATCCCCTACACACACACATACACACTCTTTGCACAAACTAAAAATAGATCATCTTTGATAAACAGCATCAATCAATAAGAATTTCTATAGCCCCTAAACACTGTACCCAAGAAGTGCTGCTTCAGTCAGTGAACCCCTCAAAAATCCATCACTGTCAGAGACAACTTGTAAAAAGACTACAATTCATAATGATTACTCTGTTCTGTCACTAATAGTATACTGCACCCTATTTATGAGGCCAATCTTTTTGTTCATCTTAGTTAGATGTCACTTGTAATGAGGTTCTGTGTAATGGATTTCAGTTCAGTTAAGCACCAAGCTCAAACATTCTTATGACAGAAAGCTTTACAGCAGGCATGAGTGTGATAATCAATTAAGTCCTGCTATAAGGGCCTTTATGGAATCCAGCATCCTAAATCTGTGGATTTTCATTCTTAAAGAGTATTTTTTTTTAAAGCCACTCAATGCTACACACTTTAAAAAAAAAAAAAAAATACTATACCTATGTTAGAAAGAAAACATTTTCACAGTGGGAGACCCAACCTTTCATCAATATGCACGGTGAATCACTTCTAAAATAGAAAAATCATATGACAAAAAAAGCAATATGCTTTAAGAAAACTGGATGATATCTGGTTTTAAAACTGGGTCTTAATATCGGTACACTTGCAAGTCCCTAAACCACAGCTCAGAAAATTGAACTTCCATATGCTGTGTGATTATGTATCTTTTCTATGTGTAAAAAGGCTTTTTAAGCTGTTATCTGACTACAGTAATTGCCACTTTAAATTGATCCACGTCAACAAAACCTGGATCCCTGGAGATTCTCACCTAGAAGTCTGATTGCAGAAAGGGCCTAACTGAATGTGTGTGCATCTGAGACTAGTTCAGCATTTTCTCAAGGAACCAGTTTCCTCCTTTTACTCTTTAATCCACAGAGGCAAGCAAAGCAGCAACCTCAGTTGGCATTTCTCCCTGAACTGGGAAACCTGAATACACAGCTTTATATAGTTACTTAGACAGAAATAACTTTCCCTCTAATGAAAAAAGAAAGGGCACAAGAAGCCAAGATCTCTAACATCCAAACTGTATAATAAAAATAGACAATCAATAACATGATGAATGTATTTATGTAGGTGAATAAGGAAAACCCAGAATATGTATTGCAAGTCTTCTCCAGTACAAAACACACCCCTGTATCACCATCGAAACATTTATAAAATTAAAAGATATCCAGAACAATAACAAAGAATACATTAATAACCAATTAAGTACTTCCTCAGAAGAGCCATGTCAATTAATGCACATCTTTTAATTAAGAACACACATCATTTTTAAGGCAATTTTTAAGAGTCATCTAAATCATCACTTTCTGAACCAGTAAATCTAGTCAACAAGAAGACACTAGACTTCTAAAACAATATATAAATTGGTTTCTGATAGTAACTTTGGACACTCATCAGAAAGGCATTCTGATATCAAGGTATTTTTCACTTGTATCCATAAGAGAAGAGCCCTACAGTACAAATTTTTCCTTTGTTCCAACCTGACTTAGCAAGAGGGACTAGCAGTCTACTGACATTGTCCACAGTTAATGAAAGCCCTCCACACTGGGGAAGGGAGAATTCCAGCTTTTCCACAGGTCTTCTCAACTTCCCTCTCTCCTTCTAGCAGGCTGTTGTGATACATTGTGACTGCACACAGTGGGTATTAAGTGAGTTAATTCAAAGGAGCTGAAACCTCATTGATCCTAATTGAAAGCAATACACCCAACCAAATACTTTCCTACCCCATCTGCTCTGGCCTGCCACCAGCTATTCAATACAAGAGAATTAATAGTTTCAGATATTCTAACCGACCCAATAAAGGCACTCATTTAAGCAGGGCTGCATTAACAAAGTGAAAAAACAAGGGCAAAATGGGTTCAAATGGAGCATTTTACTTCTAGTTGGCTTTAACAAAGCTGAATAAGGCTTATTCTGACTTTTTATGTGCAAGACTTGATAAACTGAATGAGAAGGCACTCAATGATCAGCCAACGAGCATTGATGAATGGTCATTAAGACCCCCCTGCTCTTAGAGGAGACCCTTCCACAAAGTGGCACACCAGCTTGAAAGGGCGGACTCACTAATGTCCAGATTTCTCCGCTTGCTTGTTCCACTTTCAATTTCAGACCACTGGCCACCAAATGAGGCTGACATATTGGAAAATAATGTTTTATGGGCGAGTGGTAAAAAATAAAATGGAGGCATTAGCTCTGCTTTCAAATTCAAATCTGCTAGTTTTGTCAGACCCCAAAGGTTTTGATTTTCCACCCAGCTGGAAGCTATTAGTGTTTTCTAAAGGCATCCCACTGACAGGGCAAACCTACCTAATGTGTGAGCTGTTGGGCTAAGGAGATGGACCTCTCTTTTGGATGATTTCCTAACTTCTCATCACTTTGACAGTCAATTAAATAGATACAACACCTAATAAAAATGTACATTAATCTGTTTCTGCCCCTGAAAGACATCTGAAACTGTATTAAATACAGGCCATAATAGATTGTCTACTGACAAAGATAAATCCAATTAGACATTGTCTACAAGAGAAACAAATGGCTTATGTTTGAAGCTGCAAGGTAAGATAGAGCCAACCACAAAGAGATGAGCATGACAGAGAAAAAAGAATTAAGTTAAAAAGTTCACTGAGGTATTCCATCAAGGTAAGAGGTTCTCTCACATTCTAACTCCTTTCTGCAAATGTCTGCTGTAAACAACTAGACACTTTTATGCTAGTTGCCTCAAATATTTCCTCTGGGGAAAAGGAATGGCAAGCATTTGCATCTCCTCAGTTTTCAGCTGGCCCCCCAGAACAGCACACAGGAACTTTGCTTAACTGACAAAGGAACAGGAGAAGTGATTGCCACCCTCAGAATCTGAAGGGTGTATAAACATCACGGGGTCAAAGGGTTATTTAGTGCTGTCCAAGAGGACCTATGTGCCAGTAATGGGATGGAGCTGAGTAAAAGGAAACACACTGGAGAGAGGAAGTTTGTCTTAATAGGTGATTATACAGACATTACAGAGGCAGAAAGGCCTCCCTGCCTCCCTGCTTAGAGCACTCGCCACTGGACAGAGAAGGCACCCTCCAATGCAGTGGCCCATGGAGAACATGCGCAGGGGCTTCCAAGAATCCTAATACCCCAGCCAGCAGCAGGCAGAGAGCAAGAAGTCACAATCCCTACCCTTCACCCATGATCTACGTTAAACCGGGGGACTCAGGTCACTTTGATTTTTGTATCTCTATTAATCAAGGTGAATTAATAATAGGCTCAAAACCTGTAATTCAAAAATTCTTAAAATTTTTCAAATAATGACTTTCTAAACTGATAAGCCAGTCTCTATGATTATTTTTCCATCTTCAATATCTACTAAACAAAATAGTACTTATATACTTCAGAGGTTTCTCAAGCAATAAGTTTGAACTATGGAGGAAATATAATTTTTTTCCATATATGAATAAAAAGATGTACCTTAGTATATTTAAGCATGTAGAATGCAATTACGTATGTCTGTGCAAAATGAACTGTATAAGATAAAATATCACTTGTTGGAAATAATATCTATATCCACAATTGATACAAATGATTTCTGATAATTCCTTTAGAAATCACAATATATTGTAGCTTTCTGCCCCCAACAACTTTGGATTTCAAAACCTAATATTAAAAACACCCGAGATGCTACAACAGCTTTAATACTTGCATCAACTGAATGCTGTATTATTTAATAGCAAACTCAAAACCTACTAATATAAATGTAGATTCCTCCATAAGCACTACCATGGGGTTAAATTACTTTTTAAAAATTAAATACTTTTTTAGCAATCCCCAAGGCTGAAAGCTAGCTATATGAACTCTTGTTTTTTCAAATAAAAGCATTTTCCCATAAGAACAATCTTAAAAAGTACATACTTGCATGTAAATCTGAAAATGTTACTATTTATAGAATCTTCACATTTGTATCGCCACAAAAATCTCTCAGATAACACAGAAGACATCTAACTGTCCAGCCCTTATTCACTTGACAAGGACTGTAACACTATATGGAAAACCTTTGTTTCAATGTCACCACCTCCCCATCTTGACTAATGGTGAGTTAGTTTTGTTAAAACGCAAGGGTGATGGCGTATGCTCCAATGAACTTTCCCTCCTCTCAGCACCAGAGACAAAAACCTGCAGCTCTGCTCTGTGCAGGCAGCCATCTGGACGGCTTTCCCTCAAAGCCCAGCCCACACCACACTGCAGGCAAAATCGGAGGGCTCCAGAGCTCTGTGGGGCTATTCATGACATACCAATTTCACATTTTCTGCTTGTACGCTTGCAACAATAAATGCTAATGAGGACTATGAATGACAATTTTAAAGACAATAAAAAGGTCTCCAAATCCCTTGCATATGGAGACACTGTTTTCAAAACTTCACCTTCTGTTACAGAGCTGTTAGAGTCTGAAGGAGAAAAAAAGAATAACCTAAGGAAAACAATAAGATGATCAAAGCACAACTGAATCCTTAAGACTTCCACAGAAAGCAATCTGTGTAAGCCCAGCAACCAACAGATCTTACCACCCCTATGAACAGCCCTATGAATGTATGAGGTACCTTTAATCTCTACTACCTTTGCCTACTGCAGACTGCAGTTTAATAAAGCAATTCTTGTAAAACAGTGACTTTTTGGGAGCCTGGGGATTCTAGGGAAGTTTTATCCAAAAATAATTACCATCAAGGTCATTTCCATTACTATCATACTTTGGCACAATATTTAACATTCCACATACATTTAAATAAATTCAAATGCAAATGGGTTCTCTTCTGATAACATGCATCCTTAAAAATAATGCAATGATTATGGGCAGTAAAGTTATTTTTCTGTTTTTATTTTCCTGTATTTTTCAAATCTAAATGAGCATATATTATACTTTGAACCCCAAACACACACACACACACACACACACACACCTCCAAATGCAATGAAAGAACTGAAAAAAAAAACAAAAAAAACACATAGATGTTTTGACCTACATAAGAATCAAACTATTTTTACACAGCAACAAAAATTAAAGATTCATCTTCCTAGAGTTTAGAGAAATTGTCTAAAGGGTATTCTTTTCATTAACATGGATTAAAACACTTTCAACAAAATCCACCAGGTGGAGCAAATACACAGCAATAAAAAAAAGTCCCAGAATTTTTTCATCGTATTCTTTTTTCATAGGACTTTTATTTCTAACAAACTCTCCACTTCCATCTCTCCACATTGAAAACTATCAAAATCTATGCACACATACTAATTTGCCATATTTGCAAACAGATTCAAACTTACTAAAAAACAACTTTTATCTGCAATGAATTTTACTACAAATTTTCATTTCAAAACCACTCTGTTATTCAAATGATTCCCAGCACAGCATATTTGCTCTTATAACAATGTAAATTCTAAAATTAATGTTTTATAACGACCCTACAGGGCTTCATCACTCCTGTCCCTCCCCCCACAAGACCAGGCAAAATATAATTTAATGCTATATATTTTGAAATACACTGAACAGTGATTAAAATCTATAAATCTCAGCTCAATGGCCTTACTCTGTATGAAAATTTTAATTCTCACTTCAACTTTTTATCAAATTATTCTTTTTATATATCCTGAAATCTTACCAAAAAGTTGTAAAGCTGTGCCTATTTTACCTCTTACATCAAAATATCCTTTTCCCATTCCTTTTGGTAAACTGACAAAGTGCACAGTTACTAATATGTTTTTTTCCCCTTCTCTTTTCTGGGATGATTCATTCCCTCCCTTTCTCCTCTCCTGCAGATCTATTTTTTTCTTGCCATTTTATTCCATACTTACTGAGCACACTCAGCATACAGTGCCAGCTTCCTTTTCTTATTCACACTTTGTCCTTCAATTCCTGCTGCTGCCTGTAAGCCACAACTCTTCCCATTCACTTTTCAAAGTCCTCTGAGTCTTTCTAACAATTTATGTGTTTTCCACGGCCAAAACTTAATGCTACAAATGAAGCTAATGTCACCTGCATTTGAGAAAGCTCTGGCTGGACAGAAGTACCAAAAAGTTGGGAGCTTGAAGGAGGTACACAAAGTCTGCCAGTGAAGCACACAAGTATACTACTGTAGCTTAAAATATACTTATATGCTTTCTTTTTTGCACATGTATACTGGTTTTATTTTATTTATTTATTTATTTATTTATTTATTTATTTATTCATTCATTCATTCATTCATTCATTCATTCATTCATTCATTCTGGTACCAGGGATTGAACCCAGGGTCACTTAACCACTGAGCCATTTGCTGAGTTGCTTAGGGCCTTACTAAGTTGCTGAGGCTGGCCTCAAACTTACAATCCTCCTGCTTCAGCCTCTGGAGCTGCTGAGATTATAGGCATGTGCTATCATGCCCAGCATGTATACTGATGTTGAAAGGAGAAATACTCTGAAGAAATGCAGTAGCCTGACACATAAATAAACACACACATGCCTGAGGATACACATAACACTTAGGGCAGAGCTACTTACAATTGTGCATGATAGATCATGGCAATGCCAGCTCCACAAGGCACACCAGGCTAATCCAATATTTAAATGATTATATACTTTTCACTGGAGTGGTATATAAATACACATAACATTGACATTACTTCCATAAACATAAGATGAAGAAAAGTTTTAAGAATAACTTCAACCAACTCTGTCCTGCAAAATCCAATCCCTTTATTTTTTGGGGGGGATGGAGCGGTACGGAACCAATTCCCTGGAGCTGTGCTTTTGCACTAGGTAAAAGTACATACTGCTCTCCTTACATGCCTATAACTCCTATTAACTTTAATGGGAAGCACACATGTGCATCTAAAGGGTAAATGCCCTTCAGACTGCATGACAGAATCCCAATGAAGTAGTTGGAAAAAACAAATCACTGCACAGTCAGTCACACTTTCCTCTCCCTTTTCAGGAAACTTCCCCCACTACCACCTTTGCTCCCCCACCCACAGCGAGGATATTTCTTTAGCCCACAGTATGGATAAAGAACCTGCTAGATTTCCTCTTGGTAAGAGAACATCTCATTAAATTCAAGGGATCTCCCAAAAGTCTCCATCTCCAGCATTTCTTAGAAATGTTTACCCTATGGTGCTCTCCAAATTTGGACACATTACTCTCTAAATATTATTTCTCACTGCCCCACCTTTATCAGACAAACATCAGAGACCATACTTGAATTGCAAGAGAAGGTGGGGAAAAAACCACCCAGGCTTAAAAGTTTTATCACTTTCTTTAAAAAAATGGGCTATTTTTCATGGACAGAAAGAATCAAACATTGCTTCATAAAAACAATCCCAGAACCACTAGTTCCACACTGAACTACTACTAATGCGTCTGACCCAAAAAAGAGCAACAGACATAGGCCACCATATCACAGGAAGCAGGAAAATAAGAACCCAATAACTCAGGTCAGTCCTCCACTGCTGTTGAAAGAGACTGTTTCATAGCAAGGCCAGTAGTATAAAATGAAAGAGCTAATGTTTAATTCTTTAAAGAAAAAAAAAAAATCAAACATATCTGTCACTGTAGTCCAGAGAGAGAGAGGGAGAGGGACCAGGGCACACAGCACTGGCAGGAACCTCAGATTCCTGACCAAACCCTCTTTCACACAATGGCTCCTGAAAGAAAGGAACCTGGGGCGTGAGCCAGCCTGACGCTGGCCGACGACAGGGCTGGCCTTGCAGGATGTCAGAGCGCCAGGCGGTTGCAGAGATACTGAGGTTTCACACACCCCCGGACTGACTGTTTTGCTCTTCAGGTAATTAAACAAGGAAGCAGGGCTGCTGGGTATACGCCTGACCCTGAAGCCTCGGCTCCATGGTTCTGCATATCAACTTCCGCAAGAACTGCCCCGAGCATCAACAGAACATTCTCCTTTCGCTCTCTATCGTTTCCTTCTCCACCTCTTCCTAAAGCTGACCCAGAAACAAATCCTTCTGCCTACAAAAACATCCACAGAAGGGTCTGAATTTACTGGCAATAGAAATCTCCATGCAATGCCCACACATCACAGTTCCAATTTTAAAAAGAAAAAAAAAAAAAATGACCCTAATGGCAGGAACTTTGTAAAAATTGACATAGAACAATCTAGGCAGTGTCTTAACTAAGATGGGTTAGTCAAAGAAAATACCCAAATCAGTATAATTTTTTTTTAATGTGTGCTTGATTGAAGTGTGAATCTTCAAATTCAAAAACACTCCCCAAAATGATTTTGATAGTCTAGTTCACAAATTAAACATCTGTTGTGCTGTTTAATTAATATGGTTATTTCAAGTTTTGATAGTTGTTATTAATGTAAGCAAATACCACCCAGGATCTGGTTGATGATATTTCATCAAAAATCTTATCTAAACAAAATCCTAAAATATTTCTTATGAACAAACAAAGTGACCACCGAAACTCAGGAATATCAACAATATCCTCTAAAAGATAATAAAGTCATACACACACATATACACATACACATTCATTGATATTAAGCAATGATTAGAATCATATACATAATATGTTCTTCCTTCATTTCAAAATCTAGAGTAAAACATTAGGTGAAAGAGACAGAGACCAAAAGAGAGAAGAATACAAAAGCATGCCTGCTTGTCTGTGTTCAACACAAAGAACATTAAATGAAAACAACTGGCATGCTGCCAAATTCCTATAGAGGAAAAGAGATTCAAATAAATTGATTTCACGCATCACACTGACCTG
The DNA here is from genome assembly GCF_902686455.1 of Sciurus vulgaris. Taxonomy (NCBI): domain Eukaryota; kingdom Metazoa; phylum Chordata; class Mammalia; order Rodentia; family Sciuridae; genus Sciurus; species Sciurus vulgaris. The sequence continues at coordinate 166,990,295 of NC_136461.1, forward strand.
GGATCAGTGTGCAGTGCTACAATAAGCTCAAAGCTCCATGTGGGGTAAAGCCCATTAATGTTATCAGACCCCTCGAACATGACTGAGAAAACCTAAAAATAAATGCAGACACTCTCTACAAAACAGCAGTTTTACCTAAGAAAATAACTTTCCTTTTTTTTTTTTTTTTTTTTTTTTTTTTTTTTTTTTTTGCTAATAAAGATACTAGTATTTAAACCTGTGCAGCATCATCTAAAGGAGAATTTTAAAAATCACCCTTTTTAATAATACAAAAGTGGCTTCCGGAACATTTACAATGTGTAAAAATTGGTACTTCTAAACATCCCATCCTGTGATATGCATGAATAAAATGCACTGCTTTCCTCCCATTCTTTCCTCCCATGGTCTTTCCTTTTGCATCTTTTAGGAAGTCAATGAATTTTTTTTTTTTTTTTTTTAAGATGGTAAATATTGGGAAGTCCTTTCTTAGAATTTCCCTTAATAGTTGATAAAGGCAAGCTCCCCGGATCAGATACCACTTATAGCTGTCCCATATATATTCAGTGCCCTTATAATGGCATACATCATGAGAACAGCTCCAAGGGGCTTTCTGGGGGCCTGAGCACTGTGTGTATTTCGGATCTGGTTTAAAACAGCAAAAGGGGTTGGGGTGTGGCTCAGTGGTAAAAAGGCCCTGGGTTCATCTCTAGCACCACAACATAGCAAACAAAACCATCAGGGGTCAAACAGGCTAGCATTTTTGCCTTTTCCAGCTTCCACTCAAGCTGTGGCAGGCATGCCCCCTCAGTGCCATTTCTCCCTGGCAGAGGCAGGCCTGTCTCCTGGTGACCACCCCCTGCTTGAAAGCTGCCACACAGGCCAGACTCTCTGGTGCCTCCTCAGGCTGTTCTCACTCACAGCACTGACTTTTCATCTGGTAGTTCTTTGCTTTTTGTGCTTCCAAATTACTCCAGGAATCCAATGGATTCCAGGTGTTTGCAAATTTGAAGTATGTGATTTTTGTTCTTCCATACTTCTTGGGTTAACCTGATTCTGAACTCCAGATATCTATGTATCCACTACTATTACAAAAAGGAAGAAATAATTAGGAATAGATTTTGTAATGCAATGTAAAAAAATAAATAAATAAAAATGTCAAGAAAAGCTCAACAGTCGTAAAATAGGCCAACACAAATATGCGTCTGTTTAAATACATCATTTTAAAAGTATGTTCACACAGAGAAAAAGGGGACAGGGAAGGAGAAGAAAATCAACATAGCCTTTTTTGATGCATGTTGCTGAGAGTTCAGTATTTGCATATTATAACAAACAACACACATTAAGTTGAATTAAGATGTGTGTCTTTGCCATGCATTTTTACTTTCAGTATGGAAGCTCTTTCTTGCAACAGTTCACTACAGTTAGGCACAGATACATACCACATGACCAGAAAGTATGATCGCATTGGAATGGGGGTAGGTAAAGATGAGAACTATGCATTTACAAAGGTCTCAAGTGTGAAAGTCCACTTTTGGATTTTTCTATGCACTTTAGATACTTTTTTATCACATAATATTAACCCTCAGAGATACAAAGGCAGAAAACAAAAAGTTATAATCTGTTTTGAAAGAGCTACTTTCTTCTGATAGAAAATAATAAGTAAAAAATTCTAAATCAGGATGGTTGTTGTTATTATTAGGTTGTTTCCTTTAAGATATAATATTGACACATTTTTCTTTCTTCTGTGCAGATTTCAGAAGTCTAATCAACCAAAATTGGAATTCTCAAAAAACCACTTCAGTTACAATATACATAAGGTAAGAAGATGGAAACAAAGGCAGGAGATGTCTCAACTAACTAATTGCATCACTTGACATCTTTCGAACTCATGTCTTTCACTAATTATGCAGAAGACCATCATTACATGAAGGAGGGATGAAAGGAAAGTAGATACAGACACAGAAACCAAAACACTATTAAGGTTTCCTCCGGAGTATATAGTTCTACAGTGAATTATTTCATTTTCTCTGATCTTTCAAAAAAAATCATTTGCCAACACATGCCCAGGAACTTTAAGAACAAGCCAGTAACTATCTGTAGGGACTTCAAGAAGTAAGAATTGTGGGATAGATGCCAGCAGTGAGATTTCCAGAAGAATGGTCACAAAGCATTTTGCTACACCTCTCTTTTCATGAAGGCAGGCCATCACTCAGTCAGTCACAGAACTTCAAATCCTTTCCAAACACTACAGTGTCAACCAGCATCCCATGATGTTGGTGTTGACTTTGTCTTAGCACAGTTTATCCCAATTCAGTGATGCTTCTGCACAAGTCCACTATCTGCTAAACCTGGAACAGGGCTGATTAGAAGAGGCACTAACTCCCTGAACCCATAATTCAGGGCATCCCTGAATTTTTAAATGTTGCAGACTTACAGAAGTCTTTTGCCAAATGGCAATACACTTGTTTTATATTTGTGTTTTCCTGAAGTTAAGTGTCACCTTTTTAGATGTGTTTGTAGATAACAATTCTGCTTAGGAAGTGAATTCACTAAGAGTTAAATCCAAGTTGATCAGAAGAAATAATAAATCAAAAAGCACTTTTTTTTTTTTTTTTTTGCCTGTTTAGTCAACAAACTGTTTCAGAGAACACCATCTCCTCATTACAATAAACACAGAAATCATGGCATAGCTTTTACTCTTTAACTCCAAGCATTGCTCAGTTTATAACAGATGTATTATGAAACATGGCAAGAAACACTACAACAAGAAGAGGGTGAAAAAAATTTTGGTACTTGATCATTTGATAGCTTTGGACCCAACACTATCAAACAGGGTTCCCATTGCCAGATTGGTCCCCACCCCACCCCCACACCCAAAGAGTTCAAACACAAATGATTAAAACATAATAAAAATTCTTTATCAACAGGCACTAGAATAAGGAAAAGAGAAAAACCTTGGAAATTATAATTCATTGGGAAAAAAATTACAGATCGATTTTCTGGTACGTAAGTAAATTGCAAAATCAAAATATTTGTCTGTTCCTTACCTTGACAATATTCAAAGTTCCCTTTTCTCCGGCAGTCACCTATTACTACACTCAGTGCTCTCCAAGTGTTTCTTTTGACAGATATCATTCTCCACCAACCGCTCTGCTAATTTCCTCTCTCCTTTTCTGACTGGGACAGAGATTATGTTCACCAGTCCAGAGATCAATCTTTTCTATTGACAACAACAAAGGGAAAAAAAATGCACATATCACAACCAGTCTGAAGTTTCACACCCACCTACTCACATAATACCAGGCCAGTTTTTTTTTTTTTTTGTTTGATTTCAGAAGCAGATACAAGCTCTTCTAAATTTTAGCAGTCAAAACAATCCCCACTTTCTCAGTTCCTGAAAGGTGCTATTAAGGACTCTGAATTTTGCTGATCATCTAACTCAAAGCTGGATACATTCTGAACTTGAAAAGTCTTCTTAGGTTGGTTTTAAAGTATATATACATAAATACCTTCAGAGAATGTTAGATTTTTACCTGTTTCAATAAAAATAAATATCTATCATTTTCTTTTTATAAAATTTTTGAACATTATTGAGTTTTATTTTATTTTCCAAGTTTTTAAACCCTGTTTCAAAACACCATGGTAGCTGCACTGTTTCATTGTTCTGAAATTTCAATACTGGTATTAGTAGTTAAAATAGTTTAAAACAATTGTTAATTAGTGAAGAACAATCTGTATGTAGTTGACTACTTTAAAAAATCTTAGTTAAAACAATTATTAGTGAATTATTTTACTAAATCAATAAACTTCTGCTTTCTTTTCTTCTTCTAGAGCAATCAATTTCCTCATTTTTTTCCTGCTACATTTGGTAAGTTTAGAAGTCATTCATTCACAATCTGCAAACATTTATTGACTGCCTATTACTCACCTACTACTATGACTACCACTATTATGAACAAAAAGCCATTTGTAATTCCTTTGCTCTATGAAATATAAAGGGCCTAGTATATCACATCATATCAAGTAGGAACTCAATCAGCGCAAAGGAACAAAGATGTATAAAATTAATCTCAGAAAGTAATACTAAAGTGCTTTTATTTTGAGACCAAATTACATCCTAGAAATTTAAATTGGTTAAAAAAAGAAAAAAGGGAATTTAAATTGGAGAACATATTTTAATGTACATAAGGCAAGTAGATGCTATTAAAAAGTATCAACGCCCTTTATTGCTGCATTAGGTCTCTGCTGTGATGTAATCAGTTGCTTCCTGTTCTTCATGGCAAAAAATAAGTACCAATTAGGAAAAAATACAGTAATAGATACTTTCTAGTTAGAAGTTAAAGCTCAATAAAGAGCATTAAAGAAAATCAACCACAACTTGGAAGCATTTAGTTATCATAAAACCTAACAATGTTATTAACAAATGATAAACAAAATGTCTCCATTAGAAAATAACCAGATTCATATAACACATGTAGATTATGTATATTCAGATACTGGGGTGGGGGAGGGGCACACAACAGGCGACTGGAAGTAAATACAGCTCCATGTTAACAGAAGTATTTCTGATAAATGGAAATATGGTATTTCCAGTGTTTCTATACTAAGGTTAAAAAAAATCATTTATAAATAGGAGCTAAACAAACACTGGGGAAAAGAAGAACATAAATAGATTATTATTATTATTATTTGGTAATGATATATGATAACATTTTGTGCTTCAGCAACCAACAACAAAAGACATCAGAGAGCCTGATAAAAAAGTGGACTAACCCTGCATGGGCCATAGTTAATCATCTCCACTGATCAAATGAAGCAGCCAAAGCATATATAAATCCCCTAGAGTTTGTTTCTTTCTATTCATGACTACCAACTAGCAGGCATTTCAGTTTATTAACAGAAATAGTGTGGTGAACCTTCCTTTGGAGGTACATAAAATTACCATGTGGATTAACTTCCTTTAAAAGGCAAATTTTTCAATTAGAAATGATCCCTCATGATAGAATATATCATTTCACTTCTTAACCTTGTTTATGGTATCTATTTTAACCAGAGTATTCTGAATGCAATGAAGAGAAGTTGGCAGGAAGATGTTACAAAATATTTAAAATGTACAATTTATAAATTCTTAAATGTTAACACAGTATACAAACACATATTCAAGCAATACCCAGTGTAAACCTAAAGTTACCCGTGAACTTTTCCCCCAGCTTAACTATTTTATATAAGAAACATTATATCACAATCAATAGAATACCAACAACAAAAAAAGAGCTAATCTTTGGACTTTGAGGTCTCATGTTGTGCTTCATACAGACAACACATTAAATGCCCTTCCCATAGAAAATAATAGTAAAATCAGTGAGGGTAAATGAGCAACATGAAATATATGTTTATGTATTTGTGAGACCTATTGCACACTAAAATTTGCATCATATGCAAATGATAGTAAATTTTCTCTATGTTTGATAATTGCTTTGTTCAGATCCTCATGTCTCATTATGGAGAGAGCATATACTGAGAAAAGTTTAAAAGCTAAGCTTCACCAAGAGCAGAATGCCTCAATTTGTAGTTCTACAAAAGTGTTATTAAAAAGGCTCAACATGTTGTATTACCATGGAAATTGTGGAAAACATACATTCCCAAACAAATATTACTTTTTCTCAATGGTATGAAGTAATGAAAACCACATGTGTAAATCTGCGATCTGTGCAGTAGTTCAAGCTGCAGCTAACAGAAAATACAGAAAGTGAACTCTGCTGTATAAAGGATTCTTGTTACAGAAATATAATGTGAAAACCAGATGCAGACAGAAAACCTTAATCACAGATGGGAATGTAATCACTGGCATACAGAATACTTTTTTGATCAATCTTAACCATATGCGCAATGTATTTATTTTCTAAGGAATGCAATAACTTGAGAGAACCTTCTATTTGGATTCAGTTAACCTCATATTTATAATGCTTTTATCTTACTCCCCCATCCCTTCAGTGTGTACACTGAGCCAAGGTTTTAAAAGGAATAGTTGCTGGCCTTGGCAAATCAGTCTTGTATCAGTTTATCTTTCAAAAATTTAATAGGATGTAAAGACTACACACATCAGAATCAACCTCAAAAGAGATCAAGTGCAGTTCCCCATTATTATATTTCTCAATCACTGCCAGGAATCCTTTCACTGCCTAAACACATTACTCTAGAGGATTCTATCACCATTTGGGGCAATTTTTCCTTTAGTAAAAATATATAGTTATTCAAAAAGTGAGCATTTAAATGTATCTCCTTTTATCTATCCACCTGGATGGACTCAAACCATTATTCTTTCTCCTTCACAAAAACAAATTATGGCTAAAGACCATTTGTTTACATTTAGGGAGACAATTAGTTTTCTGTTCTGAGGGGCACTGCCACAAAAGGAACCTGTTTTATCATATGTGATTTCAAAAACATTGCCTCGTTAATTATAGTCCCTGGCATTGGGTTAGAACTTACCTTTTTCACAGCTTCATGATTCCTCTGTAGGCAAATCTCTTGTATGCCCTGCACCCCATCTGAAGTAGTAGTTGACAGATTACCACATACACCTCATTTCAGGACTGCAGACTATACCCAACTTCCACCAGAAAGCAACTGGGACATGGTGGAGTGGGGTGTCCCTCATCATAGGTCCTGTGCACCAAATGTCAGTATCTCAGTTTCATAAGCTTCCACGACATACACATCTGGGTTCTCCTTGCTTCCAACTACTCATGTCCTGGATGTGTGCACACAGTCTTTATTTTTGCCCTGTTATTTAAAACCCTTCATGTTGTGGTACTTTCCTAGAGTTTTCAGCCTGCACTCCAACCATGCCTTCAAGTACAATGCTTTGCTGGATAAACCCCCAGAGATATTGTGTCATTTCACCCTAAAGGCTCCATTCATGGACCTCAGGGCTCTGCTCACGGACTGGTACACAGGACCCTCCTTCTCAATACTCAGACTTCAGTTCCAGAGTCACGTCCTCAGAGATGATTTTCCCAACCATCTGAAACAGTCTCATCACCACACCCTCCCCTCTCCAACATTATTTCTTAGTTGTCTTCATTCTACTTAATACTATATGGACAAATCCTACTAGTTTCTTTATTATCTCTCTCCTCTCCCAAGCTGTAACCTCTGTGAAAGCAGTGGTCTTGTCCGTTTTGCTCATTACTCCATCCTCTATCCTGAAAATTATACTTGGCACATAGTAGTCCAAATAAACAGAATCAAACAAATGAATCCCACTTAATGAAATGCCATAATGGCCCAATTCAATTCTTATTCACAAATCAATTCAATTTCAAAATCTTTCCCTGATCACTCGTAGGGCCCATGATCTTTTTTTTTTTTTTTTTTCTTCTTTAAATTGTCATAGCACTTTTAGTCTATTTTGGGCTTGGTTATCCTTTACCTGCCAGATGCTACTTATATGAGCCCATACCCTCTGGTACAGACATAAGCCAATCACCCAGGCCTGCAAGGCTAGTCTTTCCTCCCATATTGAGCAGCAGAATACTACAATGGAGGACTGTAGCCTAAGTCCATACAAGGTAGAAATGCACTACAGCAAATTTTTTAATGCCTAGACTTCTCTCTCAATTGAGTTTGTCAGTCATTGTAGGAATGAGACCCCATCTTATTCTCTCATGTCTTCAGACCCTACATTGCTACTCTATACTTCTACCATAGCCAGGGTGGCTGGGCACAGCCACGTGTATTCAATGCACATACCCAGTGCCTAGCACAGTGCCTGGCACACAGGCATTCACCAAATACTGGCTGAGTGAACAAGGGAATAACTGATCACCAGATACCATCTGTCTTTATTCAAGTCCCTTTCACTTACTGCAATAAGGAATTATTTCAAAATCCTATAATTGTTATTTTCAGAGAACAAATTAATCCAAAGACAGGTGACCAACCTAGGATATTAGTCAAATCAACAATGCAATATGTGAGCTAATAAACCAGACAATTTTAAATGGTAGAAAGCTCTTAAAATATCTCCTTTGTTACAGATATAGCTTAAAGAAATAAAATATCGTAAAATGATTGTGTCCTACATACACTGACCACTTAGAAGACCACTGCATGCATGCACACTCTGGCTGGCCTGGAATCTCAGTTCCAACAATTACTTGTCAGCTATTTGACCTTAGACAAGTCACTTAACCTCTCTAAGCTTCAGATTTCATCTCTAAAGTAGGATAATAATACTTAACTTGCTAGGATGATATGAAGATAAGACATAATACTTGCAAACTGCCTTGCTGCTCCTAGTGCAAGCATTACTTTATCCATTATGCTCATTCCCTATTATTCAACACTAGGAAAATGGTAGTACTTCCTTTGACATTATGGATCAATGCATTAAAATAAAAGCAAAGGTCATTATTCAAAAGTGACCTACCACGATCCTATTTTTTTCCTTTCTGAAAGTCACTACTATACTAATAGTAACAGAAATAAAATATCTATGATCAGTCAACAAAATAAAAATATGAGGAATTAAGCTATACCCTCTAAAACATTTTGGAATGACAAAAAAGAAATACTTTGAATGAATCTATGGTAATTTAATTTTCCCCCCTCATCTAAATTCATCTGTGAAATACCATCTCTAGGGGAAAAAAAGAAGAGAGAACCAATTATTTCCAAAGACTGGTTTCTCCAAATAAAGGCATCTGTTCCATGCTGGCAACTTTCACATAAAAGAAAAACAAGACTTTGGAGGTATCTGCATTCATGGTTGATGGTCACATATCTCAAGGGGCTACTACAAGTGTCCAGCTGCAAGCATGGTCTAATTGCTGCTGTTCCATATCAGCTGATCTCTCTCTCTTCCTCTCCTCTTTTCTTCCTGCTTTCCGGCCCTTCCCTCCCTCCTGCTCTCTCTCTCTCTCTCTCACTCTCTCTCACTGAGACTTGCGAACTTGTGATATTTTGGTATTCTAAACAGTAACTTTTCTAAGTGCACTGAAATATTTTGATAGTTTTCCATTTTTACTCTAGTATAATTCCCACTTGCAGGCTGTGTGGCTGGCTCTGTTCATGGACAAATTCCTAGGTGGTGGGACTAGAGGATGTCCAGGATAGTGACATTACCCCCAAACAGCTGTGAAGCCATAAAGCAAGGAAATCGAGGTTCAGATCTTGCCCATCATTCATGCAGAGTCATCTTGGGCAAGTGAGCGAACCTGAAGAAACAACTTTCAAACTGGTCTCACTCCCAAAGGAGCATTAAATGAGACAATACATGAACTTCATACCAAAAAGGTCTTGGTGTGCCTCCTCCCCAAACATATCTGTTTAAATTGCTCAGACATCTGCTTTGAGATACTTAAGGCTGCCCTTCCCAAAGCATCTCTTCAAATAGAAATGTTATATGAAGGGAAAACAGTGAGACTCTTGATCCACTTCTGTTTTCTGAACCAGAGAATCTGCCTGAATTGCCCTATTTTAGACAGTATCATCCTTAGTTTTTTGTTTTTGTGGTACTGGACATTGAACCCAGGGCCTTTCATATGCTAGTAAAACATTCTATCACTGAGCTACATTCCTCACCCCCTTTTAATTTTAAATTTGATTTTATTTTGGGCTAAATTGCCCAGACTGGCCTTTAGCTTGCAATTCTGCCTCAGCCTCCAGAGTAGCTGAGGTTATAGGCATGGGCCACCGCATCTCTAATTTTGACACATTCATCAGACAGTAGAGCAACTGGAATCCCACACAATGTTAGAGAGAAGACAATACTGGATAGGGTGGGGAGGACACTGGAAAGAAAGTACTCAACCTGGCAGTCTCCACAGAACACACATATGGGCAACCAAAGGAGGAAAAGAGCAGCTAGGGATATCCAAAGGGCATCTGGTTAGAGAAAGGCAGAAGAGACTACAGTGAAATTTAGCCCAGTTTGTGTCCCTGGACAAAGGAACAGTTCTGCTTCATGAAAGTGTTCGTATACCTGAAATTTTGCCCACAATTTCAGAGAGTCTATCCTTTATAATAACCTCATTATAAAATTCAGGATTAAAAAAATCAAATAAAAGCAGGTTAAAATGTTCATCTATGAATATCCAAGTAGCCTCACTGCTTCAGTTTGCTAGGGTTGATCCTGGGTATAAGGTATGTTTACCCACTGCCCAGGGGGAATATTTGTTGTTTTTACTTATTCAGTTTTATTTATTTATTTATTTATTTATTTTATTTATTTATTTATTTATTTATTTATTTATTTATTTATTTTGGTGCAGTAATGAGGGTTAAACCCAGGGGTGCTCTGTCACTGAGCTACATCCCCAGTCATTTTTTTTTTTTTTTTATTTCTTGAGACAGGGTCTTGCTAAATTGACCAGGCTGGTCTCAAACTTGCGATCCTCCTGCCTCAGCCTCCTGAGTTGTGGGATCACAGGTGTGGGCCACCTCCTCTGGCTTATTTATTTTGGTTGCCAAGAAACACAAGCCAAAATATGTCAACAATCAATTGTGCATTCTATGATAAGAGAACACAATGAAAGGGGACCAAGGTGGAAAGAGATTGGGAAAGAAACAATGTATTATTGGAACCAATGTTACATTTTGATCTTAGCAACAAAATGTTACAAGTTAGTTTTAAGCAAATAACTTGAGTTCAAGGTATGAGGTTTCAATAATGCCTTAATAAAGCATCCAAAAAAAGAACCCCAGCTGTTCCCAACTTCCACATTCACAGAGTTACAAACCAACAGAGTCCGAACTGCATGGACAACTGTTGTATTAGATGTGATAAATTCTTTCTTTGGAGAAGAGAGCTCATGGAGACTTCAGAGAAGAAAGCTGCACCAGAAACTGAGAAGACCAACTGGACCATTTGGCATCCCTGCAGGAATCAGTCCAGAATCTTAGAGAAGATGGAGAGAAGGTGGCCTGGGCAAGGCCAGGCAAAACCAGGGAGCTCTTTATCTTGAACATCCCCAGAGTCCCAGGAATCAAATAGGGCCAGCCTCTCCATTCAGTACTTGATACATGAAGGACCAGTGAGAGAGGGGAAGACACTACTTGGGGTTTCTGGGAGAAAGGGGTTGAGGGTGGACAAGTCCAGAGTGGCTAAGTCAGAGGCTAGGAAGAAGCAAGCCTAGATGAAGGCTGTGTACCTCACACAGCAGCCCACAGAGTCTTCCCCCAGGCCTTGAGGTCATGCCATTATGATCCAGGCTTCCTTCTAGAGGAAGAAGGGTGACTGGCAATTAAGCAAATGGTAAGGCTCTGGGGACTTGGATATCTTCCCCCGCTACACCCTTTTCTGGTAGAGAAGAGAGCAGAGTCACTGGTCCCCAGAAGGGCAGAAAGCCAGGCTGATACTGTAATCTTAATTAAACAGTGAATGATACCAGCACAAGCTTCACATAAGACTCACACACAGGACCAAAGGACATCCAGCACAAAGGTTCCTTCCAGCCAGCCATGCCTGAACCCCACTTTCTTCCCCTAAACTAGCAGTGTTGTCAGATTCTTATAGCTATTTCCACAAGTAGGATTTTAGGCAACTCTTTATACCAATGTAGCACATTACATGCATTCTTCTGCTCCTTGCCTTTTCCACTTAACAATATATCTCAGGAATGATTACCTATCAGCATATATAAACTGATCAGAACAAGAAAAAAATTAATATTTTATGCTGAAGTCCTTTTTATCTCAATGATTAACTTTTATTAATGATTATTTTATTAAGCTCAATTGACAAAAGATGGAGGAAAAGTTTTTTTTAAATTCAATTCTGACAGATTTTATAACAAAACCACAAACCCCAGATTTGATTAAAGTTCAAAAAGTGAAAAGGATTGCCAACATGTTTTCAAGTAAAGTGACACTAGACAGAACAAAGCAAAGACCTTGAAATAATACAATCCTGATGAATCATGCCCCCAAAGCCTTTGTATGGGTAGATTGTTGTTGATGCCATTTCTTCCAATAACTTAAATTCCTTAAATGGAGGACAATTATCAGTGAGCAATTTAATAATGGAATTTAATATTGCCATTTAACACATAAGAGGTTATTACTTTACTTTTCCAATATAAGGCCTCAGTTTTAAAACACAAATTATGGTCCTTCAAATGATCATATTTAGTTTACTATCTGTTGATTATAACATATATGCAGACAATTTTCTGTTTAACTCAGCAATATTTTAACACATTTTTGATATTTTCATTCAAAGTAGATCTGAAAAGCATCATTGCGTGAAAAAGTACTTGGTCTCCAGACTAATGCTTTGGGTGTTCAATGAATGCATCCAGGGTCAAAGACCCTTTGAAATAACTGCTCCACCCCACCCCTCCCCGGGGTATGGAGCCCAGGGTCTGGGGCCTGCTGGTTTACAAGGACTGCCTCTGCTTTCATGGGTTTCTCCTTACATCCTTATTCCACCATCTCTCCTGTGCACAGTGTTAGAATTGAAAGAAGTTTTATAAATCATCCTACAAACCTAACTCCAATGGCTGAAATAAATAAAACATAAACCATAAGCAGCTCTAGTCAAACATAAAGCTAAGTGTCCAGAACCCAGTCTACCAGACCACTTTTTATTCTCCCACATAGCCAAAAGAGGCATCTCTAAGAGGAAAACAGAACAGTTTGAGATCCATTCATGGAACCAAAACACAGGAGAGAGCCAGGTCCCAGAGAGGTTAATAATAAGTCTTCCATGTAACAACCACTTTTTAAGAAACACCTATCACTTCACAGCCAAGTCACTATCCTCTGAAGGGAAGGTATCAGTTGGGACCACAAGAATCCTTGGGACTAAGTTATACAAATGGATTCGGAGGCTCTTCTCTCTAAAGACTGGGATTCTATGAACCTGTGTAGGGCAGGCAAACTGCCTCTTAAACACCAAAGCAATTCCAAAGCAATTCCCAAGTTCCAGCAAGCTAAGTGCACTTGACACTTAATCTGGGTTAACCCTTCCCCCTCTCTGAAACCACCTCTCTATCCAAACACTAATTATTTTTCCTTTGCAATGCCTCTTGTATTTGCCTCTTCCTTCTCATCCCACAAACCCAATCCTGGCCATTCTTCTGCAATTCCTAAAATCTAAATTGCTGCAACACCCCTCCTGTCTACCTTGGCCTCCAGGCCCTCCTCAGCCTCCAGTCATCTGAGCCATCCCAATTGGAACAAGTCTACAGTAACACAATTTTAACTGGATCCATGGTTTCTATTGGATCATCATTTCTATTAAGATTTTCTTTTGCAATCTGTTGTTCAAAAGAACTTCAACTAGAAAAATCAACTTAAAAAGCAACTTATTATAAAAGCAGATGAAAGGCCATGCATCCAATCTGGCCACCCTCCATGCCATTTCCTAGCCTGGAGAGGTCTCACAGGACAGCTTCTAAAACTTCTGGCTAAATCAGAAGATGAAGCTAAAATCAAATGCTTGATATGCAAGACACACATCTGGGCTTCTGTACTACCTTATAAATTACTATATCCCCATTACAATAGTTCTGTCTTAACAAATCCTACCTGTCTCAAGACAAATTTAAATTCCAATTCACTCCCACCTCTAAAATTCCATTTACTGTACCATTTAATTGGTTAAGTAATCAAGTCCCACCATCTTTGCAGCAATTTAATTTGTCCTGAATGGGCTTATGGCTCAGTGGGAATTGACCCTGCTATCTGCCCTGTGTCTCCACCTGGCACTCTGCTGTACACTAAGTAGGCATATACTTACTAAATATGTATCAATTTATTTCATATTCCCTCACAGGAGCAAACATTTTACTTTTCCTTCAGATACCAAAAAAGGTTTCTTTACCCGGACTGCAAAAATAGCGCGTAACTCTTTTTAAAAAGACAAAGAACATTTAATAGTTCCTTATTTTGTTGCTCTTCACTTCTGTTTTCCTCTGATATCTTGTACCTTTTCCCTTTAGCCAAGTCAAAGCTTAACTTGGACATGTCAGTGGAGACAGATCACATTTCTTCTCCCTTTAGACCTGCATGGACCTACCTACCATTTTTGAAACAAAAGGATGAGAAGTCATTGTCCACATTTGTTTCCCATCAGAGGTCAAATGTGGATCTCATTTCTAAATAAATCTATCCAGAGATGAGAAGGATAATATGTGACAGGTGGGCAAAGGAGCTGAGTAGTAAAGGACAATTCTTGGTTGATACATGATAAAAGTTACAGAACTGCAACAGTCACTTAAAAAGAACACTTTCACAGGAAAGAAGGATTACTATGTCAGTCTGATAAACACCACGGTTCCAGTCCCAGTATCATCTGCTGTTCTTCCCAGCTGTGTTTGCTCATCACTGTGTACATAACATATGCATAGACTCAGAAAATAAACTAGCAGTCTTTCATGACCTGTCTTATAGCTCACATCTTCCTCTATTTTGAGGTTAGGAAAAGAGGTATAGTTCTTCTAGTTTTAACCAGATCGACTAACCAACTTTCTAAGATGTACTTAAAGCACAACTTAGACCACAATGCTTATCACCACTGGGGGAATGAGTTCCCAATTTCTAATATTGCACTTGCCAAATCAAATGGAAATGCATTTGAACTGTTCTCTGAAATACTGCTGCGCCATTTCCCTGGCAACATTATACGCGGATACCAATTTAGGTACCATTATCTGTCTACTTTCTTAATATCATTAGGCTCTGACTTCCCATCCGAGTGTTACTAGACGAATTCCCTAAAAAGTCTAACTGAAAAGTTCTCCCAAATACTTTGTATAATTACTTCTTACAGCTAGTTCTCCCCACTAGTGCTCTTCTCCTCTTATTACCTAATCAGGTCTGGCTCCTCACTGCTCTGGCATTGTCCCCATTGTCATATTTTACTGACCACCTATCTCTTGAGTTTCTTTAGATAAACTTCCATTACATCTCCTGCTAATATTTTATCTAATGTAATAGCCAAATACCAACTAAGAACTCACTGCAATATACTTTAAAGACATTCTTCTTCGTGGCAAAGAATATCAATCTGTTCTCCTACTGAACTCTGAACACCCGTGCAACAAACTTCTATAGCCTATGGAGCAACAGTGACTCCTATGGCTTCTATTTCTAATAACAGATGAAAACATGACTGCCAAACCCTGCAATCACAGATGTCCCTAATAAACAAGTTTCCTGGATGATGATAAAGTGCTCACTTGATCAAACCAGAAGAATGTAATAACTCCTAACTTCCAAAGAAATTCAGCCTGGGTTCATTATTAACAATGTCATAAATTAGGATTAAATTTCTAATGTCTATGTTTTAATCTCCTATACCAATTTTATAAACTAAAGAAAAGTACAAAGTCAAGGTGCTAGTGGAAATAATTAAATTTTTAAATGTGCTCAGAAGTAACAGTAAACTTTCTTCAGATAAAGCAAAGGAAAAATTTTCAGGCTTTCTCTACTTAAGACCTGACTCCCAGCCAAATGACAAGGTACTTGTTCATTTAAATAAGCTGTTACCAGATTATTTCCCACAATGGCTTATAGAGGTCAGTTTCTAAAGTTTCCAAGTGACCCTGGGGAAGAGTGAATGGCTGATAGTCACAATCCATCTCAACCACCATGGCCACACTCCTACTGCCAGGACCCAGTTCATCATCATGTCCAGTAACTATGAGAAAAAAGCACAAAGACTGTTTTCCTTGAACAAAACCTAAGCTTTCTAGTTCCTCCTCCCTGCATAAACAAATTAATTCCTTCAACACCCATTTATGAACAAGGTATAGTAACAACTAAATTTCAGACAATCACTCAAGGTCCAGGATGGCTATGGAAGACTGTTTCCGTCTTCCCAGTGTACTCTCTACACAAGGAGAAGAGCGGACAGTGTTGCCCTATGCTGATCCATTCCCCAGATATATGAATAGATATTACCTCCTCAAACCTGTGATATAAAATATAAGTGCTGGGTTATTTCTCACTCTCCTAACCATGAGGAATGTCTAAACCATATCATATATAGACTCAAATATATGAGAGACTCCTCATCTTTCTCCTGAGGAATTCATTTGAGGGCTGGGACATACTTCAGTCTACACAGGAGGTCAGTGGCTGAGGTGAAAAGGGAATCCCCATTTGCATACCAGTTACAGGACTGCACGCCCAGAGGCCTTATTTTTATAATGCAGAGAGTGCTTTACACCATGCAACCACTTATGAACTATTTCTCTGGAGTAAAAATGGAGCAGAATCCCTATCTTCCTAAAAGGCTTCCAGGAAGTCAAAGTTGGTTGACTGAGAGATGCTAAGATTGAGATACAGAGTGACCTACTAGGGTAGGGCAAGCCAAAGGACACTGTTCCAGAGTGTGGGGTAGGTTTGAAGAAGGGAACAGATCAATTTCTCATGACTCAGTGCAATGAAGGATGGAGATATCCTGACAAGGGACCAGAGAGGCTTGGATTAGAAGGTATTGAGGAATAAAGGCTGATGCAGGATATGTGAGCTAACAGTGGACTCTTAGGTGGGAGGAAAGGAGGGGTTAAAAGAAAACAGCGGATGGGTAGATAATGGTTGCCATGGAGACTATCAAGCCAATTTTCAGAGAGTAGGGGTCCTAATTATTAGACCTCAGGCACAAAGTAGATCATTGATTTTAGAACAAGGAAACCTCAATTTTCTAAATTGGGGCAAAGGGGTAAGCCAAATAGTAACTATAGCCAGTTCTAGAGGATGGGCTGGAATTCTTTGACATTAAAAAAGTGAAATGCTGTTTTATCATTTACTTAAAATCTGTGACGAAAACACAAGTGAGGGTGAAGGCCAGGCTCACGGTAAGTCTATAACATTTATCAATTCCTTTCCTCTCTCCCAAGACCAACAACTATGTGGCAGCCCTTGAAAGTCCAGAGCACACTTAGAAATGATCTGTGCCCCAGGTGTTAAAAGATTAATGAAGCCAGTCAATCACATTCCCCAAGGCACTTAGGGGTGCTTAGAATTGTCCAGACACAATGGAAAAACTTCACATTGGTGCTCTTTGTACTCCTCTTCCACAAGATCTATATTCTAAAGGCCCTTTTCACCCAAATACTGATTTGCTTGAGAGAACTTGATCAATACAAAACCTACAAAAACAAATGACTGCTTTATTCCTTCATGAGTTACATTACCCAGGAAATCACATTTGGAATTAACAAAGCAAGGAATTCGAAGTTGGTATCTTTTGGTCCTTGAAAAATGTTGATGGTTGCAAGCAACAGTGATGGTTTTAAATGTTTTCAAAGAAGAGCCTCTCATGCCCTAAATACTGAAGAGGGGCCATTACTCCATCTGTGGTTCTGATGTAAGAAGACCCAGACATCATTGCATTAAGTATGGACATTTTGAAAAGTCCCATGAAGCTCTCTCCTGTCAGTGCCACATAAGATACTGTGGTTTTAGCACAAAACATCACAAGTGATGGAATTATGTCTGATAATAGCTTTCTTAACACTGATATGTAATTTAGTCTCTTCTTCAGAGCAGCCACAAACATGATGTTTACCAAGGAATATACCCATCTGATGCCCAGCACAACTGCCACATTGGACTGCTGTTTGGGCTTCAAACTGGAAATTACCTTCCTTAAGAGCATTGTTCTCCCACTGGTTATATACAGGTAATCACAAATATACAATACTATTCTTCAAACTAACTCTTATCTTGAGATGGTGTTTAACAAACATTGTGTTTGTTAATATTAAACATGTAAGTGTGTCACAGTGACTGCCTTCCTCTGGATCCATTCTTGAGGTATTCTGAGTTTATCTGTAAAGACTATGTCTAGCAATTCAAGTGTGAAGCCACAAGCTACAAAGTTAATTGATCCTAAGCAGTGATCAGGTCTCACCCTGGACAAATTACTTCAGCCACAAGTCAACCCAAGTGCAATCAAGGATTGAATCAATATTGAACCTTATCCAAATTTCATCAGTCTTCTTTCTCCCTTAATTTTCTATGCCCAGGTTTCACATGGATAGCACTGCCATTCACTTTCTTATTATAGGAACAAAGTATTATTTTATTGCGATTATTTAAGACATGTTAGGGTTTTTAATTAATATTAGATGATTTTAAAAGAACATGTCTTTCCTA
This sequence comes from Sciurus vulgaris, assembly GCF_902686455.1. Taxonomy (NCBI): domain Eukaryota; kingdom Metazoa; phylum Chordata; class Mammalia; order Rodentia; family Sciuridae; genus Sciurus; species Sciurus vulgaris. The sequence continues at coordinate 167,008,388 of NC_136461.1, forward strand.
GAAATGTCACTAGCAAAATGCATCTAATTTTTCTCTAATGTGGTGCTTTCCCTGTCCATAAAACTTATTTGATTAGCAGTACTATAGAAGCTAACGCTTTTGTATGCAGGCACTCAAGCATAATTTAATCATTTTATTTAAGCATGAAAAAAATTATTCTGAAAGCCCTGTTAGGTAAAATATCCCTGATTAGTTTAAACTTACATTTGCAGGTATATTAAAGGTGAAATAAATCACAGAATGCTCAGTATGCAAAGGAATAGTGTTAACTTTGTTACAATAGCCAGCAGTAAGTTAAAAATTGTAGTATTAGAGAATGTAAGGAATAACTGTTTTATTTTAAATAAATGCATTTAGAAAGGTTACTTTAAAATAAATTTTGTTTTGTGCAAATCCTCTTTATATTACCAAGACTTTCACCTATGGAAACCTTTTTTATAGTCAAACAAGATGAGGTCCTAATTGCATAATACCATTTATCTGCTGAGGATAAAAGTGCCAACAAATGAAAATGCACATTAGGCAAGAGATTGTCAGAATAGAAAATTGGGTTTTTTTATTTTTTATTTTTTTGTTTTTTTGTTTTTAAATAACCCACTCGCATTAACAAAAGACTGCAGTAGCTTCCAAATTATAGGTTGTTATTTTTAGTGGAAGTAGTTCAATATTCATATTGGAGCAGATGTAGCAGTTTAACAAAACAGCTCTTCAAATCCTGCACAAATTGAAAACAGGAAAACTGATTGCATTTTCTCTTATCACTTTCCTTTTCTGAATTGACACTTTTGGCCTTCTGAAAATTTACACATGGCTTTCATCTCAACAGCACCTGCTGATCAAATAGAAACCTAACATTTTCATGAAAATGGTATAAAGGGCCAGTTTTGTTCTAAACACTGTAAAGGGTATCAGTTGCTACTTGGTGGCAACAATTGCTGTGTATAAGTCATATTCATAATAGTTTTATGCTTTCATTAAACTTTCAAAAATTTGTTAGGTTCCTCCTGGATTTTTTTTAATATTCACTTTTTGTATGGTTCAAATTTCTTTGACTCAATCTGCCTGATACTTAATTTTATTGTGTAAAGACTATGCAAAATGTGTAAACCAGTAGATTATACTAGGAAGATAACAAAAACTCAGTATTTTGTCTGCATCTGCTTGGAATACACACATATTTATCTATACATATCACTAAGCACATGAGTGTAAAATACATGCATCCCATTCATTTCATATTCTACCCAACAAAAGAAAACTGGAAACAAGAAGTCAGAATCAGGCCCTATTTTTGAAGGAACCCTACATGTTCTTTTATCAGATATAGATGTAACAGGAGCTTCCCCAAACTGGGGAAGAATGGATGTCACCCAAGCACAAGCTGGTCATCTAACTGAAATGAATGACCACTTGCAATTACTATCTCCCCAGAGAGTAAAGGTAAATCTTGAAAATGGGTATTCTCTTTCTGTAAAATAGGCATGGATGCTAGCTACCTTGCTTCTCCGATTTTTAAATAAAAGTGCTCCGCATATTTTTATGTAACATCCAGTTCTGGGTAAAATTAATGATGTTCCTAAGACATGCTGTCAGCTTCTTAGCCAAAAAAACCTCTACCCCTTCTCCCCTTCTGAAGGATTCCAAGCTGTCCTTTCCTATTCTGCCTGGGTGATAAGGTAACCTGAAGGCAGAAATGACATACAGTAATATATGTGCCACTCTGACCAGTTGGGCTGTGAATTTCAGTGTTTCATCATGCTCACTGAGGCAACAGCAAACCTGAAATGTCAATATGTTCAGTCAATGGAAGTAAAATAATGGGACTCTATTGTCTTACCCAATCGATCTGCTGCTGTCAACAAGGAAACATGCCCCTCTGGCTTTAAACAAATTTTAATTAGGCTTTTAGTTACTGGATCATATCTATCTACCTATGAAAACACCTAGCTTGACAATGTTTAGGAGGCAATCATTGTCTACTTTTATTCCTTTTAAGAATCTTTTAAAGTTGATATTATAATTTTCTGAAATACATTCATGAGTCAAAAACATTTTTCTTCTTTTCTTAAACTGAATCGCAGCCAAAAAAATGTCATGGTTCTTATTCAAAAACCAAATCTACCTAACAGACTTAGATTGATTTATTTTTCTCTGTAGCCAGAGTTGACCCATACTATACAATCAACAAATTCCATATTAAAAGTAGGCTTCATTTGCCTACCACATCACTGGAGGACCGTTAACATCAATACATCAGCAGTTCAAAACAAGTCACACAAAACCAAACATTAATGACCAATCCCCAAAGCCTCTACCCTCTTCACTCAGTTTGATCAATCCTACAGGGAAGGGGTAATGAAACTCCTTGAAAATAAGGTAGATGCTTGGCGCTGAGAAAGACGGGGTGAGAGTGAAGAGGAAACAAGACATTTTCAGTCATTCAAATCGCACCTAAGTTCCTGAGCCCTTCCGTCTCCCACCAGAAGGGAGAGAGTTTCACCTTAAAATAAAAATGAACTAATCAAGTTGTTAAGCAGTTCTTTCTCTCCCTCTCCATCTAAAGGCTTCAGCGTCCAGTCAATAAATAATCTATTGTTCCCCCTTTATCGAGTCTCTTTAAACCTATTCAGACTGGCAAAACTAAACCCAATTAAAGATAAGGCCCTCCGGTAATCTCACCTCGGTGAGTCCTGTCTGGATAGCAGAGGTGATGGGAGATAGCGTCAAGGCCAGGGCTGATGCCTCCTCCTCACCCCGCACAACAAAAGGCAGATTTCTCTTTCTCCCTCTGCTAATCTTTAAATGTAAATTCTCTCCGCCAGCTAAGAGGAGCGACAGATAACATGTTACATCTTCACTTCTCCTGGTCTTATCGACTTCTGAATCATTTGGAAAGGGAGAGAGGGAGCGGGCAGAGCCGCCTCCCCGCGCCCCCCTCGCTCGCGGCCACCCCCTCCTCCGCGCGCCTCCCCCGTTCACGGAGATTACCTTCTGGCAAAGGAGCGCGCGAGAGGCGGCCGCGGCCGAGGCGGCACCCAGACCGCGGCTTTGTATTCATTAAACACACATCGGAGCTTATCAGAAGTAAAAGGCTTGTCAGGATGGCACATTGTGTGTGAGTGAGTGTGTGAGCGCAGGAGGGAGAGGAGAGAAGCCAACGTGCATCAGGGTGATTACAATATCAGCAGGGCCCAGATGGAGGCAGGAAAATAAACAGAGGGTGCGTGTGAGACAGAGCGGGAGAGGGAGGAAAAGTGGGAGAGAGAGAGAGAGAGAGAGAGAGAGAGAAGAGAGACACAGGCAGGAGGGGAGAAACCATAAGGGATGAGGGGGCGGGGGTTCAGGCCCCACGATGGGGCTGGAAAGTGGGGGACAACTACCCTAAGGCTGGCTGGGGGTCAAAGCCAGGGCTGGGGGTCGCTTGCACGCCCAAATCTGTCCCTACCTCCAAGAAAAAGGGGGAAATCCAGACCAGACAACTGCATTTCCAAAATGTGAATATTTTGGAGGTTCTGTCAAGGTCAGAGGGATCAAAAGCATTCTTTGGGCAGTGTAACAATGACATCTTCACCATTTCACCTCCATCCAAATAGCCACAATTTGCAAAACCAACCTAGTGAGTCCACAGAGCAGTCCTTCAGCCTTGCAGACCAACCTCCAGTTGGGGATTCCTGTCCCTTTCTCTGCTGTCCTAGATACCCTAAATTCCAGTCCCCACACACCCACACATAGGAGATGGGCACAGGCAGATATAAAATAGCTCCTTTCCATGGGCTTTAATGGGTCCCAGCTGAAGACTCATGCAGCCAGTATCATTGGGATAAGAAGGACCACTTGTGATTGGTAGCTACAGGTGACTCTGAGACACCTGCTCCACCTCCAGAAATTGTGTTGGGGGAGGGGTTCCTTATGTGTACATCTGAAAGTCTATTTTGGAGGTGGGAATTTGAAATTGAGGCAATCAATCTTGGTTTGAGCTGCCTCACAGCTCTTCACCCACCCAGAGCCAGAGAATCAATCAGAGAACAAGTAGGGGCTAATGTTCCTCCATCAGACCAGAGTTCACCCTCCTCTCCAGCAGGGTCAGGAGGGAGATACACCTGAGTAGTCCCTTGGGAGCCCCTTTTCACTTTTAAATGCACCCATCAGACAATCTAAACATCTGATCAGATCCTTAATGGAGTGCAGATAATGCAGCAAAGGAGGTTCTTTTATTGGGGGAAGGGGGGCATTTGGTTGTGTTGTGTTTCAAGGCACTGAAGCCTGGTTAAGAAGCTCTCGCTGCAGTGTGGAAAGTGAGTTCAAAATAAAAGAGCCAATAAACTATATAATTTTTCATGGCCCACACTGTGGCCCCAGCTGCTGTGAAACCTGGAGTCATAAAATAGTTTGTGCATGAGATCTCAGTAGAAAGGGACAAAACAGGGCGGGGTGGGGCCGGGAGGAATAAGGCCAATGAGTCCAGAAGAATATGGAAGAGCAAGAGAACTAACAATAACCTTTTCAGGGAGACAAATTTTAAGAGGACCTTTAAAAAATGAGAAGGCATTGTTTAATCAAGTACTTTCCCTCCAAATCACTTAGCAAAAAAAAAAAAAAAAAAAAAAAAACTGTTTTATGTGTAGTGCCCCCACCTTCCCTCCAAGCTCCTACCCCAAGGAAAGAATCAAGGGATATTTGATAGGTAACACAAAGTGAAGAAAGCTGGGCATGGTGGGGGAAGGGCATGTGTGAAAATCTTGTCATGCAATGAATGTCAGATAAAAAGGGGTCTGCTACAATCCTCCAGTAATCCAATAAAGTGGAAAACCTTGTGGTATCACTGAGACGAGAACAAGGTAATATTTCTCCATAAATCTTCAAGGAGTGACCAGGTTCAATAGTTACAGAAGGGTGCAAAGGTAGGAAGTGAACCACTTGGCAGTCTACATTACAAAATCAAGTGAGCTCTAAATGGGTGAAAATCTGTCATCCCTTCATGTTTTTAATTTAACAACAGATTTCTGGAGTATCATTTTAGCTCTCATAAAAGGTCCCCTTTCACCTTTCACTCTAGCTGTTACAGAAAACTGCATTCAGAATAACCAGAAGCAACCACACAGACCCTCCCCTTTTTCTCATTTTAGTTAGATCAGTTTGGGCACAGACTACATACAAGCACCTAAAATTCCAATGAAACTCTAGAAGGAAAAAAATGCAACTTACCCACTGATTTTTCCATTACATGCTCTTAAGAAATGCTATTTTTGAAAATAAAATGCACGAGTATTGCTTTCAAACCCAGAAGACTTAAATTTTTATTTAAAAGGCATCTCAAACACTAGGCATGAAGAAAATTGTGCAAACACTAATCTGCCAATGTTCTTATTTTGTAAAGGTATAGTATTTCTATTACCTTGTTTGTTCATTGACTTTTGGCTCAGTTATAAAAAAGATCAACCAGTTGTCTAATGGAAGAATCCATGACACTCTTCCAAAGCAAACACTTTACTTCAAGGCTTTCAATTAAAAAAAAAAAAAATCAAGAAGTATAATCACAGAATAAGAGTATAACAGAAAGTGGTGTCTATAATCACAGCTGTCTTAAAGTCCAGACTAGAGACTGGAAATCTTAATTTCAACTAGTTCTTTTCTTAATAATAGGTTACCTTCCTATAAAAGCAAGGAGTCCATCTGCCCCAGGCAGATAAGTTTTGAAGCATTAATTCAGATAAAAATCTAGCATTTTCTTTCTTTCTTTGAGTATGTGAATTCTAGTGTGCTATAATGTGAGAATTCCAACATATGACCATTATGGCATAATATCTCATTGCTCAGCTTGTCATTATTTCATTTGTAATTCTTATGTTAATTATGTTCATAATTACTATAAACAGATGTGGTAGACATTCATGTGACCTTTTATTGCAGAATGCATTCCTCACTCATTTTGCTTTAATTTCTCATGTACATGAAGCTGAAATGCAGAAGAAAGAAAAAGGCTTTCTAATTTTCTAATGTTTTAAATGTAAAAGTTAAAGCAAAACCTACCTCTACTTCATCTGCATTTCAGAATATCAAAATATTCTTAACGTTTAAGCTGCTTTACAGCACATTTCTAAATTGCACACTGAACCTCATTGCTGCTTACTAAATTGTAGCTCTAGATGCCAAACAAAGGCTAGCATCCATCTCTAAGTTGTTTGTCTTTTTTTTTTTTTATATAGCAAAGGTTAATGCAGCAGAATTGTGCTTCAAAACCAAGTGCCTAGCAGCTACATAGCGATTTATTCACTCATAACTCAACCATCATCCTCTTTACATAAAACACATTTACAATAAAATCAGTATGGATTTCATTAGCTGAAAACCTCCTCGAATTTCATTTCTTTGGCCCTAATCTATAATTAGTGTGGACAGACAGGTGCAAACCCTTCTCTTCTACAGATGGCTACTGGAAATGGTGCAAAGTAGCTCCTTCTGTTTAAACAACACAGAGATAACCTGCTCTGTCTTATCATTTACAATTACCTCCATTAAACTGAACTAATGTTTGCTTTAATAAAATGTTCACTGTTCTTTAAACATTATTTAGGAACTCTTATATTAATGACTGTAAAAAAAAAAAGTGAAGTTGGAAGGTGTCCCTTTAGATAATAATAAATAGCTTACTCTGGATAAAGGTCCCCATTGATGGATAATACTGAGGTTCACAAAGGTTTTTAGTTGATTTAACATTGGTTAGTTACTTCATATAAATAATGTCAAATATAAATTTGAAAAGAGCATTCAGGTGACAAATATAATTTTGCATGCAAAACTGTGAGAAACTTAACATTTTTCCTGAAGTTTAGAAGTATGAAAGGTTCAAATTTTGAGTATGGATTTTGAGCTGTTATTGCTAAATATGTAACTCTTAAAGTTCTAGGTAGTTTTGAAAGAATATTTATGTTAACCTAATTTTATATATTTAATAATAGATTATTCTTACAATTGAATGAGTTCATTCTTTTAAGGCACATTAAAGAATTAACTATGAATCGAAGTGTACTCTGAAAGCACATGGTTAAAAATAACTCCATTCCATAATAAATAACTTCAATAAAGCCAGAGCTTACTTCTCCCTGCTTCTGCTATCAATAAAGCCTGTGGATCACTATATGATGAATAAGATACCCATAAAATAAAGAATCTTTAAATGCCCAAACAGCAACAAATAAATAGCCTTTCTCACTGAACTTACATAACTTACAGTAATAGGCTCCAGTAAAATGCAACTGACTCAGTTTTTTTTTTCACATGCAAATCCTGCAGGTGCCAATTTTTCAGACTGCTTTGCTATGAAGGGCTATGTTGCCTGCATAAAACCTCAATGAGGAAGGCTTTGCATTCAGTGCCTGTCAGCTGATGTTCATATCAAAGAAGTGAGAAACAGGATTTGACAGTGAAGAATGTCCTAAACTGACAACCACTGACCAGCATTCCTATTGGAAGCATTTCTTTCTCCTGATCCCTTTTCAGTGTGTAAGAAAAAAAAAGGGGGGGGGGTCTAAGCTTCTATATTACAATAAAATAAATTATAATGGCACCTTACATTTGTGTAGTTCTTTGCTATTTATGAAATACTCTTTTATCAGAAAATATTTAAACCAACACCTCAATAGGAGAGCTTATCATCAAATACTAACACCAAGAGCAATAGTTTACTTCTCTCAGAAATAATCGTGAAAGTATTAAAAAAAAAAAAAAAAGGCGCATTCCTGTAGCTGAAATGTTACCGTCCTACTATTTCAAACAACTTGGAATTTCATAGTGCAGTTTGCATTGTACTGTGGGCAGAATACTTCTTGTTCAGAAGGTCTTTTGAAAGCTTTTAAAATCAAATTATTAGCAGGTATTAGTGGGTCAAAGAGACTTAGTATAAAGGAAAATATCATTTCAAAGACTTCTGGTCTGTTTTGAGTTGTCCAAATATTAGAGAGAGGAAGAAGAAGAAAAGAAGAAGAAGGAGGAGGAGGAGGAGGAGGAGGAGGAGGAGGAGGAGGAGGAGGAGGAGGAGGAAGAGGAGGAGGAGGAGGAGGAGGAGGAGGAGAAGGAGGAGGAGGGAGGAGGAGGAGAAACAGTTTTCCACACACTGCTTTTATTAGGTATGAACTGGACACTGGAGAAACTACACACTGAAATTCTCCCACACAACATTTAGCTTTTCAAATAAAGTAACTGCTGTTCAAATGGTTTATAACTACATTATTAATGCTTACACAAAAATATTTAATATAAAATTCTTCCATTGTCTAATCTTAAATTCATTTTTTGTGTATCCAAAATGAACCTGACTCCTTGGTTATTTTATTGGAATTCTGTTTTTTGAAAGAATTAATAACAAATGCTAAATATAGCACAAGAAAGGATAGATTTCAACTCCTTCAACATCCATTCTGGCTAGGGGGGGGAAAAAAAAAGCCTGGATCAAACTATGATTCTCTGATTAACACTGGGTGAGGTAGTCAGAGCACTCTAAAAAGGTAAAAGTAAAGAGAAAGAAGAAAATGAAATCATTGAACTCTACCTCAACCGTCTGACAGCAACCATAATGTTAAAACTAGACTAAAGGATAAACGTGGGGAAAATGCATTGAATTATGAATTTGCTTCTGTTTATACACATCACAACTGAAAGAAACACCCAAATATGGGCAAAGATGGTTTAAGAAACAATGATGTTTGTTGATCTTTTCTAAAGAATTGTGTGATGAGAAACTGGACACAACAGAATACTCACGTGGTCAAGGCAAACCGCTGCAATAAACTAAAAGGAGGCCCCCAACACTAACAAACCGTTTATCACCAAGAAGCTGGTCAATTTGTATTCTAAGGAGTGTGGACTCACTGGGCACAGACCCAGTTCCACTCCTGTTCTATGCAAGGCCAGGGAATGATAATAAGAGCCACTGAGTGCACTTAAAAATGGTACAGATGTTTAAAGAGAGACTAGGAGGGAAAAAATCCTGTAAAACACATTTCAGTTCACACAGAAGATAGAAAGAATGCTTTGGTCAGCAACCCGACCTTTATCAGGAGATAAATCAATTTGCAGCAGCTGTGGACAGCCATTTATATACAGGCCCTGGGCAGATTAATTAAGGGAAGCGAAGTTAAAAATTCAAGAAGGCTCAGAGTTACATTAAGCACATGAAGTTGGTCTGGAGTGGCCTCTCCACCTCTCCTGGTCCTCACTCCCTCGCCCTGGTCTCCGTGGCTGTTCTGCAGGATCTCCTCCCAGGGAAATACTAGCTATTCCTTAGGCGACCTTCTGCAAATTGCCCCAGGAAATAGCCGCCAGGCTAGGGCACACTGTGATTTGTGATGTCCAGTCTAACTAAGGGAAAACTAAAATAAAAAAATTTCTCCACTCCTTTTTGCAAGGAATAAAGAGACCAAGGACTGCAGGACTCTTCAGCCAAATCTTCCAAACTGAAAGGCCTTTTGGGGGAAGAGGAGGAGGGAGGGCGGCTATTTTTAGTAACGGTCGTGGTTCACATCCTACTTCCCGGAATCATAACACTCAAAACTTTTCCAAGGGTTGACCGCCCTTACCCCCCCCCAAAAAAAAGTAAAAAAAAAAAAAAAAAAAAAAAAAAGGATTTAGGCGCTTTATGTCGGCATAACCGTATTTGCTTAAAGCATCTTGGTCAGCGCAAGGTCCGCCCGGAGAGAGGGGTCTGGGTGTGCCAACCAACCCAGTCCTTTCGGGTTCTCCAGGAGGGCGGCGAGCGACTGGGCGTGGGTTCTTGGAGCCCCGGGGGCTTTACCAGAGGGATTTCTGGAAAACGAAAAGAATTCTCCGGACACGACTCCCGTTTGTGCCCCGCCGGGCACAAGGCACAAGGTTGTCAGTTTAGGAGAAGACACTGACAAATTGAGGCTGTGATGGAAATACCAGAAGATCAGAACAGCGGGACCCGGGACTCACAGAGGTCTTGCAGAGGCGGCGGTGCCCAAGCGTCCCCGACTTCGAAATCCCTAACCTGCCCTGGGTGGGAGTCGCCGCCCTCCCGCTTGTCCACAGGCTTCCCACTTGAGCACCTCAAATGCCCAAGAGTAAAAGCAAAGTTCGCAGGAGACCCTAGAGAGCCTGGAAGCCGCTAAGAGGACCCCCTACCCTAGTGGTAGCCCGGTCCCAAAGTTAAGATTCCGCCTCTCTTGCTCCTAGAGCTAAGTTTTCCACCAGTAAGACCAGCATTTCGTTTTCTGTTTTAAAACCCCACGATGCGGGGATAGGGCCACCTGCCAAATGCACAGTGGGGCACCTTGACTAGTTGTTTTGTCGGGGGGGAAAATACTCATCTTCCTGCTCCCACTCGTTGTCAAGGAAATAAAAGAAAAATTATTTTAAAAAGACATTCCCGGGGGAATCTAAAAGTAAAAACCGCATCCTTAGCTGACCCGTGAAGTTCAGTGTCATCGCAGACTAGAGTCACCCGCGATGTTCCTCTTTGCCCTGGTACATAGTCTTACCCTAGTTGAGCGACAAGTACAGCCTGGAGCCTTTGGGTGGAATAATCCAAACCAAGTTGACGGTCATCGGAATAGTAATTAATAGCATCAGCCAGGGGCTAGTCCCCACCGCCTGCCCGCCCGCCGGCCCAGCCCGCCCGCGGGCACTTACACTGTACAGGGCCGGAGAGTCCCACCATCCGCCACGGGCTCCAAGCTGCAAATAAAACTTCCTCTTGTCTCTGCCGGCCCGTGGAGCAAGGGGGCAAGGGTGTAGCGCGGCTTCCCTCGTGAGGCCAGAGTGTCCGCGGTCACTCGCCCACTCGCGCTCGCCGAGAGACCGCGGAATTGCGCCGCCGAGCGCCTGCGGCTGTCCCGGCGCTGCGCAGAGCGAGCTGCGGTGCAAAAAGCCCGGGGTCGGGGACGCCAGCCAAACGCAGCCTCCACGCAGAGCCCAAGACTTGCGGAGCTCCGCTCCCCTCCTCCCGCCTCCCTCCCTCCCTCCCTTCGCTTTTCTGTTGTTGCTGCTGTGGCAGACAAATGTGGTGTGGGGCGCAGGGAATTGCCACTGTCACAGGCGGCGTCTGCGTCTGCCTCGCCCGCCCTAGCTCACTCTCGAGGAAGGCGACGCATTTATCTGCAGGGCGGCCAGGCGTCCGCCGGGGAGCAGGAGCGCCGCGCGCTGTGCGCCGAGTGCGCCCGCACCAGGCCGGCTCCGGCGCGCGCCCGCGCCCAGGGCGCCACGGCCGCTCCGGAGGGAGGCGGCGGCGCGGCCGCTACCAGGTGCAGGGGGGAGGGCCTGTGGCGGGGCTGGGGGGAGGTGGAGGTGGGAGACATCTGTGTCGTGCGGGGGTCACGGAGGTCAAGTATATGTTAACAATGGGCAGTCCCGGCTCACTGGGGTGCGCGGGCGGGCAGGCGGCCTCCCTCCTGGCCTCGCCCTCTCTGGTGCAGGCTGGACGTGGGGCTGGCTCCCTAATGATGCCTTCCTTGGACGCCTGGGCTCGGCGGCCCGAGTGCCCTGCAGTAACCCAAGACGACCACTTTCCCTGGCCATCTGGAGCGCTCCTAGCTGCCCTGCCTGTGTCTCATCACTGGCTGGAGAGACAGCTCTGCCAGAAATCAAGCCACTCTCAGATCTCCTCTCTAATCCCCTTCTGTTAGCTGATTTCCAGACTGAATATTTGCTTTCGCATTAGATAATAGCCTTAGAGAAAACAATTATCATTTTCTGCCCCCCCCCCCACTTTGTTTTTCTACTTCTCCCATTGTATACCATTAAGAGGGACCTCTTTCTATCTCTGGGTTTTGTTGGATGTGTCCCATACCCTCACGCATTAATATCAAGACTTTGGAGGGAAGGAGGGAGTCCCTGGGGGAAAAGATATGGTGAAAGAATTCCAGATATTTCCAGAACAAATAAATAATATCTCAGTGAAGAGGGATGACAATTTGTTTGTACAGAGTAAAAAAAAAGCTTGGATGGCAATGAAAATATTAATATGTAGGTCAAATATGATCAGATAATGGCTTGCAATGATAAGTAAAATGACATCTTTTTAAATTTTATGGAACGGTGCCATGACTGCAAATGTTATTGTATTTAGTGGAACAATTTGAAATCCTACTCTCAACCATGTTTTCCCCCACTGGCCTAAATCAATGTAAAATATCCTGTGTGCGTGTTTTTAAATCTCATCTTTACAAAGGAAAAAATGTGTAAGAGACTCAGAGTCAGCCTGATGCAGTAAGAACTGATGAGACATTCGTGGGTTTATTTTTTGAAGTGGTGTTTCAAATATTTACTAGAGAGTAAAATCCCTTCCCCCACCCTTTTAAGCCCAGCTGGAGCTTCCAATTCTGAAGTCTTTTCAGACTCTACTAATTTTTAGCAATTCATTTCCAGAAAACACTCATTGTACATTCTGCCCTCTCCTTGGGACATTTGTCTAATGAATTATAATGAATTAATGAATTGTAATGTTAAGTCTTGGTATTTGTATTATAATGTTCTTAATCTGAGTCTCCAGTTTTATCAAGGTGTGCAGTCTATAGTAATTTCTGCATTTGTGATTTTTGGCTATACTTACAAATCTTAACATAAAATATAAATAAAATATAAAAATTCATATATATTCTATAACTCCTTTGTGCAGGAAATTATGTCAAAACCTACTAATCTGTTCTTAAAATATTCAAAAGCATGTTGATATTTTACTTTTCTATTATCTGTATTCTCTTCTGTCCCCATATTGAAAGTTAATAATTTGGATTTTGGAATTCTATATGCATCCTTATTTAAAATTAATAACATCTGAGTCCCAGGAATGATTCTCATCAGATAGTGTTACTTTAAGAATCATATTTTAAAATTTAGAATTAAAATATATCAACAATATTTTTATGATTTAAAAAGGGAGAGAAATAAATATATATATATTATGCCATATTTTTCTTCTTCCTGTAAATTATGCCAATGTAAGTGTAAAATTATAATGGAAACTATGAACTTCTAAATCAATGGAAAGTAACTTGCAAGAAATTAAAACAGTTTTACACATTCAGGCTGTGTGGCAATACCAGGTATATTTTATAAATTCTATGACTCCTATAGAATCTTCCCTTTGGCCAGTCATACACTTAGAAAAGTAATAAGTTACTGTTTAGTTATATGCCTTAAAAAATAGCTCTTTACTTAATTTGGCTACATATCATTAAATCTAAGATTTGTTTTAACTTTCAAATAACAGCAACTGAAAAACATACATCCTTGAGTAGATGTAGAAGGGAAGACTCAGTATATTTCCAAATCCCACTTGCTACCCCTTTGAAAGACCTGTATTCTACAAAATGTGGAACATATTTTTCTATGGGGTTTATCCTAATATTATCTCCCAAGATTTTATTTGGAGCAAATAGTAACTATAGGGACCAACTCAAGCTCGAAATGATTCTTGAACTGTAAAATCTAGGAAAATAAAATAGGAGGAGATCATTGACGCTGTCTGGTGCAAGGGTGTGAATTACCTGTAAATCAGTACAAGTCCATAAAACATATGGTTACCTTAGCCTTGATGTGGGGGCACGTAGGACATAACTTTCAAAACACAATAAACTATTAATCGATACATCCTTTTTAGTCAATCTAAGGAAACAAGCCTGAGTAAGTCTTCCTATCTAGACACTTCTAGGAGGGATTTAGTTTTTTTCTATACCTGCAAAACTAGTTTGCTCAGCAAAAAGGAAAAATATATTTTTAAACACTTTAAATTAAAAGAGATTAAAAGAGGATATTGCTTATAAATATATTCTAAATATATTTTAGAAATATGAATACCTACCCATCATGACAAAACCATTAACTTAAAAACAAAATACACAATAATGTGTTAAACTGTTGAAAAAAAATAATGAAAAAGCCCTTACTAGCAATTTCTTCTTCTCACACTTTAGGAGGTTTTTTTTTAATTTTCTCACATCATTAAATTTTCATTATTTTAAAGGTACCAAGTTCTTTCAATTTACAGGTTTATTTTTTCAGTAATGCTGCCTAAGGATGCTTTTTGTTTTCCCTTAAACCAACCCTAAAAAAAAAAAAAACCAGGCAGAGCTTTCAATACAAATTTCAGATGAGTGCTTATTACCTTCTTTAGAGACGTGTGATTCACCTCTCACAAAAAGGAATTCCTATACAAAATGTTAACAAGTACTTAATTAGCACTTTTAAAATTCCTTCTTATAGATCTTAAAGTTTAAATGACTCCCAAGCTGTGATTTTCTATTCCTTAAAAAAAATCCTCCTGTTTGCCTAGGTTGAGGAAAATCCTTAATTACCACATTACTTACTTCTAACAAAATTATTTATTATTGTATTTGTGAAAAATGGAATATGATAAACATAAGGAATGGCAAGCCATAATTAAGTTTTCATAAATTTAGACTTACCCACTATTTGCAATTTCTTTCCCTTTTGCTGTATAATTTTATGTAATTTGCTTTTTGAGCTCTGTGTGGATAAGTTTTATTTCAAATCTTTGCAATTTTGTTATTTAACTTATTTAATGTTTCATTTTAAGATGTGGACCAAAAAATAATAAATTTTCAAGATCCTTTATTTTATTTTATCATAGTTGGGCTATATATACTTAGTAAGTGTTTAATGTACAATATAAATACATTACCTGTATAGAGACTTAGCCTGAACAATGTTTTAAAAATAGGAAATGTATCAGTTAAACTAAAAATGGCTCTCATGATCCCCTCAAGTAAAATGATCAGTTTAGTATAATTTAGCTGCAAGCCTGCAGACAATGAGTTTGATCTTTATTTATGATTCCAGTGTATTCAGATAGCCATGTGTGTTTTTCTGAACTATGTTAAGACCAGCTTGCATCCAAAACACCAAAGTTGCAAAATTTCAGTTACTTTTTTAATTTGAGAAAAAATTAATTTGGGGAAGTTTTACTAAATAATTCATATTAGTGTTTCTTATAAATGAGGTTTGCCTTTAAACATTTATATTTGTCAGATTTTGGTACATTAAACTCAGCAAGAATAAATTTATTGCACAAGATAAAACACATGCATATTTGCCATACATGTATAATTGTTTATGTGTATATATATATATCTGCATCTAAAAATATCTGTAATCTAGTAATCTAGTATCTTGTGACTTTTTTAAGGCATGAAAAATAATGTTACCAAAGAAATTATCTTCATCATGTTTTTCACTTAAGTTGAATATTTCTTGCCCTTTTGGAAAACTATAAACCAGAATAAAATCAATGTAAACCTCCCACTGAATTTATATATTTAACCTTTTTTTAATTGATTGTGTCCAGTGAAGACAGTGATTTATTTTTTGCTGCATTTGTTTAATTGACAGTTATTCTGTCTATGCAAATCTCACTTAGCTGTATATTAATGTGCTATAACTGCACAAATGCCAGGATTGTTGTTTTGTTCACTGTACAGGGCTTGGCACATAGTAGGTGCTTGATAAATATTTGTGGAAGATAAATTAATAAAAGCTTGAAATGTTTCCACTCAGATGACTGACCTGTCTTCTTTTTGACTGAATTATTAAGATTTTTAAGACTACCAAGAGTTTAAATGAAGGAAATATGGAGAGAAGTGTCTTCCATCTTGTTTTATATGTATGTCAATACTTCCTGACACGTGGTGAACTCGACGAGGAAAACATGTATTCTGATTGTTTTTGTTATGTGTTTAAAATTCTTTTAGATTCTATAAGAAGCCACATTTTTTTCCCTGCAAATTCAGTTTACTTTCTACAATAAACCAGAATTTTTAAAAAGTACTATGGAAAATAACTTCAAATCAGCAAGATATGTGAGTGAAATCATTCCTTCCTTTTCATTCCCTATAGTAGCTGAAAGGTATTCTTCAGTACACACATCTATATGCAATAGAAATTCACAAACTGTTTAATTTGCCTGGGGCATGCTCTTATTCTTTCATCTGCTTATGATATTGTTAATAGTTCATATAATCTAGATTGTTTAATTGATATCAATACATAGTAAACTGTGTGTGTGTGTGTGTGTGTGTAGTGTGTATATATATATATATATATATATATATATATATATATATATAATTTCTTTTTTGGTACCAGGGATTTAACTCAAGGTTGCTTAATCACTGAACCACATCCCAGCTCTTTTTATTTTTAATTTTGATACAGGGTCTCAGTTAGTTACCTAAGGCCTCATTAAATTGCTGAGACTGACTCCGAACTTGCAATCCTCCTGCCTCAGGCTCTGGAGTCACTGGGATTGCAGGTGTGCACCATTGCACCTGGTCCAAGAATAATTTTTTATTTTGAAATATATGCCTCAATTACTATATGGGATTGGTGTATTTATGTCCACATTCAATCTACCCTTTAAAAGATGCACATGCTACAGTATTTCATTTATCTCATTCTCTTAATTCTTTAAACATGTCAATTTATGTCATGTACCACTCTCGTCTGCTGAATGCCATCTCACCTCATAAGACTATCATCATGCAAGAATCACCACATCACTGTAGTGCATCCACCTCTGGGGAGGAAACCATCAGCCAACTGGCTCACTGCACAGCAGTAGGAAGAGAAAAATATTTTGGCCAATAAATCTGTAGCAAATATAGACTGCTGATAATCATGTTCAGCATGAGGCTATTTTGCACACTTCTTAATTTCTTTTTCTTTTTCCTTAGACTAACCACCAACTGAACAACTGTGCCCTAGAAGGTGACATAGTTAGAAAGGGCATTTTCATCACTGGGGGCCAACTGAACCCTTCTTCCTAAGCTTCCTTCCAGACTTCATCTGTGCCATTTGGGGAATGTGTCTTTTAGATTGAGCACCTGTAAAACCACAGGATTAGTGATATCAACCACCCAGTTTACCCCATGTGCCTTGTAATTTGGCTTGATTTCTTGTAGGGGGCAAAAAATCTTTAAGTAGGGAAATTTTGATTTGTTATGTTTTTGGTGTGTGTGGGGGGGAAGAGCCAATTATAGTTGAAATGTGCCTTAAATGTTTCATTTTTATTTTTGAATAAATGTCCTTTGATATTTTCACAACAAGATATGCATATTGGCCAGGTCCATTGGTGCTCACCTGTAATCCCAGCGTCTCAGGACCAGTCTGGGCAACTGACCCTGTCTCAAAATACAAAACAATAGAATTGGAAGGGCTGAGTATGTAGCTCAGTGGTAGAATGCTTCGGAGTTCAATCGCCAAAATGAGGCGGGGGGAGGGGAGCAAGGGGAAGATATGTATATGGCATATAATTCTCTTCAGTCTTAATTCATCTCAAGAAAACTAAATGTTATTCTTTTTGTTTTGCTTTGTTTTTGGGGTTCCTAGGATTGAGCTCAGGGGCACTAGACCACTGAGCCATGTCCCCAGTCCCATTTTGTATTTTATCCAGAGACAGGGTCTCACTGAGTTGCTTAGGGCCTCGCTGTTGCTGAGGTGATCCTCCTGCCTCAGCCTCCTGAGGCACTGGTATTACAGGCATGTGCCACTGTGCCCAGCATGTTTTTCTTTTTAATTCAGAAGAATAAATATTATCAAGAGCAGTGCATCTTGCCAGGGGCAGTGGTGCATATCTGTAATCCCAGTGGCTCAGAAGACTGAGGCAGGAAGATTGCCAAGTTCAAAGCCAGCCTCAGCAATTTAGTGAGGCACTGAGCAACTTAGTGAGACCCTTTCTCAAAATGAAAAATAAAATGGGTTGGGGATGTGTCTCAGTGGCTAAGTACTCCTGGTTTCAATCCCTGGTACAAAAAAAGGAAAAGAAAAAGCAGTGCATCTCAAACATATTTAGAAGCACCTGGGGATTGTGTTAAAATGCTAAATCTGGGCCAGTGGGTTTGGGCAAGGTCTTGAGATTCTACATTTCTAACAACCAACCAGATAATGCCTATGGGACCGGTCTACACTGTCAGTAGCAAGGCATTAGAGATTGCTGGAGGCATTGAGAACATCGTACCTTACCATCTTCCTTATATACACAGAGTTCCACTTACACAGTTTGCACAAACTCATGCTCAGAAGATTCACAGGGCGCCCTTACAGGATGCTGCATCCATGACAGGAGAAAAGCAGGCTCATGAAAGAATAAGTTCCTAAAGTCCCCACCTGCTACTCAAGCACCTGTGATCACCAATGGAGGCCCATTATCGGACAGTAATAAAATAAGCAGTGACAAAGTTGTTTATCTAAATAAGGCTGGGTGCTCTTCAAAAGTTGAGCCCTGAGTAGGTGATTACCGCAGAATGGTTAGGTCACTTGTTCCTCTCCCTCAAGGGGTCAGTGATAGCTGTCCTTAGCCCAAGACTGTATTTGCCTGGTGTTTAACTAGGTCCATCTGCAATGTGTAACTGAGAAAAGGCACTATGTAGTAATGAATTCAAGTTGTGCAATTTATTACAACTTTCTTGTGCATAACCTCAGGCCACTCCTTGCCATGGTGTAGGAAGGGTCTTCAGTCAAATTAATGCGCCATCTACTGTGCTAAGCATGACTCACTGCTGGTTGCCTCAGCTTGCCTGCTTGAGAATTAGTTGAATTCTATCTATTGGCACACTATGACAATGATGGCATAGTACGCTGGCTTAACTGAAAGACCTGGCAATTTTTAAGTCTAATAACAGTTGAAGGCTAAGAACAAAAACAGTTATATATTTAAAAAAAATAATTTTCCATAAATGCAGTCATGTAGAAGTTTTCATTTTTTAGTGCTCTATTTGGGTCTCAGATGAGATTTGAATATTGAGAGGAAGGCTAGACCAGGTTTATTTTTTATAATTGGTTTTCAGTCTTTTGAGCAGAAGGAGCACCCATTCAAAGACCTTGCCACTGAAAAAAAAGAAGTTCACATGATTTGACAGTAATTTTAACACACTATTTTTATCAATAATTGGATATACTTTTGGACTAAACCTTCCATTGTTTTCACCTCATAGGTACCATAATGGTAAACAATTTATGTTCAGACTACCAAAATGTCACTTCTTTAGCTTAAAAAGTTAAAAAAAAAAGTACTGTAACCAGAAACTCTTAATAACATTCCTTTGCTGCAATCTGATTGCATCCTTATTTTTCCTACCTCTTGCTACTGTTTCTAATACTGGAGGAGGATTTATATTTTTTTCTGAACAATAGATTTTAATTAAGAAGATTTATTAAAGACAGTTTTCATTCCTATGATTACATTTCCAGTTCCAGAGACATCTGCATTTCAAAATGCACCACATATTTTCATAAATATTCCATAATTCCCTTAGAGCTTTTTGGTATTCCAATTTCCTCCAACCTCTTCTTAACATCTTCACATTCACTGTGTGTTCCATCTATTTGTACCCACTCAGAATTAGACATTTCTGCATACAGGTATAAAATAAGATTGTATTAGAAAGCAGATTTGATGCATTCCTATTCTTTGTGAATCAAGACTTTTAAAAGGAACAAAGACAAATTAAGCCCAGTAACATATGTCTAATAAAAGATCTAGATATCTTACAGACAAACCGAGAGTGGCAGGGTAAACAAGGAGGCAGAGTTTGCTTTGAAGTTTAAATCATTGTTATTTTAATAGAGTAGAAAATTCATTTAGATAGTGGAATCTGATAGTTACCCAATTAAAGCCCTTTTTGTCTACGTTAATGTAGTTTTGTATTTTTAGTTTTTGAAACTGGGTTTCGCCAGGGAATTATTGGAAGATAGAAGCAGCTTGAACAGGGTCTTTAGATGGACATCATGAGTGACAGTAAATTGTATATTAGACCTTTTAAGCATTTTGTATAAAATTGTAAGCTAATGTACTAATGTATCTTTGCTCAAGGTGCAAAGAACAGAGATACACTCAAGTTATTTGATGTAGTTCACCTACCATATGCATATGCCTACACATATGTAGAGCATGAATTTTCTTTCATATTTTCATTTTCTTTAAATAAAATTATATCTGATCCCTAGTCTCTCCCTTCGGGTGGTCAGGAAATCCATTTGAGAGG
This sequence comes from Sciurus vulgaris, assembly GCF_902686455.1. Taxonomy (NCBI): domain Eukaryota; kingdom Metazoa; phylum Chordata; class Mammalia; order Rodentia; family Sciuridae; genus Sciurus; species Sciurus vulgaris. The sequence continues at coordinate 167,028,400 of NC_136461.1, forward strand.
GTGGTCCTATTTCATGGTTCTGCAATCTCACCCAAATAAATTTCTGAGTCTTACTGAGAAAACATTTATTCTTTCAATCATACTGTTTATTCTTTCATTCATACTGGTTATTTGCTGAAGTTTTTCTTGCTAAGTTCTACTGGCCTCTTGAAATTCAAGTCTGACTCTAAATACTTTGCTGAGAGGATGAGAATATGTGCCAAAGTAGTAAATACCCACCTTTGCCATAGTTCATGCTGTGTACTTCTGTGTTCAGCACATCCTAAGTATCGCCTCATTCATTCCTAAGACAGCAGTGGGAGAGTTACGTCCACCAGAAACTAAGCACAGGACTGGAGTTACTTGCCTAAGGTCTCACCGTTTATAAATGGCAAGAATGGATTTCACCACTGGTGGCCTGGGCTAGTATAAGTCAGGGCCAGTCTCAAGGGTTTTGCTACAGCTTCCCAATCCGCCCCTGCCCCTCCAGAAGGTATGACTCAAGTTTCTGAGGTTAGGGGTTGTAAACAACAAAGAAAATCTCGTTTCTCTTTTCCTAAATCTCTTAGGGCATGTCCAAGGGCAGAAAAAACTTGAAGAGGATCTCCAAGTTCAATTCCACTAAGATCTAATTCTAAAAGCAAGTCTTTCTGGAACCAAATGACAAAGAGCCTTTGCAGGCTTAGTAGTTGGACACTCAGAAACTATCTCAACATCTTAAAGGTGAGCTGGCAGAATGCTGGTAAAAACAACTGCCCACTGGTGGCTGCTAACCCAGGGATGCAAAAAACTCAGGTTTGCTTCAGTATCTCTCCCCTTTCTCAAAGCCTTCTTAAGGAGGAAGATTCTTGGGGTTAAACAGTTTAAAAAATTACCTGTATCCTTAAAAAAAAAAAAAAAAAGTGCAATGCTATCTACTGAGATTCCATGAAAAAAAATAGCATGCAAGTATGTGTGTTTCCACTGCAGTCCCCACACCTCCTTAAGGTGACCATGTTTCACTGCACCCAAGGTGAAGCCTTCATCTCTTAATTAAACCTTTGTAATGGTTTGGAATATATGGTGTCCCCCAAAAGTTCATTGTGAGACAATGCAAGAACATTCAGCAGTGAAATAATTAGGTTATGAGAAGTGACATGAATTAACTGGGTGGTAGCTGCAGGATGTTACGGTGTGGCTGGAGGAGGAATATCACTGGGGGTGTGCCTTTGGGGTATCTATTTTGTCCCTGGTGAGGGGAGCTCCCTCTGCTTCCTGATTGCAATATCCTGAGCTGCTTTCCTCTTCCATATCTTTCTATCATGGTATTCTTCACCTTGGGCCCAGAGCAATGGAGTCAGCTCTAGTCTGTGGACGGAGACCTCTGAAATCATGAGCACCAAATAAACTTTTACTCTCTTAAAATTGTTCTAGTCAGGTCTTCAGTCACAGGAGTGAAAAAACTGACTAAAACAACCTTTTTCTCAACGTAAGAGAACCTACCCTTTGAAACACTTTCCCTCTGTAGAAAACTCCCTTATTTCCATAATCATCTCCTTGTGTTCTCCATAACTTATCCCCAGAGAAGCACCTGAGGGTCTGGATCCCATTATCTTCCCCAAGAGCAGACTCTTTCATCCACAAATGTGAAGTTCAGGCCTCTGGAGACATTCTAATTATCAATTATATAAATCAGGTATCAGTGAGAAACATAGGAGATGTACATCTTACTGTGTATATACATTATATACAATTGGGTTTTAAACTTTAATCCTTCTCTCAATGGCTATGCTATTTATTTTCCTAAAGTAGGAAGTATTTTTATTTTCTACTATATAACTATTCTAGCTAAAGTGCCCTTTCTAGGAAGAGAGAGAGAGAGAGAGAGAGAGAGAGAGAGAATGAGAGACAAAAATATATTCAGAGATGTTACCCAGCACTTAGTCTCTTGAAAATCTACATATTAGGACTTAAAAATATAACATATTTTTTTAAAAAAGATTAACTGCCTAATTACAGATTTCACACATAATCTGTCAATTGGTGAAATATGTGCAGACTGTCATTAGCTGTTAAGTGAAAGATGGGTAGAGGGCTGGCCTGCTGCTCTGCTCAGAAGTACAAGGAACTGTCTTTTAAAGGAAAAAGAAAATTAAGAGTAATATCCCTATTCTTTTCAGAGCTTTTACAATAACCCACAATTCAACTTCTTTTGGAGCTACTAACTTATGATGGCAATGGATTTATTTTAAAAATACAGATTCATTGGCTTGCTTTCAGATTTATTAAATCAAAATGTGTAAGAATTTAATCTTGAAACCATATTCTTAACACCTATGCCAGTGCCTCTTATTTTACCAGTACTGCCTTTCTCCATTGGGAACCACTGACACTTGTACAATGCTCTCCAAATTTGATTCTGTCATTGGCCAACAGCATGACCTCAAATCAAGTCACTTCACCTCCCTAGATATTAATTGTATCTGTAAATGGAGACACTTGCTCTAAATTCTTTCTCAAATCTATGTCCTATTAAGGAGTCTATATTGGACAATTCAAAAGCTCATAGATTTGAATCAGATGGAGAATGTGATAACTTATATTTGAGTTGCAATTCAGATTTTTAAAATGCTTTCATTTTATACATCTTGTCCGAGCCTGAGAGTGTTGAAAGTAGAAAGGACAAGCCTTACTCTCCACTTTTGACTGATAAAAAAACCTTTGGTTCAGGGGAAAGAAAAAAAACAAAACAAAACAAAACACGCAGGGGGTGGGGTTTCTTCAAGGTTAAATATTAAATAGAGTGCTTCAAATGACAACTTTTTTTATATTTACATGCATTTTAATCTGCTTATAATAAAAGTAACAGTATAAGACTAATTTGTCCAAAATCGTACTTTTGTCTTGAATACTTCCTGAAACAGTTGTAAAAACACAATTTAAATATGTGGTAATTTTGTTTAAATTGTGTGACTTAAATTATTTAAATTCAAATTATGACCACTATTCTCCAATCACCTGTTCCTTTCTAGCAAAGATAATACCATGCACTACCACAATAGTTACAGATTCATGTTGGATAAACAACTAAACATCTCCCAGCCTCCTCCTAGATAGGACATGGCTCTGGGAGTGAGTTCTGGCTAATGAAATATGAGTATGAGTGACATACACACTCCCAGTGCTGACCATATGAATCACCCATGCCAGGACTTATATTACTTATTTTCTACTTCTATGGTGACCTGGGAAGCCACAGGTTGAAGATAGCACAGTTATCAGATGAACACAAGATGCTCCTTTTAGCAAAGATAAGAAGTAGCAACTAACATCTCCCCACCAACTTTATTGGTTAATAGATTAATTGGAATTTATCAGCAGTGAGTAATGAAATTCTATGCTGTTAAAATACTGAGATGTTCAGCTGGTTTGCTGTAGCCATTAAGCTACCCTGATAAATAGTGTCCTTGAATTATGTTCATAATGTTCTTCAATTTTTTTTCTTTTTTGGTTTGTAACCTATATATTTATTTTAAAGTCTTATAAATGATTTTTCTGGAGATTATACATGCATCCTTGACTGATACTGATACTTGTTCCCAAACAAAGCAAGTACTTTAGAAAACTTCTTTAATTCTATTATATTCTATTGCTTGAATACTTAAATATTCTCTGCTCTGTTTTTTTTTAAACACACACACACACACACACACACACACACACCCAAGACATTACAGTTTTTTAGTTCCATATTCATGTAGGTTTATTTTTCATTTTCATTGATATTTTCATTCAGGAAACTGTTTTCTTTTCTCTAATTTTTGTTCTGCCCCAAACCATCTTTTAGAATTTCTTTTACTAAGTCATAGTAAAATAGATTTTGTTTTTGTTTTGATTTTTGGTAAGAAAATTTATGTGACCTATGTTTGAGGATATAGAATTCTAGGTTGACAGTTATTTTCTCTCTGCTTTTGCATGTATTTCTCATCTTTCTGTTGCTGTTGAGAAATCAATTCTCAAACTTTCTCCTGTGATTTTAATTTAACCTTTCTCTTTGGCATCTTTAAAAATTGTTCTTCATATTTATTTTCTTCCTTCTTCTTGTTTTCATTCTTTCTTTTGTCTGCTAGTCTTTTTTCATTTTCCAAACCATTCCTTCTTTCCTTTGTTTAACCTGTGTTTAAATATGAATTTCCTCTTGCTTATCCTGCTTGGGATTTATTGGATTTCTTGAATTCATGATTTGATTTGTTTTGTTAAGTTTTGGAAATTTTTCAGTGATGACTTTTAAAATTATTATTTCCTTTTCATTTTCTCTATTTTTCTTGAGGGAGGGTAGACTCCAAATAAACATATGTTAAACCTTTTATTTCACTGTCTTTGGAGACTCCACCAAAGATAAAACTTTCATGGCATTTTGTCACTTCATTCCCTCCTTTATATTTTCTTTCCTTTTGACTTTCCATGCTTTATTCTGGATAATTTCTTCTGACTCATGTTCCATTTCATTAATTCTCTCTTCAGTTGTTTCTTCTCTACTCAATGCATAGTGATTGTTTTCTATGTTTGATTCTTTTAAAACTTCATTACAAAATTACAGTTTCTAGCTCTAAGCCAAAATTCTCTACTTGAATTTATTTCTTAATAAGCATAGTTGTTTTATGGACTGTTCCTAATAATTCAAAATTGGGAGCTACTATGCGTTTCTTTACTTATTTGCTCTATTAGTTCTAGCTCTTAGGCTTTGTTTTTGCATTTGCCTAATTTTTTGTCTTTTTGATTTCTTTTAACAAAGGATTCAACCTAGGGGAGCTTAAGCACTGAGCCATACCCAGCCCTTTTTATATTTTATTTTGAGACAGGGTTTTGCTAAGCTATTTAGGACCTCACTACACTTGCTACACTACAAGGCTAGCTTTGAAATTGCCATCCTCTGGAGATACTGGAATTACAGGCATGCCTAGTTATCTTTGTATGCTGAATGTTATATTTGAGTGTTTGGTAGAACTGATTTTGAACAGGAAAGGATTTGGATGCATTTCTATTGGGCACCTAGAGGCACTGTCAACTTGCCATCATCTTAAACCTGTTTAAGGACTTAGAATTTTCTCTTCTGTTAAAAGTTGCTTGTAGCCTGTCAGAAGTTTAGTTTACTTCTAATTTACTCTTATACTGAAGATTTAGCCTTTCAGCATTCAAGTGTAAAGTAAGTGGTGGTTTATCAGGGTTCCCAACCTTGTGAGACTGGATTCCATCTAGTTCCACAAGACCATTAAAACTTTAATTTGGACTTTTAGAGGATTTTTCTTCTCTTTAATTTTTTTAAAAATAATTTTATTGTGTATATTTGAGGTTTACAACACGATGTTATGTGATGTAGATAATAAAATGACTACTATAGTGATGCAGAATAACTTATCCATTATCTTACATGGTTTCTTTTTTGGGGGACTGAAGCACCTAAAATTTACTTATTACACACAAAAATCTCTAATTCAATACAACTTTTTAAACTATAGCCTTCAAACTGTACATCAGAACATTTTCATCCGTTTCTTCTCCCTCGTCCCTTCTTTTTCTTCTTTTCTTATTTTTTCCTTAATGGTCAAATGTTCTCACAGAAACAATAGCTCTGAATCAAATCCTCTTTGGATCTTCATCTCCAAAATTTCAATATGACAACTGTGCTCTCCTGTTAGATTACTGAAAGTGGAAAAGCCTGAAATGAACCCAGTGCTACCTGACTCCCAGCCAAAACTGGCTTGTTTTCATGCTCTGTCCTGAAATTACCCCTGTATACATTTTTCTATATATACTTCCAAAACCAGTTTCAGGTACTTTTTGTCACTTACATCTTAAAGTTGATTTGCAATAAGCAATTTAAGCAGCAGTAGAGTGCTATAATGATATAGTGAGCTTTGACATCAAAGAGATCTATGTTTGAACCTTGGCTTCACTTTTTTTTTATTGCCTGTGACCTTGGGCAATTTGCTTATCCTTTCTGAACTAAGGTTTCATCTTTTACAAGGACAAGTGAAGTCCACTTTGTCAAGCTCACTCTTGTATTCATGTTACCAAAGTGTATTTCACTTTCCTTAGGTCATGAAGAACACCTTTAGCTTTCATGCTCTATTGTCTTAAAAATTACTTCATAGCAAGATCTTGCATTGTTTTTATCACTATGCAAATACCATATATTCAGGTTTTCATGAGACATGAGACTTCATCATTCACAAGATCCCATTATGATCTTCTTTTGCAACTTAAAATGGTGTCATTGGTTGAGAATGTTGGTTAATAAATTACTTACAAAAAAGTAAAAATCTACTCAATACAAACAAATAAATGCCTGTTCATTCAAAGTGGATTATATAACTTTTAAAAGTCTTGTTTATATTTAAAAACAAATCTTCCATTAACATGTGTTTTCATAAGATGGGCAAGGTGGCATGCGACTGTAATCTCGGCAACTCAGGAGGGAGAGGCAGGAGGATCATGAGTTCAAAACTTGCCTCAGCAATTTATTGAGGCCCCAAGTAACTTCGTGAGACCCTGTTTCAAAATAAAATATAAAAAGGGTTGGGGTGTGGATGGTTAAGTGCCCCTGGATTCAATTCTCAATACACCTCCTCCCCCCAAAAAATTTTTTTAAAAACCCATTTTTTCATGAATTTGACAGTGACTTTAAATTGCTGAAATCTAAGAAAATCTGATTTCCATGATAAATAGGTTTTGTAGTAAAAGAAATATGGGAACAACAGTTTATTTCCGAAGCAAAGAAGATGCAAGTAGGTTTTTCTGCTAAACATAGAGTTAAAATGTAAGGGAGGAGTTTATTTTCTGGAGGAAGAATCAATTTCTACTTTGTCATCTTTAGGTACAATTTTTTCACAAAAAAGTAACAGTCAAAAATCTCTTGGGAACACTATTCCCAACTGAATAACAAGTAGGAACCAGACTCAATCTCAGGGAAATAGCCTCATAGATTACTGAATGAAGATCATTCTGAGTAATTTTTACCTGGGGTATTTTCACAGTTAAAACTTTGTTCATTTTATGATTATCTCTGACTTCAAAAGGCCTGAAGAAGAAATGATTTTTGTAATCATTTTTATTTACTGTCCCCTACCACTTTTGCAGATTTAAGAATCCCCAGAGCCCTGAATCTTATCTCCTATTCCAGAAAACTCCCTCAAACACTTTATGTACACTTATCTTCTCCTCAGATGCCATCCCTTTTTCTGTCTCTCTGTGCCTTCTTGCCTGTCTCTCTCTCTCTTACACACACACACACACACACACACACACACACACACACACACACACATCCTTCTTCTCTTTTCCCATTGGCTTAAACATTCATCTACAAAGTGAGAACAGGAGCAATGTGAACTATTGTTTCAGAACGACTGTAAGGGCTTATTTTGAGTGGGAAGAGGCACTGCTATAGTTATGGATGTGGTTGTGAATTGGGAAGTTGTTTTCTCCTACTGATTATCCCTTCTCAAACAAAAATGTCACGTGGTCCTCCTCTTCTGCTGTGAAATGACAGGAAACTAAAGAATATCATCTGTTTAGAGGATCCTAAAACTTAATTTTGGTTATAACCTAAGACTATAATCAATGCTACTAATTCTTGTAGCCAAAATTCCTTCATTTAACACATTTATTGAGCAACTTCTGTGTTGCAGGCATCTTCTGTGTAAGGAACTAGAGATAAACAAGTGTTAAATAAGACAGACTCATACCCTTTTGGAATTTACAATCAGAAACAGAGATTTTGGCAAGCTTTTTCTGTCAAGATCCAAATAGTTAATATGTTGGGCCTTTAAGCTCTAAAGTCTCTGTTGAAACTACTCTACTTGGCCACAGTGTCACAAAGGTAGTCATAGACAACACATAAATCCATGATAGTAGCCTTGTTTTAATAAAACTTTACTTATGAACACTGAAATTTGAATTTCACATAATTTTCATGTGTCCAAAATATCATTCTTTCAAAAATTTCAACCACTTCTTTATGCAAAGACCATTCTTAGTTTTCAGGGCATGCAAAAAGAATAGTCAAAAATCTCTTGGGAACACTATTCCCAATTAAATAACAAATAGGAACCAGACTCAGTCTCAGGGAAATAGCCTCATAGATTACTGAATGAAGATCATTCTGAGTAATTTTGTACCTAGGGTATTTTCATACTTAAAAACTTTGTTCATTTTATGGTCAAAGGCAGGAGTCTACCAACTACTGGTCTAAAAGGAAAGACAGATATTAACAAATAATCATTCCAATAAATCCATGGTGGCAAATGGATGAATGCTGTGAAGAACAAGTACAGGGTGGTAAAATATATCAAAGGTCCTCATATAAATTGAGAGAGCTGGGTGACAAACTGGTATTAGACAGAAACCTGAAAGATAAATGAGAATGATTTCACTTTTTCAGTTGCGAATGGCTTGAAAGCATTTTCCAAGAAACTTGTTTGGTAAGCTATAAATTTTCAGTTTTCTGGTCTACTACTACCATCCTAACTTTTGGCCCTTTGAGCTTCACAGACTTTGACTCTCTTTTCTTATGTTGTTTATATTGCCAGAAAATAGTGTCAAAGGTTGAATCACAGTTGGGACTTCAATAAATCCAGAAATTCAGATTTACAATATATTTTGATGAACTACAAGATCATAAAGCTGGATTGGTATTTGTACTGCTGTGCAATATTGAAGAGGATCAATCTGATCGTTTTTCTCTAAAAGCTTAGCTCATTAGCCTCAGTATTTTGTTTTGGAATTTATTTTGTCAGTAGTTATTTATGAAAGCTAATATGTGAAACAGAATACTGTAAGAGAGACCAAAAAAATAGAATTCACAATAGATCACCTTTTGATCAATAATCAGGGAAAATATGAAAAATATATTCATTTATTTCAATTTCCATAGTATCAGTGCTGTTCTCCAGGATTTCTGATCACCTTAAAAATGGCACAATAACTGAATGTTGGGGGAACTGAGTAGGCTTCCAGTTAGCACAGGTCTGCTACAATGCCTCTCTTGCCCACTTTTCATGAGATAGCTAGCTGCTCTTTAGAAATCAGCAAACTGCAGAAATAATTCTATCCAAATCAAGTCACTGCTCCTCTGGCCAAAACCAGGATTCTTTCTTATTTGTTACATGTTTCTAGCTGCTGTTGTTGTTTTGGATCCTTTGAAATTGTGCTTTTATGCTAAAAATGTCACTGATTATTCTAGTCTTCAACCAATGCAGAATAAGTGTGAGTCCTGGAAAACTTAGGCAGCTGCCAGGTTAATCTGAATCTCAGCAAACGGGAAATAGGCAATTCTGCTGAACAGAGCTGTTGAGAATACCCTGTCAATAGACACAGACTTGGGGTATCTGCAAGGCAATACCATGTGTCAGTTTACATCAGGTAGTGAGATGCTTTGAGTGTACTATTTATTTAATCTTTACCACACAATGGAGTTTGAGAGTTGTTTAAGTGATTAAGGGACTTAGGGCACATACCTATAATTCCAGCAACGCAGGAGACTATGGCAGAAGGACCACAAGTTCAAGTACATTCTAGGCAACTTAGAGAGATCCTGTCTCAAAATAAAAAAAAAAAAAAAACTGAAAAGTACTGGGCATGTAGCTTAGTAGTAAAATGCCCTGAGTTTAATCTCCAGTACCTAAACAAACAAACAAACAAACAAATAAATAAATAAAATAAGAGCAGAGACTTTGTTCTACACATCTAGGATTCAAAGATTGGCTCTACCAACTAGTAGTTGTGTGATGTTAGGCCATAATATAATGCCCTGTGCCTTAGTTTTCTTACCTTACTTTTGGGATAATTCTATAAAGTTGCTGTGATGATTATAGGAGACACATTAAAAAGCTCTTAGCAGAGCCCAGCATGGTGGCACATGCCTGTGATACCAGCAACTTGGGAGGCTGAGATAGGAGTATTGCAAGCTTGAAGCCAGCCTAAGCAATTTAGCAAGGCCCAAAGCAACATAGTGACACCTTACCTCAAAATAAAAAATAAAAAGGACTGGGGATGCGACTCAGAAGTTAAAAAAAAAGTGCTCTTAGCAGAGATCTGTTATATGGTAAGCATTAATTACAAGATGGTAACTATTGTCCCCACTTAGAGACAGAAATTCAAAGTATTTACCTGACTTGCCCAGATTCCTATCAACAGTACAGTAAATGAGAAAGCTGAGAATTCAACTCATTCTGACTCTAGAGTCCTTGCAGTCAACAACTGCATTATTATCTTTATCACTATTGCTCTCATTATTATTATCTATTATTAATGGTCTCAGCAACAAGCCAAAGGAAATCCTTGCCAGGCATACAATGGGGGGTGTGTGCACATGGCCAGGGAGAATTATTTTTAGGCACAATCACAAACAGGAAGAAAAATTACTATTAGTATGAGTAACTTTGGATTCAAAGTATCAAGATATGTGACCTACACATTTTTTGATAGAGTTTAACTTCCAGTACTGCCCATTGCTTGTATCATGAAAATAGATGTTTTAAATAGATTCATATTGAAAGTTTTTTTTTTTTTTTCCACAAGAACTAGTTACTGGAGTGTAATCACAACTAAACAACACTAATAAAAACTTTAGTGTGTGGTGTATCTTGAAATATGCTTGAAATCCATGGACTCTTGAAATTTATGTACAATATTTAGGGTGTGTGAGTTTAAATGTGTTTTATTGGGAGAAAGACTATGGTAATGATTAGATTTTTGTAGGGTTCTGTGACCCCAAAAAGTTCAAGAACCTCTAGGTCAACCTGAAGACTTTCCTTCCATTCTGGTTTCAATGGTGGTTCCCCAGGAAACCCAGTGAGCTACTACACTGCATTTTAACTTAGAATAAAATTTCCCAACATAATGATGCATATTTGGGATAAACAAATAGTAAATGTTTGTTTAATCTGGACTTCAATGCAGTTAGGATGTAGCAGGAGTCAGTACTATAACTTGTGCTTGTTTTTATAAATAAAGTTTTATTAGAACATGACAGTGCTCATTATATGCTCAGTTTTGATCGACAAGGGAAGAGTTGAGTAGTAATGACAAAATACATGGCCTCAAAGTCTACACTATTACACTCAAAGTCTACACTATTTACTATTCAGCCCTTTGCAGGAAGGATTTGCTGACCCCCTAAGTACTTGAAAGAACCTTGGGGTCATGGGGGAAACTTGAGGTCTGGCTCTCCATGTGAATTTACACAAGACAATTCACATACATAACATGGAGATAACTTTTACTTACTTTGTCCACTGTTCATAGTTATTATCAAAATCAAATGTGATATTGTATGCAGGAATAAAATACATTACTAATTTCATTAGGAGTATGATAATCATTCTTAAATGTGGCAACACAGATTATTTCTCAGAAAGGGATAGGGATTAATTCACTCAAAAACATGAAACACAATAGCAATTACCTAGTATGCTATAAGACTCCTACCCTTTGTGGGATTTGCTCCCTATGGCAACTAGTATTAAGTGTTGATTTTTAGGGAGGAAAATCAAATATTTCCTAAACACATTTCCAAATATGAAATAGAAATAATAAAGTCAAAAAACATTTTCCCATTCAAATATCTGTTTAGTTGAGACTTTGTCCTTGATTTAGGACTTCTTGTTAAAGATTAGAGAAACAAGCAAAGTCTGAAATAGGGTGCATTGTAAAATAAGAACTCTACAGAATTTAGGTAACCTTTGAGAACTGCTTAGTTTCTGAATTTTTAAGAATATATTTGTGACCACCTTTGATAAATGCTTGAAATTTAAAAGGGAAATGGGACAGTTAATGTATCACAAAGTAAGGAAATGGGTGCTTTACCAATTTCCATTATCCACCAAATGGGTGATTATCCATAATCCAGTTAAAATTAATGTGAAAGTTTAAAGTCTTCTAAAAAAGAGTACTTATCACTTTCTCCTCTACAATTCAAGCATTAGTAGAGAAACATGCCTTTTTTTTACTCTAGTGAATTTTAGAATAATATATTCTCTTTTAGCATCACTGAAAAGGTGGTTGATGTTCTTTCTAAATTATTTGATTTTGGATTAAATAATCCATTGAGTTGGCATCTTCTTCACCCGTTAATATAGGGGTACAAGATGACCAACTTAGGGAAAAAGAGTCAACCTCTGTGCTTTAAGATATCAGAAAGTTAAGATAAGAAATCAGGAGTTACTGCTCTTAGGAGTTGACAGGGGACATGCAGATTCACATTTTCTGAAACAAACTTTATCAATATTAATTAGATTGTAACCAGCTTTTATCAGCCATGATGCTACTTGAATACATACCAAATAATTTTGGCCACTAATTTCTACTTTACTACAGAAGGGGTACCAACATAATACTGGAAAGAGCTAGACTAGATATAGATCCTGGCTCTATCTTGAGAAATGTACATAGAGGAAAGTACTCTCAAAGAATTTAAGAAAAGGTAAAAGAACCACTCAAAACAAGACAGATGTTAGGTGAACACTGGAGGTACAGCGAACAGGAAGCCACTGAGTGTCTCAGTGAGTGCTGCTGCAATAACAAACGGGGTCCAGTGATTTTTTCTTTTCATTTTATTGAAGACTCAAGCTCTGGAGAATACGTAGGTCTTAGATGGTGCTCAGGTTGCACATCAATCTCTTGAGTAGAGAATGCAGAACACTTTGCTTAGGGCATACACCAAATCTGAGGCTACACTCAAAGGGAGACAGCTTTTTACCAAAGTAAATCAGGATTCTGTTGATAAAAGAATGGGATATGAACCCTGGGAGGCCCAATACTGTTAGGAAGATAACCATGACTGTCTCCTTTCAGCTTTTAAACATTAAAGGAGGCAATAAATACAATATATGTATCACAGAGATAATCACCTTAAAATAGTTGCTGAACATAGCCTCATTTGGGTCTCTTCTAATGTGTAGAAATCAACAAAAACACACAACACCATAGGGAGAACAATACTTCCTTTTAACTCAAAGCTTAGCTAGATTTTGTTGCATTAAACAAAAACTACCTCAACACAGGGAGGAAGGCATTACTTATCAGACCTTATATTTGCTCCATTTCCAACCATTCAAGGTCTGTCCAACTAGATGTAGGGATACAATCTCTTTTCTGCATGAGTACTGTCTCAGAAAACCACTGCTGTCCTTCTGCATTCATTTAGAAGTAGGAAGTCCCCCAAATAACTGGACAGGACGAAGGGCTCATGGGAATTGTAGACACAATTCTGCCAATCACTGCTTGTTGCATTTTACTGCATTGGGAAGTTGAGTTGACATAAGCAAGGGTGGAGACAGAAAGAACACTTTAATAGTCCTACAAATTAGGAATAGCAGATTTCCCTCTACTCCATCAGAGGATCAGCCAACAAGGACAGAAGAGGCAAGAGTCACCAGAAACCAGGATTTAGAGAACATTAGCTAGTCTGTACTCCAGTTCAATAAAGGTGAACTGACCAACACCAAGCCAAAAGAAGTGAATCAATAATTGCATCCTATCTTTGGCATTCATTTAGAAATAGGAAGCGTGTGGGAAGCTCTCCTTTCATTAACATGTAAGAAAAGAAATGTGAATGTGGCCTGTGAAACAAAGTATTGAAAATGGCAAAGTTGCCTTCAAGATTAGTGAGTCGTATTAAACATAGTGAATGATGGCGGGTGTAGTGGGTACAAAGAGAAAGCGAATCCACAAGAAAGCAAGACAGAGAATACTTCTGAAAATGACTTCCTGAAGGACCGAGAGCATTTCAGAAAATGTTTTAGAGACAGAGAAAGCTCTGTATTTTATAGAAACTGACAGCCATAGCAGTTCTGGCTCCTTATCCAGCTGACTCTGGTCCCTCTGTACCTTCTTGCCAGCATTCCTGGGCAGGTGCTTTAGGACCCCTGTGTCACCCCTTTCTAGCCTTTTCTTACACCATGCTCTGTGTAGGATTTTATTGGGTTGACTACCAGCACCCCTCAAATGGTTCCATATGCCAAGCCTGGCTTTACTACCTCTCTCCACTGGTCCCTTACTCTGAGTTCCAAGTCTTTTCAGACTTTTAATCTGGGTTCCTGTGGCTTTTCCCCCTTGGCTGCTGGTGGCCTAATAGCCTCTCTTCCTCCTGTGGCTCTGCTTCATAGCCCTGCTCGAAAGCAGATGCTCTGGCTCCTTCCACGATGAATACTGCCAGTTTCATGGCATTTTCTTGCTGCTTTTGGCTGTAACTCTCAACTTTCCAAGGCCCAATTGTAAGACACCATGTGGGACAGACCCAAGGGGAGGGATCTGGTGGGTGGGGGAAGGGAAAATTGTGCAGAAGATGTGAAATGAGACTGAATTTATTGTCAAGGCATAAAGTAACATTTTTCTATCAACTTGCTTTTCACACTCTTCAGTGTCAATTGGGTAAAATGAACACTTTTCCCGTGGGATGGGAAGGATGTTTATCAGTGGCGACTGTCCTTTTAAGGAATGAAACCTAAGGGGACTGCTTTTTACCAAAGTTGTGTCTTTAGCCTTTGTTTGTGCATGTCTTCTTTTTACCTTCTAGTTAAGAGATAATCTTAGTCTTCCTGTCCATCACCAATCAGATGTTTCCAGCCACCTCTTCAATGCCCATGTCATGTCCTTGATTTTTTATTTAGAATATGGACACTTTTAATGTTAAGGTAGCAAAATTTACATCCTTTAATTGCATTTTCCCATTGCTTTTCCTTCTCTATAGTCTACCTACATGGGCACCTGTCTTCTAGGAAAGCAGTATGGCCTATAGGTGGGACAGCAATTAAAAACAATGCCTACCAACTGCTCATGCCAACACTGAGAGATGATGGTGGCAACCCACTGACTCTGTTGTGCAGCAAAATGGAGGAAGAAAATAGGAGGTCATCACTGAACACAGTGGGGACAGTCAAGACAGAGTGACAATCACACCTCATGCTGTTAAATGTACTCCTTTCTGGGTTATAGCTCTCTACCAATGGTCTTTTTAGTAGAGACAATTTCACCTCTCAAGGATCATTTGGCAACATCTGGACACATTTCTATGGGTTATAACTGGGAAGCGATATGGTACAGGTATCTATTTTACTGCATAAAGGACAAAGATGCTGCTAAACATTCTACAATACACAGGAAAGACCCCTATAACAAAGAATTATGGAACCCCAAATGTTAATAATGGCAAAATTGATATGTCCTCTATACCTACAACTGCTGACATCCATGGTTAACTCTTGAGGGATTTTGATCAAGACACACTCCTGCTAATCCCCTGGGGGACTTTTCTCCCATGAATCAAGTCATTGATTAGTTATCCTTTAAGATCAAAAAATTAAGTCATTTAATTCCTCAGTGCTGTGTTATATTCTGATTTTCTTTTCTATTACTCTTTTCTGTTTCTTACTGGAGCCTATGATGGTCTCTCTTAGCATCCTGGAGTAAAAAGTCCCTCCTTAATTGGATTCTAACTCTAATCCAAACCAGAAAATGCTGTGAATTGGATGTGGTCTAAGTGTGTAGCCCAAAAGTGCATGTTCTAGAAGCTTAGTCTCTGATGTAATGATAGTAAGTGGTGGCAGATCTTTAAGAGGTGGGACCTTACTATAGTTTGGATCTTAACTGTCGCCTAAAAGTCCATGTGGTAAAGGCTTACTTCCTCAGGTGGCACTGTTAGGAGGTGGCAAAGCCTTTAAGAAGAGGGGCCCATTGGGGTGTGCCCTTGAAGGGGATTGTGGCATCCTGGTCTGTTCCTCTTTCTCTTTGGCTTCCAAGCTATGAGACGAGAGGTCTTGCTCTACCACACACTCCTTCATGGATGTGCCCCATAGATTCTAAGCAATGTAACGAATCAATCATGAATTGAAACCTCTAAGACAGGGAGCCAAAATAATTTTTTCCCTTTATAAAGTGATTCCTTCAGATATTTACTTTAGGGGGATGGCTGACTAACACAGGCCAAGTGGAAGCTAGTTAAATGATAAGGTCACCACCCTCAGAAAGAAAGAACATAGTTGTCACAGGACCAGGTTACTTCTCAAAATAGTGTGTTGTTATAAAGTGAGATTACACTATGCATTTGGCTTCGTCTTCAGGAAGCTGTTCCCTTTTCCACTTCTCTGCCATGTTGTGATGTGGCCAGGGATGGAGACCTTGCCAGATGCTGGTTCCATGTTTTTGAACTTTCTAGCAACTAGAATCATGAGAAAAATAAACCTATATTCTTTATAAAGTGTCTTGTCTTATATATTTTGTTATAGCAACATAAAACAAGACAGAAGTTGAAGAGGAAACTTAAAGGAAAAGAGAACTACATAGAGACACACATATTTTATCGTTTCTTTGATGCTGCATCCTGTATTCCTCTGTGTCCCCATTTCCTCCATCCTCATGTCTCTGCCCAGTACACCTCATGCTCCCTTCACTCACCTCTGGTCACTGTTCTTCAATATTGTGTTCTGCAAAGCAGACAGGATCCCTTCCTGAAGTTGTAAAAAGATGAAAATATTTCCAGGACACAGCCCATGGCACTTTGTGTAGGTCACCCAACTATCTGAGGCATAGAAGCTCATTGACTATGTGTTGGTGATAATTAAAGTAATTTCATTGCTTTGTTACTTAGAATACCACAGTCAGTATTTTATCCTTATTATCTCAGTTCTTTACCCAGGATTGAACTCAGGGGCACTCAAGCACTGAGTCACATCCCCAGTCCTATTTTGTATTTTATTTAGAGACAGGGTCTCACTGAGTTGCTTAGTACCTTACTTTTGTTGAGGCTGGCTTTGAACTTGGGATCCTCCTGCCTCAGCCTCATGAACCACTGGGATTACAGGTGTGCATCACCATGCCCTGCTATCATCTCAGTTATTAATGAAACAAATACTGTAAGATTAGGAGAAATGATGTTTATGAATTCTTTTGAGACATACAAAGGTGCTGTTTAGAAAAAAATGTTCTTTATAATCATTTTAATCATTTCCATAAATAGGTCTGATTTAAAAATTTTTTCTTTGTTATTTTTAGCTGTTAATGACAGTAGAATGTATTTTGACATATTATACATATATGAAGTATAACTTCCCATTCTTGTGGTTGTACATGATGTGGAGTTACACTGGTCATGTAGTCATATATGGACATAGGAAAGTTATATCCCATTCATTCCACTGTCTTTCCCATTCCAATCCCCCTTCCCTTTCCCCCATTCCCCCCTGTCCAATCAAGTGTACCTCCACTTCTCCAACCCCCACCCCCACCCCCCGCTTATTTTGAATCAACATCTGCATATCAGAAAGTACTTTCAGAATAAGTTTAATTTTTGATGATATGACACAAGGAGGTGAAGCAATAGAATATTTACTCTGAGTAAATGAAAATCTACTATATTAGCTACCCCAATTAATGATGGGTGACTGACACCCTCATCAGGTGGCAGATTCTGCTTCAGCCAGGATTTTGTTGGTTGCTTTGA
Organism: Sciurus vulgaris; assembly: GCF_902686455.1. Lineage (NCBI taxonomy): Eukaryota > Metazoa > Chordata > Mammalia > Rodentia > Sciuridae > Sciurus > Sciurus vulgaris. Next base: position 167,045,858 of record NC_136461.1, read on the forward strand.
CATGGGATGAAAATCTGCAGACTAAGAATACATGTTCTCTGGGATTTTCCATTATTTTTTCATCTGTGTCCAAAATTTTCTTATTTTAGTAATTATATTAATAATGGTATAGGGCTGATCGCTCATATATGTGAATTTTAGATTGAAATTATCATTTTTATTCAAATCTGGGAGAAGCAAAATAGCTGCAACCTAATGATAAATTGTTCAAGAGTCCTATGCCCTAGGATACATAATAATTGTTCCCTCTTCCCCTCCCAAACTCCATTCATCCCTTCCACAAGATCCCCACCAATCAGGTAGTATGTAACCAGGTGTGTTAATACCTAACATTTATCAAATGAATGAACTAAATCCCTGTACTGATAAAACAACAAAAACAGAACATGGAATTAATTTATTTGTATAGAATCTCTGAAATTTATCATCATTTTTCCACCTTTATTGCTGAAGGTAAATATATGCTCTGTTTACCAATAACATCTAAGATGAGGCAGGTAGTGGAATGGAGTTAATAGTGGATGGGAAGATTGGACAAATTTTCCTGCTTTGACTTTACCTAGCTCTATGACCCTAGACAAGCTATTTTATCTTGTACCTTAGGTTTCTCGTCTGTAAAATGAGGGTGATAGCCTAGAAAACTTGTACAGAATTTTTCAGTCTCCAAATTAAAAATGCTATGACTTTAAACTATTGCTGAAATACAAACTTCACAGGGATATGACAGATATTTATAATAATGACTTTCTGAGTAGGAAAATAACTTCATGAACCCTCAATTACATACTATATTTAATTTATAAAACAGCCAAACCTTGAGATAATTGGTTTCACTTAACTGTTCAATCATTTCCATGTTCCCAGCCAGCTCAACACCCATATTATGTTTATGACACAGTTTAAAGCTATTTTCTGTGTCCACCAAAGAAAATTTAAAGAGTGTGTTCTAGAATTTACCCGTTATGATTACAAAAATAAATTATTTTCTTGCATAAAAAAAGGAAAAAAATAATGTGAGGTTTACATGAGAGACTTCAAAGTATAGTGGAGGAAGAAGGCAGGATGTGGTTTTATTTGTTTAAAACTGTTTAACTTTTTAAGTCCAAGGAGTGATATGAATACCAAAAGGAATTATTTCCAGGAGGAAGAGAAACTTTTGATGGTTGGCCTAATAAAATAAAACTACACATTAGTGAAACTGAACTCAAAGATGATTCCAACACTGCTGCTCACAGATGAGCCCTCTCCCTGGATCTCTTCCAAACCCAACGGCTGCGCACTCTGTAGCCACCATGTGTCATCTGCAAACCAGATAGTTTCTGTGCGGGAAGGACCAGCCAGCTTTCTTGGCCAAGCTGCTGCCATAAAACACACTAGTAATTTGGTTTTTCATGTTTTTTTTTTTTTTTTTTTTTAAGAATATTCTACTTTGATGCACTGGATCCACATCATCTATAACACTCTCAGAAATGACTGTTGATGAATGTTTTAGCAAAACCAGGTCACTTTTTTTCGAGTTGTTTTGTGTCACTGCAAATCATTACTCTACAATGTAGATGGATTTTTTTTTTTTTTAACTTTAAAGTCTAAGCAAAAGAATACAAAGTGCAGTCCAACACTTAGACATTAGGGATAATCTGTCTTTCACAACTTATATGCATCAGTTGCCTTTTGATATTGTCTGCAAAAAAGCAAAAGCATCATGGTATCACTTAAGAGAACTGGAAAACTAAATGTCAGAACTGCATTTTTACACTCAGCTAGAGAAATTCCTGCCTCATATAAAACACCTACGTTCCAACACCTCGTATTTGCTTTGGAGACTTACAAAGAGTTAATACAGCTTGTTTGGCATCAGATATTGGTATAATGGGCTTTTACTGAAGTAATTAAAATTTGTTTATAATTAATACAGATGAATTGGTTTCTGCACAATAATAGTTAGGAGATTAACAAAGGCCACATTTTGGCAACAGGACTACATTCTTTTCCAAGTGCTGTGGGACCTTATCCAATGAATGTCTGTCCAATCCGGCTGATTCTTCAGAGATGCCATATGGCACAGCTATGCATTATGACTTTTTTTTCTAAAAGGCAGCCATATGACATAACTGATCTTTAAAACGTTGTCAGAAGGCATTACCTGGATAGGCTTCTAGCTGCTTTCCAAAACCTTAGCAAGCACGGGGGCTATTAATTATGAGCAAAAGAAATGTGCACGCGCACACTGGAAACTTGGCATTCTTTCCTCCCTAGTCATGGCTGATCGTCTCTTAAGCCATTTTAGCTGGGGAATTAAGCCTTTTAAAAAAATCTAATGATTAAAAAAGAACATATTCTGCCTTGAAACATGTACTCAGAAATTTCATTAAAATGTCTCTGTACCCTTGGCCCAATAGGTAAATATTTTGCCACCTGTATGTTCACCATATCCAAGAGAGAGAGAGAGAGAGAGAGAGAGAGAGAGAGAGAGAGAGAGAGAGAGAGAGAGAGAGAGAGAGAGAGAGAGAGAGAGAATATGATGCTATTTACAAATACAAATTCTGAAACATTTAGGGTACTGTTATTGAAAGGAAAAGAATTTTTCAGTTGTGGTGGTAGTTAATTTACAGCTGACATTTATACTCTGCATACTCAATTTTGGATAGCAGAAAATGTAAATAACTCAAATGTTTTCTTTTTGATTTCCTCAGAAAATTAGGTTGTGTGTGTGGGGGCGGGACATCAATTTTAACTTTCCATTTTTGCATACACTTAAAATAAGTACATGTATTAGTTTCCAGTTTTAAATGTTCTATACTGAAATTTGGTGAATGCCATAGGATAAGAATAAAAAGAATAGAGAGCAAATATGTCACATTTGATGGGTTTATGTACACTTTGCACCAGTGAGGAGCTCTGCCTTTAGATTCCGTGCCAGTTCCTCCTAGGCCACTGCAACTCTTGAGCTGTCCTAGTATTTATTGCTTACTGACTTCTCCATGAGGGTCACACTGTGTGTGAAATCTGACTTCCTCTAACTTGTTCCTCCCAGTCTTTTTTTTTTTTTGTTGGTTAAAGTCTAGTCCATCCTTTTGATAAGTCAGTCTAAATGTCTCACGGTCATCTTTGACTTCTCTCGTTTTCTCCCCTACCCTCATCTTACCCTCTAGGAGGTCCTGTGTGCTCCAAAATAAAACCTAACTTACCTTGCTTCTTGGAACCTTCACTGCTAGAAAGCTGGTCCTAGGCACTGCCATCTTTCTCCCATGTTACTGTAGCCTTCCGTTTCCCTATTTCCATTCCTCCTGGCCCACAGTGTTTTCAGGAAAGTAGTCACAGTGATCTTGTCAAAGTAAAGATCAGATCAGGTCACTTCCCAGATCAAACTCCTCCAATGGTTTCCCAGATCACTTTGAAAAGAAGTCAAAGTCTTACTAGGCCTATAGAACCCTCACAGTTGATCTCTTGCTACTTATCTAAACTCACCCCTTATGCTCTGCCATTGGCTCCCTCCCTCTTTGTTTTCTTTGGCCTCAAACTTGGTATGCACAGCATTCATCTCCTGCCTCAAGGCTTTGGCACTTTCTATTTATTCTGCTTTGGGGTAGACTCCTACCAGCTTGGGCTGATGAGAGCAGATTATGAAATTGTCAGGAGCTATGCCAGCTAGTCCTCAAACTAGTGGTAGTTGGAAATCAGCCAAGATGAGAATAGTTACACCAAGGAAATTGGCAAAACCTAAAAATCAGCTCTCCCCACCCCTGGAGAGACTTTTAAACAATTATCAGAATGCGATTGTATTCTCTATTTCTGGAATTTTCAGCACTAACACCTCGACTTCTTCTTCAACTTTTTCAGGTTTGTACTCAAGCCTTATTAGTAAAACCCCTTCTAAATACTTATTTAAAATATAAATGCCCTTTAACTCCCTATCTTTATATACCTTCATCATTTTTGTCTGTTAAACTTAGTATTTATTTTTAGTGTAATGCCTATGTCCCTACAATAGAATATGGAATAAATACATAAATGAATCAATCTTCCCTTCTGCCAGTAATCAATGTTCTACCTCACTATATAATGCCTGGAGTGCTAATTTTTTTAAATGATTTATTGTGAAAAAATAATATTATTAGAAATAATTTTAATCTCATTACAGGTCCAGGGATTATTTAAAAAAATTTATATATCTTTCACTCTGTTTAGTAGTCATAACATGTTGCCACATTTGATTAATCTATCTGTATTTCTTACTATCTATCTGTTTTACTTTTTTGGGGGCAGGGACAGATACCAGGGATTGAACTCAGGCACTCAACTGCTGAGTCAGATCCCCAGTCCTATTTTGTATGTTATTTAAAGGCAGGGTCTCACTGAATTGCTTAATGCCCCACTTTTGCTGAGGCAGGCTTTGAACCTGCGATCCTCCTGCCTCAGTCTCTTCAGCTGATTGGATTACAGGCGTGTGCCACCACACCTGGTGTATCTGTCTTACTTTTCTTTGAAACATTTTTTCCCACATCATAATTCTTTGTCTATCAACACGTTAGCTAAAAATCTCTTCAGAAAAATGGCATTTTCCTATATAATCACAGAATATGGTCAATCTTAGGAAACATAATAGTGATACAACAGTATTATTTAATATGTACTTCATATTTAAACTTTTCTAACTGCTTTCAAAATGTACTTTCAATTATTTATTTTCTCCAATCCAGCATCTGATCTAGCACCACAAATTATACCTGTGTTAGTCAGCATTTCATTGCTATGACAAAATACTTGAGAAAATCAACTTAGAGAAGAAAGATTTAATTTAGCTCATTGTTTTAAAAGATTCAGCCCATGCTTGGCTGATTCCATTGTTTCTGGGTCTGTGGAGAGAGCATGTCATTTCCATACATCATGGTGGAAAAGTGTGATGGAGGAAAGCTGTTCACGTTATGGCAACCAGGAAGCAGAGAGAGAGAGAGAGAGAGCAGGGATGGGGGGAGAGCACAAGGGTTGGGGATAAGATGCCTTTCAAGGATATGCTTCCAGTGATCTACTTCCTCCAAATAGTGCCTACCTCCTAAAGTTTGCACCCCCCCATAGTCTTACTAGCAGGGGACAAAGTCTTTGAGGGAACATTCCAGATACAAATGGTAACAGCACCACATGTATTATTTTCCAATTATGATTTTTTTTTTCCTTTGGTGCTGGGGATTGAACCCAGGGCTTTGTGCTTGCGAGGCAAGCTCTCTACCAACTGAGCCATATCCCCAGCCCCCACATGTATTCTTTCATAATTTTTTGATGATTCTTATTGATGATTACACAACAGTAATTTTAAATTTTTTCTTATTTCTTCTACATGCATTACTTGGTATTCTGTTATAGGGAAAAAAACTTTCCCTTTTACTTTATTTATTAACTGTATGAAGCAATACATTTCTAGTTTATTTGATAGGTTGCAATCTAAGATTGTCACTACTGTGATCCAAAATTGCCCCAGATTTGGTCAGTGAGAGCCCTTTAAATTGACTTTTATGTCCCCTTGACATGTCCCCATCATTCTTTGGTATACATTTTGCTATAATAATATTTTTAGCCTAATTTTGTACTTTTTCTACCCCAGTTGAGAATCAGCCACTTTTCAAAGGAACCCTGGTTTGGAGAATGGTATTTATAAATCCAGAGAAAAGTCCTGGGTTTGTAAATGCTACTAAGATATTTCTTCAAGGTTTTTTTCAGTACACAGAATTGGGAACTGAAGGAATTGCCTATAAACCATAATTATCTATATATATGAGCATATATGTATACATGTGCACAGATATTCTTCTATATGTATGTATGTATATACACTAAGAGTTTTAGTACATCATATGCATACGTGTGTATGATTATGTATGTGTGTGAAATCATGAGTTTATAATAATGCTAATTTGAAATTAACACCAGTGTGTTAATTGTTTTCCAATATTATTTATTTGTATCTTTTTTCTCTCACAGTGAAGACTGAATTTCCCAGGAATATTACCCTACTTACTCATTGGGTCAATCCTGTACCACAGAGTTGGAGAATCGTTGGACCCATCCTGATATACAAAGAAACAAAACTTCTAGGCAGTATTCAAGATGTGTTTGAAGTTCTTTTTGCTTTTAAGATGAGGACTTATAATTTAAGTGCTGTGTTCAAAAGTTACTTGGTTCAATGATTTTTTTCATTCCTTCCAAGTGGATTTGTTATCGTTTTGAATTGTAATTAGGTTCCTTTGTTTCTGCTTCTACACACTTGACACTGTTTCCTTATCCTTGCTGATTTAATTTTAAATTTGAATGTGTAAAATATGAACATGGTTCCAAAGATCAAAACTATCCAAAAATAAGTTTCTCAGGTAGAAAATTGCTAATCCCTCTGCTGTGCCTTTCCCTCTATTCTCAACTACCCTTTGTGAGGAGACAGTTTCATTAGTTTCTTATTTATCTTTTGTTTTTGTTTGCAAAAATAAACATATATGTGTACTTTTAAAAATGTCTTCCTTCTTCCTTGCACAAAAGTAGTATATTGTACATATTATTTTTCATTTTAAAAACAATGTAACCTAGAAGTCACTCTGCTCTGTTAATTTGCAGAGATGTTCCCCTCTCTCTTTCTTTAATAATTGCATAATTCTCTGTGATATGCATGTGAACTACAGCTTAGTCAAGCAAACTACCATCTATGGATATGTAGATTGTTTCCAATATTTTACTATTATAAATGATATGACAGTCATTAAATGCTAAATTTTAAGGGATTAGTATTCCTAGCTTCAGATCATTATTAAAATGTGAATAAGCCTGAAACTTATAACTCCTAAAATCATTTTTGGTGATCTATATCACACTGAGAATGAATGCTGGAGCAACATCCTTTCATCCATGGAGATGAAAAGAACACAGCAATGCACTTTCTGAGTGTGAAACCATGTTTGTATATGTGGGGTGGCAGGGATTCACGGGGGAGGAATTTAGGGCAGAAAAAGACAGTGGTAAGGCAAATTTCTTTTATACTCAAGTTGGCCTGGTTAGTACTCCGTATTTCATTCATTTGACACACTCTTACAGGGAACTTGCCCTCTGCTAGGTGCTACTCAAGATGGTGGGACATAGCAGTGGGCAAGACTCACACTCCACCTGTGCTACAGCAGTTTGCACTCTGCTATGGACACAAGTCATAAAGTGAGTACTGCATGCCAATGAATAAATACGCAATTTCAGAGTATAACTGTATGAAAAAGCACAGGGACTCAGAGGAGGAAAAGGAGCATTATTTTAGAAGAGGTTTTACAATGGTAAACTTTCCGGAAATACCTGAATGATGTGAAAATAATATAGACCAAAAGTAGAAAAGATTTTGGGAAACACTATTCTGGGCAGAGAAAATAAAGGCACTGGGTAGGAATGCTCTTCCTTCTTCCTTACAAAAAATATAGCATATTGTACTTAACTGTTTTGCATTTTTTAAACAGTATAGCCTTTGGTCTCCACAGCACTGGGGTACCAAAGACACAGGCATGCCCTGGATCCAGGAGAGGTTGCCCCTTACTGAGCCACCTCCACATCCAAGCAAACTTCAGATAGGGATCTGCCCTACCATTGCACACCTGGGACAGGTATCCTGTATCCAGCCTCTCCATGCTGAACCCTCCCAGTGCAGACTCCAGGTTGGAAATCCAAGGAAGCAGACTGGGAACTGTGGGTTGGGACAGGCCACCAGAGTGGCCCCTGGACCCCTCCCCAGGACATATGAGCTGGGCATAGTTTTCTGGACAAAGATTCTCTGCCCTCCTGGTGCTTCCATTATCCTGGGAGAGACAAAGCAAAAGACAGGGAAAAAAAATGTAGAAAATTGAAATGTCAACAAACAGACAAACAAATAAAAAACCCCCAAAGTATCTTAGAAGTCACTCTAAGTTAGTTTGCTAGATCTCTCTTTAATAACTATTGAATCTGAACCCAGTGCAAGAGTGGGTCTTTGAGGATGAGGGCAATGAAGATCACGTAGGACAAGGAATTTGAATTTTGTTCTAAAATTGTTGGCAAGCCATGGAAGATTCTAAGTGATGGGATCTAATTTGCTACCTTTCTGACTCTCTTTGCCTTTCTCTCTCTCTTTCACCTTCCTTGCTATGTGGAGAAAAAATAAAAAATAAAAACTGCAAAAGGAAAAATTGGGAGCAGGAATTTTGTACTAAAGGTTAGGTCAAAGAAGATGGTGATTTGTGCCATGGTGGGCATAGAGCAGGCCTTGAGAATGAATCATATTTAAATACTCTTTGTATTAACTTTTTTTTTTTTTTGTTTTGAGTACCAGGGATTGAACCCAGGGGCACAAATCCACTGAGGCACATCTCCAGCCTTTTTTATTTTTGTTTTGAGACAGGGTCTCACTAAATTATTTAGGGCCTTCCTAAATGGCTGAGGCTGACTTTGAAATTGTGATCCTCCTACCTCAGCCTCCCAAGCTGTGCCCAGCTAATGTAAATTTTTATTCATGTATTATAATTATGTACAAGGCATTCATTATGCTTATTTTAATATGCATATAACATAATTTGATTAAGATGCATATTACAAAGAGTCCATAGGATTTGCTAATGGATTGTGGAGGGTGAGGGAGAGAAGTCAGAGATAATTCCAATTGTACCTTACTTAATCCAGGATATGATATGATTGTGCTCTTGCACAAGACCTTAGAGATGCAGCCCAGTCTAATAATTTGATGTCATTACAATCCTTGTTAACTAGAGCTTTGCCAACTTATTCCATTCTTGCTAGGTAGAAAGATTTTTCTGAAAATAATTGGGAGTATTATGGGCAGAGGGAAATAGGTGAGCTATGAGAAATTGAAGAGATAAAAATTTTCTCAAAAATGAACTGTGATGAAAACCACACCAGTTCAGTGACTCATTGACTCATCGATTCATTGTTATTCCATTCAACCAATGATTATTGAGTGCCTGCTGTGTATCAGGCACTGTGCTAAGTGTTGGGAATATACCATGCAATAATTCAAATATGGATTCTGTTCTCATAGAATTTACAGTCCAATGTAAATACCAACATTCACCTAATAACACCATCCCAAAAGAGTGTACCCCGTCCTAGACACACTTAAAGATAAACATCTTTATTAATTTGAGTCTATCTCATGACTAAAAATTGAGTCATCAGATTAGTTCATGCTAATGTGTAGGGGAAAATCTTTTCTATCTGGGTGAACATTTACTTTAAATGGGAACTGATTCATTTCTATGTTGTGTCTTGTAGAACTTCCTTTCCTGGTGCTGTTTATAAAGAATAAAAGAATATGAGTCCTCAGTTAGAGAATATATTTTATGACCATTCCTTCTTCAAAGTTTGACCCAAAAAAGAAGCAAATTTAAAAAATTAAAACAATTTTTTTTTTTTTTTTTAAAATGGCTTCATTGAGAAATAATGATCATTCCTTGGTAATATGTTGAAATTTCCCTGCTTTCATGAAAAATATTTAGTATGGTTATAATTACTGAAAATGGAAGCCAGGTTACCTACATATTTTGAATATAAATATTAGTGCTCACTGATGTAGATGTTTACCCCAATGTGGATTTTTGGATTGGATTATAGGCAGGATTGCTTGTAGACAAACGTGATGGTACCCAAAGTGTTCCCTAGGCTAGCCTCATCTGTATTGTTCAGGAACCTGCTAGAAGTGCAAATTTTGGAGTTTTATCTCAGACCTACTGAATCAGGAACTTGAGGAGGAATATTGCAGAGGGGTAGCAATCTGTGCTACAACAATCCCTCCAGGCAATTCTGATGCTTGATGAAGTTTGAGAACTACTGCGTTAAAGGGTATGATTTCTTTTCTCCTCTTTCCTTCCTTCCTCCCTTCCTCCCTCCCTCCCTCCCTCCCTCCCTCCCTCCCTCTCTCCCTCCCTCCCTCCCTCCCTCCCTCCCTTCCTTCCTTCCTTCCTTCCTTCCTTCCTTCCTTCCTTCCTTGTACTGGGTTTGAACTCAGAGGCTTGACCACTGGGCCCCATCCCCAGCCCTTTTATTTTTTGTTTAATTATTTATTTATTTATTTATTTATTTATTTATTTATTTATTGAGACAGGGTCTTGTTAAGTTGCTTATGGCCTCTCTATATTGATGAGGCTGGCCTTGGACTTGTGATCCTCCTGCTTCAGCCTCCTGAGTTGCTGGGATTATAGGTATGCACATCTGCACCTGGTTATAGTTTTCATTCATGCATTTAGCACATTTTTACTGGTTACTTAATATGTTCCTGTCACTCTCCTAAGGCACAAGGATATAGCAGTAAGCAAGGTCAGCTAGGTGGTGGCCCTCAAGGAGCAAATATGTTGTACCCTTGGGTCTAATCAGGGAAACACAAACTGCTTTAAATATTTAGAAGAGAGGAAATTAGTACAGGAATCAGTCACAAAGGAAATGGAAGAGAGGTGAAGACAACAAGGAGAAAGCAGTCAGCTCAGAGCTGAGCAACTGCAAGATGTCACTACTGCCCCAGGGTGTATGGTGGTGGGGGCAGAAACAGATGGTGGTCTTAGGCTCAAGGGCCAAGGTCATCAGGAAAGACTGTCTTTGTAGCTGGAGGCACAAAGGAATGGCTAGTATTGCTGCAGACTTGAGGCCACCTAGGAAAAGGGATGGCTTCCACCTTCTTCATTCCATCCTCCCATCAGTACCTCCTGTCCTTCCCAGGGACAACTCTCCTCTACAGGCCTGATGTATACAGCCTGTGTCTCAGTGGAGTGTCACCTGTGGACTGAGACACAGGTTGAAGCAAGGAAGGCTGGAGAGTCAAGAGGGAAAACCACCTGGCTTTATCATCTGTACCTTCCAGGGTGTTCAAAGTAATCTTCTACTGCTCCATCCAGACCATTCTTTGCACCTATCATTTGCAGATAAAAGTTGAGAAATATTGTAAACTTGCACAACCTATGAGAAGTCTGGGAAAATTAAAAACAAGGAGTATTGCAGGGAAAATAAAAGTTCCAATTTATATTTTATTCCATCATTGTAATACATTTGTATTCTTTCCTAAATGAATGAGATATTTAGCATGAAAATATGTTCATGTGCAAATAGAATGGGTGGATTAATTATACCACATTTACTATCAATTCATTTTTTAATACTGACTACAGTGATTTAAGCTTTCAAAAAGCTAAGCACTCACACAAATCATGTCTCCAGAGACTGTGTGCTTTGTGCTGATCAATAATTATTCTGTTAATTATGGAGATATAAGGAAAATTAGGCCATTTATAATTCTGCATGCACATGAACAACTTTTTAAAGCTGAAAATACCTTTCTGTTTAGGTTGGCTTAATGTTCTAGAAGATGACTAGACCATATCCTCAATTAATCTTTTGGAAAATACCATATACTTTCTGCCAAGTATATTGTGGTTTTGAAAGAATAAGAACTAAAAATCATTGTTTATATATAATATTTATATATATCTATATTTCTCTCTCTATATGTGTATATATATATGTATATGTGTATATATGTATATGTGTTTGTGTATGTATGTGTGTGTGTATATATATTTCTTTTTTTTTTCCTAATGGGTACATCTCCCTTTAAAATGTATTCTGTGGTAGGATCATTCATTTACTTAACAAATATTTAGTGTGCTTATCAAGTATAAAAAGTATAGGAGAGAAAAATAATTTTACTAAGAATGAAGTTTATATATAAAGAGCAAAACCAAGATTGGATTTTGAACGGTTTTCTGGTTGGAGAGTTTCCACTTGCTAGATGTGTGATCTTATTATTTAACTGAGTCTGAGTCTAATCTTTGATAAAGGCATCATACCTTTCCTTATAGATTATAAGGGTCACGAATAACATTCTTATACTAGAAGTTAGATTAGTCAGAGAAAAAGCATAACAAGTTTATTTAATTGAAGTTTTATATGACACAGGAACCTTCAGAAATTGAGAACCTAAAGTTCAAGGGAAATTGTCCTTTTTTAAACTTCAGTACCGAAGTTGTGGTTTTGAAACAATAAGAACTAAAAATCATTGTCTATATATAATATATACATATATATATCTATATTTCTCTCTATGTGTATATATGTATATGTGTGTGTGTATATATGTGTGTGTGTGTGTGTGTATATATATATATGTATATATATTTCTTTTTTTTCCCTAATGGGTACATCTCCCATTAGGAAATTACAGTGTTTCAGTAAGTTGAGTTCTTTGAACCCAGGACCTCATGTATGGCAAGCAAGCACTCTACCACTGGGGGAGTATACCCCCAGTCCTTTTTTATTTTATTTTGAGACAGGGTCTCTAAGTTGCCCAGGCTGGCCTGAAACTTGCAATCCTCTTGACTCAGCCTCACAAGGAACTAGGATCATAGGTGTGCATCACCATACTTGGCTATAACTGTCCATTTTTCACTTAAGTTTGATAAAGAATGGAAAAAAGTATAGAAATGTGATTGGATAAAAGGGTCTGATCTAATGGTAAATGAAGCGGGGAACCCAGTGAGTCCTGTCTGCTCAGATTCTTCTTGGTTTTTCCATGTAATAGTCCTTCTCTCTGGGCATGGGACAGAGCCCCTTTGGAAAAAAGTCTTTAAGGGAGAAGGGAGAGAGTAACCTTTCTAGATGCTGTGGCTTGCTTTGAAGGGGTCATAGTTTTTATGATGCACCTTGAGAAAGAGGAATTCTGGTGTGCTTTGGGGCTCTTTCAATGTCTGTAGTTCAAAGAACTCAACTTACTGAAACACTGTAATTTGGGGTGTCATTTTCTTTCTTTTTATAAAAAATATTATTTTTCTTTTCAAAGTATTTTTACTGGTGCATTATAATTATATATATTTGTGGAATTCATTGTCACATATTCATACATTCATAAATGCATACCTGCATAGAATATAATTGGGTCAACTTTATTCCTCAGTACCTCCTTCCCTTTCTCTTCCCTGGATTGTCACTTTCTGAACCCCAACAGTTAGGAGATGAGACCTGAGAGACAGCAGAGACAGTTCATGTCCTGCCTTCCTCAAGTGTTGGGGATCAAACCCAGGACTTTGTGCATGCTAGACAAGCTCTCTGCCATTGAGCTGTGTCCCAGCCCAGAAATGGTATTTTTGACTTTGGTTTTTAAAGCATCCATCTGGCTGCTTGCTAGAGAAGGATTTGTAGGAGACAGGGGTGGGAGGTGGTTACTAGAGGACAGAGCTGTGGGTCAGACTGTCTGTATAGTGGTAAAGTGGTGAACCAGACACACTTTCAAGGTGGAACCAGTAGGATTTGCTGATAATCGAAGATGGGAAATGAGAGAAAAGGCAAGCGAGTGTGACTTCAAGGGTTTTGTTTTGAGCAATGGAAAAATTCTCTCATGGAATGTTAATGCTGGCAAGGGAGAAAGTCAGCAGACAAAAATCCCAAATGAATTGCAGTTTCCGATTTGATGGGATTGGGAGAGTCAGGGGTACTTTCCCAGAAAGTGATATTTCAGATGGGATCTGAGAGATGACTAAGAGTTAGCTGGGTAAAGAGCAGGTGTGTATCTACAGGGGTGTGATGGGATGGGGCAGAGGTGGGCATGAATTTTGACATTTGCAAAGATCCTAAGGCCATAAAGAACTTTCTAGCACATCTGACTGTGGAGTAAATATAGCAGGACAATATAGCCTACTTTTCTCATTTGTATCTCCTCTATTATTAATATACAACTCTTGTCCAAGTCTACAAATACCAAAATCTTTTTTGTATCTCATTTAGCAAAATTCTAGTTATAAGTTCTGGTTATAAAAATCTTTCATTAAAAACTCTTCTTTTAGCCAGGCATGGTGGCACATGCCTGTAATCCCAGCACTTCGGCAGGCTGAGGTAGGAGGATTATGAGTTCAAAGCCAGCCTTAGCAAAAGCGAGGCACTAGGCAACTCAGTGAGACCCCATCTCTAAGTAAAATACAAAACAGGGCTGGGGATGTGGTTCAGTGGTTGAGTGCCCCTGAGTTCAATCCCTGGTACCCACCCTGGGCCCTGCCAAAATACTAGTTTTACTTGGAAAAATAAAAGAATGATCAAAAAATAATAAAACATTCTTAGGTCAACCTCTTAGAGTGAGCATCTATTTATCATACCAGTTTCTATCATTTTTAATAGAAATGATTAATTACATATAAAACCACATTCTCTTTACCTCCACACCATTCCCCTCAACAGAAGAAATAACTCATATGAATTTGATGCTTTTTCTTCCAGCTGACTTTAAGTTTTTACATATACATATAGAGTCATGTCTATATATAGACCAATAGAATATTTTGAGTTTTTTTTTAGAATTTAAAAATATATACAAATATTATACTACATTTACTATTCAGAATCTTATTTTAAATTTTATTTTGGTTTATGCTACTACTTCCTGATTTTTTGGTTTGCTCTTCATTTATTGACCTCCGACTACAGAAGTTGAAACTATTGTTTTCTCTCCTTATCCTTGGAACATGCATAGCTTTCCTTTGATATAAATTTTTTCTTTCTTCTTCTTCTTTTTTTTTTTTTTCTTTCAGGGTCGAGGACCAAACTCAGGGTGTTGTGCATGCTAGGCAAGAGCTTAGGCACTGAGAAAAATCCCCAACCTTCTCTTTTTCCTTTTGGTACTGGGGATTGAACCTAGGGGCACTTAAACACTGAGCTAAATCCCCAGCCCTTTTTGTTTTTTATTTTGAGACAGGTTCTGGTTAAGTTGCTTAGGGCCTTGCTAATTTGCTGATGCTGGCTTTGAACTTGTGATCCTCCTGTCTCAGCCTCCTGAGTGACTGGGGTTACAGGCATGTGCCACAACACTCCACTCCTGATAGACATTTATATATACCAATTTTATTAGTTGTGAAGTGCTATTTACAGCCAGCTATAGGGTAAACCATATTTATTTTCCTTTCCTATGGACTTCTTACTTTTCCTGGAATTTGTAATTGCCTTTGGTTTATTTGTTGGCTTATTCTTTGTGTGTGTACTCATCACTAATCTAACTATAGACTCTCAATCAGATAACTAATCTCATGGTTCAGGTACTTTAGGAGTTCTACTTATTTCATTTTCCTTCAGAATTATTAGGGAGACTTTTGACTATAGCCTTTGCACCTGCTGTAAAGTTGACTTGGGACCTCCATTTGCTATCATCTTAGGATTCCTTTCATTTTCCTTCATTTCCCTCCTCCTGTTCTATATCTGTCTCCCTGCATCCCATGTCCTCTTCTATTTTATGACTTTCTTATTTGGGTGATGCTCTATTCTAGCTATAAATTTGTTACAAGTATTTGTGTAACTCTTTGCTCCTCAACTAAGTGAAAGCTCTTTGAGAACACAGACTTCTTTAATCTTTTGACCCTACAGGGCAATTAAAAAAAATATATAGGTAAAGTTTATACTCTGAGCTTATCACTATCCTGTGTTTGGATGCAAATCAGAAAATAAACCATCCTGAGACATTTCCAAACACCTGTACACATGGCATCATGGACCAACTATACAGATACTTAATTGAGATTTTAAGCATTCAAACTGATGTTTGTTGTTATAAGATATCTAGGTATGTTCTCAGATTTTATTGAGAGTCTGATAATTTCCACATAGGTATGTGCAATATCCTTATTCACATTTTTGGTGAATTGTTTTTACTGTATATTATTCTATTTTGCATATATACCATATAATTTACATATATATAATTTTGAAGATATTTACTTAGAAATTTGTGAATCTGTGGCAATTTATGTTTGGTAGGACTCATGAAGGGACTAAGAATGAAATTTTCAGAATGATAACAAATCTTGAGACTTGTTCTCAAGATTTTAGGTATTTATTTCAATGTGAACTAAATATGTTTTGCATCTGCAGATAGTGAATATGAGACACTATTAGGTATTATATAAAGCAATTATATATGTATTTATAGATGTATATTCATGCACACACACACACACACATATATATATTATAATAGTCATAATAATAACCAAAAATTGTTGAGCTACTGATATTTGCTGGCACCATTTTCAGTGTTTTGCATATATTAACATTTTATTTAGTTCTCATAAAATAATGAATTCCATATCACTCTTCTTTTTAATATATAAAAGGGTAATTAGATGAAGAAAGCCTATAGTGTTTCTAACGAGCTAGCTAAGAAGGGAATCAAAGCAACCTGAATCTAGAGATTAGATTCTTAATTGTCCTTAACAGCCAGATAAAACTGTTCACTTCAGAATCAATGTTTTATGATTTGGGAATGATAAATTGATTGAGATTTAGACGATTTAGTTGAACTGATATTTACTAACTTTGTAAACTGGCCTTCAACTCATATAATTTCATTCCAAAGAAATGAGAATAAATAAAAATGAATTTATATTAAAATTCACTGTGGCAACAAATGATAATACATTTTTAAAATTCTGACTCTGAAATTTCTCTCAATGGAATAAAACAAATTACCTATATTCAAGCACCAGTATTTTAAAATAATAATTGACAATCAAAATCAGAAAAACATGATATTTTAAAAAACTAGCACACATTCACTTTTTTTGGACTCAAGAGACATCTAATTAACAGTCTAGCAGGACAGAAGAGTTACAAATTTAATTGCACATGATTATCACACAAAAGGAGGTGATTACATTACCTGGGTGACAAAAGGAAAACTATTCAGTGAAGACAAAAAGCACCAGTTTTTGTAAACTGACAAAAACAAGGTTACCATGGTTAAATTAGAACTAGCACACTTTGGTTTCTGTTTTCACAGTAACATTAAAACAATGCATTTTCCATTCTCTTAATCATCATTACATCTCCTCAGGAACATGCAGTTATCGTTAAAACTTCATTTTGCTTTTTCTCTATATTTTAAAATCATTCTTCACTAGAGAATAATATAGAAGAAACAATCTAATAGCTTGAAGGTGGTACCACCAATGGCAACTGGATCATATTGGAGTCATAATTAGTATTTTCCTAACTCCTACGCATCCTTCTAAATTCACTTTAAATCCCATTTTCTCTAGAAGTTTCATCTGGTTACCTAGGCTGTTAGGTACCTCATAAAAATATACTCTAAAAACACTCCATTATTTCCATTTCATGAAACTTAAGATGAGTCTATTTGTTTATTTAATGGTTCACTCTATGGACCATAAACTTGTTCCATAAGGAGAGGGCTATGTTGATTTGGTCAAGTTCTGTCCACGGCCTGGCGTTTAGAATGCTCTAAAAACTTGGTCATTATCTGTGTCAGTTTTCTATAACTATGACAAAACTCTTGAGAAAATCAACTTAAAGTAAGAGATATTTATTTTGATTTGCAGTTTCAGAGGCTTCAATCCATGGTCACTTGGCACTGTTGATTCTGGGCTGGGGATATATCTTAGTGGTATAGAACTTGCCTGGTGTGCAGGATGCTCTGGGTTCAATCCCCAGTACCACACACACACACACACACACACACACACACACACACACACATCTGATCATATAGAAGTGAATAAAGAGATGAAATTCAGGCTTGTTGAAAAACCACACAGCAAAGAAACAATTAGAAAATAATGTCAAAATGTGCATATGTTTCTTTGCTTCATATTTAACAAAGGAGAAATAAAATAGTTGTCTGTAGTTGTTCCCATACGTTCTTACTTCACTTTCTTCCTTGAGCTTGTTTTCATCAGGTTTTGTCCATATCACTCCAATTAAAAAGCTCTTAGCAAAATTACAAATGACATCTCATCTAACCAATACTCTCAGTTTTCAGTTCGCATTTCACTTGAACTTCTTGTCCTTAGACACAAATAATTCCTCAAACACTTCCTCAATCTGGCTTCTGGACCACACTAAGACACTGTAAATTGATGACCTCCTTTAGACCTCACTCTTGTATACCATTTATCCAAATGCAATGCCTACCCAATTTTCTTACTTAGTTGGTATATATGGAACTAATGACTTTCCCATGCCATGTTCTCCTGCAGTTAGTGGCCTCTGGTTTATTCTGCTACTCGTTATAAACCTTGGACTTATTTTTGGCTTTTCCCATTTTTTCATATATATTTTTATCCAGAACATCCTTTGGGTCTGTCTTGATCCTAGTCACCTTCATGAACTCCATTTTGACTCTTGCAATAGCTTCCCAACTGGTCTTACTCTCCTTTTCTTGACCTACCACCCACATTTATCTACCCAGTATGTGATTCTCAAAATAATCACAGTGATTCTTTAAAAGTAGAAATCATATTTTACTGATACAAAAATCTTCCCATGACTTATTTTAGATAAAATATAAATCAAAACAATGACTTGCAATATTCTGTGATCTGATACCCATCTGCTATCCTGACCTAATTTCGACACTCTTCTTGCTCATTTTGTTTCAGCTGGTACTCCTCAAACACACCATTGCTAACTTATGTCTCAAAGCCTTTGCATTTGTTATTCTTTCTGCTGGACTGCTCTCCACTCAAATATTCACAGACACCCCTCTCTCACTTTATTTAGATCCCTGCTCAAACATCATTTTTCTCTCTAAAATAGCATCTACTTGCATTCTCTGTCCCTGTACCAGCTTTGTCTGCATAGTATTAACTATTGCTTGAAATCGTGTTATACTTTGTTTAATGTTTTCTTTTCTTTCCTCCATTAAGTATAAGTTACATCACAGCAAGGATTTCATTTTGCTCACTGAATTCTTAGTGCCTAGAACAGGGTCATCAACAAAATAGATACTAAGCAAGTTTTTATTGAATGAATAGGTGGAGAAATTTACAGAATGCTAGACCTGATAGCAGTGAACTGTAATGATATTCAAAGTACCAAAGAAAATATAAATTTCTTCATTCAACAAACCTATTTTGAATATGAAGTGTCTGACATTGTTCTGAGTGCTTGGAGGGAGTATACAGATGTGTAAAAAACAATTCTTTCTCTCTCTTTAAAGTTCTCTTGGATTACAGAGTAATAAACAACTTATCAATCACCTGAGAACTAAAGACATGGTGCTTATACTGGGATTTCTTACCCTGGTCATTCACATTGTTCCTTTATACATACTGAAATCAGTTATCTTCATAATGGATTGATCAACCAATAGTCACCCTGGATAAAACCAGGCACCTTATTTTTGTCCTCAAACTAAAGCAATGCCACTTAGGATTGTGAATTCTGTGACTTCATTCAGAGAAGAGATAGAGTTCAAAAAACAAAGCACTTGGATCATTATTTGGGTTGTTTTTAACAGTTTAGACAATCATTAGTTCATTCACAATAATTTTCTTTAGAAATATCTTCATCCATATCATTGATTTTGCTGTTTATATATAGCTAGTAGATATTATGGTTTTTAAAATAGGGTTAAAGTTGCATTGGTTAAACAAATGGTATACAAAAGCTTTCAACATAACATTTTGTAAGGATAGAGTATATAATTGGCATGCCCGATAACTGTATTAAGGAGGGATTACGTGTGTGCTGGTTTATGGAGAAAGGGCAGGAAGTCAAGAACTGGAGAGCTAAGAAGAACCTGGAAATAAGGGGTAGTGACTGAGATATGTCCAGGCCTCTGAGGTTCAAAGCCCCAGGTAAGGATTCTGGTAATTGTCTAGCACAGGAATTCATGAACACAAAAATTCAGACAAATAGACTATACCATCACAGATACAAAAAGGCAGCTATGGATTTAAGGTGAATTAAAAAATGAGTGCCTTGTACACAAATCTTTATGCATTCTACTAGAATATAAGAAAGTGGCAAGTTCACTTCTTGAGAGAAGAAGCTAGTGAGTCTCATGAAGGATTAGTGGCAAATTACCTTGGCTTGAATAAGCTTCTGGGAATAGAAATAAAGGGGAAAAATGGCCAGTCCTAATCTGAAGTATAGCTGAAAAATTACAATTTATGTGTTGTGTTTCAAGCTACGTCCATGCTTTCAGGTTTCATCAGCACCTCAAATATCCCAGCCATTAACCCACATTCAAAATGATATATTGAGGGAAAAAACTATGAAAGATGAAGCAACTAAGAAAATGAAAAGGTTTATGATACTTCTCCTTTTTTCTTATTTCTTTTGACTTATTAATAAACTATAGAGAAAATTAGTCTCATCTCTGTTTATTCTACAACTCCTGCAGATTAGGAATGTGGTTTTAAGCAAACTATTAATTTTAACACAATTATATTTCAATAAGGCATTCTTGATTTCCTATGGAGTTTATTACAGTAGGGGGTTTACTTGAATTAAAAATAGTTTTGTGGCACCATTTGTCGTACTTTATATTTGACTAAATTATATGATAGGATGCAAACAGTGAGAAAGATCTTAGAAGTAATTTGTCCCCTCCGTGTTTGAATCTTTTCTGCAGTATTTGGCATGTAGTCACTCATTCCTGTGCTTGAGCACCTTGGAAAGGGGAACTTATTGAAAAGCCAGTTCTTTTCATTTTTTGAACAACTCAAAATTTTACAAAATTCTTTCTTAAGCTAAGTCAAAGATTATATGGAGTTTCCACCTGAAGTTCTACTTCATTCAGTGGAAGATGTTAGAAAAATTCATACCATCTTAAGTACTTTCTGTGATATCTTCTTTTCCCTCCCTGCTTCTTTCTCCAATTTCCCATTCTCCTTTATTTTTGTTATTTTATATATAAGACTTTGGAGTTAAAGAGAAAAATAAAATCAAAATTTTAGACTGCTTAAAAATGTATGATAATAATGGTTAAATATCAAAAACTATACATTATATCCTAAGTATCACTCAGGAAAAAATGGCTTAAATGAAGTTATTTTTTAATTTAATTAATTATTTTTTTGTGGTACTAAGGATTGAACCCAGGACTGCTCTAGTACTGAACTATATCCCCAGTCCTTTTTAAAAATTTTTATTTCAATAAGTCGGTCCCCAAAAACCAAAGGCCTAATGTTCTCTCTGATATGTGGAGGCTGACTCACAATAGGTAGGGGGGAGGATGGGAAAGAGAGTAGAAGAATCTGACATAACTTTCCTAGGTTCATGTATGAATACACTATACCAGTATAATTCCACATCTTGTACAAGCACAAGAATGGAAAATTATACTCCATGTATGTATGATATGTCAGAATATATTCTAAAGAGAACAAATAAAAAAAATTATTTTGAAACAATCTTTCATTAAGTTATTGAGGCTTGCCTAGAACTTGTGATCCTCCTGCATTAGTCTCCTGAGTAGTTGAGATTACAGGTATGTGTTACTATGCCATACAAATAAATTTATTTAAAAAAAAAAAAAAAAGCAGAGGTTGAAAATAAGTGAGTTAAGCATGTGACTCAAGTAACTAGGTAAAGTAGAAGAAATGAATAAAGATAGATGAAATATTAGTGAAATATAAAAAAAAACAAAATAAATATTAAATTTAATCAGTAAATTCACAAGGTTTTCAAAAGATACAATAAAGCAAGATTTTGTTCCAGGCACAGTGGTCCATGCCGATAATCCCAGTGACCTGGGGATCTGAGGCAGGAGGATTTCCAAGTTTGAGGCTAGGCTTAGCAATTTAGTGAGGCCCTAAGCAATTTAGACTTTGTGTCAAAATCAAAAAATTAAAAAAGGACTGGCCAGTCTTCCCAACTTTGGGTAACTACCATCCTACTCTCAAATTCTATGAGATTAACATTTTTGAATGCCACATATGAGTGAAATCATGAAGTACTTGTCTTTGTCTGGTTAGTTTATTTCACTTAACATAAGGATTTTCAGTTCTGTCCATATTGTTGCAAATGCCAGGATTTCATTCTTTTTTATAGCTACATAGTATGCCATAGAACTTGTATATCACATTTTCTTTATCTATACTCAGTTGAAGGATACTTATCTTGGCTTCTGTGAATAATGATGCAATAAAAATGGGAGTGCAGATGTCTCTTTGACATACTGATTTCCTTTTCTTTGGATATGTATCAAGTAGTGGAATTGCTCTATCTTTAGTTTTTTGAGGAATTTCCATACTTTACAGTGTACAAGTGTTCCATTTTCTCTATTACCTCACCAGCACTTGTTGTAACTTTAATAATAGCCTTTCTTACTGGAGTAAAATGATTTTCTTACTGGGGTTCTGATTTGCATTTCTGATATGATTAGTAATACTGAACAGCTCTTCATAGACCTGTTGGCCATTTGTATCTTCTTTTGAGAAATGTCTATTAGATATTTTTTAAAATTGGGTTTTTCTTTTTGCATTTTGCATTAAGTCTTTGGAACCCCTTAGTATTTTGAATATTATCCCCATGTCATATATATAGTTTTCAAATATTTTCTTCTATTCCATATTTTGCCTCTTCACTTTGTTAAGTGTTTGCTGTGCAGAACCTGTGTAGTTTGGTGTGATCCCATTTGCCAACTTTTCATTTTGTTTCCTGTGTTTTTGAGGGTCTTATAAAAAAAATGTTCCCCTTTCTACTGTTCTGTAGCACACATTACTAAATTTGAAAAACAAGATGAGCTGGGTGCCATGGCACACACCTATAATCCCAGTGGCTTGGGAGGCTGAGGCAGGAGGATGGCAAGTTCAAAGCCAGCTTCAGCAATTTAGTGAGGCCTTAACTAATTCAAAATAAATGCTTTATCAAAATAAAAAATAAAAAAAAAGGTCTGGGGATGTGGCACAGGGGTTAAGCACCCCTAGGTACAAAGAAAATAAAAAAAGAAAAAGAAAAAGAAAAGAAAAGAAAAGACATTAAGATGAAATAGGCATTTCTTAGGAAAATATACCTAACCATGACCAAGGAATTAAGTAAATGGGGCATGGTTGTGCCCACCTGTAATCCCCACTACTCAGGAGATTGAGGTGGAGAATCACAAGTTCAAGTCCAGGTTCAGAAACTCAGCATGACCCTGTCCCAAAATAAAAAGAGCTAGGGATATAGTTCAGTGGTAAAGCACCCTGGGTTCAATCCCCAATACAGAAAAAAAAAAAAAAATAGAGTTGTTAAATAATATGACTGGATGAACAATTATAGAAGTTAAGAAGTTAGTCAAATATCTAATCCAAAAACAGATAAAGGATTTATTTATTGTACTTCACAAATTCTACATGACCATCAGATTGAAGATTATTGTTATGTTATTTAAATTTCAACTTTGAGAACATTGAAAAACATGAAATACTGGCTAGCATAGTGATGTGCATTACATAATCCAGATACAAAGTGTGGATAAGGATAGTACAAAGACCAATGTCACTTCTTATTATAGATGCAAAAATACTAAGTAAAATACTGGTTAGTCAAATGTAACAGTGTAGTAAGTATTCATTAAACCAAGTAGAATGCCTTTCTAGAATACAAGATTGTTGAACACATGACATAAACTACCTACATGAGCAGAAGAAATAATACCAAAAGTATTGGGTAAAAGGAAATACACATCCATCACAGGAATTCTTCTTGGGCTTTTGCATAACTAAACCAAAAACCAAAACCTAAAAGCAAACCTTACTCTCTGGTGATGAATTGCCGAATCATTCCTATTAAATTCGATTAAAGAGGAAGAGGAAAAACTCCATGGTTGAGCTTTCTTTTCTTTTCTTTTCTTTTCTTTTCTTTTCTTTTCTTTTCTTTTCTTTCTCTTTCTTTCTTCATTCCTTTCTTTCTTTCTTTCTTTCTTTCTTTCTTTCTTTCTTTCTCTTTCTTTCTTTCTTTCTCTCTCTCTCTCTCTCTCTCTCTCTCTCTCTCTCTCTTTCTTTCTTTCTTTCTTTCTTTCTTTCTTTCTTTCTTTCTTTCTTTCTTTCTTTCTTTCTTTCTTTCTTTCTTTTATAGAAGAGGCAGGGGCTGGTTATCCCTCTAGAAATGACCCACATTCTCCCTTGCATGTGTCTTCTTTCCTAACCTCCATCTCTGGCAGGTGCTGAAATTCTTTTCCATTATGTAGGCCAAGAACCCTGCTGGTCCTGAATTGAGTTCCCCCATTTCTGCCTGGGAACTCCATGGACCCTTGTTTGGAGACAGCTCTTTTCCCATGATATTTCTCAGTGGCCTGAATAGGAGTCATTGGAGGCATCAACTTTGGTCTTACACATTAGGATCACATGCCACCACAAAAAGGAAAAGAAAACATCCTATTTGAATGAGCCACTGGAGGAACTATGGGTCTTGATCAAAATAAATAAAAATAAAACAGCAACAACATATATACAAAACCTGCTTAAGCTAAGTCCCTGTAGATACTGTATACCGATCTTACTCCTTCCTATACTTGTGGGAAATTTTACTTTTGCCTATGGGAATTACTTACTCCCCTAGGACCCAGTCCTTTGGTTAGGGAATCCACTTTCTCTTGACTGACCTAATGGTTTACTCCTCATCTTCTTACATGTGTCTCCTGGAGCTACTATAAAGAAAACCATATACCAAAAATTACGATGTTCAAGCTTACTTGTCTATCTTCACCTGGCTGTCACCACTATTAGGACCTTTGGTTGCTATGCTTCTACTGTTATTTGACCCTTGCTTGTTTAATCTTGTGATAAAATTTGTAACTTCCAGATTACAACAATTCCATGTTAAGAAGATGGCAATGAGCTGGGGTTGTGGTTCAGTGGTAGAAGAGCTTGCCTAGCACATGTGAGGCACTGGGTTCCATCCTCAGCACTGCATAAAAATAAACAAATAAATAAAGGTATTGTGTCCATCTATACATATAACTAAAAATATTTAAAAAAATAATATGGCAACCTAAGAATTCCAATCGATTCCCATTGCTGAGACCAGGTTCTTTCTCTCTCTCTCTCCTTCTGATCAGTCAGGATGAGGCTTTCCGTTTCTGACTAGGCCGTGTCATTGTCCCTTACCAGTCCAAAGCAGCCATAGAACAGGATCTTTGTCCCTCATTAATCCTGAAAGTCAAGGGATTAATGTTGGGGTGGGTGATTGAGATAGAAATTTGGGGATACTGAAAAGGGAGAATATACTGAGTCTCAGAGGAAGCACCCAGGCACCACTAAAATGCAGAAAAAACCCAGGAATCGCTGAAATGCAGAAACTTCCCATGAACAGTTGCAATGCAGCCCACGCCAACCACCCATGCCTTGTCTGCAAAATGTAGCGTGAGGGCAATGTGTGAGCACAGGGAAAACTGGCACGGAGTTGTGTAAATCCCCCTGACTCCACTGTGGCCCAGTCCCTTGCAACCATCTCTCATAAATATTAACACTCCACACCAATGGGTTGCCATCTGTCCCTCCAGAGTTTCTCCCTTGAATGTGTTTTCCATGCTTTCCTCCCAGAGCTTCTCACTCTGAAGATAGACCACATTCTCCCTTGAATGTGACTCTGCTTTTCTAAATAAACCTCTATGTCTTTGGTGCATTCTAAAATTCCTTTCTGTCACCCATCTTATATGCCAAGATCCCGCTGGTCCTGGGGTGAGTTTCCCCTTCTCTCTGGGAACTCTTTGGATCCTTATTCAGAGATAGCTCTTCTGTGACAACCTTCCCACCTTATTCTGAACAAATTAATATACTTAAAAATAAAGTTTATCATTTCAACTTTAAAAAAAAAACAGAGGAGGGGCAGATGTTTCAATATAAAGAAAGCATATAGAACAGAGAATTGAATTCTAGAATTTGAATAAGAGAAATGCAGAAATTGTCCATGAACAGTTACAACTCTTCACAAATTCTACCTGGTCATCAGTTTAAAGATTGTTAATCTTTAATAATGATTATTAAAACCGGTTATTTTTTAAGATGATATGTACCTAAAAAAATTTAAAGACTAAAGGAATTAATACAAGAATTGGGAATTTCCTAGTAAGGAATACTGATTTAAAAAGTTGTAAGAACTGGACTTGGTAATGCATATCTGTAATCTTAGTGGCTGGGGAGGCTGAGGCAGGAGGATTGCAAGTTCAAGGCTATTTCAGCAACTTAGAGTGACCTTGCTCAAAATAAAAAATAAAAAGGCTTGGGATGTAGCTCAGTGGTAAAGTGCCCCTGAGTTCAATTCCCAGGATCAAAAAAAGAAAAAAGAAAAGAAAAAAGAAAGTTATTTTTTTTTAAATGTATTCATTCTTTTTAGATATACATGACAATAGAGTGCATTTTGACATATTATACATATATAATATAACTTGTTCCAATTAGGATTCCATTATTGTGGTTGTATAGGATGTGGAATTACAAAGGTCGTGTATTCATATATAAGGATAGGAAAGATGTCCGATTCCTTCTATGTTTTTTCTGTTAACTTCCCACCTCCCTTCTTTCATTCCCCTTTTCCAATGAATTTCTAATCTTCCCCTCCCTTGTTGTGGGTTAGCATCCATATATCAGAACATTCTGACTTTGTTTTTTGGGATTGACTTATTTCACTTAGCATGATATTCTCCAGTTCTATCTATTTACTGGCAAAAGTCATAATTTCATTCTTTATGACTGAGTAATAGTCTATTGTGTATATATAGCACATTTATTTATTCCTTTGTTGTAGCTTGGCTAATGTGAATTGAGCTGTTATAAACACTGAAGTGGCTGTGTCATTGTAGTATACTGACTTTAAGTCCTTTGGGTATAAACTGAAGAGTGGGATAACTGAATCAAATGGTGGTTCCATTCCAAGTAAGAAAAAGAAAGTTGTAAGATAGATGCATATCATAATAATAGCCTAATTAGATTGTGTAATAATAATAAATAATAAATAATACATCAGCAAAACCCATAAACCATCAAGAAATAAGCTATACAAAATAATAAAGTAATGATTAAAAGGTTAGATTCTATCATTAAATACATTGTTGCAAATTTACTGTTATAAATCCTTGTGTAAATTATTTGCTCTTTCTGTGCCATTTGATTTTCTACAAATGGGGATAAAAATAGGACCTACATATTAGGCTTACATGGAGACAAAAAGATTTTATACATCATTTAACACCTAGAAATTGCTTGATAAGTATTATTTTTATTATAATTTGAAAAAATTAGATGACTTTACCTGAGACATAAAAGAGGAAATGAATAAATAATGGGACATTTCTCCATCTGGACTAGAATGTTCTAATATTTAAAATATGTAAATTCAGTAAAATCCCAACTAATCCCCAAAAAGGATTTTTCCTTTTTCCTTTTTTTTCTTTTTTATACCAGGGATGGAACCCAGGTGCGCTTAACCACCGAGCAACAACCAGCCCTTTTATTTTTTTAGTTTGAGGCAGGGTCTCATGAAGTTGTTGAAGTTGGTCTCAAACTTGCAATTCTCTTGCCTCAGCCTCCTTACCTGCTGAAATTATAGGCATGCACCACTGTGCCCAGCCAAGAAAAGATATTTTTATGAAAAGTTTCAAGACATTTCAAAATATGATTGTGGCTGGTGCCCTAGCACAAGACTGTAGTCCCAATTACTTGGGAGGTTGAGGCAGGAGGATCACTTCAGCCCACGAGTTCCAGACAGCCTGAACAGCATAGTGAGAACCTGTCTCAAAAACAAACAAAAAACCCAGAACAAACAGAAGGTGATTGTATAAGAATAAGTTAGAAAAATTTAGGAAGAAGTACAATCATAGGGTATTCACCTAGGTAGATGTTAATATATGTTTTAAGTTTAATATTCTATATTTACCAACAAAGTGAACTTATGAAACAATAGGTATTTGTAAAGAAAAAAGTGTTCAGTTGTATAAAATTTTCATTAAAATTAGCTGACAAAGTATAAGGTATTCAAAACTGACACTGGGACATTTACATATGATTTAGGAAAAAAATAGATCCTTTATTCGTGTCACACACAAAAACAAATTTGAAGTAGAACAAAGAGCTAAATGTAAAACAAACAATAAAACCCTCTAAAATTAATATTTTTGTACATAGAAAAAGGTTCCACTCTGTAAGGCACAAAACTCAAAGCAAATTCATAGATGGAACTAAACACAACTTAAAATCTATTGTAAAATATGAGTAATCAATCAGCAGAAAGCATTTTTCCAGCATGAAAAACAGACAAATGTTATTATCTATAATATATAAAGAACACTTATGAGTCAATAAGAAAAAGATACTCAAAATTTGCTAATTGGGAATTTATGTAGACAAAAACAATAGATATGTCTAAAAATATGTAAAGTTGTTCAAACTTAGTGGAAGTCAAGGAAATGTAAAATTGGCAGATATATTTTTTCATCTAGGTTTTTATAAAGTTCACAAAGTTTTGAGGTAATTGATAGTTTTATGAGCATATTGGAACAACTTTAATGTCAGACAACATAGGACTATCTATTAAGTTTTAAATGTTTATAACTCCTGACCTTGCAATTCCATCTCTAGGAATCTATTCTGCAGAAATACTCCCATGTAGGTGGTAAGGGTGTAGCAGTGCTTGCCTAGCATGCAAAAAGTCCTGGGTTTGATCTCTAGTACTAAAAACAACACAGCATAAAACAAAACAAGCAAACAAATGAACAAAACCCCATACACCCAGAGACCTAAATGCTTAAACATAATCACTGCATTGAGTATAGTAGTGCAAAGTTGGGCACATCATAAAGCAGAAAAATTAAATAAATTGTGATTCTCCCATCTATGAAAAATGACACAACTATTAAACATGATGAGGTAGATGGAAAGAGCTGATAAAGTTGTACCCACAAGGAGTCAGAGGACAGTAGGCATACTATATTCACATAAATGTTAGATAAACACAATTGTATACAAAATAACTGGAAGGATATTGATTAGTTTGACAAATATTCACTAAACATCTACATGTGCTATTGATTGTTCTAGGTGCTGAATTTATGACTTTAACAAAAGAGGCAGAGGACCACTCTTAATTTTATTTATTTCTATGATGTTGGTCGACGTAATGAAGAGGGATTTTCATTGTTATTGTAGGTGCTGTTCTACTTTTTGATAACTTTTGGCCAGTATGCATTCAAGTACGACCTTCATGAATTCAAAATAAAGTTTAAGAGGAAGAGAAAAATTAAACCCATATGTAATCATTGTCCATTTGAAATTTAGGATTCTCTTGGCATGGAATTGGATTTAGCAACTTAGATAATTTGTACTTGTGTTTGCCAATTTATCAGCACAGGATTAAAAGAATGTTTATACACACTGAAATATATAGGATTAAAATGTAACTTGTTTTCAGTATATTATGAAGAGAAATAATTTCAGACACACTCACTCTACAGAAACCACTCTGCTAAAGGGCATATGGATGTTAGTAATTTTCAAAGAAATGCTCCATTTCCTTAGCTAGGGCATTAAAATGGCAGGTGAAAAATATTTTGTGGGGTGATAGTTTAATTTGAGAAGGAAGAAAGAGCTCACACAAGTAATTTGAAATAAGTCATTTTAAGCAGATGCATATTCATTCAAAATAAGTAATTATATTCATGTTTATACAACATTTGTAATTTATCTGGTTTTCAGGTTGATGTGCTCTATCACAGTATATTGAAGTAGCTTTATAACCTATATTCTGCAGAATATGAGAGAAAGGAAGCATTTTTTCCTGCTTTTCTGTTCTTTTAGTAGCAGTATTAATATGAATTATGATAGGTGTAAGTAACTATCAAGGAAAAGAAAAGTTCTTTTTTGTTCATGTTGAATTTGAGGTACTTGAAGAATGATCAGTACAAAATACAGAGGAGGCAATTTGGAGTAGAATTTTGAACTCAGTAGAGTAGCCAAGATATAATATAACAATTGGGGGTTTCTAGAACAAAAATTGTAACTGCATTCTGGACACAAATGCAATAGAGACAAGAAAGGGAGCCTGTGATAAACAGAAAAGTTGACAGAGACTTAGGATGAATGCAAAGTTCCAGGGTGCTGGGTGGGGTGGTGCACACCTTTAATTCCAGAGACTCGGGAGGCTGAGGCAGAAAGATCTCAAGTTCAAAGCAAGACTCAGCAATTTAGCAAGGTCCTGAGCGAAATAAAAAGTCAAAAAAGGGGCTGGAGATAGGACTCAGTGATAAAATACTCCTGGGTGCAATCCCTACTAGAAAACAAAACTAATTTCAGGTTGGTTCTAGGAAGAGTATTCAGTAAGAGACAGAATCAGGAATCAGGTTGTCAGTATCACTCACCACAGGAAAAAGTATTCAAGGTGGTGACCTGAATTTGCTTTGGAATAAGAAATTGAGTTGTTAAAAACATTAAAATCCTCCTGACTGCATTCATCTTCAAGGTCCTTTCCTTGGCCTCAGAGTCATTACTTAGATATAAACAAACTCAAAATTCAACTGGGCCAATCATAAAATGAGTCTCAACACTTGGTTTATTGGTTGTGCTTGAAAATATTTTATGATTTAGAGAATTACTTGGCCAATTTGATTGTCAATGAAAATTTGAAAGGTTTAATTCACTTGTTTATGTAGTCATTTGAGTTGACCCATTCTTCTGCAATTTTTTTTTTTTTTTTATATAGAGATGTGACATCTTGTACCTATTATATCTTCTGGCCAATTCTAGTCATTACACACAAATCACTTATTGGTATAGATTTAGTATTCATTGATTTCAAAATTGATTTGGATATCTGCTTTTTCAAGAAAGTTTTTAAAAAGTGTAACTTTAAATATATTGTTTAAACCGGATGCAGTGAAATCTGCCTGTTCTCCTATCGTCTACTTGAGAGGCTAAGGCATGAGGATCACAAGTTCAAGTCCAGTCTGGGCAACTTAGCCAGACCCTGCCTCAAAGTAAAAAAAATAAGAAAGGATAGGACTGTAGCTCAGTGGTAAAGTGCCCCTCTGTTGGATCCCTAGTACTGCAAACAAAAAACAAAACAATGTTGTTTACATTGATGAAACTAAGTCAATAAAAACACTAATATTTCTGCTATATTGTGCTGGTTTTATAATTGAAAAGATTTGGAAATTCATATTCAGATAAGCTTCTGAATAGCTATATTAGTGTTTTGGGCATTATTCAATTTTTAAAAATAAGATATTTTTGTAGTGGGGTTAGATTATTTTTTTCTGGGTGATTTATGTCGTTTCTACAAAAGCAATGATCAAATTAATTGAATGCCAAGTTTACTTTTCTCTTCCATGCTATATAGATTCAATTGGTCTAAAAATGTTGTTTGGTTGAATTTACACAAGTTTAGCAATGTGTGCATTAAAGCTGCATTTCCCCAGAATAAAGAGCTGATTTCTCAGACCCTAAAACACACCAGGAGTTAAATACCACTTATTCAGTCAAATAAGAGGTATTTTTGAAGCATTACAAAAGGAAAGAATAGACAAATATTATGGTCCAGTGACTCTGATAAATACAAATGATCCAAAACCTTCAACCCAGGAATCAAGTATAAGCAATGCCCAGTCTCCCCTGAACTCCCTGGAGAAAAAAATCATGGAAATAATTATAATGCTGGAGAAAAGCTTAGCAAATAAGAGTCTAGCTAGGTTCCCTGTATAATCTCTTGCAATGAAAAAAGAATTTGTAGTGCCCCACACATGGTGTAGGTGAGCGCTGGAAGTTCTGATTGCTTATCTGAACTCTCAAACCTTTGGCTGCATGCCCACCTCCAGGGCAGACCCTGTCATTTTTTGCACGAAATAGAATGAGGTGATCCAAAACTAGGAGTCTATTTCTTCCCTAGATGCATGTGTACAATTCCTATTAATTTTAATGAGAATTATGTTTGCACATTGAGGCAGGATAAATCCCTTTGGGAGGAATCTTGCCCTTGGATGCATACTCGTAATTTCCATTAAAGGGACAAAACCCCAGGGGAACCATACATGGGCGCCCGAGGGCAAAATCTGACCCTTTGCATAAAAAACACTGCACAAATCACCAGGTCATCCTAGGCTTGTAGATGCCAAAAATATAAGAGGTAAGTGAGCATTTATTTTATCCTGTATTTAGATGATGTGAGTTTCTCAGTTACACCTTTAACTCATGGTTCCCATTAAGCAGAAATAAGTACCAAGCAAGGAAATGCACTCTTTTATTAGGATATCGCTGAAGAACAGTAACACATATAGGGTGAGCTGAATCATATAATTTTAAAGGAAATAATATGACTGAAATGAAAGACACCGTCAATGAAAGCTGTGTTAATGAAGAAAGCTACCTACCTTACTACTGTTACTTCCACAGGGGACATCAAAGATTATGGACAATATCAGCCTTTTCATCAGTGAATCCTGTGTGAAAACTTTTTTAAGTGGTCCTAATATATAATGAATAATCTCAGGGCAGAGATCTGTTTGAAGGAGATATGATTGATGGTCTATCATTCCTAATTCACTGTTTATACTGGTAGCCAGCCTACTGGGAAAATACCTCATTCATCAGGGTATTAGTGAATTCAACCAACGTATGGCACCTTCATTTTAACAAACTAAAGGAGAAAAGCTAAATGGGGGAAATTGACAACCATCTCTGATTCTATGATAATGCAATTAGGCTGCTCCTCTCCAGAGCTTTTGCTAATTCACAAAACAGCTTCAGTCGGCAGGTCATAAATATATGATCATTTTTCACACTTTGAAAAGTAATGATGCCTTGACATGAATCAATAAATCTTGGTGAAGTCCTTTATACTTTTATGTTCAGCATGCTAGTCAGTTTTAAAACTCGTGTGTATTAAATTTGACTTGCTATCCAGCCTGTGTTTACATAATCTAATTTAACAAAGTCTCAAATAAACGTGTAAATGAAGTGTTTATAGTAAGCACAAGGAAAGTTTCCCTTTCATTGAGAAAGTGTGATATGGTGCATCAAACTATTTTAATTTGCACCCTGAAATACCCATATTTGCAAATGTGCCACATACAGAGAGCTGTTGCTCCTAAAATTTGGTAGTTTCTATATTGAGCTTTTCATGTTATGCTCAATAGCTGAATAAAAAAATTCTGCTACATATGACACAGTGTGTAATGCATTATTTATCTAAAATGGATCTGTTGCAAAACATCCAGAAAACATTAATATCTATCTCCCAGACCAGAAAAAAAGGGAGTTTGCTCATCTTTCTAAAACAATTGCATAAAAATACGTGGCAAACATATATACATGTATTAAGTAGCAAGTACACCCAGCAGCACAACATTTTTCTAACAATCATAGTCCCGCATGCTCAACAGGGAATAGGAAGACGGACAGGCTAATGAATACAGCAGGTAGCAAGCGGTTGAGGTTTGCTTAAGAATGAATTATCAAACAGCTACAAATTGCCAATTTAAAGAGGTTATACTATACAGTACATAGCATTTTATTTTTTATTTCTGGAATGGTTGACAATTTTCCTGGATGAAAACTGAAATGATACTAAATCATAAATGTACCTGCTGTGCTGTCATTCCCATTAAACTCCCCCTTTGTTTTGTTTATTCACTGTTCATGGTTGCAAAAAATGATGTGCTTTATAACAAGGGTGGACAAAGCAGCATTTTCAGTGAAGACCTAGATGACAATACATTTTTAAATTAAAAATAAAACAATTGCCGCTTGGCTCATGACTCTTTCATAGTCATTTGGAATTGTTGATGAAAATAAATATTGCATAGAAAATTGTGTTTGAAGCATTTGCACATGCGCTTAATCTCCATTATTTGATATTTGCTGTGATGAGTAATTGATATGATATACTATCTATAAATAGATTGTGTCTTCACAATACTATGTCAAGGGAGTGATGGAACATTGATTCCACTGATTGAAATTTCCACTTCGTCTTGAGCTCTGTAAATCTAGCCTTAAGTATACATATTCCCTACAGGCATGATGATACGGAGCAGAAGGAGGCCAGGGCTAACACATAACAGGTTCTTAGTAACTTTAATTCTTCAAAATCAGATTATCAAATCAAAAACCATCTCATAAAGATAGATTGGGAAAACCCTAAGAACACACTTGAAATTTTCACAAAGGGATACCGATTATTAATTGCCAACTAACATTATGGAGGGACTTAGGTTCTTTAGATCAATGTGTGACACACTGAGACCCTTTGCATTTTTTTCTTTTTCTCTTTTTAGTACTGGGAATTGATTCCAGGGGTCCTCTACCTGTGAGGTACATCTCCAGCCTTTTTATTTTATTTTGAGACAGGGTCTCCCTAAGTTGTCCAGGCTACCCTTGAACTTGCAGTCTTCCTGTTTCAGTCTCCCACATTGCTGGAATTACAGGCAAATGCCAGCATGCCTGGCTTGCATTTCTTATTACAGAGGATCCTGGTTGATTTTAAGTAAAATATGCATTTCCCTTCAAAATAACCCCATTTCCTTCGAAACAGGCTGTAAAAAAGTGATGTGAAACTACCTCTAAAAATTGTTGGACTGAATCCTGTGTCTTGCCCTTTAATTTGACCACGAGACTGTGGGAGGCCTGGCATCTATTTTATAAAGGTTCTTACAAGGAAAATATTTGGATTAATGACATAATTTAGGGACAATTTAGTGACAGTAGATGTAACCTCAGCTGAGTGACAATAGAATTGAAAAAGTAAACCAGTGGGATAGACGAGACAGTGGCTGTTGGGGCAGCAGCAGGGAGGCTGCAGGGGTCACTCTGATTGGCATTGTCACTTTCCCCATTCATCAAACAAGGCCAGACTTCCCGAATCATTTACCAGATGGGGCAGCTCGTCAGTTTAAACACCTGATATGAAGCCATCCGTCATCTGATAACATGATCGTTGGGCTGCAGCTGGCTGGGTGCTCCGCAGCCCGAATGCACATGTGATGGACTCTAGCCAGGGAGGCAGGCTTCGTCGGGTTGCCCTCCCTTGATAGGATTTGCAGTCCTCCACTGGACCATGGAACAGGTGGAGGCTGAGAGAGAATGAAAAAATTACCATGTGTTGCAGGGATTAGAGCCTTATACACTCACCACTGCACTAGAATACCAATCAAAGCCAGACAACTGACCTTAAATCAGACCAACTTGAGGACTGGCCGAAGAGCAGAGAATCAGAAGCAGTGCAGAAAAAGCTAGGAAACCTGGTTTCCCACAGTAAGAACAACTTTCCATATTCACAATGTACTTATTAAAAAAAAAAAAGCTGGGAGATGTGATATTTCTCTAAAATCCAACTTTCTTTTCCGTTTTGCTCTTTTTTTTTTTTTTTTTAAATAAGCAAAGCGTCTTGAGTATTTTTGAAAGAGAGAGGGAAAAAGAGTAATCTCTAGGGAATCATCACAAATCCTGTTATTTTATGCTCACCATGGAGAAAAACTAATGCAACAAAGAGAATCAGACAAAGAGACAAATTATGCGCACTTAAACTAAAAGTGTTTATTGCCATGTGAAATATAATTATGCTGATTTAAAATATTCTCAGCTCAGACAGTCTAGAGCTTATTGGAATAAGGGCTAACCTTTCACAGGAGAATGAAGCTTTTACTGAATTCCACGGTAGCCCAGAAAATGGGGCTGTTCTATGGGGTGGCCTCAGTTCTCACACCAGTGGACTGTTGTGCAAAACCAACCTTTTATTTGTCAAAATTAAAATCCCTCAATTGGAGAGTCCATAACTGAGATAACAAGTTAACTAGTCAAGACGTAATCCTCTTATGTCCTTAGTGGAGTAATATAAAGAAATTTATTCTGTTTAGTGTATGACACTCTCTGTTGTTATAATTCCTAGCAAGTGTCTGTTCTAGCACATTTGCCATTCTTTTCCAACATTGAACAAGCTCTTTCTCTCTGTCATTCTGGGTCTCAGATGAGTGACTTGATATTTCTGTCCCCAAAAGACTTGTGTTTCCAAGAAGCTTCTTCATGGGAATGACTTTACAGCTACGAGAAGGTGGAGCCATGCCAGAGGCAGATTTCACATCCACTTTTTCCCCTTCACATTTTCTGTTTGGGTTACTATGTCTAGGCCCTGGAGATACAATTGATAGTACATGTTTGCTCCTACTTCGATGGGAACTTGACATATATTCATGAAAGACAAAACAGAATAGAATCTCCAACCTTCTATGTTGGTGAGCAGATTAGACCCAAGCAAAGAAGAGCTAGTGAACACACACACACACACACACACACCCCACCACCACCACCACTACCACCAGACCACATGTAAATATGAAAACATTTGAGATAATTGGAGAATCTGGTGACTTCTCACAATGACAAGCTCCTGTGTACATTTAGTAGCAATTTCAACCAGAAGAAAAAGTGTCCATTGCAGCAAATGTAAAGGAAGAATAATTAGGGCTGAGAGCAAATTTCTTCTCGTAAATAGCATATATCAGAGGTGCATCGATATAATCAGTTAAAGGAAAATAGAATTTTATACCAATTAAATAATCTCTTAATGCTGAGATCAACATCATGACACTTCAGTTATACAAAGGCTAAGAGAGATTTCCACAATCAGACACTAAATAGGAAGGAATTGAATACATGTAAAAATTAGTGAGCAAGGGAATAAATTCGGTATGATACGTTTAGTGTGTGTTTCAAACAAAAGTAGAGGTAGTCATTGGAGAGCTAAGGATAGCTAGAAGATTTGTTATCTGAGAAAACAGGATTCTTTAATGACTTTAGACTCTTTAGAAAAATTTCCAAAGCCTTCAAGAGTGTTGAACATGTATGGCACAAAGCTGTCTTTATCAGTAAATTGTCCCATTTTCCAAGACCTTGTCTCCTTCCTGGGACCAGCCTACATCTAATAACTGGTTGATGTGGGAATATAAAGGTTTAGCTTTTTTTTTTTTTAACCTCAAATCATGACAACTCTGAATTTCGTGCCAACTCCATAGCATCTTACGTTATCTGCAGAGGTCTCTGCTGCAATTGCATTTAATTTGACTTCTTCTCTGCCTGGTGTTTTTCCCAAAAACACTAGGTGTGGAAATTTCTGTTTCAGTCTATTTCCAGGGAGCCTGACCCAGGACAGGGACAGCTGAGAACTGGAAGTATTTCCAGGAAGACAACTTTAACATGGGCTATTAGAGCTGAGCCACACACCAGCCAGCTGACAGAGAGAACCCCTTTGTTGGTGGAAGGTGCAACACTAATAATTGCTGGAATGATGTAGCAGCAAAAGTGTTAAAACTCTACCAATGGTGACCTGGGACTGGCTACTAAAGGAAGAGAATGCACTAACAAGGAAAAGTCTCAGGAATTGAGAGATTTAGAGAAAGTATACGGACTATGGAATTGACGGGCTTTTGCCATCAGCAAAAAGGAAGCACAATGCTTGGTAGGCTTCTTTGTGTTCTAGAGACAGTATATTTCTCATTTCAGAATATCATTCTGACCCCTTTACCAAATGGGTCCAGAGCCAGACAGCATTCTGTAGCAGGTTCAGGCTGCAGGACAAGTGGTCTGTCTTGTCACTTGGGTCACATGACCTTGTAGGACCAATGTCTTTAAAGATATATGTGGTGAAAGAAAGACTGGAATTTAAGACAAGTTCAAATCGGAGAATCACAAACTAGACTTTGAATGTTTCAGAGTAAGGCCATGCCTTCCGCTGCAGAGAACCATACTCTGTTATGGAAACAAACTATCTGGCATAATACTGGATCCTCACAGACAGGAAGCATCCTAGAGACTCATAAAACTATGTGATCAGAGCTTACCTTCAATAACTTTGTTCTGTCAAATATCACATTATAATGTTGAGAAGGTCCAGTGTAATCCATTAATAATGTGGAAGTTACAGGATGTGGCACACACCTATAATTCCAGTGACTTGGGAGGCTGAGGAAGAAGAATTGCAAGTTCAAGGCCCATGTCATCAACTTAGAGTGACCCTGTCTTAAAATAAAAAGTTAAAAGGGCTGAGAATGTAACTCAGAGTTAGAATTCCCCTGGGTTCCATCCTCAGCACTGCAAGAACAAAACAAAATGAACAACAACAAAAATGTGGAAGTGGAATCAGGCAAGACTGACTCCAGAAGCTCCTAGAAACCTTCAGAAGCAAAGTTGCCCAACCTCCATGTTACTATCTGTGGCTACATAGAGATTTTCTTATTACCAGATAAGGCCAGATAAGGAAGGAGGAGAAAGGTTAAACATGATTCTTGGATGAGTTGTCTTATTATGTACATCAATCATGAAAATGGATTGGTCAGGAGCAGTCCTAAAAAAGAGTTGCACAGAGAAAGCCTCCCAATGGGAAGTGCTTTGTGTGGTGCATCTAGCAATCTATTTCATGTGGAAAGTAAAGAAGCCCAGAGAAAGGTTACGTGTAGTCATGGGCAGTGGTGAGTAGCTTCAGTAGTTGGTCAGGAGCCTGGAAGGAGAGATTGGAAGATTGAGGAGATGAAGGTGGCAAGAGATCTTTACATCACAGTTACTATGGAACAGGGGGCATTAACTGTGGAGGAGAGTCACAAACAGTACCATTTGATCTCAACCAGCTGTTACCATTTTCTATCCTTATGCTGGAACAACAGACTTGTGAATGGAGTGGTCACAATGGCAGAGATAGAATCCATACATTAGACTCAAAGAATGGGCTCCCACTCAACAAATCTGATGTAGCTACAGATGTCTAACCTGTAGCAACAGAGGTCAAGATTGAGACCCTATTACAGAATTATCCTTTGAAGAGCCTGGCCTATCACTGGGCAGAAAGTTGATTATATGGAATATCTTCCTTCCCTGTCCTCTGGACCTCAGCCAGTACAGATTTTCTGATTTAGTGACACAGAACATCACAAAAATCAGACCAATGGACCTGCTTAATAAAAGGGGAGATGTGGATGTGGCATGTGGTCAGGGTCCTACCACATTACTCTACTTCCCAGAAGCCACTGGCCTGGTAGATCAATAACCAGCATTGCTGACTAGTTCCCCATTGTATGGATACACATTAAGTGTAAAACATATCTGGATTGTTTCTAGTATTTTTGGCTTTTATGAATAAAGCTTCTATGAACTCTTCCCCCAACTACCCCTGGTATTGGGGATTGAACCCAAGGATACTGTACTACTGAACTTCATTCCCAACCCT
The DNA here is from genome assembly GCF_902686455.1 of Sciurus vulgaris. NCBI lineage: Eukaryota > Metazoa > Chordata > Mammalia > Rodentia > Sciuridae > Sciurus > Sciurus vulgaris. The sequence goes on from NC_136461.1 coordinate 167,084,810, forward strand.
GTTTATTTTTTATTTTGAGACAAGTTCATTCTAAGTTGTGAGGTTGGCCTTGAACTTGAAATTCTCCTGCCTTAGCCTCCCCAGTGACTGGGATTACAGGAATGCACTACCTTGTTTCTATGAACTCTTACGTGGAAGTCTTTACGTGGACTTATGTTTCCATTTCTTTTATAAATGCCTGGAAGTAAATTGCCAGGTTTTATGCTAGATGTATATTTAACTTTATAAGAAAGCCCCTAACTAGTTTCCAAAGTAGTTGTTTCATTTTGCATTCCTAAGAGCAATATGTAAAAAGTTCCAGTTGCTTTATTTCCTTGCTAGAATTTGGTATTGTCCATTTTTAGAAAAACTCGTCATTCTAGAAGATACATAGTGGTATTTCATTGTGTTTTAAATTTGCACTTCTGCAATGAATAATGACACTGAACATCATTTTCTGTGCATTTCTTCTTAAAGTGAAATATTTAAATCTTTTGATTTTTATTATTTTTTTGCCTACTTACCTGAATTATAAGAGTTTCTTATACACTCTGGATTCAAATCTTCTATCAGACACCTGTTTTGCGAACATTTTTTCTCAGTTTGTGGTTTATCTTTTCATTTTCTTAACACTGTATTTTTAAGACCAAAAGTTTTAAATTTGGATGAAGTCTAATATTCAAGTTTTCATTTATGACTTCTACCATTTGTGCAAACTAAGAAGGTATTGTCTAACTCAAGGTGACAAAGATTTTTCTCCATATTTTTTTGGTACCCAGATTTGTACTTTTCAATTACACATTTAGATCTGTGATTCTTTACAAGTTAGGAAAAGATTGGGGTTTGTTTACGTGTCGATATTCTAGTACGGTTTGTTGAAAACAATAACCTATTGAATTAACTTTTCATCAAAAGTGACCACCTACATATAGATTACCTGACACAACTTTAAAATTAATTAATAGACTATTTATTACTACAGATTATAAAATAATTGAGCAGATAGTACATAGAATTCCACGTAACTAGGACTAGGAATCCAGCAGAGTGCTTGCCTACCATGTGATCTCCAGCACCAGAAAAAAAAAAAAAAACTTCACATACCTATCTTATCTGTGCACACAGTTTCCTCTATAGTAACATCTTGAACTAGGGCAATAATATTTTCTACAATAAATGAATATTAATACATTATTTTTAACTGTAATCAATACTGTAATTAATAGTTTACATTAAATCTCACTTTGTGTTTTACAATTCTAGTTTAGCATACCTGTGTTGTGCAGTGCAAAAGACTATAATGATATGTATCCACCTTTGCAGTTTCATGGAGAATAGTTTCACCACCCTAGAAATCTTCTCCAGCTATTCACCCATGCCTCACTTCCCTGGAACCTTTGATAACCAGTGAATGTTCTCTTTACTGTCTACCTAGAATTGTCTCTTCCAAAATTTCATGTAGTAGGAATCATATGTTATCTAGCTCTTCAGACTTGTTTTATTTACTGATCAATATACATTTAAGGATCTTCCATGTCTTTTCATAGCTTGATAGTTCCTTTCTTTTTATCAATGAATAACACTCCACTATATGGATGTATCACAGCTTATTAATTCACTTATTGAAGGACTTCTTGGTTAATTCCAAGTTTTGGTGATTATGAATAAAGCTGTTATAAATATTCTGCATAGTTTTGTACAGATGTGAGTTTTCAATTCAATTGGTTAATTATCAAGGAGCATAATTGCTACATTGTCAGGTAGCACTTTTGTTTAGCTTTGTAAGAAATTGTCTTCCAAAATAGTCGTATCACTTTGTACTTCTACCAGCAATGAATGATCATTCCTATAGTAATATCAAAAAAATAAGTGTAAACTTATTAAATCCTCCTATTAAAAGGCTTCTACTATTAAACTGGATTAAAACTCTTATATATAATAGAAAAAATAGAGAAGTTGATAATAGGGAAATGGAAAAAAATAATGAGTATGTATTTGGAAAATAGTAGTCAAAACTAAGTTATTTTAGCAATATTAATATCTGACAAAATGAATTTAGGACTTATACCTGGAATTCTTTATCAGAAACAGTATGATTACACATCATATTAATAGATGAAAAAAAAAGAAATGTATCAATGGATATATAAACATTTGGCCAATTCCAACACTTAGGTGCAGTTCTATAATGTTGCTATACAGGTGTTAATTAATTAAGAGCTAAAAGCATCTCAACATGAATATATTTTAAAAATATAATGTTAAGCAAAATATTATAAAATAATATCTATTATATGATAGCATTTGTATGAAACTTAAGAACATGACAACATTCTTAAATAATATTAACCTGTTTATAGATATAGGGACTATTGAAAAATGTGCATAAATATATCTAAGGGGAGAAAAATATTAAGTTCATGATAGAAGGTAACTCTGGGGAGGGACCATAGTCAAGGTTTCAACTCTATTTCACTTTTTTTTTAATGTTTTATTTTTACAGACTGCGTTTTGATTCATTGTACACAAACAGGGTACAACTCTTCATTTCTATACAGTTAAAAGAAAAGCAAAAGCAACCACAAAAAGAAACACTGAGTGTGTTCCTTCTTGTTGAAAGACGTTTTCCTGGCATGCAAGGAGGATGCCGAGATGCATGAGTCAAGATCTCTGCCTTTGAAATACCCTAATTTCAGGAGATAGAACACAATTGTATCTAATATAGATGATGTAAGACCCTTATTGATTCTCATCTGAATTGCTACAAAGGCAATTCTAGGGCTAGGGATGTAGCTCAGTGGTAGAGTGCCTGCCTAGCATGTGTGAGGCCCTGGGTTCAATCCCCAACACCACAAAAATAAGTAAATAAATAAGAAAATGAAAGTGATTCTACTGAATGCTCCTTAAGTTTTGGTTGTTATTATTACTATTAAGAGAACTAGGTAACTTAAGTGGACATTACTAATAACAATTGCCTATACAGCATCAACTTACTGCTGGTATTAGGATAAAAAAAATATAAGTCTTAAGTGTACTTCCGAGTAAAAGAGTGTATTTTGCATTTATGAGATGACTAATTCAAAAGTAGCCAAATATAATGTTCCTCCTCCCCCACCCTGGTTTTCATGCAGGCAAAAGACCCTAGTATTTGGTACAATAAGCTGCAATGGTGAAAGCATTGAATAATTGGCCTATTGCTGAGAAAGAAAATTAAACTGAGAAACACAGCAGAAGGCAGGAGAGATAGGGGCTAGAAACAGAAACCAGGAAATAGAGATTGAGACATGTCAAAGGGCACCAGCCCTGGGAAAGACTTCCAATTCACATGACTGGAAGTAACAAAACAAAACAAGTCATTATAAACACTATCTCTATGTCACTTATAAAAAATCTTCCTATTTGGTGGAACACTGTCTCTTCCCCATGGTTAATTGCTCCAAATTAAATAAAATTCCTCAGAAATTATGCCATACACTTAGATATTTTCCTATACATTTGGAATGTTCTAAAAAGCCATTTATGGACCTTAAAAGGATGGACCCCATTTATACTTTTTGTTCTTTAAATGAACCAGAATCAATAAAACATTTTATATTCCTCAATATATTTAGTAGTTCTTCTCAAGTAACATATACCTGTGTCTAATACTCAAATTTATTTTATGTCTAACCTACTCAAAATGAAATGCAAGGGTGCAAATGAAAACCCAGGGAATAATATAAATACCCAGATTGTAGGAGAGCCACCCATGGTAGATTCCAGAACAATTTTCTTGTGTTGCCTCATAAGTTAACACATACAAAGGAATTAGATGTAGTTTTCTTTTGCAGGATAATTAAGAATTAAAGTGAAATAACAAGTATGTTTTATTTAGTCACTTCTGTCATTTTCAAAATAGGTATGTTTAAGAATGCATTTAATAATAAACAAATTATGAGGCCAAATATGTGTTATTTTTGGTAGTCCTGAGATGTAGTTTTTAACCATTGTAGATGATTGTTTCTTTACCATAGAAGACATTTAAATTGAATGTGCATAGGGTCTGTCTGTGTGATGTAGATTAAATAGCAAAAGCTACTGATTCATAGGAAAACTCCATTTAATATGCATCAGATATTTGAAGAAGTTTAATTAAATTCTTCTGTATTTTTCCTTTTAAGACACAGTGCTATAAATATACAGAACTGTGTAAAAATAAAGAGTTTAATTATCTTTAAAATTAACAAAACATATTCTATATATCTGAGATGCCATTAAAATCTGTTTGGAGCTGGGATTGTGGCTCAATGGTACAGTGCTTAACCCAGGACGTGTGAGGTACTGATTTCGATCCTCAGCACCTTACAAAAATAAATAAATAAAGGCATTGTATCCATCTATAACTAAAAATATTTATAAAAATTCTATGTATGGATTTTCATGGAAGATTACAGAATTTGAGGGACTTTGACCTGGATATTAGAAGAGTGAATGATTATTATGAGAATATTCTCCATCTCCACAGAAGACAGAACAAGAGGAAATAAACTTAAATTGTTTTTAAAGAGGCTGAGTCAACAGGGCTAAGTTCAAGATCATTTTGGCTGAGTTGACCCATGAACAGGGTTCTACCTAAATGACTGATTAGATCAACTCAGCAAACAATTAAACCATCAACCAGTTATTTTGGCAAAGAATGCAAATGTAAAGCCTTTGATTAGAAGGAAGTGCCCTTTTAATTAAACATTAAGACATGAATTCAAGTAAGATTACAGACTCTCTCTCTAAAAGTCTTTCAAATTACAGTGGACAGCTATATAGATTGAATAGTTTAATCAGTCAATGAATATTTATTTAGTGCCTATTTTGTTCATAACACTGAGTCTTTCAAAGCAAGGAATGATATAAGAGAATCAATTGAAAATAACTTACAGTCTGTTAGGAGTTGAATTATGTCCTCCTAAAAGATTGGTTAAAGTCCAATCTCCAGCACCTGTGAATGTGACCTTATTTGGAAATGGGATCTTTGTTGATATAATCACATTACAATGAGGACATTAGGTTAGGCCCCAATCTGACAGAGTTGGGATTCTTATGAGAAGAGGGGAAGGAGGGACCCACACAGGGAAGATGATCAGGGAAACTTGCAGGTGAAATAGAGATAGAGGTAAGATCAATGTATACACAAGACACAGATGTCAAGGATGGCCATTAACCACCAGAAGTTGGGACAGATTTTCCCTTAGAACTCTCAAGGGACTGATCCTGCCAACACCTGAGTTAGAACTTTTAGCCTCCAAAACTGTGACACGATTTCTATTGTTTTAAGCCACATAGTTTTATGGAAGCCCTAGAAAACTAAGACATAGTATTTAAATCATTTTTTTTTTCTGAATTTCATTAAAATACAGTAAAATCTTTTTTAAGTCATGGACTCTCTTTAATTAAAAAATAGCTTTATTGAGATATAATTCACATGCCACCCTACTAATGTGTACAGTTGCATAGATTTTAGTATATTGGCAGAATTATGTAACTAATACCACAACCTAATTTTAGACTATTTATTCTTCATTCCACTCTCCTCTAGTCCCTGTCAATCATTAATCTATTTGCTGCCTCTGTGGATTTATTTGTTCTGAAATGTTATATAAGTGAAATTATATAATAGATGATCTTTTATGGCTGGTTTCTTATAAATAGCACAATGTTTTCGAGATTGATCTATGTGGTACAATGTATTAATACTTCTTTTTTTTTAGATTGACAAATACAAGTATATACTGCATTTTATTCACTCATTCATTTACTATGAACATTTAGATTGTTTGTACTTTTTGGTTATTATGATGCTACTCTGAACAGTCATACAAGTTTTTGTGTGGACATGTGCTTTCATTTCCCTTGAGCATGTACCTAAGGGTCGTATAGTAACTATGTTTGACATTTGTTTTGTGGCACTGGGGATTGAACCCAGGGGTGCTCTATCACTGAGCTATACCCCCAGTCTTATTAAATTTTTACTTTGAGACAGGATCTTGCTAAATTGCCCAGACTGACCTCTAATTTGTGATCCTCCTGACTCAACCTTTGGAGTCACTGGGATTATAGGTGTGCAGGGATTACAAGTGTGTGCCACTGTGTTCAGCACATGTTTGACGTTTTGAGGAAGTGCCAAACCACTTTCCAAAGTGATTGCACTATTTTACATTTCTACAAGCAAAGGATGAAATCCCAAATGTCTCAACATTTTTGCCAATACTTGTTATTGTCCCTTTTTTTAAAAAAAATACATAACTGTACTAGATGATGTTCTTTTGATTTACAGTTCTCTAATGACTAATGGTATCTTTCCATGTGATTATTGGCCATTTATATGCTTTTTCTTTGCAGAAATGTCTATTTAAGTCTTTTGTTTATATGGAAACTTGATTGTCATTTTATTGTCAAGTTGTAAGTTTTTATGTATGTTGAATGGAAATCTCATGTCAGATATTGATTTGCAAATATTTTCTGCCATTCTGTGGGATATCTTTTCATTTTTCATCATAGTATCCTTTGACACACATATGTGGCAAGTATAATTCCTTTTGTTGATTATGCTTTAGCTATTGCTTCTGGGACCCATTCCCTAATCTATGTGACATTCTACATGTCTGCATTGTATAGTATTAGGTATTACACTTAGTTCTATGATTCATTTGAGTTTATTTTTATATATGGGTTGGAGGTGGTGGTCCAACTTCATTCTTTTGCATGCGGGTATTCAGTTGTGCCAGTAATATTTGAAAAACACTATTCTTTCCTCCATTCAATTTTCCTGGTATACTTGTTAAAAATCAATTGACCATAAATCTAAGGTTTTTTTTTTTTTTTAAATGGATTCTCAGTTCCATTCCATTGATCTATAATTCTACCCTTATTTCATGCAGTCTGTGGGGAAGCTGCAGAGGTATACAAGCCTTGACTTTAAAGTTGAAACAGAGCCTAAAGGTGCTCACAACTGAGGCTGTTATCAAACTGTTCTTTCAGGAGGCATCTCCATCTCCATGACTGCCACACTCCATTTTATAGATTAAGCCAAGATGAAGGAAAGCAAAATGCTTGCCAAATGTTACACATAAATCTCAGGTTTGAATCCATGTCTATCTGAGTCTAGAGCATATGTGCTGAGTCATGATATAATACCTCTCTTTTAATCAATTCCATGGTTTATACATAGTAATTTCTGAATAAATATTAGATAGTTCCTTTAGAATGGCACCATCTTTTTTCCAGTTTCCTGGTACAGTAAGCTGAAGTGATCTTTGGTTTGTCCCCTTCCCTGACTCTACTTTTTTCCATTTTTTTTTTTAAATCAGTGCATATAGTTGTACATGCTGATAGAATTTGTTGTTACACATTTGTACATGCACACAATATAACAATATAATTTGGCCACTATCACTTCCTCCCTACTCTTGATTGGCAACTGATTCCTCTCCATTCCGACTCTTTAGTATTCTTTATAATTCATTCATCTTTTCATCCACTGTGGTAGACTTTGTTGAAACATATTTCATCTGAATCACATGAATGGACTTCTAACTGGCCTCCCCACCGCCATCTCTCTCTATTGCTCCCCATTGACTACAAGATAACACTACAAAATTACTCCTTAGCATAGAATCCAAGATTCTCTGCTCTTTTCTTACATCTCTGTTTAGGACTATGTAGCCCTCTGAATGGCATTTTTATGCACAATGATACATTTATTAGCAATGTTCTTTCTTCTTTATCTACCTTATACACAGCTGCTCATCTTTTAATCCTTGCTTCACATTTTATGTTAAGAGTGACTTTCAGTTATTGCATTTCATGTTCACATTAACCATTTAATTTGACTACAAATAATTCATTTTGAAGTTTGGTTTTACTCATTATCAAGGAATCTTTTCCTACTTTCAATATAAATGAATGCTTCCATGCATTAAGTTTAATAAATATTTTCTTATATGTTTCATGGTTTTAGCAAAAAGGTTGGTGAACTAGCTAAGCAACACCCTCAGACCAGTAAATAATTGCTTGGCATCATAGTAGACATGTCAAAGCTAGTGGGGAGGCTTGTATAAACGTCTCATTAGATATCTTTATAAAGTAATAGTTAAAGTCCTAAGATTTTTATAATAATTTATTTCTAAATCAGAGTGAATTAACAATGATGTTGGGTTCACATTCTAACCTTCAGATGTACCTTCTGAGTGAAAAGGAAAGGGTGGACTAATGCCTATTAAGCAGAATTATGACCTTGCCAATGTGGTACTTGTGTGTGTATGTGTTGTGATAGGAAAAAGCAGTGCACCGTGCTACCTACAAAGTTGTCACACAGCTCACATCACCAGGTAGCATTCCAAAGATTGTGTAAGGACACCCTCATGTGCCCAGAAGAAAGGGGAATCTCCTGTGATTTCTTTCTGACATTTTCCTGTTTGACTAGTTTGTGTCTGGGCTGGGGAAATCATTGCCAGAAGTCAGTGCCGCAGCTGTGAGGCTAATGTTCAATGCCAATTACATGAAGTCACTGACTCTGACCTGACTCACCCTGATTAGATTTCCTTTGAGGGCCATGTGCTTGAACCATGCAGAAGTACAGTGGTCCCCACACAGATCCTCTCCCCTTAATCCTTAATCACTTCCTCTACATGAATGTGTTTCAAAGAAGCTGGATGTATTGGTTAAACAGGAAGTTGCCCAAGGGTCTCTGCCATTAAGATCACAACAGATTCACTTTTTTTTTTTTTTTTTTTTTTTTGTAGATGGCCTGAATTTTCACTCCTTCCTATGCAAGGACCAGCTCTGCTAGTTTTCCTGAGTCCCTCTAAATGATTTGATTTCTGAAACTCCCCTACCTCTTCCCCTCCATACACACTGGAAGACAACTCAGCTATTAATTCTCTGTCAAAACAGGACTCTGTACCACTGTCTAATTATAGTGTCCAAGGCAGGAAGATTGGCAATAGATTTCAATATGGAGAAGTGAGATTCCAAATTGTTTTTATTCTTACCTATTGATTTTTGTTTTATTTGAACACTTTGTGAGGCCCCACAGATAACCTCCATCTCCCCAACCCCCTTTATTATGGTACAAGGGATTGAACCCAGGGGTACTCTACCACTGAGCCACACCCTAGACCTTTTTATTTTTTATTTTAAGATGGGGTCTTATTAAGTTGCCTCAAATTTGCTATCCTTCTACCTCAGACTCCAGAGTCACTGGAATTATAGGCATGTACCACCATGCCTGGCCAAGAAAATTTCTTTTTTTAAAAATATTTAAAATTTATTCTAATTTGTTGTACATGACAGTAGAATGCATTTATAGATTTTGATAGATCATTCATAAATAGAGTGTAATCTCTCATTTTCCTGATTATACATATGGCAGGATCACATCTGTCATGCAGTCATACATGTACATGAGGTAATAAAGTCTGTTCCACTCTATCATTCCTTCCTCCATACCCCTTCCCTCCCTTCACTCTCTTCTACCTATTATAAAGTAACTCTATTCTTCCCTAGCCTGCCTCCCTTACTGTGAATTAACATCAGCATATCAGAGAAAACATCTGGCTTTTGGTTTTCTGGGTTTGGCTTATTTTGATTAGCATGGTATTCTCTAACTCCATCCATTTACCAACAAATGCCATAATTTCATTCTTCCTTAAAGTTGAGATAAGTTATTTCTTAAGAAAGTTAAGGGTAACTTCTGAAATCCAATAAGGAAATCATGCTTCCAAACTGGCATGAACAGGATATATGAGATACTAAACTGGTCAAATTATGAATTAAGTACTCCTTCTTAAGAGTTTTCATGGGTTGAAATCATAAGAAGATTCATTTCCAACATGATGAAAGGCAGGGTAAACTGATTTTGTTTTTAATCTTCAAAGAACAGTGAAAGTGGGAGTAATATGATTTCTATTCTGTAATTTGTCATAATGGATTTGAAATAGTATTTAGTCTGCCATTTCTTCTGCAGTATGTATTACTTTCCTAAGTTGGCTATAACAAATTGCAATAAATGTGAGTGGGTGGAGACAAAAGAAATGTATTCTTCCACAGGATCTTAAAAGTCTGAGTCAAGTTGTTAGCAGAAGCATGTTAGCAGAACCATGCTGTCTCCTAGTCTCTGGTGGTTTCCAGTAATCTTTGGCATTCCTTAGTTTGCAACTGCATAATGGTTTCTGCCTCCATTGCCACACGGTCTTCTTCCCTCTGTGAGCCTGTCTTCACATAATTTTCTCTCTGTAAGACATACAGAGAGTCTTCTCTTCTCCTCCACACTGGAGGAATCACCCCCACCCCATTCAAGCATGGCCTCCTCTTGGCATACAAATAAATTGCATTTATAAAGACTATTTCCATATAAGACGCATTGACAGGCGGCAGTCATTAATATTTCAACATATCTTTTCTGGGAACACAATGCCACCCACAACACATATTATTGCTATCAGAAAAGAAACCTCTGTTGCTGTTGTGTTTTGAGGATCTTTGGGGGCTTAGGTACATGTAGCATGATCAAAAGAAAGGGTCAGATATTAAGATAAATTCTGACAATTATATATTCATTTTATTGTTATCTCCTTTAAAGTAGCTATGAAGGAAACCAAATTTTTGTTCCATGATGTTCTCATTGCCCTATGTATTTCTGGATACTTATCTTTATAAAGTGACTTAAGAGGGTGAATTATATGAACATCTTCAAATTATGGCACATGTTCATTCTCTGAAGTGGCAATCTGCTGTAGTGGGGAAAATAGACAGTTTTGCTACAAACTGGGGTTTCAACTTTTTTTCTGAGGGATGTTTAGCTCTGGTTACTATCTCTAAGCCAAATAAAACTGGAGTATATTCTTATGTCAAAGAGTCATGCTCTGTGACCTCAATGTAAAGATGCAGGAAACTTAGTCTGTCTTATTTTCCTTGTCTCTAGTTCACGGGTATGTGGTGGTTGGGGCAAATGTGACCATGTGACACTGGTGACCCAGTATGAAGACCAGACCTTCTTCCTCAGAGGTGCTGTTTAGTGGGGTGTTTCTAGGTTCAGGGACAGAAAAGGGAAGTTTCCCCTCCTCACTGTCTCAATTCTGTTAGATTCATTTGCCACTACAGTATATTCTTTATCAAGGAAATCAAAGAGATTTCTTACAAATATGCCTAACACTTACCTTCCAAGTTTGTAAGATAGGTGTGCTTTGACAAACCCTGTGCCCAGGGACACCCTTCCTTTTGCTCTTTGGATGTCTGCTGGAGAGCAGAGGAAGCTCCACACCCATCCTGAGCTCCACCTCCACTACCATTTGGAGGTGAAGCATGGAGAATTTTAGAATGTGGGTCTGGTGGCAGACCCATCTTTGCATTAGCAGGAGGCTGAACAATTTACTTAACTGCTCTGTGCCTCAGTATACTCAGGTGTATAATGAGATATAACAGTACCTACATCAGCATTAGGATGAAAATAGACAATGACTTATGATGGTACAACTTATGATTTTTTGACTCTACAATGTCATGAAAGCCATACACATAATGATATGCAGTATGATGCTCTCTCATGAAGCTGGGCAGCAGAAGTGGAGCCACACCTTCCTTCCTCATCACCACCTGACCGTGAGGAGGGACCCATACTCTACTATACTGTATTGCTAAGCTCTGATGTTCAGTAGGTTAGGCATGTTAAGTGAAATTTTGCCTTAAAACATTTTCAACTTGTAATGGGTTTCTAGTGACACAACCCTATCACAAATCAGGGAGAATTTATAATCAGAACATTGCTGGCTCTGCTCTATGAGGGCTTCCAATTCCAACTAGTACAACAGTAATAATCCCAGACTGAACTTCCACTCTCCCCTATTTTCTCCCCTTGCCTTCAGATCTTTTTTCTTCTGTGCTTCACCCTGAAATGGGGATTGGAGGATCACAGGGCTCTGTTCTGGGTGCCCTAGCACAGTCATCATCACCTTTGCCTACTTGGTAAAATAGACTCTCGACTTATGTGGTTGCCCCTTTTGATCTCCTGTGATCCATTCTTCACAGAGGAGAGTAGTTTTCTAAAACATGAATCACATCATAACACACCTCTGCTTAAAAGGCCCTGATGACTCCCCAACTTTCTACACTTTCTCCCTTTGTCTACACATCTCATGTCCAGCCTCTTCAGTCTCTGTGGCTATGCTGCCCTTGTCACCCTACATTCCAAGCTCACACCTCTCCGAGGATGCTTGTGATGAGAGTAGATGCCTAGAATGCTCACCCCATGTCACTCTTGAATATTTTCTCTAAGAGGCCTTTCATGGCCAACTAGTTCAAAATTCATACTCTGTCACTTCAGCTTACTGAAGTTCTCCTCATCGCACATATCACCCTAATACTTTCCCGTGATATACGAATTTTTATGACTTACCACCTCCCACTTAATGTAAGTTCCACTGGAACAGTGATTTTTCCTAAGTTATTCATCATACTGTCTTCTTCACCTGGAACAGTGCCTGGCAGAAAAAAGAGACTCATTAAATGTGTATTGTTAGAGTCATATTAACATTATTGTTGTATATTATAAATATTAAAAATATTCATTGTATCTACCACAAGGTTCATTTTTGTTGTTGTTGATGAATAGCTCTATAGGGGGAGAACAAAAATAGGGAAAGGACTAGGGTGAAGAGGCTTTGAAAGGAATATGTTGAAATATCCCATACTCAAAACACTTTTCTAAAGTCTCATTATTCTATCTTTTAAAATATATACATTTTGAATGAAAAAATAAGTCACAAACTGAGAGAAAATATTTGGGAAATACACATATGATAAATGCTATCCAAATTTTTCAAAAAGCTTTTAAAACTCAACGGTAAGAAAACAACAACCTGATTACAAAATGGGACAATAACATTAACAGATGCCTTAGGAAGATGCTCAGTTGATGGAAAAGCATATTACTCCAGGGAAGTGCAATTAAAACAGTGAGATACCATTGCATACCTATTAGAAGGACCAAATCCAGAATACTGATATCATAAATTGCTGACAAGGATGTGGAGTAACAGGAAATCTCATTGCTGATGGAAACACAAGTGGTATGACCACTTTGAAAGGTAGTCTGGTGATTTCTTTGAACCCCTTATAATCTAGCAATTGTGCTAGTTGATACTTACTCCAGAGTTGGAAACTTATGTCCACAAAAAACTTGAATACTGATTTTTCCAGTAGCTTTATTAATAATTGCTAAACTAGGAAGCAATCAAAATATCCTTTGGTAATTGGATAGATAAACTGTGGTATGTTCTGAGAGTGGAATATTATTCAGTGCTAAAAATAAATGATCTACTGAGCCATGAAAAGGCATGGAGGAAACCAAGTGAAAGAAGTCCAACTGGAAAAGCTATGTATTGTATGATTCCAACTCTTTAACATTTTGGGAAGGCAAAACTGTGGAGGTAGTAAAATGATCAGTGCTCACAAGGTTAGCAGGGAAGAAGAGATAAATAGGCAGAATTAAAGAAGATGCTTAGTGTTAAAAGTACTCTGTATGAGACTCTAATGGTGGTTATATATCACTATACATTTGTCCAGTCCCAGAGAATGTACAGCACTAAGAGTGAACCCCACCATAAACTATGGATTTGTGGTGATGATGTGCTAATATAGGTTCATTGAGTATAACAAAAGTATCCCTGGAGATGGGTGCTGGTGGTAGGGGAGGCTACACATGAGTGGAGGCTGGGAGTAAATAAGATATCTCTGTACCTTCATCTCATTTTTGCTGAGACTCTAAAACCATTCTAAAAGACATCATTACCCTGTGTACATGTATGATTACATGAATGGTATGAATGTACATCATGTACAACCATAGAAATGAAATAATGTACCCCATTTGTGTACAATGAATCAAGATGCAGTCTGTAAAAAAATTAAAAATATATAAATAATTTTAAAAATTATCTTTAAGCTATTTTTAAATGCACATTTGTATTTCATTAAATAGTAATCATTTTTATTTTAATACATGATTCCTCCAATAAATTTCAAGTAAAAATGATGAACTATGCTGGGAATGCTGGCAAGATGAAATATTCAATTAATATTAATTTTTCTTTTATTGTCTTCCTTTCCAAGAAATGTGACTTTGAGAAATAAATATTCAAGTTTCTACTTACATACATGGTCAGAAAAAGTTTGGAACACACTGTCAACATTGGTAGCTTCTGACAAGAGCATGGGAAGATAGCATGCCTGAAAAGGTCTTCATTCAGTTTTTTGTTCTAGTTACTGCTATGAAGCTTGGATTTCTTTTTTCTTTTTCTTTTTTTCTTTTTGATACTGGGGATGGAACCCAGGGTCTCATGCATTCTAGGCAAGTACTCTACCATTGAGCTACATCCCCAGCCCCCCTAGTTTATATAGTTTTAAAGGAATACTTTTTTAAAAGTTCTTGTATTACATGTGTGATTAGAAACAAATAAATGAATGGAAACAAGGAAGCAAAAGAAGGAGTGCTCTGTTTTTAAAATTGAAATAAAAAATGAGAAAACTAGAGAAATCTAAGTCTAATTAAAGGCTAGTAAGTTAAAAAATGGCAATGTTTTATTTTGACAATGATTTCCCCTCTTTGTTTCTGATATATATGGTCTGATATTTTGACAAATGAATAAGCCAGGTGAGGTGCTGCACATCTATAATCCTTGTGATTCAGGAGGCTGAGGCAGGAGGATTGCAAGTTCGAGTCAAATCTCAGCAACTTAGTGAGGCCCTAAGAAACTACGAGATCCTGTCTCAAAAGAAAAAATAAAAGGGGCTTGGGATGTGGTTCATTGGTTAAATGGCCCTGGTTTCAATCCCTCATACAGAAAAAACAAAAAGAATAAGCAATTTGTTTTCTATAATGGCTTCAGTTGACTTGAAAATATACCTGAAAAATATAGCCATTAGTTATTTAAAGCATATTGGACTGGGGTTGCAGCTCAATGGTAGAGCACTTGCCTAGCATGTCTGAGGTACCAGGTTCAGTCCTCAGCACTACAAATAAAATAAAGGTATTGTGTCCATCTACAACTAAGATAAAAGTATATTATGAGTAATAAAGGAAATGATTAATTTATGTAAGTTTTGATTGGGTTATTACAAAATTGTATGGTTTAAGGAAACTCTAAAAAAGAAAGTTCTGAAAATTGACAGCATTTTATAACCAGAGGAAAATCAGTTCCAAGTAGTTTTCACAATGTTCATACAAGTAGCTATCCTACTCTGTTTTCATTTGGATAAAGTCATGAAAATTAAAAAGTAAACTTGGTAGTGGGATTCTTTGTGGTTTAATTTAATATTATAATTTTTTCATCTTTAATAAAAAAAACCTGATTATTTCATGAAAAATTAAAGAATTTTTATTTATTTTACCTCATCTATTTTTGTCTTAATTTTCTAGTCAAACAATTTTATGTTCTAAAATTAATGCATAAGAATTGAGGATGAGATTATATACTCCATTTGTTTTGTCTTTATTATTTTCCTTCAATTGTTTTTAATTTCACTTTAATTTTTTCTTTATTTTTACTTTTTCAAAACAAGCGTTGCCTTTTTTTTTCTTTTTCCTGATGTTGGTTTTAATAATTATATTTTTAAAAGGTGAGGTGAGTCATTTTGGGGAAAAAGAAAACATTTTAAATTTATTTTTTGGAGTCAGAAATTCAATGAACATGTGTAGAAATGGTATGTATGTTATGTTTCCAAATAGAAGGCAATAATCTATGTGAGAGCTGCATGGAGACAGATCCTTTGAAAGATTGCTATATTTATATACGAGATTAGAATTTATCACACAGTAAGAAATAATTGATATCTATTAAGCTCTGAAAAATTAACAACACAGAAGAAATCATGCCTTAGTTATAGCAAAAATATAAGATTTTCAATCTAATAGTTTAAAGATTCCAGTTATAAATGAAAAACAAAGTATAGTGAAGTTTAAATATATAATTCAGCCATTAATATTTATCTCAATTCCAAATTTCAAATTGATAACAGGATTATCATGATATAATTAGTAAAACAATTATAAAAATCAAAAAATATTATAATTATTAAGATATAATTTTAATTATTAAAATACTATAATTACTAAAATATATAATAATGAAGTAATTATTTTGTGTATAACAAAAATACAGTGATTATTTTTAAAATTTTGGGTATACTAAACATTATGACTATCAATAATATAGTTTTTTTACAGTATCAGTTTCTTATACAGATATAAAGCCTGAAATGTTGTCTCCCCACAAACAAACAAACAAAATACCCCACAACCTTACATTATTTTCAATGAATTTCTACCTAACAAGAGAAAGTCACACTTGAAGTTTGTTTTTATAACATTATTAATAGGTATTAAAATAAATGCTATTACCATGGCTATAAGAAGATCCTTTGAGTATAGACTTAAAGTTGTTATATATCTATTTAGGGGTATAAAATCATTTGAAATCAGTAGATCAAGTAAAATTAGTACTAACTTCATAGGTGAAGATGTGTTAAATATATATTTTTTTGCCTAAGTCAAACAAATATCTATTAAATGAGAAAGGTCTAAAAGCCAGTTCTTCTGATCCTTTGTAAATTCTATTTCCATTACTTCAGCAGCAGGAGTCTGTTACATAATATGAATCAGGAAATGTGTGTTTTAAAGTAAAATTGAGGAAAAATTTATGTGCAATAAACTGTACTTTTTTGGTGTCCAGTTCAATGAGACCTGACCAATGCATATAGTTGTATAACCATGGGCCCAAGACGTATAGAATAATGCACCACCTTGAAAATTTGTTCCTTGTGGCCTTTTGTAGGGCCTCTAGCCTCTAGCTTCTAACAAATACCAATCTGTTTTCTGTATCTATAGTTTTATTTTATTTAAAATATAATATAAATGGATCATGCAGTCTATGATCCCTCATGTCTGCCTTCTTCCATTTAGCATAACACTTTTGATACTCATCCATGTTGCTGAAATAGTAGTATTTCATTCTTTTATACAGTTTAGTAATATTCTCTTATGTGGATGCATCACAATTTAACTTTGTTTCCAGTGGTAGACATTTGGGTTGTTTCTGGTTTTGATCACATTTTCATATAGATTGACAGGTGTTTTTATTTTTCTTGGGCAAATATATAAATATATAGGAATTATCAGGTAATGTGATAAGAGTATTTCTATTTCTACAAGTAATGTCAAACGTTTTTCCAGTCGTTGTATTCTTTTGAATTTACATCAGAAACTTTGCATGAAAGTTCCACTTGTACTGAATCCTCATCAATACTTGGTACTATGAGTATTTTCATTTTATTTATTTATTTAATTTTTTTATTAAAATATTTTTTATTTTTACAGACTGCATTTTGATTCATTGTACACAAATGGGGTACAACTTTTCATTTCTATGGTTGTACACAATGTGAATCTTCACACCATTCATGTAATCATACATATACATAGGGTAATACTGTTTCATTCTACTATCTTTCTGTCACCCAACCACTCCCACCCCATTTTCCTCTACACCATCCAAAGTTCCTTCATTCTTCTCTTCCCTGCCATTACCTACCCTCATTATATATTGTCATGCACGTATCTGAGAAAACATTTGGCCTTTGGGTTTTTGGGCTTGGCCTATTTCACTTAGCATGATATTTTCCAACTTCATCCATTTACCAGCAAATGCCATAATTTTATTCTTCTTTATGTCTGAGTAACAGTCTATTGTGTATATATACCACAGTTTCTTCACCCATTTGTCAATTGAAGGGCATCTAGGTTGGTTCCACAATCTAGCTATTGTAAATTGAGTTGCTATGAATATTGATGTGGCTGCATCACTGTAGTATGCTGATTTTAAGTCCTTTGGGTATAAACTGAGGAGTGGGATAGCTGGGTCAAATGGTGGGTCCATTCCAAGTTTTCTGAGGAATCTCCATACTGCTTTCCAGAGTGGCTGCACCAATTTGCAACTCCCCCAGCAATGAATGAGTGTGCCTTTTTCCCCACATCCACAGCAACACTTATTATTGCTTGTGTTCTTGATAATAGCCATTCTAATTGGAGTTAGATGAAATCTTAGGGTGGTTTTAATTTGCATTTCTCTAATTACTAGGGATGATGAGCACTTTTTCATATACTTGTTGATCACCTGTATATCTTCTTCTGTGAAGTGTCTATTTCCTTAGCCCATTTATTGATTGGGTTCTTTGTATTTTGGGCGTAAAGTTTTTAAAATTTTTATAAACTTTGGAGATTAGTGCTCTGTCTGAAGTGTGTGTGTAAAAGATTTTCTTCACTCTGTAGGCTCTTTTTTCACATTATTGTTTCCTGTGTTGAGAAAAAACTTTTTAGTTTGAATCTATCCCATTTATTTATTCTTGCTTTTTATTTCTTGCTCTATGGGGGATTTGTTAAGGAAGTCTGGTTCTAAGCCAATGTGATGGAGATTCAGGCCTACTTTTTCTTCTATTTGGTGGAGGGTCTCGGATCTAATTCCTAGATCCTTGATCCATTTTCAGTTGAGTTTTGTACAGGGTAAGAGATAGGGGTTTAATTTCGTTTTACTGCATATGGATTTCCAGTTTTGCCAGCACCATTTGTTGAACAGGCTATCTTTTCTCCATTGTAAGTTTTTGGCACCTTTGTCTAGTATGAGATTACTGTACTTATGTGGGTATGTCTCCATGTCTTCTATCCTGTACCATTGGTCTACCTGTCTATTTTGGTGCCCATACCATGCTGTTTTTGTTACTATTGCGCTATAGTAGAGTTTAAGGTCTGGTATTGTGATACCTCCTGCATCACTCTTCCTGCCCAGATTGCTTTGGCTATTCTGGGTCTTTTGTTCTTCCACATGAATTTCATGATTGCTTTTTCTGTTTCTGTGAGAAATGTCATAGGGGAGTCTTTCCATTTTAGACTTTCTAATATATAGTTAAATCTCACTGTAGTTTTAATTTCATTTCCCTAAACACTAATGATTATGAATAACTTCTCTTGCGATAATTGGCTATTTGTTTACCTCCTTTGGTACAATATCTATGCCAACATTTTACAAATTGATTTTTTTGTCTTATGTTTGAGTTTTAAGACATCTTCCCAAGTATGCAAGTGCTTTATCAGGTTCGTTTTACAAATATTTTATTCCAGTTTGTAGATTGCTTTGTATTATCTTAACAGTGATTCTGGAAGAACAAATTAATTTCAATGACAGTTGATTTGTCATTTTTTTTCTTTCAAGATTTCTTAGTTTTTTAAAATCATCTTATTTCATATATCTTTACCCTAATACAAGTTTAAAGAAATTTTTCCATTGTTTTCTTAAAGAATCAAAAATAATTTTAGCTTTTGCCTTTAGGTCTGCAATTCACTATGATCTCATTTTTGTGTAAGGTATGAGTCATTTGTTAAAAGATTGATTTTTTTTTCTAATTATTTTGGCATTTTTATTGAGAATCAATTCACCCTATAAATTTGGATCTATTTCTAGAATCTGTATTGTTCAACTAACTGATTTTTCTATTGTCTACCAATACCACATATTTTTATCTTTCCAAACATTATTGTAGTTTTAAAGTAAGTCCTAACACTGGAAAAATTAGTGTTTCCAATTTGTTGTTTTTGAAAATTATTTTATCTACTTTATATTTTTTACAAGTACACATAAATTTAAGAATTTGTTAATTTCTACAAAACTATAACAGAAATGTTGGTTGAACTTGCATGAAATCTATAGATCAACTAAGGGTCAAGTGATAACTGAGGACAATCAGCATTATTGATTTTTCTGATTCATAAATATGTTTTATTTTTCCATTTATTTAAATGTCTCTCAGTATCATTTTTATAGTTCTCAGTATATACATCTTGGACATAATTAAAATGACTGTAAAGGGTACTGGCCTTTTAATTTAATTTCCAATTTTTTTTTGCCAGCACGTAAACACATAATTGATTTTCTTCTTGTATTATTTCCTAAATGTACTTCTTAACTATAGTCAGGGTTCATTTTTTTTTTTTTTTTTTTTTTTGTAGGTAGATTCCTTAAGGTTATCAACCTACGCAATGTTATCTGTGAAGAAAGATGGTTTTACTTCTTCCTTTCCAATCTAGTTTTCATGTATTTTTCTTATTTTATTTCACTGGTAAGAAACTACAGTAAAATGTTGAATAGAAATTGTGACAACAAAATCTTTGCTTTGTTTCTCTTCTCAGAGGAAAGCCTCTACGCTCTCCACTATGTACAAAGTTAGTTTAATGTCATTCACAGATACCCTTGGTCAAGTTGAGGATGTTCTCATTTATTCTATTCTGCTTCTCTATTCTATACTGAGAGTTTTGATTTTGAATGGGTGTCAATTTTTTCCAAATACTTTTTCTTTACTTATCAAGGTGAGCATATGCTTTTCTGATGGTGAATTATACTTTCATTTGGAAGAACTGATCATAATGTTTTACTTCTGATAATGCATTATTAGATTTGCTAATAATTTATTAAAGAATGTCTATAAGTTTATTAGATAATGATTTTATTTTTATTTTAATGTCTTTGTCTTGTTTTTGGTATAAGGGTAATTCTGGTCTCATAAAGTGAGAAGCATTTTTCCTTTATTTCCTGGAACAGTTTATGCAGAATTAGTATCACAACTATTATTTTATTAATAGTATTATTTTGAGTACAGACCCTCTTTATTAAACTTAAGTTTTCTTTGTGCAAAGGTATCAACTTAAAAACTAATTTTTCTATAATAGACATAGTGTTTTTTAGATTCTCTGTATTTTTCTTATGTGAACTTGGCAATATATATCATTCAAATAATTTGCCCACTAATTTGAAGTTTACAGTTTGTGACCATACAGATGTTTGTAGTATTCCTTTATCTTTGTAATGTTCCTGAACACTGTAGTAATCCCTCTTTCATTCCTGGTATTGGTGATTTATATCCACTGTCCTTTTTCTCTTGTATGTCTAACTTGAACTTTGTACATAATTCTTTGGTCTTTCTAAATAATCAGGTTTTGGTTTCATTAATTTTTCTCCATTTTTTCCCTATTTCCCCAGAAAGATATTATTTTTTTTTATCAAATAATTATATTAGAGAACTGAAAAAAGTTGAATTGTGTCTTCCCCAGGGAGCTATTAGGAAGATCAAATGAGATATTTCACAGACTGTAAAGATTTTGCCCTAGCTACCATTTCCCATAAAAGCAGTTACTTTTAATTTTTTAGCTATTTCTTCCATTATTTACATTAAGCTTATCAGTATAAAGTGACCATAGTAATACATATAACATCAACACTAAATTTAAATGATTTCACTTACATAGAACCTTAGGGCTATTAGTAAGAATGTTAATGGTTATTTTATAGATGTGTTAATCCATAGATTTTCATAAGATGTGGGGTTGGGCAACAAAACAATGTTTTGGCATAAAGGATTTTGTGATCAACTTTTTAAATTTTGCCTGACAACAAAAGTCATCTCTGTAATATCAGGATACTCAGAGAGAAGTATGTTGACATATATGCAGTAGAAATGTCTCAACACCAAAATTGTATTGGCTAAATCAAATGTTTCTTTCAAGTTTCATTTGGAAATCTTAGTTGCCTTCTCTAGTCTCACTGCCTAGCAATGCTCTTGTGAGGACAGGAGAGTTAGTGGCCCCAATCAGTCTCTGAACCTGGCCTCTGGATAAGCCTGGTAATAGGTGGGCACTGATTCACTTCTTCACAGGGAGATGTCAGTTGTCAGAGGGCAGTTATGTGACCTACTGGGCTGCACTGAGAGCAAATTCTCTCTCATATTGCCAGTACGTTCTACACTGCATTCCTAAGACTATCTGGAGGGGCAGAGACCCAGTTTTGGGGATAAGTTTTGTCTCGTCCAAGATGTCTTATTTTTACTACCTGCCTTAAAAATTCAAGGGGCTAGAAGGGTGAAGCAGGTATCACTGGTTATTTTTATGATCACATAGCAAAATGGATTATTAATCCCATCTTCTTTTCATGACTATGCTAAAAAATGGATTGTCAAGGTTCAGGTACAACCAGAGATCATAGAGTTTAAAAAAAGGACTATCTACATGCAGGATGTTACTATTGGAGCACCCAATTTTTAAAAATATTTCAATGGCACAAGAAAACATAGACCTGCTTAAATGATTCTGAAAAGACTGTTTAAGTAATTGGATACATTGTCAGTGGCTGTCAGGAAGAAGGTCATAGAATACCACAACTCAGTGGCTCTTTATCTGGGCTCAGTGATAAATGCCAGGCTCAATTCACTCAGTCAGCTTGCCTCCTTAATGATATGCTGAAGCATTAAATATGGATTTCTTCTTTGTCAACAGTGCATCATGTATAGCTAAAATGAGTGGCAGTTTTCCATTCTAATTTAGTTCTCAGAATTTTTTAAAGTAGTAAGCTTGTACATGAAGTTGGTTTGTGACATTGGCTGTGACTATAAATTTTCAATTTTTTAAAAATTCATGGGCCTAACAGAAAGAAGAGTAGCCAAAATCCTTGGGTTAGAATACTTGCTACTACCATGTAAGCTACCTAGTAATTCCTCTATTCCTCAGTTTTACAAATTGTCAGTTTGTGATGAAAATATCTTCCCCATGGAAGACTGAATAGAATAGAATAATACATATATAATACACAGTAGGTCCTCAGAAATGTCTATCCTGCTTTATATGGTTATGCCTTTAAAATGATTCTATGAAATTCAGTTGAAATTTTACTAGTTGAAGATTTTCTAAATAAATCAGCATAAATGATAATTATTGACACAGGAATACTCATACAGTACTGGTGAGAGTAGATATCAGTTCAATCACTTTGGAAATCCATCATTTGAATGTAAAGGGCATTCTGAAGTCTGATCCTGGATAAACTTTCTTAATTCTTAATTATTGAAATCTTTATCACATGTACCTTGGGATCACATCACATGGGCCTAAAATGTGTCACGTGGCATTGTTTGTAGATAGAAAGACATTATATACACATTCCTTTGGGTGTCTATTTTTCATTAAAAATAAATATGCTTAAAATAAAAAACTTTAAAAAATAGAGGAAAAAAGGTTCTACAGCCAATTTCAAGATTAAGTATTTCTCCCCAATTTGACTACACTAAATAGATAATAATTTTCCAATCAAAACAAGAATGTTCCTAAAATTATGTGGTAAAATAATTTTGTTTGTGTTCATATATATTTCATATTTAATTTTCAACATATCCTAATTATTGAAACTGAGTTTTCTGTCCTTATATTTTTATTAGGAAAAAAAATTAAATCTGATTTTTTAATTAAACTTGTTTCAATTTTGGTGGTTAGAATTCTGGATTCAAAGAATAAAGAGTTACATAAGTATTCTAAGTTGTTTTCTAAATACTCTCTTCTGACATTATTGGGCAAGTAACCAAAGAGGAAGGAGAAAAGCTGAATAATCATCTGAAAGTAAAAGGTTTAATCTATGTATCTAAGAAATGCAAGTTTCCATTTCTGGCCACTATTTCTGGGTGACAACTAATTTTTAAAATATTAATTACTCATGTTGAAAAGGATGTGAACATATAGACACCCTTTTATATTGCTGGTATGAGTGTAATTTGTCATAATCTTTCTTGAGTGAAATTTGGCAGTATGAATCAAGAACCTTTAAAATATTTATTTATATACTTTATCCTCATAATTCTATTTAAGGGAATTTATACTGAAGAAATAGTGAGATACGCATATAGATTATATACAAATGTTTAATCTAGAATCATTAAAAATAGCATAAAAATGAAAATCCAGTTTTAAAAATAGGATAAATTCAGGATTATTTTCAGGGTCTAGGAATCAATTGCTATATAAAAATCTACCACCAAAGTATAGTAGTTCAAATAAAACATTATTACATCTCATGATTCTGTGTGTCAAGAGCAAGTAGTGATGGATTGTCTCTGCCCCATAATCCGTGGCCCCTCAGATAGCTTAAGCTCAGGGCTGGAAATCCAGCCTCAGTTTGGCTGGGCATCTGTCCTTCCCTCTGCATTGCTTCTCCACGTGACTTGTCTGTGCTCCCTCACAGCATGGTATGATCATTATGGTTCGACATTTCACGTAGCATCTTGGTTCAAAAATGAATGCTATGAGAGAATAGAAGCTTCCAATTTCTTATGGGCTGTCTAGAATGTGGCATGGTGTCCTTCACTTTTTCCAAAGCAATCACAGATCCAAAATCACGAGGAGAAAACTTCAATTTACCTTGTGATGGAAATCTTTATGATATTTTATGATAAAATAACCATTAAAAAGACCTACGCTGCTAATTATTGGAAAGCAAAAAGGGTGCTTAATGTGTATGTTACTATTTTGATTGTGATTATAAGAAAAATAGCTGATTTTCAAGGAAATTCCAAAAGAGGAAAATTATTTTATATAATGGTGGAATTTTTGAACCAAAATAAAAACCTTCAATGGAAAACTCTGAAGATTGACAGGTATTTATATGTAATGTTTTGAAAAGTTTATATAAGCTGTTACCATTTTATAGATTTATTTTTGTGAGCATCAGAATAAATTGAACTTCATTAACATCAAAGTAAAAGAAAAATTAGTGACAGAAATTAGTTGAGGATAGAAGGAAATGGTGACAATCTCTATGAAAATCTATAGCCTAAAAGAATGGGAATGAATGAAAAGAGTAAAGAAAATTTCACAATTAATGAAGAAAAAAATTAAGAAAAAGGGCAAAAATTTTACTTCTTTTTTTTTTTTTTCTTTTGTACTAGGA
Source organism: Sciurus vulgaris (assembly GCF_902686455.1). NCBI lineage: Eukaryota > Metazoa > Chordata > Mammalia > Rodentia > Sciuridae > Sciurus > Sciurus vulgaris. Next base: position 167,109,625 of record NC_136461.1, read on the forward strand.
ATTGAACCCAGAGGCACTTTACCACTGAGGTACATCGCCAGCCCCCACATTTTTTTTTTTTTTTTTTTTTTTAAATTTTGAGACAGGGTCTTGCTAGATTACTTAGGGTCTAAGTTCCTCAGGCTGACCTCAAACTTGCAATTCATCTGCCTCAGCTTCCTGAGTCTCTGGTATCACCGGTCTGCACCACCATGCCTGTCCCAAAAGCATACTGTAAGAAGAAAAAATATGGCCATTTCAAGAAAACTAGTGCGAATTAAAAACAACAGATTTTTATAATCCCATTTACTTGGAATATAAGTAAGTTATTAATGTAATTTTTAGAGATATTTTTGAAAGTAAAAATTTAAAGTTGAAAATGGTAATACAAATGGAGTCATAATTAGAGTAATAGTCAAGTAACTTATGGAATGTATTTATTGGAATATCTAGTCATCAGATTCAAAATTTTAAAGTCTAAGAAAAACTTGTTATAAATAATAGAGCTAATTATAAAAGTGAACTTTAAAGTATAAGCACATTAAAATTAATATTTTTTGTAAAATACAAAAAAATTGTCAATTTAGATATAAAAATACAATGGCTCATCGTTTTTTGGTAGTTTTGTTTGATGTTGCAAATTTTATATTATGTGGAAAACCTAAGTTACTACAAACAGGTTAGCAAAGGTTAAATTTTAATATCTAAAGATATCTTATGTTTTTGTTTTATAATCAACCAATTCATATTTTTGAAGGTTACTTTAAGATGTAAGGAAGATAAGAATATATAAAATGATATACATATAAAATGGTAAGATGCCAATTTTATAAAAATCACTCTCATTCTTCAACAATTATAGGTTTTGCCAACTACTATATTATAGCTGTAAAACTAAACTGTCATCTTTTTAAGGACATACAGTTCAGTGTAGTACCTTTAACCACAAAGCACAATTATTGCCTTCCCTCACACAGAAAGAGAAAGAATAACTATTTATATGCTACTCTCTTCATACATACAAGAAAATTAGGTCCACTCTAAAGTTCAGAAAATAATGCTAAGAGTTAATGAATGGGATGGCATTAAATCAAAAAACTTCTGCACAGCAAAAGAAACATTAAGAATGAGCAGTAAAAACACACAGGAGAAAGATCTTTGCTAGCTACTCTTCTGACAGAGGACTAATATCCAGAATATATAAAGAACTTAAAAGAACTTTTAAAAATCCCTAATTAATAAATGGGCAGATAAATTAAATAGACATTTCTCAAAAAGAAGAAATACAAATAGCCAACAAATATGTGGAAAATATTCCTCATTGTTAGAAAATTTAAAAAATACAATTTTAAAATTACCCTAAGATTTCATCTCACTCCAGTCAGAATGGCGGACAAAAATACAAACAATAGTAAATACTGGAAATGATGTGGTATAAAAGAAACACTTAAACTGCTTTTGGGATTATAAATTAGTACAACCACTATGGAAATCAGTATGGAGTTTCCTCAAAAGACTAGACATGGAACGATCATATGACCCAGTTATACCACTCGTTAGAATTTATCTTAAAGAACTAAAGTCTTCTTACTATAGTGATACATGCATACATACCCATGTTTATAGAAGCACAATTCACAAGAGCCAAACTATGAAACCAGCATAGTTGTCCATGAACAGTGAATGGATAAAGAGAATGTGGTTTATATACACAATGGCATTTATTCAGCCATGAAGAAAAATGAAATCACATCATTTGCAGAAAAATGGATGGAACTTTAGGAGATTATGTTAAGTGAAATAAGACCCCAAATCCAAGAAGTCAAGGGTTGTATATTTTCTTACGTGGAAGTTGGAGAGGAAAAAGGTGGGGGCCGAGCTCATGGACATCAAAGGGAGATCAATAGAACAGAAGAAAGGAGTGGGAAGAGGGGAGGGAAATGAGAAATACTAGGGAATGATATTAGCTAAGTTGTATGCTTACATTGTGTGCATGTATTAATGAATATATAAGAGTAAATCCTGCCATTAGGTACAAATATAATGCACCAATTTAAAAAAAGGAAAAATATAAAAAGAATCAGGTCGGTAAAACTTCACTTTTAATCATAATATTTTGTGAACAGAAAAAAACTATTCTAAAATCACTTTTGTTTTTAAGTATGGAAAAATTAAAGTGGTCCAGAATTAGGTGTCCAATTTTAGGCCAGTAAAGCATTGAATACATAAAATATGAAGATTATAAATTGGCTCCAGTGGATCATGTTATCCAGTAGACAATGCAAAAATTATGTCTATCTTTTCTATTCCAAAAGGTAGTTAATGTTCTCTGATAGTGATAAGGACAAAGGTCACAAGGTATGGATAAAAGAAATTTAATTAGTCATTTGATTTGGATATAGTCTGTGAGGGTTAATTTTTTATATAAAATTGACTGGGTTAAGGAATATCCACATAGTTGGTAAAGCATTATTTCTGGGTGTGTACTGTAGGTTCCTCAGGAAGAGATTAGCATTTAAATGTAAAGATCACCCTCACCAATGTGGACAGGTATTATACAATTCATTGAGGGTCTACATAGAACAAAACCTCTTTGTTGTTCAATCTTTAGACGGGGGACTTATATTAGTGCCTACATCTTACAACATCCCCTCCAGTATCATGCCTTTGGCCTTGGTCTAAGAGTTAGACCCCTGGCTCCCTTGGTTCTCAGGTCTTGGACCCAGATTGAGTTATACCATCAGCTTTCCCAGTTCCCCATATTGAGAATGACAGGAATTTCTTAGTCTTCATAATCATGTGAGGCAATTTCATAATAAATCCCTTCCTATCTGTTATATATCTAGGTACTATTGATTCTTTTTTTCTGGAGACTCCTGACTTATTAACATACAGTCCAACCTGAATCTTAAAGAGTCCCACCACATTAACTAATTGATCCAAGAACTTGAAGCTATTTAGTGAGTTCAGGGCTTTTTGACTATGTCAAACATCTCTTACATGCCTCACTTGGATCATCTCAGCCTTGACTTCTTTCTCTTGGGACCTGGGCTACTTGCTCTGCACAGTCACTTCCTAGCAACACTGTTTCTAAAATTTAAGCATGCATCAGAGTCACCTTGAGAGGTTGGCAAAACATAGATTGTCACACTCCATTATCTGGGTTTCTAACTCAGTAGATTTAGGGTGAGACTGAGAGCTTGCCTCTCTTACTGGTTTTCAGATGATGCTGATGCTGCCAATTCAGGGACCAAACCTTGAGAACCATGGCTATTATACAATATTTGTATGTGTCTCTGTGTTTAAGTCTTGTATGCAGGCACTTATACCATAGGAATTAACAGTGTCTCCTAATTCCTCTACATCCATTTTCTGGACACTTATTGAACTTTTAACATCCATTCATAAGACAGCTGGTCAACCTTCACCTGGTGGAGTGGTAGAGAGCTCACTTTGCTAACTGAGCCAATAAATTCTCCCGTGACAGCCCAGCACCTTTCCAGTTTGGACTGAAAATTGTTCTCTTCTAGAGATTGCTTAGCCCAGTAGATTAGAAAATCCTTCACACAATGTCATGATCTAATGAGATTATTCTTTAACCTCAATTTCCTGTAATATTCCAAATGCTAGGGAACTATTAAAACCACAGTACAATCATAAAATGGGCACTAATGATCTTTCAGTGACAAATGTATTTGAAGTATAAACCATTAGATAGAACAAGAATTTTAGATACATTATTCTGATTAAATTCTAAAATTTGTGGTTTATCCCTCATATGTGTTTCTGCATCTGTTTCCATATATCATTTTTATATGAAAAAAAAATCAATAATATAGCATTGGGTTTCCAAAGAGTTTACAATTACAATCAGTAGATAATAATATCTCTAATGTTGGGGAATAGTAGCGATCAGCTAAAGGGAAAAGGCAATAACTACAAAATTAGCCAGGTAGGAGCCTCACCTACATCACTCACATGATTTTTTCTCTGTTCTTGTCTCTCCTTTGAGATGAAGATCTAGCCAGAAAAGCACTATCTTATAGCTATATTGTAATAATGTAAGTAGACACATCCTAGCACTTATTAGAACATCTATACCTTTTTTTTTTTTTCTTAACCTCTGTATTATTCTCCTTTGTGTCAAACAGAGGCACATGGTGGAGAGAGAAAAGTTATTCATGCAGTCTACTTGATCACATACTTCCCCACTGCCTGGCTAGCTTAGAAAGGAGTCTAATTTGCTGATGATTACAATTAGGGGGGAATGATCCATTACATTAACTTTAATGAGCTGCAGCAGGTCACTTGGTTACGGGTGGTACCACGCAAAGGTCGCAGTTCAGGGTGACATGAAATGCCTGACAGCATCCTCCTGACATTTGTGCAGTGGCCATAACAAAGGAAGGCTTGCCGGTTTGTAATCATAGAAATGGCTGAACTTCACTGCCTCTTTCCATTTGGACAGGCTTTAGTGTTGCTATCTGAAGTGCTTAATAATTTATAAACATAGCTTATGTAACTGGCAGTTATGATGCACGGCATTAACTTAGAAGTGGTCTTGTAGTTGAAGGGATGATAAAGAGTTTCTACATTTATTATATTTCCTCTTGCTTGATTTTAAGGGTACATTTAAACTTCAGCCAGTAAATTCAGGAACTCTGAAAACCAATTAATGATTTAGTTAAAAAGTCTGCAGCAGAATGTAATAGACTGACTTGTCTCTGGGCACAAGCAAGATATTTCTATGTGGAAAGTTCCATTTTAAGATTTATTAATATTTTAAATGATAAATGAAATATAAGCCATTCAAGAAAATGAAATGATAGGCAAAAGAAGAATATTTGCTTTACCTTACATTAAAAAGGGTATTTCACTATGATAATAAGAATTTGGCCTTGTGTATTTCTAGTTAAGCAATAAATACACTGACAATTAAGCCTTATATAATATTTAGTATAATATAAAAAATGTTCTTGAAAGACTTCCAGTTTTCTTATAAGAAGCAAATAAAAATGAAACCTCAAAAGCATGCCTTCTTTTCTCAAGCCTAAACGTGTTTCAAGAAAGACTTTTGGATTGACAGTGAACACTTGAACAAGTAACTGAAGGTACTAGGTGTCCTTACTCCCAAGTAGAAAATATCTGAATTATCAAAACATGAATGGGTGAGACCTAGGGGTTAAAAAAACATGAGATCTTAGTCTGCAGAGGGAGTCCATTTGAATGTGACTTCCGTGTAGGCATAAATCCCCACCCACCTCCCCACTGAAGAGGATAAACGTATTGTAGGTGAAGAACACTCACCTAAGGATTTCAAGCTCACAGCAATCTTCTAGCACCATTATCATAAATTGCGAGCTTGGCAAGAGAGAGGAATTCGCTCTCTGAAGCAATTCCTCCGCCAGAGTTTCTTTTCTGGTTTATGTTTACACGTGCGCTGCTGCCCTTGTGTCTTTGTCAACACAGTTTCGTTTTCACCCGGTGTGCTTATTCTTATCACATGAGTGTTACCACTGCATGCCCAATTATTTCTCCTCATTTCTATCTGCAAAGGGAGAACAGAGAACTTGGAAGTGCACAGTCAACAGGTTGGACGGAATAGAATCTCTCCTTTCATATGGCTACAAAGCCTTTAGCCAAGGCTAATTGTGGGTCAGTCACTTAGATCCTCAAAATGAAGTGCCTAATCGTTCCCACAATGGTCTAATTGTGGTTGCAATTAGCTGCAGGTGTGATGTTTGCACCTGCAGCTTGTAGAGTGATGAAGTCATCCAAAACAAGTTGCCTAGGTAGAGTCTCAGGGTCATTGGCTTATACCCCCACAAACACTTGAAATTAAAGACACCATTTAACTAACTTCTTTTATTGTTGGTTGAACTCACACTAGCCTATCCTTCTGAGTTTGTTGTACTATATTAATTTCTATGTTCTTGGAAAGAGAACCTGGGTATTTGTATTTTTTCTTCATTTGAACAAAATTTTTAAGCAGTTCCTAGAAAGAGCTGGCTATAATGTCTCAAAGCTTCCCATTATCTCTCTTGGATGGTGTTTTAGTCAGCTGTTTGACCACTGTGACTAAAAGACCTGACCAGAACAACTTTAGAGGAGGAGGGGTTTATCTGGGGGGGGGGCTCATGGTTTCAGAGGTCTTAGTCCATAGACAGCTGGCTCCATTCCTTGGGGATTGAGGTGAGGCTGAACATCATGGCAGAAGAGTGTGGTGGTGGAAACTGGCTCATGTGATGATCAGGAAGCAGAGAGAGGGCTCTCCATCTGCCAAATACAAATATATACCACTAAGCCACGCCCCAATGCCCCATCTGCTCCAGCCCTACCCCACCTGCCTTCAATTACCACTCAATTAATCCCACCAGATAATTAATTCCCTGATTGGGTTAAGGTTCTGATAATCGAGTTTCTCCTCTAAACCTTCTTGGATTGTCTCACACATGAGCTTTTGGGAGACACCTCACATCCAAACCACAACAGATAGAAAGCCTCGTTTCTGCAAAGAGGGGATAAAGGAATAAAGCAAAGGTTTTGTCATATTGCAAAGAGTCACAATTTGGGGACTGGCTGTTTAGGCACCCTTCGCTATCTATTCACATAAAATCCAGCAAGTGGTCCCATGTTATCTAGTTCACAACTATAGTATTATTTTGAATGGTAATTTTTCATGGCCCATCCATATTTTCCCATGTACAATTAGTTCCTTAGTACTTAACACAGTCCTTTTTGCCCATTATATAGTTATTAAACAGTCTTTTAAAAAATGAAGTGGAGGATAATGGAGTGACATGATCTGTGGGTCATTGACAGTTTTAATTAAGTAGATTTTTTTTTGTTTGTTTGTTTGTTTTGCTCCTTTATCTCTCCTCCCAATCTCCTTTACTTAGAAAAAGAATTAACCTGCAATTCTCAGTTTTCTCTGTCATGGTCCCTCCTGGGAGTGCTGAGATAACTGAGTTGGACTTGACATTGACTTGGTAGCCTTGCTGATGGATCTAGCTGGTCATGACATTACATTACACAGCACTTCAAGGGGCATACCATAAAGTTGCAGGGCAAGAGTGCTTGCTTGAGTGCTGGACTGAGGAGGAGGTAACTCTGCAGATTAGCTGATCAAGACGTGACCTGATTAGCTGGCAATGCCTTTTCTACCCTTGGATCTGTTTCATGAGCACTGAAGCTTGTATCAACAGACTTTGAAAGGATGAAGACATGGATATTCTCCAATTGTTTGACTTCTGACCTTTCAGATGACCTGTATTTCTCTAATAGACTACAGGCTAACAGGTCACAGCACAGCATGTATAGGACCAGACTGATGAAGACCTAGCTGGGATCTCACAGCATCTTGGTGGATCACAAAGTAAAGAACAAGGAACGTCATACAGACCCTGAGGTTAGAGGTCAACAGGATTCTCTCTTACAACTTTATTAGGCAATCATCTACTAAAGACTTCATTAAGTGGACACATCATCCTTACAACCCTTAATAACCACAGAGAGAATGATCTTTGACTTTGAAACAGTCATCACTGATGACTTCAACAAGATTGTTGTAATATTTTAGAGGATTAGCAAGAATTATTTTAGTCTCAAACTCTCTGAAAAACTTTTAAGTAGTGTGCCTACTTTTAAATCTTGAGAAAATGACTATCTTTAAAAATATAATATCTAGTTAGTATAATACATGGACATGACAGATGACATATTTTTGATAGGAATTTTCTTCATTTCAAAGAGAAAAAAAATCAGTGTCCTTTTTTATAGACAGCATCAAATCCTCCACGAAAAATCATATTATATATATATATTTATGTATATGTATATAAAACAAAACTTTATAACATTTCGCACTAGCAAAAGGATTATTCTGCATTCAATGTGTTAATTTCAAAATTGAACTAGCTCGAACTAATAAAAGCCCAGGTGTCTAAGTGCCTTATTCCTACAAATTCCTGTGTCTCCTGGGTTCCAATTCTAACTTTCTATAATTTGGATGAGTGATTTTATTAGAGGAATTTTTCTTCCATATTTACAAAATAACCTCTAAGGAATTTTGCTTCTTTATCTATGAGATGCAAACCCAGAGGTTGGTCTTTCCTCTGAAGCAACAACAGGAGTTGTTCAAACTACATACGTACCTTTTTTTTTGTACGGGGTACTGAACTCAGGGGCACTCAGCCACTGAGCCACATCCCCAGCCCTAATTGTATTTTATTTAGAGACAGGAACTCACTGACTTGCTTAGCACCTCACTTTTGCTGAGGCTGGCTTTGAACACTTGATCTTCCTGCCTCAGGCTCCTGAGCTGCTGGGATTATGGGCATGTGCCACCGCGTCTGACACATATGTACTTCGATAGTTCATTTACACATACTTTTCTTAGTTTGAATATATGTTGAGAAACCAGAGAGATCATTGTTAGCATAAAAACAATGATTAAAATTGATGGATCAGCAGCTCATACCTAGTTTGGGATTCTTTGAGTGAAGACTTGTTAAAGTTTCAAGTCCAGAGCTGTAACATCTCCAGAGATTCCAGTTTTCTTTTAGCAGTGTTCTCCTTATGATGTTGTTTGCAGGAAAATCATCATGGTATTTAAATAGAAGGCTGTATTTTTGTGGGCTATAGTGTGCCCTTATTTCTAAGCTCAGACATGGCAGAGTCGATCCAAGGTGCTATGCTGCCCAGACGCTCCCCTGCCAGGACAGGTGCTCCTTTCCTCGATTTCCAGTTGTGTTGACATCAGATGGCTCATTGCTGAGTCCCTTCCCAGCACTTGCCTTCCACCAACAGGGAACTGACTTGTTAAAGCTTAAACCCTCTTCCTGGGGCAGTACACTTCAAGGGGTAAGTGTTGCAGGGCCTGACTCCCTAAACTCGTGTGGAGCAAATCTGAAGACTCATCCAATTCTAGCCTTCCTCAAGATTGGCTGTGATCTTTGCGTTTCTGTTTCACTGTCCCCTTTTACCAACTCCTGCTTTCATCCCTCTCTTATCAGTTCCCCAATAAAGTCCTGACACTTCTATTATTAATTATTTTGAGTCTCAAGGAGCTCAAAGGAACACAGGAGTACAAAGTTTAGATGCTCCCTGAAACTTTCTCTTTTGCAAACACTGCTCTTTTATTCTCTCTCTGTGTATGTGTTTGTGTGTGTGTTTTAAAGCTTCTACATTCAGGCTCTGCAGATGGGCCATTTTAGTAGAACTTCTGTTAATATATTTCTAAATCTTTTAGTGCTAAGCCAAGCACCTAAAACTAATTCTACTAGGCTATTGCTAGGCCATGAGATTATCGCCCCAAACAGACTTGGAAACAGCATGTGCTGAGAGCAGAGGAGCTAATGGGGAAGACCATCTTAGTGAGCACACACTAAACCATCTGCAAGACCTCATGTCTCAGAATGCTAGTGACCGGGTGACTGCACTCTCTAAACACAAAAGGAAATGTTTCAAAAGTCAGGCGCCAAGAATGATTTGTTTTGCACTTAGTAAATCCCTTACAAAGCAGTCAGAAGTATGGATTGATCTCCTGGAAGGTTTGCCCCTCTGTCATGCATACATGGATATATGGCCCTGGGGGATTCTTCCATTTCCTGAGAAGATAAATGGTGTATGGTATAACTAAAACTTAGCATTTGCATGTTATTGGGAGATAATTTGGGGTTTTCTGGAGGGAAGCTTCAGGGATATTATAAAGAGATTGTGAGGCAGAAATATGAAAAAGAGATGGGCAGAAAACAGGAAGAGCAATAGGAAGGAATCATGCCCCATTTCAGTCCACACTGGCTCTCTGACTACATCATCTATTCATTCATTCATTTATTCATTTATTCTCCCAGTTATTCAATGTATGGCTGACTGAGTTAGAAATATTGGATATTCAGATTGACACTCATTTAGAGTAACAAGTGTGGCAAGTACATAATTTCCAAATCTGACCAGTTTAGCCTAACAAAAGCCCATATGGCTAAGTGACTTATTCCTAAAAACTTCTCCCATCCCTCTATTAAGAAGATATCAAAATGATGGAAATGAAATGACTATTAATTTTGTGACAACTTGTGGAATGCCCTGGCAAGCTATCTTGCAGGTAATACTTGAGGCCGAGTGGGCATTCAGTCAAGCATTGTGACACAGCAAGACAGCTCAAGGACAGCAGTTTGCTAGGCTCTCTGAACTGTGCAGATGGGCAGCACAATGGACGATGAACAGTATGGCTTGTCAATTTCCCACTTGTGAACAGTCAAATTGGTGTGCACAAGTATTATGTTCATCTGAAATTAGGAGACTTTTGTGATTTATTTCTATTGCCTGTCTTTCATTGTCCTTTTACTGTTCCTTTTCAGATGCATTTGATGGCAGTAGTGGTGATAGGAGAAGCTCCTAAAAGCCAAGAAGCTTACTCATTGATTGTATCCACAGTACACCACACTGCCTGGAACCATGTATTGATAAGCAAGTCAGTCAGATAAGGTCCTTGCTCTCAAATGGAGGTGATATGCTACTTAAGAGTATTAGGTGAAACAATATCTCAAAGCAGAGAATATGACTGTTTACACATTTGCTTATAGAGTTTGTGTTAGGTTTTGTCTGGGCAAGAATATTTTTTAGAATACTGCCTGGTAATATGAGGGTATTGTATTTTTGAGGTAATGTAGTAGCATTATGATATGCAAGAGATGCATGCCTGATGTTGGTATTTTTGTATTCTGATTAAAGAATGATGTGTATGGACTTGCCGAAGTTTAAGGTTTAAAAGGGTAGTATATGCTCAATTTGAAATCAGAGAATTGAAGGAGCAAGGGTCAATACATTATTGTTTTCTAGTGGTAGGTGGTTCAATTTTCAGTACTTTGTGTAACACCAATACCAGATGGGAAGTAATTAAGACCACGGAGACATGGACTATGGGCCACATTTACTCTTAGCATAAGGGACTGTTGGAAGTAGATTTCTTAATGTGCTCTCCAAGAGGGATAACATCCCTATTGGTGCCTCAGAAACTTCCTAAACCATGTTTCTGTCAGAAGTCTCCTTCAAAGGATTAATTTTAATAGAGGAGTTATCAACATTTGAGCAACATCTTATGAAGTGAACTGGCCTTGTTTAAGCCTGTAAGCCCTTTACAATTAGGAGTGCTTCCCAGAGCAAGACTTGTCCCAGTTTGGGACCCTGACCTTGGATTGGAGAGAAGTAATTGGATTATAAATGCCCAATGCTTCAGCAATCATCTAAGACCCAGGCAGTATTTTTGATAGCACCATGGAACTGTATAAAACTACATATTCAACATTATGACTGGTACTTTTTAGCTCAATTTTTTAAAAACTTATAAATTTTCTCTAGGTGAGAGTAAATGTATACTCTTTGCCATCTGCTTATCATATATATCTGCACTTTAGAAACTTGTATAAAAGTGATCCAAAGATTTATAAAGTTTAAAAAAATGTATATGTCATTTGTTTTGGGAAATAATCTCTGGGGAGCTTTGGTTTATAAGCTTTTGAATTACGTGAGATAGTGCATGCTATTTAAGCAGCCAATTTGTATTCTGTGATGAGGATGGTTTTTGACTTTGATGGCCTGATGCATAAATAGGAAGAGGTATTATTATTAAACCTTTCCCCATAAGGATCCTTCTGATTGCATTCAATAATGGTTGTATGAAATTAACCCATCTTAAAACTCTGTGGAAAGAGCTGAAAGAAGCAGAAGACAGGTCAGATCGCAAGATAAAAAAGCTGTTCATAGATCTTCTTTGATAACCAGTTGAAACTCAGAAAGTTCACATTATAAGAAACAAAAAAATAATCAGGTAACTGAAAATATAACATCAGCCATTCTTCAGGAAAGTTACTAAATTTAACTGATGAACTAAGGAGCTTGAATACATACGTAGTTTTTCTTTTGATTAATGTTTCTTTTAGGAAGCAAATGAGGATATGTAGAACACTGAACAGACCTAAGGGGGGAGAAAAAAAGCAATCATCTTGAGTAGACATGTGTGATATATTTATTTTGAGATGCAGTTCCTTAGATTTTAAATATTTCTAGAAACTAGTCAGAGAATGGGATATTATAAATAATAAATTTTAAAAAATGCTAAATTGAATTGGAAAATGAATACCCATTTTCTGAAAAGACCCTCAGAAAAGTCACAGATATTATAATTTTATTCCCCCTAAGGTGGCTGTGAGTTTTTAATGTGCATGAGTATGATTTGCATCAATTTACTTGCATGAATCAGGATTTTCAGCCAAGGCAACAGTAAAAACAGAATGAATCATCTCTCTAATTTGGCCAGAAGGTAACTTTTGCCACTATTTCCCTACTTTAGAATTCTTGGCCAGAAAGCATTGCCCTTGAACAGTACAAATTTGTAGTTTATGTTCATTATATATAAGATCTAACACATACAAATAGTGATGTTGCTATGTAGGACATGCTTACCTGATTTACCAAAATATTTTAGCAAAATAGTGACCCAAATGTCAGTTTGGTAGGGATAATATAATACAGTGATTAAGAGTAGTGACTATAGGTCAGACACACTGACACATACTTAGATCTGAATCATGCCTCCCCAACTTGCCAACAGAGAGACTAACAGGAAATTACTTGAGTCCTAAATAGTAGTTACATTGTGTCACAGAGTTGTCAGTAGGATGGAATAAGATATGTATGTAGAGGTTGGCATGGTGTTTGACATACAAAGTAATCTTTATCTACTGAAAATAGTTGATTTGGACAATTCTTTTGAAAACACAAAGGAATTCTTTCCCCTGGGCACTTTTTTTTTTTTTTTCCTATGCTGGGGATTGAACCCAGGGCCTTGTGCACACTAGGCAAGTATTCTGCCACTGAGTCATGTACCCAGCTCCCTTTGGCACTTTTGAGGGATCACAAAATAATTATTTGATAATGGAATGAAATATGTGTGTGTGTATATGTGTGTGTGTGTGTGTGTGTGTATTTAATTACTATTTGTTAGTTCAATGATAAATGTATATGTATATATAAGATATGTATGTACACATACACACACACACACACACACACACACACATATATATATATCTGCAAAGTATATACTACATTAAATTTTTATTGTTGGAAGAGTTAAGAACCTAAAGCTGTTTTTTATATTGGTTTTAACCCATTCCTTTCTTCATGAGTCTAGTTTTATTTCTCCAACTTGTATTTCCCAGTTCAATTTCTCACTGTGGTTTATCCCTGACTGACTGCTTCCTGGTGTCAGTGCTGATCTTTCAACTACATGGAGGTCACAAGCCCACTGCCCTAAGTTTAGACTTCAGAAGATATATCTCTGCTTCATTAACCTATTTATCTTCCTATTTGCTTTAGCAAAATCTTTGGGTCCCAAGAAAGAATGATGCATATTATAATCCATTAAGTCTTTCTCTCTCTTTTTTTTTTTTTATGTATTTGTCCTTTCAGCATTTGTTGAATTATTTCTAGGTTGCAGGCGCAATGTTAAGTTTGAGAAGATAAACCTGACATAATCCTTCCACTAGAGGCACTGGTGGAAAGGTGCATGTCTGTGGGTAATGAGAACATAAAATATAAGTGAATTTGATACAGAATATAAGGAATTTCCATGCTCTAATCTTTAAGGAAGTTAACATGGTCTTGAAAGGCTTTCTGAATCATCTCAAAGACAAGACCAGCAGGATGAATTAGCCTGACTTAGAGGAAGAGAGAGAAGTAGAAAAGTGTGTTCTGGCTGGAAACCAGTGCATGCAGAGACATGGAGGTAAAGAGAGAATGGTTTCCTCTGAGAATTACAAGTGAAAAAGTTTCTGTAGTGTGCAAGGGTGGGAAAGTAAGCCCCCACCCTTGTCATATTGTCTTCTCTTAGTGCAATAAAAACCACAATTGACACTTTATGAATCTTAATGCAAAAAAAAAAAAATCATAATTGACACTTTCATAAGATCTGATTCCTTGGAATTGAAATGTCTATCTGGTTACTTTTTTGATGTCCTAGTTAAATAACTTTGTCACTGTTTTTTGAGACAATGTGACTTCTACCACAATCAGTGTCCAACAGGTATATTCCACAAGGCCATTACAGCCCAGGGAGGCCTCCTGAGTGGACTATACCTCATTGTTCCTGTCATAGGAATCTCTGCAGTGAGCTTGGCACTGTCTTTGGAGTGACTTTCTTCTCTCCAGACATCAAAGGCATTTGCTGAAGTTCTATCTGTTGATCATGCCATATTCACGTATCATGAGAGATAAGAACCAAAATATGTGGACTCAGTGCTTTGTACTTTGGCAGATGGTCTTTAACTTCTAAATTTTTTATCAAATTTTGAATCCCTCATTAGGGTAGAGCTGATTTAATTATGGAAATGACAACTATTCTTAAGTCTTCCTCTAGCTTTGATTTAATATTCAGGGTAACATGAATTGTTCCCAATGGTGTCTCTTAGAAAGGTGATCCTAGGGTTGTGATTATAAGAATGAATGCTGACACCTCCAATTTCAGCACCTAATCAGGCACTTTCTACATCAAGCATACTTTCCAAATATTTATCCAATCAAAACAACAGGCAGGAGGGCTTGGGAAAAAGACTAGCTGAAAAGTCTAAGACAAAGATATCTTCATGGTTATTGGTGTAGCCGCCTCTAATGTAGTATAGTGCTCTGTGGAGAGACTGCGTACGTGAAATTCCTAACTAAATTGCATTTCATCTAGAAGTCAGGAGCTGACTTGGTCAACAAGAATTGCAAGACTACTAACAATGAGAGCAAATAAAGAGGGGTTGGGAAAGTTTTCCAGTTGCTCCTTTGGGATTTCCAGCCTCTGTCAGCCTAGGTGGAAGGAGGAAAACAGTGGCAATTGCTTGTGCTGCTTTTTCTGTGAATTCTGCTGGGTTCAATGTGTTCTGTGTAGTCATTTTATAGGCCCTTTCATCTCCGGATCAACGAAATGACTACAGGACATACACAAATGGGATGGGATAATGTGTGAGAGAAGGTTTTGTGAATTTTGAAATGCCGTATGTCTGCATATCACATTCTTGTTGCCAGCTTCTGTCTGAGGAATCATTAGGAAGCTGTGAAGTGAAGTGATTCAGGGTGTGTGTTTGGGTCTCAGCTGGCCTGTTCCCCACTGTGTTGTAGTGGGTGAGTCATCAAGCTTCTTAGGGTTCAGCTCTCCCCTGCAAAATGGAAAGAATGACAGACCTTACCACTTGGGAACTATATGTAGTCAATACTGAAGTGTGGAAGGACAAGGGGAGGAGCAGTGAGAGATGAAGTGGGATTTAATTTCCAGCTCCAAACAGCCTCTCTAGAACATGGTATCCTTGACTGAAAACTGAAAGTGATGCTCAAGTCTGAGAAATGTGTGAGAATTAAATGGGACAGTCTGTTCGATACTCTTAGCCCAGGGATTAGAACTCAGTAAAGCAATACATGGTATCAGACTCATTGGAGGACCAAACCCTTTCCATGTTTGTTGCTCTTGATACTTGGGGTCAGGGACCCAATAAGAGTTTAGCTATATATCTGATGAATTTGTTTTCACATGCGCAAAATCCCTATTAAATGTAAATGGTAAAATGTAGTCACCTTGTTTGCCTCATTTTACATGGGAGCCAGTCTCAGCTTCTGTTAATGATGGTGCTTCACCTGATATACAGTGTGTGATGTTGGTAACTTTAGTAGGCAACAGTAGCAGCAGGCTGATGAGTGAGAAGAAGGACATGAGATAACTTTAGGGTCTTTCAAGGGCAACCATGGCCTTAGCAGGTGTAGACAATGGTGACTTTAGTGATGCTGTGGTCTGAACATTTGTGTTTCCCCCAAATTCATATGATGAATCCTAACCCCAAAGTAATGGTATTATGATGTGAAGGTTTTGGGAGGAGGTTAGGTCATGAAGGTGGAGATTAATGGGTTTAGTGTCCTTATGAAGGACACCCGATGGTGTGTCTTTCTTTGTCTTTCTCCTTCCTTCCTCTCTTTCTCCTTCCTTTCTCCTTTCTCCTTTCTTCTCCCTTCCTTCCTTCCTTCCTTCCTTCCTTCCTTCCTTCCTTCCTTCCTTCCTTCCTTCCTTCCTTCCTTCCTTCCTTCCTTCCTTCCTTCCTTCCTTCCTTCCTTCCTTCCTTCCTGTGCAGACATAAAAGGCACTATCAATGAGGAAAGGCCCTTGTTAGATTCCAAATCTGCTAGAGCCATCACCTTGGATTTCCTCACCTCCAGAACTGTGAACAATAAAATTCTGTTGTTTATAAATTAGCCGGTCTAAGGTATTTTGTAATAGCATTCTTAATGGAATAAAGCACTCAGAGAGAAGTATGAAACAGTATCTATAGAATAGACATCAGCCCTCAAATGTGGCCTTCCAAGTAATAGTTGCAGGGAGTCAAGGCACCACTGTGAACCTCAGTGTTGGGTCTGACTTCCAAGTCCTGCTTGAGACCCATTTTCTTCTTCTATTGTCAATTATTTTATGTTAAATAAATTAAAACTAGAATATGAATAAGAAGATACTCCTGGCTTCTGGTAGAATTTTTAATCTTCTTTTTTTTAACCTCCTTTTCCTGTATCTCTTGACCAAGATTGAGGAAGGTAGATAAGGAAGCGGTTCCCATAAGCTAAATCTATGCAGTCTAATACTATGGTGAAGGTACTGGTGACACTTATGGTTTCAATGTGGCCCAAGAAACTCCAGGTTTACAGACAGAGAAGCAGACTATGGGAGGACTCATTCAATCACTTGACAAATATTTCTTACAACTACTATGTGCTTTTTCCTGTTCTGGGAACAAGAGATACAGCAGTGACTACAAAAAGCAAACTCTTTATCCTCCAGAAACTTAGATTTTACAGTGGAAGATGTATTATGAACAAAGATAAAATAGGTGGCAAAAAAAAAAAAAAAGAGATGACTTTCAGTGGTATGGAGAAAAAATAATGTAAGAAAGGTGATGGGAGGAAGGGGTTGTGCTCTTCATGGAATTCCAAAACAAAAATGTTTGGCATTTGGTTCTATTCTACTTGATTGTGTGTAGTTATGATGAAACTATCAAGAGGCAGCTGTTGGCACTGTGAATCCTAGCAGTGAGATCTTCTGAGCAGAGTGGGAATTCTATGTTCCACATCTGAGATGAAGGGTAACCTCCCTACCTGGGTTTCTGTCCTTGAAATATGTTTTTTATTCAGTATTAGAGATGCTTTCCTCTGGTCCCCAAACATGGCCTCTCATCTTCACCTGATGACCTCTAAACTATGCTACCAACTTCAATGATGTGAGAGGCAAGCACATACATGTACAGTGTGATAAATATAAAGCTTTGCCCTCTACAATCACATCACAGAGTAACTAACTGAGAAAATTTGATTCTATTATGAGTCATCATAATAAACCACAAATCTCAGTTTAGTATAATATTTCAGTATCTTTTCTTATAAAGCTTTGTAATGAGAATTGCTTATAGACAATTTCACTGTTAGGAACTTTGCTTCCTTTACTGTTCTTTCCCCATTTCTCTGTTAGGTGCTAATAAGCAGTGAAGTAATCACTTTTGGGCTTTTTTTAAATAAAGAAGGAAGCCAAAAATCAGGTTTGTTCCACTAAGGAACACTCAGATTTTAAATCATAAAGAGTTAACTGCTCTTTCTAACTTATGACTGACTCTTTCAGTGATGTGGCTCATTGTATATTGTGCTTTTCTTTAACTGTCTGAATTTTACGAAGCTGATGTAATCTTTGGCACTAATTGCCAGTACTTAAGAAAAAGTTGTTGATATAAGAGAATGTCATCTTTTCATTTTTCCTAACTGCACTTCATGCCCCATGTTATATACACATACGATCCAGAATATAACCACACACTGGAAACATTATGGAAAGTTTCCCACTAAAGTGGTGTGACTGTGTGTAAGAGTAAAAAATACCTTCACTCAAATGGAAATGATTTATGACCAGGCAGGACTTGAATTGGGGGTGGCCCACAAAGGATTTAGTAACCCAAATAGTGTCTAGAAAGTATACACATTTGGGAAATATTATTGAGATTTTTATCCTGTCCTTTTGCTAGTTTGTTGAACAAATACTTCCCTTATAGCAGAAAACAAAAATTAGAATTTGTTTAAATAGAATGAGTTATTCACAAATTGTCTTTTAAATAAGAAAACATTCGTTTTGTTGGCAAAATTATATACTTTAATAGCTCAGTTTTTAAATTCATTTCATTTTCTGTGCCAATTGTTTTTCACTTACTCAAAAATAACATTCATGGTATCATTATCTTTTACAAAGTTAAATATATACTAGTGAAAGCTAACGGTCTTGAAGTGTTTTTTTTTTTTTTTTTTTTTTCCAAGAAAGGACAAAATCTATGTGATATCTTTTTAGTTTTTATTAATTTCATGTGAAGAAAGAAAGGGTCAAATCTTTATAATTTCTATTTTCATGTAGTATGGAAAATTATAAGTGATCATTTGTATTCTGGCAACAAAATTCAATATTGTTTTTTAATTTTATTTTAAACAGTTTCTTAATACATAAGATATACATTTTCTTACTATATAAAATGTGTAAAATTTTAATATTTAAAAATCAACTTAATTATTTTTTTACTCTTAACAAACACTTAACTATCAGTTTTTAGATGTCAGGAATTACACTCATATTTAATATCTGTCAATATTACTATACTCTTTGTAGGAGTCAATGCATATGAGCTGAATTGCTGAAGGACTTACTCAACTTCACAGAACAACTGAATGGAAAAGGTAAATGTGCACCATTTAAGCCCAAATCAAAAGAGCACTGGGTACAGTGCAGGTTAAGTTTGAAGACTCAGGTTCCAGTAAACACAGTTCTACCCTTAATCAGCTATGTGATTTCAGGCCAGTCAATTTAGTTTACTTCCAGTACAATGAAGACAATAAATTATTATTGTATAACTTATCTCAGAGATTGATTTTGAGAATCCAATGAGATGCACCGTATAAATATTTGTATAAACCACAAACATTAATAACAACTACAGTGTTATTTTCCATGTGTTGTAGAACTGGTTCTGATACTAAGTCACTATGGGAATTCCAGAAGTCACTTCTTTGTGAATAGACTCATTTGGAAAATGAAGGTGCAGGATTTAGTGAACAAACTTCAAGGACATTTTAGTTAGGACTCTTCGGTTCAAGCAAGTCAGAGAACAATCTCCTCTCTTCAAAGAGTTCAATAAGAATCAATTAATAGGAGAAATAATTATGCATTTGACTTTAAACATTACCTCCCCTTCTAACTAGAATGTTCTACCAGTTATATCTTCACAAGATTTATGAAGGTACCTAATTGTTTTAACAGTTCTTAAAGAATATTAAAATCAATTTTTGCTATTTTCTCTAGAGTTGGAGTAGTTGTTTTAAAAGGTATTTATTCTTATCTATTAAAAGTTTTAGTATGCATCCCAAATAATAAATACTTATGTATAGGATTATGCAATTATAGTTATTTATAAATGTACATGTAATTATGTACATTTTGAAACATGTAGTCTATTAATTAGAAAAGAATATACTGAGGATGAAAAAATACATAATATCTCAGGGTGCAATATAAACAGTTTCTCATTAATGATATGATTTTTTGGTTATTTTAAATAGTCCCATCAATAATTTTGAATAGTTAGCTCTGTTCTTGTCAGATCTGGTTTGATACACATTATCTATACACTACTATGCAGCAAATAGTGTGATCATGTCAGGAATAGGAAGATTACTAAGTCTACCCATTTTTTGCTTTTTCTTTTACTTTCAGGGAAAAAAAAAAAACACTTGTTTTGTGACAATTTGTTTAATTAATGCTAAATAATATAATCTTTCAACCAACTTATCTGCACAACCCCAAACTATAGTACACTGCAATATGTTTTAGAAACAAGTGCAGGCTCCATGACTTTTCCACTTTTACTGCAGAAATCTTGCACAGCAGATGGGACTCTTGGTCTTCTGAGTCAAAGAACTGAAGAGAGGTATCAAGAGAAGGCTTCAGTGATGACTACGTGTGAAATATAATAAAACTCAATTTTTTCTTATATCAAGATTTTAAAATCCATGTAAATAAGATTGATCTGTCTATTCCCAACTGATTTAAATTGTGAACTTTTTTTCAAATGTTTGGGGTCCCATTTGAAATATAAAAATATTCCAGAATTACATATCCTCTCATGTTCATATGTTTAGAAAAAAAATATGCATTGTGGTAAATTACAGTAATCTCCCTCATCCACATTCTTGAACCTCCAGTGGATACCCGAAACCATGGATAGTACCAAACCCCATACATGCTATGATTTTCCTATTCATCTGAATAGTAGATCTTAGCAACCCAGACATGCTGTTTGTTCCCTTTTATTATTGAGAATGCTCACCATTTTACTTAAAGGAAGTACTTTGCATCTTCTCCTTGGCAATTCCAAATTGCCAGCATCATTACTTCTGTGCTTTGGAGACATTATTAAGTAAAATAAGGGTATCTTGAACACAGCCACCATGATGCTACAACAGTAGATCTGATAACTGAAGTGGCTGCCAAGTGACTAGCAGGTGAGTAGTGTATACAGCATGGAAGTGCTGGACAATGGCATGATTCACCTGCTGGATGAGATGGAGTGGGACAGAGAAAGATGTCATGTTAGTGCGGAATATAATTTATTTTTATTTATTTATTTTTTCACATGTAGTTTAATATTTATGAATTCTATACATCTGGAATTTTCCATTTAATACAGTGCTTGACTGCAGGTAACTGAAACCATGGAAAGTAAAACCACAGATAAGGGAGAGGGACTATGTATATTTATACATAGATAAGAAGGAACTGTGTATACATATTTATTACAAACATGAAAATAGAATATTTAGATTAAAGGGGTCAAGATAAAATATACATAAGAGGAGGCTTTAATGTTTGATTTTCCTGCTATTGGTGGTTGGTGTACATGCTACTTTGTTTTTGTTGTTTGTTTGCTTTGGTGCTGAGGATTGAATCCAGGGCCTCCCTCATGCTAGGCAAGTGCTCTACCACCAAGCTATACTCCAAGCCCTGTGCACCCTACTTTCAAAAACACTGTTTTAGGAGCTATTGGTTGAAATTTCCCCCTTGGTTTTCAAGCAAGGCAGGAAAGAGATGAATAATCATAAACAAGGAGCTGACTATGGTAGGTGAATGTGTTTATGACTTTCCTTTCTTCCCACCCTCCCAGGTGCAATTGTGCTTAGAAATGTAGGCCAGAGTCTCTGATTCCCTTGGTTCTATCCCTATCATCTGAATTCTCAAGCTCCCAAATGGACTAAAGACTTCAAGTTTGATTGGCAAATCCTCTAAAAGAGACAACTTTATCTTCAAATTTGTCAATTGAGATGAAAAGCAGGCCCCTGAACCCTTAAACTAAGGAATAGGGTCAGTTTGTCAGGGTTGGGCAGAGACATAGAGCACATGAGACTTGCTGAGAATGATAACTCAGTCTTCTAAAGCATGGATTGTATTAACTGAGCAGGTGATACATATTGCTGTTTCTAAACTTTACTGATACTTCTGGTATAAATAGCATCTATAGAGACATGTGGCTATTAAGTAGTGAGCTTATTATATATTCTATTTAACCTACTAAATGATATACCTACTTCTTTTCTTTCACAAATTTAATTTGTTATTGCATGCCTATATTTGCTGAAAGTGATTATATTGATTCAAAAGCTAAAAATTATTTATTCTGTTACATAAATAAACTGTTGAATACTTATGGTTTTTGGATAAGCATGGTCAAATGATAATTACATTCACATTTTTTGGTATCAATTTTCTGTTACTCTAATTTGTTCAAACACTTTTATGTACAATAGTCGCTCATTAAATCAGGCATTCCTTAAATGGTATTAATTAGCATGTGTAAAATCTACCTTGAAAAACTCATTTAATTTTACAAATTATACTACTCTGTGATAGTATCCCTGGAGCTTCATCAAGTCTCTGATTTCTAAATAATTTTGAAGTAAAAAACATTTTTAATAAAAAGTACACTAAAAATTCTCTTCTTGATCATAGTTAGAAGGAAGACATTGCATTCATCTTGTTTTCTTTTTTTTTTTTTTTTTTTTAAAGTACTGGAAATTTAACCCAAGGCACCTAACCACTGAGCAACACCTCCAGCCCTTTTATGTTTTATTTAGAGATAGGGTCTCACTAAGTTGATTAGAGTATTGCTAAGTTGCTAAGATGGCCTTGAACTTGTGATTCTCCTGCCTCAGCCTCTTGAGCTGCTTGGATTACAGGCGTGTGCCCTCATGCCCAGCTCAGACATTGCATCCACCTTTCAAGTATCTCTTGGAAGTTTTATCTATCAACCTACAAAGGGGGTTTTAAATACTAGGTTCTGTGTGAGGCCTGGTTAGTAGGGCAAGGTCTCTATTTTGAAATGAAAGACTTTAGTAGAAGAGCACTAAGGTGCAAGTTAAAGGTTGTTGTTGATGTAAAAAGACACTCAAATTCTACTGTAATCCAGGGGACAGGAGCCTTGGGATAGGAGTAGAGGGAGAGATTAAAACAATTTTTATGGAGAGTTAACTAGTTTATCTCCACTGAGGTGAACAGAGCTGAACACTATGTCTGAAAGAGGAAACTTCATGAGCATTACCATGGAGAGCAATGTTTGGGGAAGGGGAAGTTGGTGTAGTGTCGCCAACCAATGAGATTAGTGTGACATGGAAAGAATCACAGAAAATAAGGCAGGATAAATAGTTTGGGGTCATAGTCTGCCTTTGATGGTGGGGATAAGTTCAGATGATGAATCCTGTAGCATAGGAAAGAGACAGTACTGATGGCAGTAACTACTGCCATCAGTCATATTAATACCATTTTGGGGCTCAGTAGGAAAACCTGTGGCTATGAGACATTATGAGAACGATGAGGAAAAAATGTCTGTTATTCTGAATTTTCCAAGCAAAGATGGAACATGATCAGATCTATAGTTGGAAGAACAAAACAAACAAAACACCATTTTCATGTCAGTGAGAAAGATGGATTGGAGGGGAAGGAAATTGAAGGCTAGTTTGAAGGTTATTATAGTACTGCAAATGCGTGATGATATAGTATGAATTAGTAGAGTTAGAGGAAATGGAAAGAAAGAGGACACTGAAAAAACTTTACAGTGGTCAATTAAACATTTGATGATTGATAAGATTTGGAGAGTGAAAGAGAAAGAGAAGAACAAAACTTGAAGCCAGGACCTAGTCTGGGAATTTGAGTGGTTCTGAGTCAATCATTTATTGCTGTGTAACAACTCCGAAATTCAGTAACTGAAAAATCATTTTCTAACCTTGTAAATCCGTGGGTCAACCAGAGTCCTCCTGATGTTCTTTGAGCTTGTATACGAGACTGTCTGCTCACACGGGGGCAGTTAAGGCAGTTCATCCCCTTACTGAAACCCAGGGTAGCTGGGGATCTCTCCATTATACCTCTCGTTCTCCTTGTACCAAGTGTTAGCCAGGGCATAGTCTTGTGGCAATGACATGACCATGAGCATTATTTCTCATGGCTGCAAGATGTCCAAAGGGAATATGTTGGGGGTCAGAGGGGCTCCTGATCACATCGGCAGCAAGGAAGTTAATTGACATAAGCACACTCAGGTGATTTTATTGACCACGCACACAATGTATGCGCATGTGTTCTCGAGCACTAATTGCCTGCTCCGAGCGTCTTGCCTAATCTTTGTGTAAGAGGCGTGGCCCTGCTCTCTGCCTCCTGGAGGTGATATAAGCGTAGGCCGAGCAAAACATGCCACAGCAGCCATTAGCAAAAAAAGCAGTAGAAGAAGACACACACGGAAGCAGCTAGGACACACGCCGGCAGCAGCCAGAGGGAAAAACATGCGGCAGCAGCTAGTAGGGAAAAGTGGTGGCAGCAGCCAGAAGAAAGAACACAGCAGCTAGTAGGGACACACAGCAGCCATTAGCAAAAAAGCAGCTAGACGCGGGGCAGCAGCCAGAAGGAAAAATACGTGGCAGTAGCTAGTAGGGACATACGCAACAGCAGCCAGAAGAAAGGAAAAACAGGCGCGGCAGCAGCGAGTAGGGGCAGCGGCAGAAGGCAGATCTCAGAACGGAGAACTGAGACGCATCACTAAAACACCTTAGGTAGACGTACCCTTAGTTCACAGGATGCAGGACGCACCAGTAAGCAGCAGACCTTAAGTGAGGCATAGCAAGTCTCTCTTCCTCTAAGCAAAGCCTGTCCTTCTCTCAAGGTCTCTCTTAAGCAAAGTTTCTTTCTCTCTGATAAGCAAAGTCTCTCTCTCTCTCTCTCTCCTCTCAAAGCAAGTAAACCTCATTTCCTCTATCCTCTATAAACAAGCAAGAAAGCAGTGCACTAAAGAGAAAGATAGAAGTGCCTCAGTTTCCACTCCACCACCCATAAGACCCGTGCAAGTTGTTGCTGTAAGGGGTGACAAATATCCACGGATTTTGTACCACAAAGAGCCAGCGACAGGAATATGAGAGGCTTTTTAAATTCCAGCTTTAGACAGAAATGGTATTTTGTCTTTTCTTGCTACATGCCACAAACTACAGAAAGTCACATGACTAAATACTAGTCAAGGGGTGAGAAAATTCATTCTGCCTACATCGAGGACATGGTAGGAATGTGGATGCTAGGATGATTAAGAATTAGGGACAATGAGAAGAGTCTACCATGACATGGTATGGACATATTTTTAAATGCAAAAGATAAGTTTGGGAATAAATCCATAAGAAGAAGAAAACACTTTATTTTGTTGTACTCTGTGGTACCGATGAATGAATGTGGAAACTGGAGGATCAGCCAAAGGATGATTAAACTTAAATAGCCCATTTTAAATGAAGAACTATAGCTTTCTAGGTTGTTTTCACTGGACTACTACCAGGCAGCCCCTCTGCAAATGATTTTGAGCCACTAAAATCAGGAAAGGAGGCATAGGAATTTATATGAAGAGAAAAAACTATCATGAGGAAATTATCACATTCTCCAAGTGAAGTTTGTATTTATTTGGTAAAATAACAGTAAAGTTTTAATTAGTTTGGGCAGAGTTGCCAATCTTAAGTTATTCAAATTCCAAGTTAGTTGTTTTTAAAAATATTGAGAATATTTGGAGTTGCTAAAATGCAGTGGATGATAATTTGAATAAATGAAAAAACAGGAACAATGAAAAAGTACACACAGATTATGTTGTTTTTCATCCTATTATGAAAAAAATCTTGACACTTCTGGAAGAGTTAGAGAAAGCACTACACTAGAATTTTTATATTTGTCACTGTGTTGCTGACCAATGTGCTTTCTACAAGGATGGCATTCATGGTTGGTAAACATGCTTTCTGGAAGAGAATACTGCAACACAGAAAGAAAAAGGCCCTGGGACACATGAAATTATACTGTCATTGAAAATGCCATTAAATTCCTTAACATTTTTTTTTTTTATTGTAAACAAATGGGATACATGTTGTTTCTCTGTTTCTACATGGCATAAAGCCATACCATTTGTGTAATCATAAATTTACATAGAACAATGTTGTTTGATTCATTCTGTTATTTTTTCCCTTCCCCCCACCCCTCCCACCCCTCTTTTCCCTCTATACAGTACTTCCTTCCTCCATACTTGCCCCCCTCCCTAACCCTAACTCTAACCCTAACACTAACCCTTCCCTCCCCCCCATTATGTGTCATCCTCCACTTATTAGCGATATCATTCGTCCTTTGGCTTTTTGAGATTGGCTTAACTCACTTAGCATGATATTCTCTAATTTCATCCAATTGCCTGCAAATGCCATAATTTTATCATTCTTTATGGCTGAGTAATATTCCATTGTATATATATACCACGGTTTCTTTATCCACTCATCAATTGAAGGGCATCTAGGTTGGTTCCACAATCTGGCTACTGTGAATTGAGCAGCTATGAACATTGATGTGGCTGAATCTCTGTAGTATTCTGATTTTAAGTCCTTTGGGTATAGGCCAAGGAGTGGGATAGCTGGGTCAAATGGAGGGTCCATTCCAAGTTTTCCAAGGAATCTCCACACTGCTTTCCAGAGTGGCTGCACTAATTTGCAGCCCCACCAGCAATGTATGAGTGTACCTTTCTCCCCACATCCTCGCCAACACCTGTTGTTGCTTGTATTCTTGATAATTGCCATTCTAATTGGGGTGAGATGGAATCTTAGGGTGGTTTTGATTTGCATTTCTCTTATTACTAGAGATGTTGAACATTTTTCCATATGTTTGTTGATTGCTTGTAGATCGTCTTCTGTGAAGTGTCTATTCATTTCCTTACCCCTTTTGTCGACTGGATTATTTGACTTCTTGGAGTAGAGTTTTTTGAGTTCTTTATAGATTCTGGAGATTAGTGCTCTATCTGAAGTATGATTAGCAAAGATATTCTCCCACTCTGTAGGCTCTCTCTTCACATTGCTGATAGTTTCCTTTGCTGAGAGAAAGCTTTTTAGTTTGAATCTATCCCAGTTATTGATTCTTGCTTTTATTTCTTGTGCTATGGGAGTCCTGTTAAGGAAGTCTGGTCCTAGGCCGACATGTTGAAGATCTGGACCTACTTTTTCTTCTATAATCTGCAGGGACTCTGGTCTGATTCCGAGGTCCTTAATCCATTTTGAGTTTAGTTTCGTGCATGGTGAGAGATATGGGTTTAGTTTCATTCTGTTGCATATGGATTTCCAATTCTCCCAGCACCATTTGTTGAAGAGGCTATCTTTTCTCCATTGCATATTTTTGGCACCTTTGTCTAGTATGAGAAAATTGTATTTATTTGGGTTTGTGTCCGTGTCCTCTATTCTGTACCATTGATCTACCTTTCTATTTTGGTACCAATACCATGCCGTTTTTGTTACTATTGCTTTGTAGTAGAGTTGAAGATGTGGTATTGCAATACCCCCTGTTTCACTCTTCCTGCTAAGGATTGCTTTAGCTATTCTGGGTTTCTTATTCTTCCAGATGAATTTCATAATTGCTTGCTCTATTTCTGTAAGGTACGTCATTGGGATTTTAATTGGAATTGCATTGAATTTGTATAGCACTTTAGGTAGTATGGCCATTTTGACAATATTAATTCTTCCTATCCAAGAACATGGAAGATCTTTCCATCTTCTAAGGTGTTCTTTAATTTCTTTCTTTAGTGTTGTATAGTTCTCATTGTAGAGGTCTTTCACCTCTTTTGTGAGATTGATTCCCGAGTATTTTATTTTTTTCGAGGCTATTGTGAATGGGGTAGTTTTCCTAATTTCTCTTTCTGAAGGTTCATCACTTATGTATAAAAATGCGTTGGATTTATGGGCATTGATCTTGTAACCTGCTACTTTACTGAATTCACTTATGAGTTCTAAGAGTTTTCTGGTGGAATTTCCAGGTTCCTCTAAATATATAATCATGTCATCAGCAAACAGGGATAGTTTGAGTTCTTCTTTTCCAATTCGTATCCCTTTAATTTCTTTGGCTTGTATAATTGCTCTGGCCAGAGTCTCAAGAACGATGTTGAATAGAAGTGGTGAAAGAGGGCATCCCTGCCTTGTTCCAGTTTTTAGGGAGAATGCTTTCAGTTTTTCACCATTTAGAATGATATTAGCTGTGGGCTTAGCATAAATGGCCTTTACAATGTTAAGGAATGTTCCCACTATCCCTATTTTTTCTAGTGTTTTGAGCATGAAGGGGTGCTGTATTTTATCAAATGCTTTTTCTGCATCTATTGAAATAATCATGTGATTCTTGACTTTAAGTCTATTAATATGGTGAATTACGTTTATTGATTTCCTGATGTTGAACCAACCTTGCATCCCTGGGATGAAACCCACTTGATCATGGTGCACTATCTTTTTAATATGTTTTTGTATGCGATATGCTAAAATTTTGTTGAGAATTTTTGCGTTGATGTTCATTAAGGATATTGGTCTGAAATTTTCTTTCCTTGATGAGTCTCTGTCTGGTTTAGGTATCAGTGTGATATTGGCTTCATAGAATGAGTTTGGGAGGGTTCCCTCCTCTTCTATTTTATGGAATACTTTGAGGAGTATTGGAATGAGCTCTTCTTTAAAGGTTTTGTAGAACTCGGCTGAGAACCCATCTGATCCCGGACTTTTCTTTGTTGGTAGGCTTTTGATGATTTCTTCTATTTCAGTACTTGAAATTGGTCTATTTAAATTGTGTATGTCCTCCTCCTTCAGTTTAGGCAATTCATATGTCTCTAGAAACCTGTTGATGTCTTCGAAATTTTCTATTTTGTTGGAGTATAGATTTTCAAAATAGCTTTTAATTATATTTTGTATTTCAATCGTGTCTGTTGTGATATTTCCTTGTTCATTCCGAATTTTAGTGATTTGGTTTTTCTATCTTCTCTTTGTTAGTGTGGCTAAAGGTTTATCAATTTTGTTTATTTTTTCGAAGAACCAACTATTTATTTTGTCAATTTTTTGTATTGTTTCTTTTGTTTCAATTTCATTGATTTCAGCTCTGAGTTTAACTATTTTCTGTCTTCTACTACTTTTGGTGCTGTTCTGTTCTTCTTTTTCTAGGGCTTTGAGCTGTAGTGTTAGGTCGTTTATTTATTGAGTTTTACTTCTTTTATTAAATGCGCTCCATGAAATAAATTTCCCTCTAAGTACTGCTTTCATAGTGTCCCAGAGATTTTGATATGATGTTTCTTTGTTCTCATTTACCTCTAAGAATTTTTTAATTTCCTTCCTAATATCTTCTGTTATCCATTCATCATATAATAGCATATTGTTTAATCTCCAGATGTTGGAATAGTTTCTGTGTTTTACTCTTTCATTTGTTTCTAACTTCAATCCATTATGATCTGATAGAATACATGGTAGTGTCTCTATCTTCTTGTATTTGCTAACATTAGCTTTGTGGCATAATATATGGTCTATTTTCGAGAAGGATCCATGTGCTGCTGAGAAGAAAGTGTATTCGCTCTTGGTTGGATGGTATATTCTATAAATGTCCGTTAAGTCTAAATTATTGATTGTGTTATTGAGATCTATGGTTTCTTTGTTCAATTTATGTCTGGAAGATCTGTCCAGTAGTGAGAGAGGCGTGTTAAAATCACCTAGTATTATTGTGTTATGGTCTATTTGGTTTCTGAAATTGAGAAGGATTTGTTTGACATACATGGATGAGCCACTGTTTGGGGCATAGATGTTTATGATTGCTATATCTTGCTGATTTATGCTTCCCTTAAGTAGTATGAAATGACCTTCTTTATCCCTTCTGACTAACTTTGGCTTGAAGTCCACATTATCTGAAATGAGGATGGATACTCCAGTTTTTTTGCTGAGTCCATGTGCATGGTATATTTTTCCCCATCCTTTCACCTTTAGTCTATGGGTATCTTTTTCTATGAGGTGAGTCTCTTGCAGGCAACATATTGTTGGATCTTTCTTTTTAATCCAATCTGCCAGTCTATGTCTTTTGATTGATGAATTCAGGCCATTAACATTCAGGGTTATTATAGAGATATGATTTGGTTTCCCGATCATTTGGTTCATTTTTTAAATTTTATTTATTTATTTGTTTGACACAACTTGTTTCCTCCTTTATTTGACAATTCCTTTAGGATAATTCCTCCCTTTGCTGATTTGCTTCTTTGTTTTTCATCTCTTCCTCATGGAATATTTTGCTGAGAATGTTCTGTAATGCTGGCTTTCTTTTTGTAAATTCTTTTAGCTTTTCTTTATCATGGAAGGATTTTATTTCATCGTCAAATTTGAAGGTAAGTTTTGCTGGGTATAAGATTCTTGGTTGGCATCCATTTTCTTTCAGGGCTTGAAAAATGTTGTTCCAGGCCCTTCTAGCTTTTAGGGTCTGGATTGAAAAATCTGCTAAAATCCGTATTGGTTTCCCTCTGAATGTAATTTGGTTCTTTTCCCTCGCGGCCTTTAAAATTCTGTCTTTATTTTGTATGTTCGGTATTTTCATTATAATGTGCCTTGGTGTGGGTCTGTTGTAATTTTGTGTATTTGGAGTCCTATAAGCCTCTTGAACTTGATTTTCCATTTCATTCTTCAGATTTGGGAAATTTTCTGATATTATTTCATTGAATAAATTGTTCATTCCTTTGGCTTGTTTCTCTAGGCCTTCCTCAATCCCAATAATTCTTAAATTTGGCCTTTTCATGATATCCCATAGTTCTTGTAGATTCTGTTCATGATTTCTTACCATCTTCTCTGTTTGTTCAACTTTGTTTTCAAGGTTAAATATTTTGTCTTCAATGTCTGAGGTTCTGTCTTCCAGGTGTTCTATCCTACTGGATATGCTTTCTATGGAGTTCTTAATTTGGTTTATTGTTTCCTTCATGTCAAGGATTTCTGTTTGTTTTTTTTTTCAATATCTCTAACTCTTTATTGAAATGATCTTTTGCTTCCTGTATTTGCTCTTTTAATTGTCGATTAGTGTGATCATTCAATGCCTGCATTTGCTCTTTCATCTCATCGTTTGCTTCTCTGATCATTTTAATTATGAACATTCTGAACTCCTTTTCTGTCATTTCTTCTGCCACGCTGTCATTGGGTTTTATTGATGTAACATCTAGATTTGTTTGCAGCATTTTCTTTCCTTGTTTTCTCATATTGTTCAGGTATCAGTGGACCACTGAGATATTGCAGATTTCCTCTATTGACTTACAATGTCCCTGAAGATTTCTATATGTATCCTCCCTTAGCCTTCAGTAGGCTGAAGTCTTGGAGGAAGTTGATAATGCAGTGCTCCACAAGGAAGCTGCCTGTCTAGGAGTGGTGGCCTTCAGGTGGGGTATAATCCCTGCTAGTGGGCAGAGGTGCCTCCACTTGTTGACCAATGGTCATCCAAAGGGGACCTAGGCTGCGGGCTGAGGCAAGGCCTGTTTGGGCCTGAGTCTCTGGTTTTACCATCCTTGTGGGGAAACCTTACCCGGCAGGGAAGACTCACCCGGTGGGGAGGTGTCGCTGGTCAATTCCCTCCTACAGGTTCCCCTCAATTTATAGCTACCGCCTGGGCTGGGCTGCCTTCGTCTGCAAAGTTCCCAGGGGCCTGGCCCTACCTCCTGGGCCTGGGAGCCTCACCCTTCGCAGATGAATCTCCTTAGGCAGCCCCTCCTCAGAGAATCTGCCCACAGGCCTGGAACCTTCGCTCCGCCCCTATGCCTGTCTCTGTGCGGCTCTTCCACCCAGAAGCCTTCTAGATCCTAGGACCCTGCTCTGCACCTAATCACCTGGCTATGCGGCCCCTCCTCTGAGCAGCCACCTGGGGCCCCGTAAAATCGCTCTGAGTCCCAGAGACCCGGCACACACCTCTTCCTCCAGACAGCCGCCCAGTATTCCGGTGTGGTCACTAGGAGTCCAAGAAACTCACTGCGTGCCTCCTCCACCCACCAACCACCCGTAGCCCTGGGCAATCAATCACTCTGAGTCGAAGTGACCCTCCCCGTTCCTCCTCCTTCTCCAGATAACCCCCCGGGTGTTCAGGAGCGGTCGCTCTGAGTAGCTCTGAATCCACGTGACCCGCTACACGTGTCCTCTGGGCAGCCGCCCAGAGCTCTGGTGCGGCCACTCAAGACCAAGCGACCCACCACGCTTCTCCTCCAGGCAGCCCCCCTGTGTTCAGGAGCTGTCACTTTAAGTCCAAACAACTCACCACTCGCCTTCTCCTCTGAGCAGCCGCCTGGAGCGCTAATGCAGTCACTGCGAGTCCAAACGACCTGCTGCGCTCCTCCTCCTCCTCCTCCTCCGGGCAGGCCCCGGGGTTCAGAAGTGGTCTGAGTCCAAATAGCTCGCCATGCAGCCCCTCCTCTGGCAACCGCCTGTAGTTCTGGTGCAGTCACTCCGAATCCAAGCGGCCACGCTCCTCTTCCTCCTCCTCGTCCTCAGGGCAGGCCCCGGTGTCCTGAGTCCACACAGCTCTCCTCGCCACTCCTCCCCTGGGCAGCCGCCGGAGCCCCAGTGGTTGCTCCGAGTCCTCCTTAACATTTTAAATATCTCTAAATCTATCTATCTGTCTTTATCTGATAATGAAAAAATAGATTATATAACAAGTAATGTACAAAACCTACATAAGGAAAACTATAAAGCATATAAGTAGATTTGAAAGAACAGAAAAGAATATCCATGGTTTTGATTTTAAAATCTCAACATCAATAAAAAGTTCTGCTCTTTCCTTGTTAATTTATGAATTCAGTACAATTTCAAAAACTCCATCACATTTTGTTATGGCCCCAGACAATTGGATTATTAAATTTATTTGCAAGAGCATGAAATGAAAGAGTATCTAGGCAAACCCAGGAAAATAGAGGAGTAATGAAGGAGAACTGACTCTAACTTTGAAATATATTTTAAAGTTTCTATAATTAAAACAGAATGTTGTCTTATGCATAAAGTCAAATTAATACAACACATTCAGAAAATTCAGAAATATTTCCAACATTACATAGGGAATGTCCGTATAAAGTGCAATCCCCAATTAGTCAGGAAAAGATGAAATTTTATTAATTGATGTTAAGATGACTAGTAGCCATGTAAGGCAATAAAAATAGATCTAATTCTCATATCCTCCATTATGCTAAACTCTCAATGTGTTAAGAGTTCCTAATATAACCAATTCATATAGATACTGAGAAAATGAAGGTTTCTTTTATAATCTGATAGTGTGGTAAATTTTCCTAACAATGACTCAAAATATAAAGATGATAAGGAAAAAGATTGATATATACATTATTGTGCAAAATCAATCAAGCAAAACTTTTATATTGCATAAAAATAAAAGCTAAGCAATCTATGAAGACAAATGACAAATTGGAGAAAAAAATATGAAACTCACTTTACTGCCAGAAGATTAATAGTCCTAACATAATAAGATCTTATGAAAAAAACAGGAAAAAATTTGAAACTTTATGGAGAAATGGGTCAGAATTAGAAACTCACAGTTCACATAAGTATGAATAATCCTGAAACATGAAAAGATGTTCAACCTTACTCATTAAAAGAGAAATGCAAATTAGAACTTCATTGAGATACGATCTCTAACTTGCCAATTAGGAAGGAATCCAAAAACTGACAACATAACCTGTCGGTGAGGCTGTGGAGTGAAAGGCACACTCATATATTATTGATGGAAATTTGACAACATTTAGAAACTCCAATCTGCATTTATCATAAACCCCAGCCTAATTTCCTACTTCTGGGAGTATATTCCAAAGATACAGGAGAAAATATTTATATATATATATATGTATATATATGTGAACATATATGTATATATGTGCATATATATACACACAAACATGTAATATACCAGATATATTATATATGATACATATATATATGACTTGATTATAGTATTTACAATAGTAGTGGAAATGATTTAAATGTCTATAATAATTGAGACCACTTGAATAAATCACAGTTTATCCATACAATAGAGTACCATGCATCTATTTAAAATAAATAATACCCTTATAAATTGTTAGCAAATGATTTTCAAGATACATTAAGTGAAAAAAAAAGTAAGGCAAATAAACAGCATTCTGCTATTATCTGTGACATATGTAAATCACTGAAGTAATTAAAAAATTTTAAACCAAGATTCTTTTAACTTTTGACTACTAAAAAGATCTAGAAATAATTTTTAGCCTAAAAACAATGAGCATTCCTGACCCCCAGACTGTAGTCTATAAATATGACTTTCCCCTTCAAAATAGACTTCATGAACAAATAGCTGACTCTGGACACTGACAGTTGTAAGATGAACCTGATATAACTTGTAGCAGAAAACAGGAAACCTTGAGGGACAATTGGGACTATGTGACAAGGGATCTTGAGTCTTGAGGGGTTTCCCACTTTGCCAAGAAGGAACAACTTAAGATATAAATAGAAATAATAACTATAACAAAAAATTCTCCCTTTATAAAATATGAATCAAAGTATTCCCACCTCTGAAAGAAACATCAAAAAAATCGGATCAAGTCCCTAGACTTATTTGCCAGTTTATAGGAAATATGAAGAACACAGCAACATATTAAGTGACAATATGCAGATGAAATCTGCAAATTCTAAAATGAGGACAAAAGACAAAGATCTTTTACAAAAATAAATCTCAAGGAGAAATAAAAGAGAATGAAATATGGGTTAGAAGAGACTTAGGAAGTAAACCAAGTGAGTGAAAAGTGTGGACCTTGACTAATTTCCATTTAGAACGAAGCCACTCATAAATAAAAATACACTTATATGAAGTTCGAACATTGCATACTGAATATCAATAAGGAATTACCATTGATATTTTAGGTATAGATAATAGCATTTTAAGAGAGTAAACAATATATTTGAAAATATGTATGAATGAAATGATATATTTGAGATTCGCTTCAACTTAATTCAATGGGGGCAAAATGGGAATTTTTAGATGAAATGAGTTAGTGATTCTTATGGACTTGGGATGTGCCTATCACTATAGTATGACTTCAGTTCTTTATGATAAATACCAAGGAACTGTACAGCTGAGTCATATGGTGGTTCCATTTCTAGTCTTTTGAGGAAACTTCATACTGGTGTCCATAGTGGTTGTACTCATTTTCAATCCTACCAATAATAAAAGTTCTCCTTTTGCTCCTTATCCTCTCCAGAATTTATTATTGTTTGTATATTTGATGGGTGCTAATATTCTTGAATATCTTTCCATTCATTTTTGTCCATTTGCATTTCTTCTTTTTTAGAAGTATCTGTTTAGTTCCCTTGCCCATTTATTAATCCATTTTTTTATATCAAGTTTTGGCATCAAAGTCTGATACTCCTCTATCAAAAGAGTAGTTAGCAAAGATTTTTCTCCCATTATGCACACTCTGTTTTCATATTCTTGTTTCCTTTGTGGTGCATAACCTTTTAAATTAGAAGTTATCTTTTTTTTTAAATTTTGGCATTATTTTGAATTTTAAGGGTTCTATTGAGAAAGTCATTACCTGACTCTATGTTGGAGTGTTGACCCTATGTTTTCTTCTATGAATTGCATAGTTTCTGGTCCAATTTCTCTGTCTTTGATCCATTTTAAGCTGAGTTTTGTGCATGGTGAGAGATAAGAATATAGTCTCATTCTTCTACATATGGATAACCAATTTTCTCAGCACTATTTGTTAAGGAGTCTGTCTTTTCTCCAGTGTATGTTTTTGACACACCTGTCAAGGATCACATGACTGTATCTGTGTGGGTTTGTCTATCTTCTATTTTGTACTCTTGGTTGATGTGCCTGTTTTTATGCCTCCATCGTTCATTTTTTGTTACTGTAACTCCATAGTATAATTTAAAGTCAGGTATCATGATACCTCCAGCATTGCACTAAGGTAAACAGCAGGTGTCAACTATGTTATTAACAGGAGCAATAACCACAACAGCATGAATGTTGGGGACAAGAGATATATAGACCAAATAATTCTAAAAGAAGGTAAAAATAGATTTAATTAAGGGGAAAGAAAATATGCTAGGAAGGTAAAAGAAAGCTTAGAATGTTCTGTGAACAGGGAGAAAGCAGAAGAGGTGTTACAAGTGATGGTTGTAAAGTGGGAGAAAAAATAGAAAAAAACAAAATAAAGGGAAAGACAACAAGAGAATTAAGCTGTCAGGGGAAAAGAAATGAGAAAAAGAACAATTGGAGAAACAAACAAAAACAAAATAAAAAACGCTAACTCTCAAAAGATAAGGAAAATTACTATCATAAAAAATGTTAATAATGGGAAAAAATAAACAAATATCTATATGCACATCTCCACAAACCAATCAACACAGCAAGAACACACACACACACACACACACACTAAATAAAGAAAAGAAAAAAAAAAAAGAAAAAGATTTTTAATGAAAATGGTGAGGTGGTCATTAACAGTTGCCAAGGAAGGATGGTCACTCCTTCTTTATGTTTCTTCTTGGACTGTGTACTTAGAGAAAAAGAGAAAGAGAGAGAGGAAAGACAGGGCACATGAGGGTGGGATATGGTTGATCCCTTCCTCTTTTCATGATGCTCACTGAGCTGGTGGCTGCAGTGGTGTGATGCTGAACTGGTTGAATATCTCTCAGTTTCCCTTCTCACCAGTGAGTGTAAGGTAGGATGTAGCGGGAGGTACATTTGATTGGGGTTTTGTCTGCACAGACCAGATGGATGCAATCCCCGTTTGGGGCTTCTGCAGAGTTCTGAGAGGGGAGTTCCACCAGCTGGGACTTAGGTCTGACATGGTCTTAGAGACTTTGTTGGGTGGTGTCTGCTTTGGAGAAATTGGATCAACACACCCAAAGGGTCAGGTAGAGGTTGGGAGTCTGAATTTCAGAAGCCTCTTGAGAACTCTACTTGAAGGCTGCGGCTGTAGCTCAATGGTAGAGTGCTTGCCTCACACTGAGTTCAATCCTCAGCACCACATAAAAATAAATGAATAAATAAAGATATCGTTTCCATCTAAAACTAAAAATATATTAAAAAAAAAAAAAAAGAAAAAAAAAAAAGAAAAGGATTCCACGCGGAGGGCAGGGGAACCAAGTCGCCCCAGGTCTCACACATTCTACTGCTCGTGATTGTAGCTTTCCCAGGCTTAGTTCCTATGGGTAATCTTGCCCACTTATTCAGCTTCCCCGCCCTCTTTGGCTTGTCACATACGCTGCCATCTCAAAGGGAAAGTCCCCTTCTTGCTTCTGTCTTGAATCCCCCTGGGGATTCTCTGTGCCCATTTTGCTCACATTCTACTAGGAATGTCCTAGACCAAATGGTAGGTGCTTGCTGGGACAGAATGGCAATGTTTACTGCACTCTTCCAAGCTCACCCAACAGCAGGCCACAGCAAAGACTCCTTAAGATACCTCTCTCTCTGCTTGCCAGTTAAGAAACAGTACTTTTTAAACACCAGTTTGCTGTGCAGCCTCTGGATCAACTATATTCAGTTGCTTTTCTGATCTATAAGCTGTGTTTCTCTCTCTGTTTCATTCTACTCTTCTGCAGTGAACCAGTCCCAATGCCACTGCTACAACCAGCTTGACTCCAATGGACCCTTTCTTATTCTTGGGTCAGTGCACTGAGTTTCAGAGTCTCTAAGAGACTGATTTTCCAATATTAAATTTCAGTAAATTCTTTCTTTCACCCACCTTGCTGAGGAGCAGCACTCCTACTGTTTGAACTCTGAGCCTAGGAGGAACAGGAAATGCAGCATCCTCTAATCTACCATCTTGGATCTCTTTATATAGTAAAATGTTAAGAAAGAGAGGAAATGCCATGAAAGTACTCTACTTTCTCATGTTGCCAGATCAAATAAAACTTGCAATTATATTTTAGGATTTTCCTCCCAATATAATCAGTAAACAATAAGGTGACAAGATGGCCTTAAACTCAAATTGACTTGGATGCTACAGAATAGTGTGATGGTTCAAATGTCTACAAAGTTCTAAATGCTACTGCCTGGCTTTTGTAGAAGGGACAATATGTAATTGATTGATGTAATATAATTTACAAGGAGTTCTTGGGATGTAACTGGGTTTCTGACATCAAGGAAAAGTGAGAAGAGACATTCGCCTAAGGAAATAAATAGCAATAGAGCTAAGAGTTAATTGTTGATTCGGTGAAGTAGCATGGTGGTGTAGTTAGGAGCAAAGGCTTGAAGTTAGTTTATTGATTATTCATCATTTGCTATTTTCTATTTACTAGGTGGGAGACTTCATTATCAGTTTTGTCATATGAGAATTATTACAAAGAATGCTGACCTAATAGGGTTGTTTTAATGATTACAGAAGTTATCCAGTACCTGGCCCATATGAAAGTACTCAACCATTTTAATACAGTGATTATTACTAGAATTATTGACTGAAGCAGAATCCCAAACTCAAAAGAGGAAAAGCAGAAAAAAATTTAAAATTCTCTGTGGCATGACACTATATTTTTTTTTGGAGGAACCTCAAATTTATTCTAGATAATGCATATTTCTCAGGTAGGTCAACTTAAAACCTGAACTGACATCTGAGAAAGACTAAATTCAGGTTGAAGTAGACAGCCTGCAGTGCACTAGGTCTTAAATATTAGCTAAGAAAGACCTATCCTATTGCTAAACCTCAAACCTTGTATTCTTTTAGAAATGCCACTGGCAAGGAAGTCTGACAGGCTTGTATTTGAGTCACTTCATCTGTCTTATAAATGGAAACCAGAGATCTACAAAAAGACTAAGTATATATAAAACAGGGAAAAGTATAATGTTATCAGAAATGATGAGGGAATTTTAAAAAAGAGAGGAAATTTGAACCTGATCTAGAAGGATGAGTTGGAGTTGTCAGGAGGATC
Organism: Sciurus vulgaris; assembly: GCF_902686455.1. NCBI lineage: Eukaryota > Metazoa > Chordata > Mammalia > Rodentia > Sciuridae > Sciurus > Sciurus vulgaris. Next base: position 167,147,968 of record NC_136461.1, read on the forward strand.
AGTGGGTAAAACATTCTAGGCAGAGGCAGCAGAATAAGGAGAAGGTACGGAGACTGGAACATTTGGCTAGCTCCCCTAAGTTCTGCATTGCATGGACAGTCCAGGATGAGGCTAGTGGAGTGTAGCTCTTAGAGGACTTCCTTATCTAGGCAGCATAGAATGAACTTTTAAGGTAGGGATTATTCCAGATTATTAGAAGTTCAGAGAGAGATCCAGTGAATGGCTGATGTAAAAGATAGATATGAGAATAAAATCAGTAAGGCAAGTTAAAAGACTTTTGCAATATTCTGAAAGAAGATTTCAAGTGTATCTGGTAAGTTAATAGTGGCTGTGTAGACATGACAAGATATTTAAATTCAAGAGATTGTTGGGAAGGAGAATTGGTAGGAATCAGATATAATTCACAAAAGGAAAATAAGCTTCCAATTTGGAGGAGTGGAAAATCATTTTATTATCATGATGCTGCAGGATTGGGTAAACAAAAATTTCCATAGTGGACATGCTTGAGTTTGAGGAATGCATACTTTTATTGCCATCAGAGTCATGACCTCACTCTGATTAATGGGACATGGGAGATACTAGGGAAAGGTTAGTTTGGAGACATATTAGTTTTCAAATAAGGCTTAGAAAAAAATCAGGGGAGAGTAAGAGTGGCACAGAAGGGTGGGATTTGAATATCCAGAAAAATAAATCTAAATCTATGGCTCAAACTTGTGACTTTTCTGGGCTATGTATGGTAGTAAGAGTTCTGGGAAAAGTGTGTTCTCTATTATCATATTGAGAGGATCTATATGAAGACTATTGAAGAGATTCCTGGAGGAAAATTAAGGAAATCAAGGTCAAACTGGAAGGAAAGTGTCAAATGTGCAAGGTGGCCAAACCTGCTTTTAAAAATTTCTACTAGTATTCCACTCCTCAGGGATGCAGATGGAAACACTGAGGCCCAGGAATTGAAAAATGGACAGTTTTGTCAACTGCTGTCATCTGAAGGGATTCAGGTAGGCTCACTTCAGAGTGTGCACTCCTCAGTCTCTGTGGCTAGGTCTAATCACAGGGCCTCGGACAACAGGCATAGTTTACTTTCAACTTTGCTGGCTAGTGTGAATGACCTGCTAGTTTATCCCACTAGGCTCAGGTTTCACTCATTTTTATTTTATTATTACTTATAGGGAGGAAGTAATTCAGACTGATTAGAGGAAAGAATTGTGGGTAGGAAGAAATCTGAATCACAACTGGAAAAAGGTAGTGGTTGCCAGATCCTGGAGAATCTCTAATGTTAGGCTAAGGAGTACTGATTATATATTTTAGTCAATGCACATTGTGGAAAGATTTTGATCTTGGGTTGCTTTTGGTGATTTTTAGAGCCCTTTGCTTAGAATATTACAGATTGTTGAAGGAAAATGAAATTGCATAGAGGGTGAACAGAAACTGCAAAGAAAAATCCAAAGCAATGAAGCACAACAGTAGATTGTTGAGAGATCTGTGTATTCACAGATCAAGCTGGCAACAGAGATCTGAACAAAGCTATTTGTGGAGCCAAGGGCAAAGCTGCAATCAGTGATAAGCCCTGGAAGCAGAGGCCACAGGGCAGAGATATTGCTGGTTGTAGATTGATAGCCTTAGCTCATTGAAAAAAAGATGCCATAGCCTCAAAATACAACGTGAACTTGGAGCATACACTAGGAGACCATCCTTTGGTGCAACTATGTCATAAAGAGATTTTTTGATAGTTAACCACATAGTCCTCTTAGAACTGGTTCAGGTTTTCAAGGGATTTTTTTCAGAGTGAGGAATATTTCAGTGAGCTCCAGAAATGTGTCATTGAAATTGGTAAGTGCTAAACACGACCTTTGCCTGTTCCAATCTTGGGGAGACTTTGTTAATACACTGTGCAGCATTTGATTGCTTCGGTTTATAGAGAATGAGACAATTGAAGATGTAGATAATTCTTAGATCTTACTTCCCATCGAAATCTTTTCATTATAAGATTCTGCTGTGCATTAGACTCAGTTATTTGATGCAACTTCTATGCTTCGATTCTTTTGGGATATTAATAATCAGAGAAATAGAGTAAGAGGGAGCCAAAGCAATGAACTTAAGTCTATGCTTGTGTTCTTTAGAAACTAGAGCATAAATCAAGTGATGGTATGTTGCTCCATTTGGACAGCGTAGGGAAGAAGGTCCTTTGATCTGAGGCTCACTACCATCAGATCATTCACTCTTTCGTAGACCTGGCATCTGTCCAAGCAATAATCAAGTACAATTGTAAAAACAAGGCTGTACTAGTAAGGAGGTGATTGCCAGAAAGTCTTAGACTTGACATTAGAGTCACCCTTTTGACTTGGATGGCCATGTTTCCACATAAGAATCTAAACAGCTCTTGAAATCTAAATGTACTTTTAGGCTACTTAGAGACAAATGACCCAATGATGGGAATCTGTAACAGGAAAGGTGAGAATAACATACTCTAAGAAACCATTATAGTGAAAATGCTAGGGAGCAGTATGGGCATTCTTCCAATGTTGTGCAATAAAGAAAATGATTATGAGATATTTATAGTTTTAAAAATTAGATAATGACTGTTCATAAAGGAAGAACATTATGTAGTCAATAAATAATTGAAGCTGCATTCCTCTCTACTTCTACTGACCTTTCAGTCAGGAAAATGAAAATTCTTTCATTAAGCTTAAGATTGTCATCGGTTTGTTTAAATCTTTTGAAAGAACTTCTTGGTACTAATGTGTTGGGAACTCTCATTGTCATTGATAGGAAATCTGCCAGTTTCAGGACAGAAAAAAAAAAAGGATTATGTAACTAGAGAAAACCTATACTATTGGAAATTATTCCAAAAGTTAAAATCATCTCCTTCGGATTTTATATACAATGATAAGTTTTAAAAGTCAAATTACCCGGTGTTCTAATGCATTCCTACACTCTCGTAAATAGGGTGAATTACTTGATTTTTCATGCCTCAACTCATCTGTAAAAAGGGATTGATGTTTGCTTCACAAGATAGTTGAGGATTGAGAGAATACATTTAACATACTTAGGAGTGTGCCTGCATATAGGGAGCCCTCTATATATGTTAGGTATCATTATTGTATGGTATAATATTAATTCTAAGGTGGAGTAATCATGGATTGGAGAATAAATGAACAGGGTATACTACAAGAGTTATCAGCTACAGCATCCACCAATGGTGACCAATGAGCCATTGTTTTCTTATATATGTGTAACCAAAGAATGACAGTTGATTTCACAAGATTCATTAGGCAGAGATCTTCCAATGTCAGAAGCAGTGAAGATAAATCAATGTGTGAGTCTGAAAGAAATGTAAGACAAAGGCAAGATTAATTGCTAGGCAGGATAATACATCCCTTAAAAAGATTACTGTAGGATGACTGAAGGAACACCCAACAGGAGTGAGAAAATTCATTTACTTCCCACTAGCCTGCAAGTTTCTGAGACTGGGCACTGTCTCCTTCTGAATGGAATTCTTCATGCCCGTGACGTGTGTGATTGACGGGAGGCATTCAGCAATGGCTGAACAAATAAACGACAGAACCAGATATCTAATCTTAGGCAATTCACCATTTACATGGATCCCACCCTGAAGTTGCTCTCTTTTATCTTAAAATGATGGAAGAGTTGTACTTTAAAGTACCTCAAGATCTTCATACATTAAATATCTTAATTATAAAAAGTGAGAAATTTCCTGAAAATCAGAATTACTATTTAGAAAAAGGGAGTCTCATATTTTAATGCTCCTAAGTCACCTCGTGATCTTGTTAAAGGTAGATTCTGATTCAGCAGGTCTAGGAGTGGCTTGAAATTCTGCATGTCAAGTTTCCACATGCTGCTGTGATTCCATTCCATAGAACACACTTTTTGAACAGTAGGCGTTTGGGGGTTGTTGTGAAAATATTCTGGATTATTAAAAATGAGGAAGATTGTTTTAAGACAGTACAAATACTATTGTGGTTCAGAAGAAGGATGAAAGATTCTTGTTACTTGAAGATTTCATGAAAGACATGATACTTGATGTTTGCTTGAACTTGGAAACTACTTTTAATTTCATATTTCATTGATTATTTACAGAGACCTTATTAGACTCTTTTAAATCTCACAATAACTCAAATGAATTGACATGAATTTTGAACTCTATCTTGCATAACAGGAAAGAGACTCATAAACTGGTGATTTTCCTACCTGGTGAGTAGCAGTGTTGAGGTTGGTACAAGTTTTCTGGCTCAGTGTGTTTTTGTTCAGGCACATCACATTTCCTTAATCTGATAGGGAGTACTATGGACTTGTCATTCATGAAATTTGACATTGCTCACCAGGACCCGAATAGGAGGGAATCTCCAGTGAACAAAAGCCCCACATGATGTAAGGAAACCTATATAGAAAATATAATTTTCTTCTTACTTGCCAGATCTTTTCAAGACTCAAAGCCTTATATTGGGACTATCCAAGTTAGGGTTAAAAGAAATAGAATTAACAGTTTCTAATATATCTATTTCTAATAGGGAAAAGTAATCATGAAAAATATCAATATATTCAACATCTATGCAACCAAAAATTTGACAACAGATTTTTTTCTCCAGTCCTTCCTCCATCAGACCACACTAGTGCTCAGGCAGTTGTTCTAAAACTTTGAAAAGGTTCTGACTTTCACTGTAATGTTTTTCCCCTCTCAGCATTCATGAAAGTCAAATGTATAAAGATAAACATGTCTAAGAAAACATCAAACATTAATAGTGTATTTGTGACCATCATAGCTCTAGTATTTAGGCATTACTCAAATTATAATAAATGCTTTCTTCAAAACCTTTTGTTCAGCTGATTGATCCTAAGCAGTTTTGCTCCCTAGAGACTTATGAGTAGAGTGAGTAAAATGTAAATTTATATTTTCCTTTTCCCATGTGGTTTCAGGTAAATTTTTCTTAGAAAACAAGAAAGATTGCATTAATTCTTACAGACGCAAAACAATTCCCATGTCCTTTGCTTAACTCTACTTTGGTTTGTTGGGTTGCCCATAGAAAGCATCTCTGAAAAACAGCATATTCAGTAGACCTATATATTACTAATAGCCAGGGCAGAAGTTCCAAGACTGTGTTCTTGGTTTCATGGCCTATGACACCCAAAAACACATATTTGATGCTAACTTCTAATTTTCTGGCATTTTTCATTTGTATGAATTTCACTTTTGTGGGCTTGCCTGTAAAAAAAAAAAAATAATCTGAGCAGCTTCTTCAGAAGTTGAGAAAAATCTTCTATCCTTACAAATGCTCTCTCAAGCAACAGGGATGGTACCACAGGCTTTGAGACAGATGGTAGCCAATCCAAATTCAGTATGGTAAGCAGGCACCACTCAATAAAACTTTAATTGCTGCATATGGTATCTGCTAACTTGTTTAGAAAATGGATATGCAGCATTAGCTCAAAGCATTTAAATGGCCTGATAGCACTGGACAGCATGTTGGGCTGCCACCTGGAAGACCCAAATTTCATAGCAGATGTAACACTAGAAGAATAAAGCTGGTGGTTGATAGTCCTGGAATGGAGATGACACAGTCAGCACCCAGCTCTTCCCCCCACCCGCACTGACTCCTATTGCTTTGGTGTCACTTCCACCAAGTCCTGAAATCATTCATGTATTGTATTCTCCTCCCAAGGAGAGGAAAAAAATAACTAAACTATACCATAAGGCTGAAATGGGAAGGGGTTCATGTTCCTACTATAGCCTGGGAAACATGGAAGATGCCTTTGAATGCAATTCGGGGGGGGGGGGGCTGGGGGAGGATAAAGATCTGGATAGAGAATGCCCGACATATGTGCAAATTTGTGCCAAAAAGATGGGAGCCAAGACAGAAGAGAAGGTTCCTTCTGAGCCTGCCGAAGAGATTCTTGCAATTTATCATTTGCATTTATTTGTCTTGCCTTGGCAAACAATAACACTCCAACCCAGGAGGTCAGCTTCTCATCCCCTGGCTTCAGAGATGGATGAAGAGTGAGGCTTATCTTTAAAACAGGGATTTTTTTAACACTCTCCCACCAAGTTGGGTGGCAGCGTAAGGAGTAAAAAGAAAATAGAATCTCAAGATCTTAGTCTATTTAAAGACAGAGGATATTAAAGGAAGGAACAAAACTAATTGTTTTTCAGAAAGATTTTGGAGGAATATTCACTTTTGAACATGAGTGCTCCGATCGACCCCACCCCGATCTAAATTAAGAAAACCCACAAATGCACTTCCCAGACATACTATTGATTTCTGACCTGTAAATTACTCTCCATCAAAAGGTTTTGGTGCAGACTAGGGGTTTGGAGTAGCCCGGGTACTTCTCAGCTGCAATCTGCATAATGTTTAGTATTCAGTGAGTTAAAGCAGGCAATGAAAGGGAACTGTCAACGCAATCTAGAAGATATAAAGAAATGAAGGGGGGGGGGAGCCGTATGCTAATAATCCACTCAGTAATTAAGTGAAGATCGCTGCCAAGCGCCACTGCCACTTTCAAAGGGTAATTTGTACAGGAAATCATAGAGTCATTGTCAAATCATTTCAGGATAAAAGGAAAGTCATCAACTGAGATAAGATAAATGCTGGGTGTCTGGCAGCATGTGCCCTAGGAAATGCCTTTGCTTTTTAAATTTTTTTCCCTAAAAAAAAAAAAAAAAAAAAAAAAAAAAAAAAACCTTGCAAAAGTGGGGCTAGAAAAACTTGACAGGTTGAAATGTACATTTACTATTAATAATAGGGGCACTCTATGCATGGATGCGTTTTTAAATAGGTTACTTGAACAAAAAAAATGGTAAAATAAATCAGTTAAGAGGACTTAACTCATAACTAGTATGTTGTAGGTGGTTTTTCTGTTCCTCCCTACCCCCCCTTTGAACCATGGAGAAGTTCTCAATCATTTCCCTTTGCTTTTTGTTTCAGCTAAATTATAGTATTTTAAAAGTATTAGGAAACATCATGTTCTCTCCGAAAGACAATGCTTCCCTTTCTGGAAAATTAATTTTAAAAAATCTAAGGAAGGGAGAAAAATCATCTTTTCCACTTATGCTGTTCCCTTTTATGCTCTGAAAAATCAATATTTTAATGTTGATTTTGATTTATTTCACAGAAAATCTTGCAATATTAATGTGTGAAATTTGTGAAGAATGTCTTTTTCTGTTAAAGTGGTGAGTATAGTAGTTTTAAAAATGTTATTGTTATAGAAAAATCTCAACAAAATGAGATGCGCAGTCTATATTTGTCATTCAAATTTACATGCTCCTCCCTCGTTGACTTATTCTGACTTAACCTGTGTTAGACAAATGTCTCCAAAAAGCATCAATTGAGGCATGCATTTGTGGGTAGCTATTTTTGTACAGCTAAATTGATTCCTTGGATGAAATGTTTCATCCAAATATTTCCTTAAAACTGATGTCTTCTGTCATACTGAAAGAAAAGTTTGTTTGCTCTCGGGAGCAAAATGTCGCAATTTTTTAGACTTACTGTTAAAGGACTTTCTCTGTAATGGCATTGCTCTGTCCAAAAAAGCATGGATGTGATGATATGAAGATAATGGATCTTCACGGGAGGCCTGCACACAGGAAATATGTAATGTTTGTTCACTCAAAGTATTTCCTTTTTATTTGTTTTTCATTACTTGGCAAGAGCTTTTGGAGATAAAACCACATATCTTATAATGTAGAACTAATGAAGTTATTAATTTAAGCAACATATAAGAAGTGCTTGCCTTTGTACAAGCACTATGTTATTGACCATTCTAATAAAGTATATTTTGAATGAGAGAAGGAAACAAACATGAAAATATTCTATTTGCTTGAAAATTTTCATTCTGTAGACCTTGCCTTTATTCACATTGGTTTTTAGCATAGGATTGTTACTTGGTTCTTAACTTCAAGGATATTTGATTAATTTAGTCTTGAGTTCTTAAAATTCCTTCAGACTACCCATGAACTTGTAAGTTTGTCCTTTCTCCCTCTCTTCTTCTCTAATCCTCTCTCTTCCCTTCCATCCATTCCTTCCATTTTTTGTCCCTCCTTCACTTTCTTTTTTCTTCTTATATATGTACCATCTATTCAACTGATGATCACCATTCAACTAATGATCACTATCCATTCAGTTCTTCAGAGCAGCTACTATGTACAGTGACATCAGAATAGGAAGGATTAGTGGCTCTGAAGTCATAATTTAATGAACTTGTCATGGAAAAAAGGAGATGGACTTCAGATAAAACAATCATCTTAAAACACAGCATTTTATCATAAGGAGTTAGGTAGCCAGAGTTTATAGAATTTATTTAGAATATAAACTTAACTTTATTGATTGAACAAATTGTTTATCTGATTTACCTGGAAATCTTGTCTCTTTCATTAAATTTAGTGACTCAGGAAAGCAGTTGAGGAGAGAGGCATTAAGCAGACATACTAATAAGGCTGAGCTGATCATAAAAGACACACACACAAAAAAGATCAACTATTAAAGCACTAGTCTGGGCCCTTTTAGTCTAAGGGGAAGCAACTTTACACAATGGATTCAATTCTATTGGAAGGATACAAAAACTGCCCATCTTAATAGTGGCCCTGAATTGTGATGAGCCTTTTAAAACATATTAGGTTTTTGGTTATTCATTGTAAGGTTGAATTTTGGGGGAAAACATTCATATTTAGATATTGCTGTATCTTCCATGAAACAGAAACAAAACAAAACAAAAAAGACCTCAATGTGTGTGTAGATTCCATAGTGGGTTGGTGTGTGTGTGTGTGTGTGTGTGTGTGTGTTTCATGATTCAATTGGACCATCATAACTTTAATACATTTTATAAAAGTTTGCAAAATGCAAATAAACTAAGGATGTTGAAAAATGTATCCACAATATTTCAAAGCTATTAATATATATTGTGATTTTCTGTAGAGGAGTTAAGAGTATGTAATGTTTCCTAAATATATTTGATCATACTATTCCTTTTTCAAGGAGCATTTTGGGAAACTAGTGACCCATGAACAGATCACTTCTCATGAAAAAGAAAATAAGTCAAAACTTTTATCTTGTGAGGCTTGAGAATGTTAAAACAATCTTTTTATATTTATGTCTTTGACAACCAAACCAATTAAAAAATAGAGCCTTTGTTAAAGACTCTATACTTGAAAGTTTTGTATTAAAAACTGGGTATTATATCCCAGGACTGAGCTAAGAAATTCACAGACACCATCTATTCCATCCTTTCAACAATTCTATATAGTAGATGAGCTTATTCCTTTTCTAGAAATGAGTGTGCTATGACTTACTGTTAAGAATCTTGTTAAAGGTCATGTACCTTAAAACTGGTAGAAGTGGGGTTTTAAACCTGGGTCTGTCTGATGGCAAAGAAATACTCTGTTACAGGGCTACCTTCTTTTGGGGATGCAACAAAATTTGTTTACTAACATATTTATAAATGATTTGAACCTAATTTGCAGAAAAGTCTCTGAGACACCACAGGAAAAACCTAAACCTAGAAAAATAACCTTTTTTTCCTTAGAAGAATAAGTAATCCTTGCATATTTGAGTAATGAGAGTAGAGTAAGGACAAATATGTTGTTATAAAACAAATGAATTCTGGTCTTATCAACCCATGCCATGGAGTCTTAGAGATAAGTACCTTTCACAACATGATAAAGTTTCTTTGGATGTTGATCTTACAAAAGGCCAAAAGCAAGCAATTGTCAGTAGTAGCTCTTCAGCTGCTTAGAAGCACAGAATACTCTTTTTGAGGACCAAAGTTAAAATAATTTTTCAGAACATCAAAATCAACGCTCTTCATCCTAGTTAAATCTCTTGTGAAACATCATTAGAGATCATCTTCAGTGATTAATTTTACTTTACACTTTAAAAATATAAACCTCTTGAAACACTGAAAACAAAAAAAAATATTAAGGAATATAAATTGACATGGTTACTAAATATTATGTGAGTGGGCCAAAACTTTTACTTTGTTAAGCAGATACTTTTGTAGTTCACTATTCTCTATGATGAGAACTCAGTGAAATTGAGGAAGCCAATGACCTTTAATGTAGCTAAAATGTTTTTACCTTGGGCAAGTAGACAATTCATTTCTTAGAAGATGTTGACTAGTTTCTAAAGATGGCTGCCATCAATTCCTCCTTTCTCTGTATGTGTAGGCCACTTCTCTCATCAAGAATATATTCTATTTTCCCTCCTGATGCATCAGGGATTATCTTTAGACTTACTTTGATCAACAGAAAATAGAGAAGTAGCACCATGCCAGTTTGGGGTCTAAACTTTACAGAGACCGAAATTTTCCTCTTCCTGGGGAATTCAGCTACCATACTATGAAGAAATTCATAGCAAGGCTACTAAATGAATAAAGATTACATGGGGGGAGAGAGAGAGAAAAAGAGAGACAGACAGACACACGCACACACACACACACACACACACACACAGAGTGGCAGGGAGGGAGAAAACAGATAATATATTGAAATGTCAGGCATGTGGGTGATGTGGGTGAAACTCTCCTGGTTGTTCAGTCTATCCCATTGGCAGCTAAAGCCACCTGAGTGAGTGGCTACATATTTGATGAGCAAACCAATTAAAAAATAGAGCATTTGTTAGAAACCTTTGGTAACCCAAAGTTCAATATTTTAATCTCTTTTGAGCATCCTGAACAAACATAAAAATATACAGAATACAGTTAAGAATTTAAATCATTCTACATTATGTAACTCTGCCTTTACCATCTATTACATTCTGAACCAACAGCTAGTGGTTTCAAACAATAATGTTTTATATTTTCTAAAGATTCTGTGGGTCCAGAACTTTGCAGGACTCCACTGAATCATTCTTCCACCTTTTCTCACATTAGCTAAAACTTCATGTCCAGTATAAAATATCAAGATTTGGATTCAGTGAGTTTATCCTTAGTTAGAATATGTATAGTTTATAATTTATTAAATGAATTTCCCTTGGATTAAAAAATTTTAAGTATTATATCACAGCTAAATATTTTCAAAGAATGATAAGGGAAGACACTTAATCTGAATTAATGATGATCAATTTGCTTGAAATATAGATGTGTTTGGTAGATGACAAGCATATTTGAGAACAGCGATTTTTAGAAACTAAAAATCCTAAGCAACTGTGCTATTTAGAACCAATTGCCATAGTGTTCCTGAATAATTGCCAGTTTTCCCAGCAGAGAATTTTATTTAGTATGGATGGTTTGCAGTAGCTGGAAGGTCAACTAGCAATGTGACTTGCATTTCTTCATCAGCGGGTCATGACCCAAATCACTAAAGAAAAAGCTCTCTATTTTTCTCAACTCCCCTAGACTCAGACTTCTGAGTGCATGGAAATAACTTCTGAAGCCTGATGGTACAAGTGGCTCAATCACAGCCCTTCTCATTTACTCATTTGGAAATTAAAGTGATTTTCCTATCCCTCCTGGAAATTCTAGGCCTCTAGCCGCTGCCAACATATTAGAAAATATTAGTTAGCCCAGCACTTTCCTTTGTTTAAGTAGAAATTGGTGAAAATTATTTTGCTCGACACTAATTAATATTAAATAGGAGTAGGTTTAAAATAGCACCTTTTATTCTCAAGGTATCACAGAAGAGGTTTACAAAGTAATGAGTTAAAATAGTGGGAGCAGCACGACTATGCTGGCAAATGGATCAGCCATTATGTGCCCAACAATAGCTCACGCACGTTTAAGTAATTAATGTCCTTCAGATGTACTTTATCATACTTACTTTTCACAGTGTTAAATTATTACCCTAATTTTTATTCCTAAGACTTTCCTATTTATCTGGTATTGAATTATTTTATTGAGCATATTACCATTTATTTTAAAAAATCACTATCATTTCAATTATTCTTGAAGGCACTTTCTAGTTCATTGCCCTACATATAATCTCAGGAGCCACTTCTTGGGTATTATAAAAAAATTAAAAATAAGAATAGTATAAAAATTTAAAACCCAACTTGAATGTAATCTATTAGTTGCATGTTGCTACAAAGCTAAATAAGTCTTTCAAGTTTAAGGCAATTCATTTTGTGTGTGAAATGTTTGCGATTATTATTATTCTCTTATTAAGATACTATAATCCATAGTATTATGTTAAATATTAGATATACAGTACTTTATTGAAGATATGTGAATTCAATCATTTGTTTTGTTATTTTTAGTAGTAAAATATCAGACTAGTTAGAAGGTAAGCTATGGAATGTTCATGATTCATCTTTCAAAATGGGTGCAATAGTTCTACGCAGTGAGTAGCCAGAGTTTCATAAAGGTGATTACCGAATGCACAAAGTTGAAAACAAACCACAATACACAGAACAGTAAATGCTGTGGCAATGAATAATTATGGGTCTTACAAATCTTAATCGTTTTATGGTTTATCTTAATAGCAGTTAAATATGTTCTTTGAATTCCTTTATCTGTAACAATATTTAGATTTTTTTTTCAGGCTTCTGTTGGTGATATTTTCCAAATCAAGTGAAGGAAAAGAAAACTCAGTCATTAGAAAACATAAAGCAATCTGTAAAATTATAAAGCTTTTCCCTTTCTCTCCCCCACTCTCTTCCCCACATCAAATGTAAACCATATGCCAAGGCTATTCCTTAACTATAACTGACTGTTGTTACTCTAGTAATCAGTCTCTGTCAGAGCAATTACTTAAAATCATCCGTCCTGGTTGTTTTTCACAATCCATAGCACACTGAGCAGAACAACGCAGCTGACAATCCGAATGGCGCAGATGGAATTATCATACCTCACACCCCGTCTGACTGACAGTTACCTGCAGGAAGCAGGAAGGACCTGTCCTCTGGAAGGGCAGCTTTCTCATTGCAAAGAGGGAGAGAGAGCCCTCGCTGCACCTTTGTCATCTAGGGAATCAGCAGAGACTTCCTCCTGCCATGTGCAAAATAAACAGTGGCATTATTCTCTGGGGTGGGCAGAAGGGCAGGCATTACCCATGTTGAGGCACTGGTTTTAAGATATTAAACAGGTTAATCAATAGGTGTTCCGGCCTCTGTGAGACCCTCATTAGCAGGCCATATGGACTGAAATTCATTAGCCTCTCTTGCCTTTAACCAGATCAATATTTCTGGGAACTGTCCCAAAGTACATTGTTCAGAAAAATGCTTGTTTCTTATATTTACTAACAAATGATAGTTGGGTGTTACATTATGTTTGTGTGTGTGTGTGTGTGTGTATAAGTATGTGTGACAAGAGATAATTGTGGGCTTAGGAGATTGATTGAGTGTGATCCAATTGTATCCATTAGCACAATACCATTGTACCCATAGGTGCAAGGTTTTGGAGAGAGTGGTCCTTTTAACTAAGCAAATATTATCCTTCATTGTCCTGCGTTTTATTAAAAATCAACCAACCCACAAAATAAATAAAAAGGCAAGGAAAGTCTTCGGAGGAGGCAGGATTTTACTAGTATGGGAAACTGAACCAAACAAAACAGGCTTTTTTTTTTTTTTTTTTTTTTTCCCCCTGAACTGCTGATGTTCCCTAAAAGCCCTGCCTCTCTCCAAGTGGTGCCGGCTTCAATCAGCCTGTTGGAACCTGCGGAGTCAAGCCGCTCTGGCAGAGCATCTGCTTTAATGAAAGTCACTGCAGGCTTTAGGCGCCTCCGTAATCCTAAAAGCTAGAAATGTATTCATATTCATTCTGAGCAAATTCAGCTCAAAATAATTAGAGAAAGAAAGAGGGGATAACTTATGGGTTTCCATACTTTGCTCTTGAACTATCTATACCAAATGAAGCACAGGGGCACATAAGCTTAATGACAATAAGTTTATAACATATAGACATTTTGATACATAACACCTCCACACATGTATATTCTTTCCATATATTTCTTTGACGGACAAGATTCAAAACAGTAACAGAGAAGGAATTCATTTGTTTCGGTAGGGGAATAAAAGCAAATTAGAAGAGCTGAATTCTTATGACATGCAGATGATTAAACTTACATTCATCATAAACATCAATGGGCCACCAACAGGGATTGTTTCATCATTTTCCATCAATTGTGTGACTGCGATGTGCCCTTCTGCTAGACTTCTTAAAAGTATTTCCCTATTTGGAATTGGGATATTAAAGTTACAGGTTACTCCTGGGTAATCGGAATTGACTGTGTAGCAATTCAGAAAGTGACCCAATACAGAAGTTACTAAAATGGCTTCACCAAATATAGGTCTTCTGGTTTTCTTTGTTTCTTGGGCATCAGAGTATTTCAATGTGAAGAAACTATAGTTATTTTAACTTTGCATTCTGTAACATTTGGACAGCAATCTGGAAAGTGCTTTGTAACTGAACCCTGGTAAGAGCTAGGAGACCCCTTTCTGCATGGACAGAGGTAACTCCCCACCTGCAGTCTTGGAAAAAGGGAAGGTGACAGGGATGACTCCCATGTAGACAAAGAGTTGGGTGATTTGGGACCTGCAGGAATGAGAAGGACATAATTTTAGCTAACAGTTCATACCTGCTCTATCCAATACAGTCTCTACTAGCTACATGTGCTATTGAGAACTGAAAATATGGCTGATCTGAATTGAGTTGCACTGTAAGTTTAAAATGCACACTAGATTATGAAAATGTAGGGAAAAAAGAATGCAAAATATTACATAATTTTTGATAATGATTACGTATTATGATAGAGTTTGGATATACTGGCTTAAGTGCAATTAAATTATTTTTTCTGTTTCTTTTTTATCCCTTTTTTTTCAGTGTGGCTAAATAGACAATTTAAAATTATAAATGTGGCTCACACTGTATTTGTATTAGAGAGCACAGGTATACATGATCCATACCCTATGCATGGATACTTTACATGTAATCTAAGTCTTTATAGTGATTTGATGAGAAAGTTATCATTATTCCCTATTTATTGACACAAGCCATGGTTCAGAGATATCAAGAATTGCTTAAGATACTCATATTTGGTAGGAAAACTATTCATAAAAGATTATCTCATTGCAATGGCTATTCTCTTTCTAGAAAGTCTTACTTCTTTCCTCATACTATTGCTGATTCCTCTGAGGATTTTGATTCCTGTAAGGATTTTATATGTTGTCCACCTTTGCCTAATCTAGTGTTTATCAATGGAGAACTATAGTCACTTAAGGTAAAAAATTCTAGTAGAGATGTGTCTGCCCCAAGATCTTTGCAGGATCTTTAGCATCCTGAGCCAAAATCTATTAGACGTTCTACCTAAATTCCTGTAAACGTAATAATTAAGAAAACAACAACAACAACAACAAAAACCTTTACTCCAAACAACTCCTAGAAGATGGTATCACTTTGGAAACACTGATCTAGACCTGGGGCCTACAAACTATGGCCTTAGAGTCACATCTTGTTTTCGTAAATACAGTTTTCTTAGAACATAGCTATACCCCTTTATTTCTTTGTGTTCTTGTATTTATATCATGGGCTGTAAAACCGAAAATATTTATTATCAAGCTCTTTCTCTAGAAAGAAAAAGATCCATAGAGATCCATTCCTATATATTATTCTATCAATTAATATCTTGGCTTTAAGATTTTGGTTCTTTGTACATTATACCTCTGGGTGCGCCACTATTCCCACTCCCTCATGCACAGAAACTTCTAAACTTTCATTTAAATGCTGCTCTGGCTTCGTCTATAATGCTGTAGTCAGAAAGCCTGAATTCCAGTCTGTACAAGCCACTTAACAACAATGTGTCCTTGAGCAAGCCCCTATTTACTCTCTGAGTCTCCCTCTGCCTGCCTGTTATGGAGGGCTACCAGTTTTTACCTCAGTCAACTGTCCTGATGAGATTAGAGCGCCTGAGTACTACCTGGAACATTAATAGACTTCTCTCCCTAAGCTGGATCCAAAATCCAGTCAGATTCTTCTTTTGTGTGTGTTCATGGATGAACACACCTCCAAAACTGTTTTTCATTTTTTCACCCTATCAATTTTAGTGTTAACTTCTAGTGCTTGTTCCATAACTTTCAGAATGTCACGATGAGAGTATTTGTCTCACTAGAAACATCGTCTGCCCTCTGCCATTAGACAGGTCAATGACCCCTAATGCCAGAGGCCTGATGAGAAGGGTCACTGAAATAGACTGCTCAGGCAAAGAAGAGGGCACTGAATTCAATTTGTAGTTGACCAGATGCTTAGAAATGAAAGAGGTGCCATGTTGTCTTATTGCTTAAAGCAAGTAAATAACCTTGCAAAAAAGTTCAGAATTAATTGGAGTTGAAATAATTATAGATGATGATAAGCCAGCCACCAGAGAAATGCAATAGTCAAGCTGTGTGGTAACAAATGCATTGATTAACATATGTCAGGACAGCACAGAATGTAGCGGAGACACATCGAATTGTGAAGGTGAAATCAAATTACCGGCTTCAATAACAGTTTTTAGTTATAACTCAGTTGTCTATTTCTGAGATGGGAGAGACTCTATTCTTGAAAAAAAAATGTTTTAGTGAGAGAAAATATTACCCTGAAAGGCCAGCATGCTGCAAGACTAAGTCACTGATTTTGAATAAACAAGTGAATTTTAATATCCAGAAACATATATTTTGATTTTTGTGTTTAGTTAATTAGGGGACCAGCCCCAGCTCCTTCAGTCAAACAAGGTTCATAAGGGTCAATTCCCTGCAAATGAGGACCTCACCATCGCTCAAGAAAGAGAGTGACCTACTACAGCTGAAATGTTTTCAGCTTTGGATCTTCAGGAAAGCCACTTCCCCTAAAATGAGTCTGATGAGTACAAAAGGATGGATGTGTGACCCGCTTGTAGCTCAAAACAGAAAAGGCACCCTGGAATAATGGGTATTTCCATGGTCCTGGAGTTTTCAAAGCCTTTTCCCCTGCATGAACTCATATGTGAAATGACCAGGTCAATTAACTGATTGAGAGCAAACAAGATCCCTCTTTGACGAACTGAACTGCCTCCCACCCTTCAGAGTTTTTCCACAGAATTTAGGACATGACTCAGTTTCTTAACACATTGGGGGAAAATTTCTTCAAAGAAAGGAGTGATGTGTGAAATTAAGAAACAGAAGGAGCATAAGGAAGACAATATGGTAACACACAGTTAAGTTTCCAAGACTTGAGAATATATCTCTTGCAAAATATCCCTGTATGCTAAAGTGCATTCTGTTTATTCTAGCTTGGTGGCTCAGCTGGTCATGTAATATGTTAGCAAATGGCAGACTGAAAATGTAGAGCAAGGTTAGACTAACAGGGGTTTCATCAAGAGGAAACGCTGGGGCTTGGTGTTAGCTCGTACAATCTAGGAGACATCAGGAAATGACTAAAAATGCAAGATGGGGAGAAAGGAAAATGAAAAATGTGAAGAGAACAAAATAGCTCGTTGGACTTAATCAATGGTTAGCATCCATAGCCCCTCACAGAATCTTCCATATTATTAAAACGTAAATAAATTCTCTGAGAATTTCAGCTTAATTGGGACTCTTATTATTATAGCCAGTATGGGCTCACCTTGGAAGAGAAGTGTCATGGTAATTGAGCATTCATTTGGGTTCAGACTCTGCCAGTTGAAGGGAGGATGCTGTTCACCACACAATGCATTCAGGTAAAAGAATGGCACTTGGCCCGAGCAGTTTCTAAAGAACTGAGCAAGCCACATAATTTTATAGTGAGTGAACTCTTGTTAGAGAAGTGATTATCAACATTTTATATTTTGCAAAAAGGCTTATAAGCATTTAATGGAATGTGCCCTCATCACTCTCCTGCTGTTTTCCCTTCTTTTATAGATTAGGAAACTGAGGTTCAGTGACTTAGAGAGACTTTTCAGGGTCAATAGTAATTCAACAGCAAAGTTTCATAATATCACACAATCACAATAACAGAAGGATTTAAAAATAGTCTTCCCATACATTTGCAGAGTGAATTATACCCACAAGACTTCTTTTTTGGCTTGAAAAATAGACGTGTCTCTCTACCTTCTTTATGCCAATCTCATACTTTCAAGGTAATAGACTTTTCAGGGAAAAAATATTTCATGTTACTTACAAAAAGAAAATTCCATTTTAAAAAACCTGTTAAAAGATGGAGAGCATATTTCATATATTTCAATTAATTTTGTCATGTCCACAATTACACTGATTTTTAAAAATTTAGATAAATTGGACAGTCTTTATTTTCAGAGTTGTCCTAAAAGATCACATCTAACTAACAAATCTTCTGTGTTGGAAAAAGATGGTTGATTGCTAATTGTCTTCTCAAGATTTCCAAAGACAACTGTTCTGTAAGCTCTCCTGGAAGTACCTCTCAACTGTTTGTGTTTCTTAATATCATGAGTCATTTTTGAAATTTCTCAAGGCTGCTTGAATACTCATCATCAAATTGTACAATCTTGGCACTGGGTCATCTGCTAACCAAATTGTTAACTCTCTGTTTATTTAAAAAAAAAAAAAATACAATTTTTGGAGGCCTGGAAATCACTCCTACAAAATCTAGACTCACCATATTTGGTTCAGAGCCAGGGAACTACAAATAAGATTTTCTTAGATACCTGATATATCAAATGATGAATGGCAAATCCCTAACTTACTCTCTTTTGGTGGAAGAAGGGCAATAGTACTTTGTTTAGAGCTCTATAAAGAACATAAGATTTAAAACCCAACTCAATTGACTAGGCTGGGCAAGGATTTTTTCCTAAGTTATAGTTCACAAAGAGAAAGGAATTTCCAGGGAACAGAGTATGAATAATCAGATCTCTAAAGGAATGAAATATCCCAGAATTGGTTTTCTCGAATGTTTCAGGAACTTCATGGATAGTTTTATTTTTTGTCTTTAGTATCTCCAAATCTTAAATCACCTTGAAAATCAGTGCTGTACCAACTTCTTCAACATTCTACTCTCATCTGTCCTTACTCTCAGATGCTTACAGATAAACAAATTCCTGTGTGGTCTACTTCTGAAGGCTCCTCACTTCCTGGTTCCTTTGAAGATCAGTCTTTTATTTTTTTGTGTGATGTCACAACTGGCCTGTTCATTGTTCCTAAAGTATATCAATGGTTTCTATTAACCTTTCAACTGTTTAAAATGCTCTTCCACTTTTGTGATACATTGTCTCTCTTCTTCAAAGACTGCTTAAGTCTGTAAGTAGGAAAGCTACTCATAGAAAACTACCCTTCAGTAATTGCTTTTGCCTAGGAGTCTGATAGCTCCCTTTACCTATAGCATTCTCTTAGCACCTACGACATGCTCCACCATGTTATCATATATCTTGGTCTTTGTTCATGTGGGTTCTATGTGAATTGCAAGACTCATGTTCCTGGGATTCTGCAGTTGATGTCTGGTGGCATTGATGCTGATTACTAATACCCAACACTGTGTGCCAAATAAAGTGTTCTAAGCACTTTGCATGCATTACTTCATTTAAATCTTATGGTGATCCGAAGAGGTAGATAGCCTTATCATATCTATTTTAAGGATGACAAAACTCAGGTACAGAACAAGTGAACCTGTGCCACTCAGCAGGTAAATGGTGGAGCTGGAATTTAAGCTTAGGTGTTTTAACTACAGAATCCACTGAAGTAACGTACAATACTGATGATTATGGAAGAAAAAAGTATGTCATTATATAAATATGGGCTTAAAATTTTCATAGTGTGAGAAGATGAACACATCTAAATATTTGTTTAAAGGAGTCTTTCTTTGAAGGCTAAAGCTTTAAAATCTAATTTTCTTATATGAATAAAATGTGCTTATTTGCACAATTGTGTTAGGACTTGGATCAATATGTAGATAATTTGCATTGCTGAACACGACTGTTCACCTAGCTGCCCACGTCCCCATAGAAATTCTCGCCCCCTCGGTTCTTTGTGTTCAGGTTGCTGCTGCTTGAGGAAAAACCCAAGAAATCTAGAAGCTTCTTAAGGAGACCATGAAATGATTGACCTAATATTGAATATGTCTAATATATTTCTTTATCAAAATGATAATGATGACTTCATAGAAATACAACAGTTTAAAGATGTGACGTGAGCAAGATTTTGCTCTACAATTTTTCTCATATTTTGAGGAACTTGGGTATTAGATGTGTTACGTCAAACTGGTCCAAATATGAGTATGTAAATCTATTAATAAAATGAAAGCTGTCACTCGTGAGGCATTTAATTGGGGTGAGAACCAGAAACAGATTTGAAATTGTCTACAAAGTGCTTACCTTGGGATTCCTTAACACATAAACTAATAAATGACATCTATTAAAGTTTCATATTCTAAATTTTATTGTAGATTTAATAATCAATATTTCCATTAAAATTTAATCATGTAAGTTGTAGGTACTGTAGCTTATTTGAGAAGCCTTAAAACATTTGTACCTTGTGGCCTTATAGGAATTGATCATTGGGAAATAATTACAAAAACAAGATTCAAAAAAATTGGAAGCAACACTGTTTACCACAGTTTTACTTATGCAGCGAAAAATAAAATCTCCTTAAATATCCTGAATTAGAGGAAGTAAATTATGGTACAGTTGCACAATAGAATATTTATGTAGTAATTAAAAATGAAGAGTGCTTTAATGACATGAAAATGCTTTTAATAATCAGTAATACTGAGCAAAATGCAGCACACAAAATTATATATACAGTGTGATTACAAATATTAAGTGAAGAATAGATAGGAAAGAAATCAGAAGATATGCTGACATATGAATAGTAAAAAAAATATAAGTAGAAAAAAGACAAGAAGTAATTATGAAACAATGTTTATAAAGGTATTGCTGTACAGTGTGATTATGGGTGATCCATTATTTTCTTCTTTATGCATTTCTTTATTTTATGCATTTTCAATGTGAGTTTATTACTTTTATTACCAGAAAAAAAACTTTGGTTTAGAAATGATACTGGCAATTCCAACAGAAACAAGAAGGGTTTAGGAATAAAAGATAATGAAATATGAGTTCTGAATTTTATTTTTTGAAATGATTATTGATGTTATGGATTGATCATTTATGTTCAGAGATATGGCAAAGTCAAACCCTGAAAGGCTTGTATTTTGAATAGTATAATGTAAGTCTATATTTTGGATCTTTTGGGATATCTTTCTTATATCATTCTTTATATAAATTTCCAATACATGTTGACTTACAATTAGGTATTATGTGACAAGTTTTTCTCAAAACATAGACTTGATTTTGTGTAATGGTTTTGTGAATGAGTATCAGTAGATTTTTCCTGAATATTAACTATGAAGCAGGGACACGCACATTTAACGGTTTATAAAATGTATACTAGAATCTCTGTAGTATATGCCTTGAGACTTTGTTTTTGGGTAACATATTATATCCAAAATTATTTTCACCTCGCTGTAGAAATCCAATGTATCTTTGGTCAACAACTCTGTTCAGACGCAAATTAATTAAAAATAATTTCAAGATTTATTTTGTCAACTCCAGAAGCTCAGAGGAGATTAGAACTAACAAGGAGATGGACTTCATTAGGTCCCTGGGCATCTGAGTGAAGCTCAAGACTGTCACACACATTTCTTATATAATAGTTCCATCTCTGACTAATTTTTATACTAGAGAACTCTATTTGTAATCCATGCCTTCATTGTTCTATTTCTAGCATGCCACTAATGTGTTTAGTCCCACGGAGGAGCAGTGAAAATAGAGTTTTACATGAGACTTTGAAACTGCCTCTCAAGTCTGTCTTATTATGGAATATGTGGAAATACAAAAATAATTTGTGGGCAAGATGTTCTTTTCAGTATTGTTTATGCAATTTGAAAAAGTTCATCTTTCTTAATATGCAGAGCTTGAAGAAGTGAAGTTTATAAAGATTTGAAACCATCATTAAAAATATTTATTGAGTTTTATTGAAATGGGAAAATAATTTTAATAAGTAGAAATATAGATGCTCTAAGCCAGCATAAAATTATGGATGAAAGTTAATTATTAAGTGAATTCTCAGATCTCTGTCTCTATTTCTTAATATAAGAGCAGAGTTAACTTGGTTTAAAAGAAAAACTCAATGCTTTGGGAATACACTGAAGTATTCTAACAATCTGAACATTTCAATCTACATTTCTCAATAATAAAATTGCAAAGAATTATTGAAGATCAAAATTATAACTCAACTTGAAACTAATTAAATGATAACTACACACTCTATATCCTAAGGACATTAGAGAAAAAGTCCATTGACTTTTTGCAGATGAGGAAACAATTCCAGCTCCTTAGAGAAGGAGAAGACAAGCCCATCTCCTCTTAACTCCCTGCTTAGGGCTCATTCTTGCAGACAACGTCATTTATTCCAAAGAATCTGTATAACATTCCTCAAGCTGAGAAACTGTTTTAAAAATTCACTGTTCTTTTATGTCTGATATTAAAGTGAAATAAAATGAAACTGAACCCCAAACACCATGTAAGGTGGAATTACAAATATAGCATCTTATTATTTCGATTTATTTTTAATGATCCTTTCCACCTTTGTCTTAATTGAACAAAGGCAGTGTAAACTTGTTCTATTCAATTAAAGAGTAGTTATGTGCAAAGAAAATGGAGTACTATTTTAAATCTTACTTGAACTGACTCATAGTTCAGTGTATTACATGAAAATTAGGACAAGTATAATATTTAAAAAGCTAATGAGTCTTAGTAAAAATATCCTCACAGAACGAAATGCTGAGAAATTTTATACATTAAATTGGAAGTCTATTAAGGTTTTTTTTTTTTTTCTTTTTTTTTTTTTTAACCTCCATACAAAGCAGAGTTTGGGAAAAGATTAGAGTGTTTTGAATTCAATACACTTTGAGCTGTCAAAGATTTACTTACAAAAATCTATGGCAGTATTGGGTGGAGCTTTTCTTAGAAGGAACTAAAAGCACATTAGAAGTACTATGGCAACAGCAATTTTCTAGGAACTAAAAGAAAACAGGTCATGCTTAATGAAATCAGGCAGCAAAACTAAATTCAAATGAAACGTTCTGGTTCCTTTTTGTCATTTAGTTTTTGTGGGAATCAAAGCTCGTGAGATTCCTCTGAGTTCTTGTCTTACCATTGTGTTTTCTAGCCCCAAATATATTTTGAACAGAAAGAAAAAATAATGTATTTAAGCACCTATTTATGGGCCAACATCATCCTGGGCATATTATCTCATGTAATGTAAATGATATATATGTACATATATATAAACATAACAATATATTTTGTACAATATAATTATATAATGTATATATTTATATGTAAATGAAGAATAATTTGCTGTAGCAGTTCTAACTCTACACAATGTAATAATTTCAATGTTGACTTCAAGAACAATAATTCATATATCCCCAGTCCATTTCTCAGTTATGTAAGGATAGTCCATTTGAAAAACTAGATATATTTCTAGGCATATAAAATGTATATTTGCCTTGTGAGTTTGAGATGGAGGGGAAAGAAGAGGACTAGCATTTAATAAGCAATGCACTTTCATTTTTTAATGGATATTAATTAAGCACTTACTACATGACAGGCATTACATGAACTAGGGTAAAGTATAAATGAGGTGAAGTCATTGTTCTCTTGGAGCTTATAGTCTGCTCAGGTGACACAGAAATTAGAAAGGTAAGTCAGTAAACACATACTAGATAGTAATAAATGGTAAGCAAAGACTTGAATGGAAGTGGTCAATATGGCATAGCTGACAGTCTACTTTAGATTGGAAGGCTAGGCATGATTTTCTTATGGAAATGACCACAGCCCGAGTTCATGGCACTCTTCTTATTTTACAAAACTAAGTGGGGTTAACTGTGTATCAAAGTTCACATAGCTATTACATTCTCTTTCCCAAACTCACATTAGACTCAAGATTTTTGAAAATACTTGTTGATAAATACTGGGAGTTGCTTTTCTTCAAGATTCTGAATTTTTAAAGAAATTATGGCTTGTGGTGAGTCACATGAGTTTCCCACTTTAATTACAAGAAGATTCCAGGACAGTGTGGTAGTTTTTCTCTTTTAATCGAGCAAAATAACTAATGGGAGAAATGATGCTTATCACCATTCTTAAACTTTTCAACAGATATCTTCCCTGTGGTAAACACTTAAAACAAAGATCTATTTTCTGGCTGACTGATTTGTTTGTTTGTTTTGAAAATCTTTGCCTCTCTGGAAAGCATGTTTGTCCTAGAATATAGTATTTTTTGCCAAAGTCCCACACTGAGGACTGCTCCTCAGGATGGCCTCGTACAGAATGTGTGAATTTCTATCATCAGCTAAAATGTGAACTTGAACAATAGACAGTTGGCTCCTCTCCAGTCCTAAATAAAGCTGTGTAGGAGCCATGTAAAATCCTCCCTGTAACCATGGGGGAGGCGGAGACTGACGGCTTGCAATTCTAATGCTGCTCAGAGACTCTCACCTTCTTTCCCTGTTCCAGAGAACTGTGGGGCCTCCTCTTTTCCCAGAGTTACCTCTACTTGCATGGTACTTGCATGGACCTAAGTAACCATGAACAGTGTTTTCCTTGCCTGCTCAGTTGTAGCCTCTGTGTTTTTAAGTCTTGAATTTATACTGAGAATTCCTGCCCACTTGGTTCTTCTCTAAAACGAGCTTAGCATGATTTTGTGAAACTTCCAGACTTTCATCAGTTGCTGCCCCCTCCCTTTCTCCTTCTGTCAGATACCCATCACATCTCAAAGTTCAGTCATTGGCCTGTTTTCCTCCATCAGAGCAAGCACCAACTCAGGATGTACTTCCTTTTCATTCCTGTGCAATGGAGTTTCAGTTACTGTGCTTGGGATGGGGTTCACCCAGTGAATCAGACCAAGATTTTACCCCAAAGCAGCTTCTGATCCCTAACCTCCTGCTCAGTTTCCATCCGGTATTGTCAGCAGTCTGCATTCAACTCTTTTCTTACCTTCCTAACCACTCTCCTCACTGGCTCCCTAACCCTTTCTTCTCCTGAAGTTTTTCTGGTTTCCGCCAGTGGTGCCATTGTCCTTTCTGTCGTCCCTCCACATTGCCACGTCTCTGAATCTTGGCCTCTGTGCTTTCGCAATGTTCGCTGCTGTCTTCCCACTCCAGCAGAGAGGACCTCCGCCAGGGACCCTATCAGCGCCTCGTCTCAGCCACTGCAATCACTTCTCCATTGTCTCCGGACCTCTATCTTCCATTCATCCTCAACGCATGCCACTGCCATCTTCAACTTTCCAAAGCACTGTGTGATCTCCCACGAGACCATCAGGAACCTCTGTGGCTGTCTATTAGCTTGGCCTTCAAGGTACACATGGAGATTGTCCCAACTCCAAAGTTTCCTCCTCAGTCATCCTTGTGCTGATGTTCTATGCCAGCCAGAGAGGATGGATGAGCATTTCCACTTTTCATTTTTTTCCTTGTGATAACTCACCTCCTCCCCCACCATTACACACACAAATTGCCCTTTCACTCCTGTGCACTAGGCTTACTTCTCTCTTACAAATCTTGGCTTATATGTGACTTGTCCTTCTATGCCTTCCTAACTGCACCAGCTCTCAGTGATTCCTCTTGTTTCTAAATTTCTGTAGCTCTTACCCTGTGCTACCTTGGATTGCTATGGTTATGGTCACCTGACTGTCTCGTCTACCACCTTCCTCTTGATGCTCACTTTTCCTAGCCACTGTGGTGTCTTGGTTCTATAGGGAACACACTGAGCAAGCTCCTCTGGTGGGACGGCAGTATTCCCAGTTCCCCTTACCTAAGATGAAGGCAACTCCTCCTTGAGATATGTGTTCGTGCACTTCCGTACCTCCTTTAAGCCCAAATTTCATCTCCGATCGTTTTTAGATAAAG
The DNA here is from genome assembly GCF_902686455.1 of Sciurus vulgaris. Taxonomy (NCBI): domain Eukaryota; kingdom Metazoa; phylum Chordata; class Mammalia; order Rodentia; family Sciuridae; genus Sciurus; species Sciurus vulgaris. The sequence goes on from NC_136461.1 coordinate 167,173,774, forward strand.
CCGAAATTTCCAACATCTTTGCCTTTATATTGCTTTGTTTTCATAGAACTTTCAACATTCAACATTATATTATTATCTCTATGTTATCTGTTGAATAATTCCCGCAGTAGAATGAAAACTCCAATGAACAAGAAATTGGCCTACTGCCTGCAATGTTTAAATGATATTTGACACATAGTGCTGCTTAATATTCACTCAATAAGGGAATCACTCTTTATACCTGCCTATAGTTTCTACACAGTAAGGAATTTTCTGAAGATGTATAATGTCATATCAATGTTTCCATAACCAGCACATACGAGGGACCACCTTTCCTCTGTGGTCACTGTCCACACAACTGAAACCACTGCCTACTAAGGTGACCAGGGAAGAATAGATATATTCAAACCCTATTGTCTGGCCTCACTGTACATTCTGAGCACTGTATACTACTGATCACTTCCCACTTCTCGAATCCTCCTCCTTCCTCAGCCTCCAAGACTTTGCTCTCCTGCATCTCTCTGCTGGCTTCTGCTCATCTGTCAACTCTTCTTTTTTCCTGCCTTCTAGGTTTTATTCTGTGTACCTCCCCAACCGTTTTTATCCTCTTGAATGATTTAAAGTACTGTCAGTTCTCCTTATTTGCTGTTTTCATATTTGCAAATTGACCTCCTTGCTAAGGTTTACTCAGAATCTCCAAATCGATGCTAGTACTACTTTCACAATTAATCATGGACATGCACAAAGTGACAAACAAGTTAAGCCACCTGATGTGGACGGTCTCAGGTGAGGTTGAACAGGGCTACAGCCTTCTTGTTTTGGTTCTCACAGTGTATGATATTGTCCTTTTCATGACCTATTTACCACTATAATTCTTGCATTTTTGTGGCTTTCGTTCATGATTTTGCTGTATAAAATGACCTCCAAGTATGGTGCTGAAGTGCTGTCTGGCGATCCAAGCACAGGCAGGCCAGATTGTGTCTGACCGAGAAATAACATGCATTAGATAAGCATCATCCAGACCATTAGAGTGTCACTGGCCTTCCAATGTTAATGAGCCATCTATCATCTATCTAGAGAACAAGGTGTTTTTACCTTTTTTTTTTTTTTTGCGGTGCTGGGGATTGAACCCAGGGCCCTGTGCTTGTAAGGCAAGCACTTTACCAACTGAGCTATCTCCCCAGCCCAGAGAATATGGTGTTTTTAAACAGAAACACACATAGAATATGGCTATGTATGGATCAATTGATGAAAATTCTGTGACGAGAGGTTCACAGGAACCTAACCACATATTTCCCCCAGGAGCAATGTCTTGGTATTTTCTAATTTAGTGTTTAAAATGAATTTATAGAGAAAAATTATAGAAAATAATGAGACTCAACAATGCCTACTTTCTTCACTCAGCCATGATTCCCAATGCACTATCTCCAGTTGGAGTCCTTTCCTAATCACCAAAGATTTCACCCTGTGTCTGCTCTGCTATCCTTTCCTTTGCTTTATTCTGGAGCCAGGTTAACAGTCCTGAAACAATGCACCTGATCATATCACCCTCTGTTTCAGTGTTCCCTGGCTCTCTTGCCCAGAATCATGCAAATTTCACATCACAGGACACAGCCTTCCTTGATCTCTCCAGCCTTACCTCCCAGAAACCTCCCAACACCTTTGCTCCTGGCAGCTCACACCCTGCCTCAAATGTCAGACTTCTCTCTGTCTCTACATCTTTGTACATTCTCTTTTTTATACTTGAAGGCCCCTTCCACCTTTCTTAGTATGCAAAACTGTTAATTACTCGTTAAGAGGTGATTCAGGTGTCACCCTGTCTGTGAAGGATTTTCTATTGCTTAGGCAGTTAGTTGCTTCCATGTTTGGCCTCCAACACCTTATTGTAGGATCTGCATTATGTGTCTCTTTGCATCTCTACATTTACGCTAGACTCTAACAAATTTCTCGTAGGCAGTGGCAAATGGTTATTCTTCCTATAAGGGCAAACAGCACTGGCCTCAAACACATGTGAGGTGCTTCATAGTGCTTATTGAATGAATGGAAAGAAAGAATATTTGTGAATGATGCTAGGTTATACATCTGCCCTAATAAACATTTCCTCAGATCTGATAAGAGAAAATTGTTTCTAAATTCTCATTAAACAAGATAATTACTATTAATTCTCTTTATGTCTATCTCAAAACTGGTCACACATAAAGTGCTCTGAGAATCCATTTGGTGAGGTCACAATCACCGAAAAGCCTCATTATAAAGTTCCATTCTGTTCACATCATTCACAGAATAGAGAATGTTTGTTGAATGAATAAATGAAAAAAATCCAAGTAATTAAATAAATGTTATGTAGCTTTAATTTAACAATATGAAAAGTGAACTTAAATTTAAAATATCTTAATAATAGAGTTATTCACTTTAATCTTGCGGGGCATCAACTTCTTGAACACTAAAATGAGATAATAATGCCCAAATCTGAGGGTCAGTGAGAATATAATGACGCAGTATTTAAGAATTCCTTTTGTGAACTACCATAACAACACACACTATTAAAATGGAAACAATTATTTCATCATTTAAGTTTATACGAAAGGGACATTTCTACTTCTGATGTGATCATGATGTGGATCTCCTCCATCCTAATATCAATATCATCGCTTCCGCACTTGGCTCAGAGAAACAGTTCCACCAAAAAGACATAGCCTGTTTTGTTTTGCAGAAATCTCTATATGCAGAACATTTCATAGATGTTTTACACAATGACAAATAGTTATTCACAGACAGATGCTGGCCATGTGTTTTCCAAGATCAATGAAACATGCCAGCAAATGGGAAACGGGAAGGAAGGAGGACAGATCCTTGCAAGCGGCACACCTCCCTGTTGGGACTGGAAATCTTCAAGAGGCTCTGCAGCAGTGCTTTGGAGCGTGCCCCGGGTTGGGCGCGGTTCTGTGGAGCTGACTGCAGCACAGCTCAATTAGGGAATTCTCAGTGGCTGGGCATCTGGGTTCTAAAATGTTGTTTATGTTCTCCAGATGGTCATGGACAGCAGAAAGGATACATGGGAAAGCAAGGAATACAGAGGGGGACAAAAGAGTTAGAAAACAGTTAAGCTGTTTTAGTCTTTTCCTTGTTATTGTAATCTGATTTTGTGGACAGGATAATAACCATTCCAGAGGAAAATGCTTTACACTCATTTAAAGGTTCTCAAACATTCTGAATTGTTTTCTCTTTATCAGGGAAGCTCTCCTTGCTCAGACATGTGTGACCTAAGGAGGACATAAAGGGAGCAATTTCTTTTAGGGTAACAAAAATGCTTAGATTGCACAGAAGCATTTAGTTTGCACAAGTGTATCTTGGTGGTAAAGTTTTGTTTTTTTTTTTTTTTCTTTCCCTAATGAGGAAGGGTGGTGATTATTGATTGTGGAGATATCATCTTTGGCTATTAAATGAAACTAAACCAAATAATAATATATGTAATGGGAAACGTGTGGGGTGGAATAGTGTGAGTCCTTCATCACAGCCTCAGCACCTGACATGCCGGAAGTTGTAGACACTCAAAGTGGGTGGATGTTTGAGGTAAGGCATTCTATGATTGCACAAGGTGTTTCTCTGCAGATAACCATTGTCATTCTTTGAGGAAATTGATTCCAAAAAACAGTGTTTATCTAAGATGCTGTATTAAATGATATCAAAGCCCAGCTATATACTCCAAAGAGGCCAGTTCCCAAATAAATACTTTTCCTTTTGAAATGAGCATTCATTTATTCATCAAATATTTATTGACTCTCTCCTGTGTGCCAGGAGCTGTTTCAGTTTCTGGAAACAAAACAGACAAGTTTCCCAGTCTCAGGGAACTTTTGTTCTAGTGTATCAATAATCATAACAGCTTCCTATATTGAGAGTGGACTCTACACTGAGGTGTTTTGATACATTTTCTCTTGTTCTTCTAGAAGTTCTGCCAGACTGATGCTTTTATCATTCTAACTAACTGAGAAAACAAGCAGAGGTGAAATGACTTTCCCAATGTCAGAAGGCACTATAAGAACTGGATTTTGCTACTATTATGACTTGTTTTAAAGGTCTACTCTTTCCTAGGTATACTACTCTTCTATAGGGATCAAGATAATTCTTGCAGAAATGGTGACTTTTAGGATTATTGTGATGAGCAGGATATATAATGTTGCTTTCTCTGAAGATGATGCAGCCCCAATTGCCACTACTTCTTACCCCGCCCTACTGCTGAGTATAACCTCTGCAACTCAGTGAAGCCGAAGAAGTGGCTCAGTCCAGTTTGGAGGTTCCGATTGCTTTGAGAGGAGGTGGATATTGCCAACTGCAGCTCATTCTGGAATTTTTCTCTCTCTGTTCTACTTATTCTGCTGAAGGCTTCTCTATAATAGGACCATGACTTGTTCTTTTATTTTCACTTTGGATCACTATTTAATAAGTCCTACATATGCAAGACACTGTGCTGGGTACTAGAGATAAAACAGCAGCTAAGCTAGATACTTTAAAAATTGATAAATTTATTAACATATTATATGCGTGGTACTTAAAGACTCAAATAATACTATGACTCTAATAATAATAGTGGTTCCCTGCGCATGGCCCCTCATTGCCAAGAAGACCCCTTCCAGGTTGAGACTGGTTACTTTTTGACTTTTTAATCTGTTTCTTTGGCATTTATGCACTCTTTTATGACTACATGTTTTTGCTATTGTCTTTGTTTAAAATACTTTCTATTGACTTTCTAGACTGAGTTTTCTTAAACTAACCACTCTGCTTCTCCCATCCTCTCAATATAGTTGTATTAAAATTTTGATTAAATCATTATTCATTGCTTATTATTCATTATAATTCCTATGCAAATGTTATTCATAAATGAGTGTTCTCATATGATTATGTTCCCTTCCCTATTTTTTGTTACTAAAGTTAATTTTTCCACTTGCAATTCTTCCCACGTTTTTATTAGCTTCTCAACATCATTTTCCTTAACATTAAGAAAATTTTGAGCTTCACTTTTTCTTTTCTTAGAGAAATCCTGTGAAAATTTTTATTCCATCATTCCTAATCTTTGTTAAAAACTTGTAAACTTGTCATTATCCCCATGTTGTTTTCCTTGTCTCCTCATTGTCTGTGCTTATTGTCCCTCTAGTCAATTTCAAGTAAAAATTTTTGTCTTGTTTTAAAGAGTAAGTCACATGAAAGCTTTGATTTTTATCTATGACACATAACTTTCCAAATGCAGATTTGGCTACTGAGGTGACAAGATTATCTGCTAAACAACTAGAATTCTACCTTCACTAATTTTACCTCTCTGCTGAAAAGCACACACCTGACACTCCCCAACACCTTATTTCTGTTGTATGCCTTGTCTGAAACTTCATCTCACATGGCCTTGTGCGTGCTTTTAGTTCAAATTCTAAATTCTCATTTTGGCTTCAGACCCAAAATGGAATCAATTTCTATTTCAAACTAAAGCTAGCCCCTTGTACTTTGTTGGTAGTTTGAAATTATTAGAAGAGAGGTTTTATAAAAAAAAATTAACAATATTTAATAATTTTCTTTCTAGGAGTTCTTCATATGGACATATTCATTAGTTATAAAGAAAACAAAGACAATAATAAATTCATGGGCTTTAGAAGCACTCATGTGTCATGCATTCTTTTTTTCCCATTTTTTAATTGGTGCGTTATAGTCGTACATAATGATAGGGTTGGTTGTTAACATTTCATACATGCACACAAGATAACAATATAATTTGACCAATATCACTGTTCAGCACTCCCTGCCGCTTTCTTGGTCCCTTTCCTCTAAGGATCTCCTTTTGGTTTTCATGAAATCAGCCCCTGCCTTTGTTTTTCTTTTTTCTCTCTAGTTTCTGCTGAGAGCAAAATATAACCCTTGACCTTCTGAGTTTGACTTACTTCATTTAGCATGATGGTCTCCAGTTCCATCCGTTTTCCTGCAAATAACATAATTTCATTTTTCTTTATGGCTGAATAAAACTCCGGTGTGTATTTCTACTGCATTTAGAAGAGAGGTTTTGAATGCGCTCACCACAAGGAAAATTATAAATATATTAGGGGATGATATGCTAATTAGCCTGATTTGATCATTACATAATATCTACATGTATTGAAACATCACACTTTACCTTGAAAATACATACAATTATGTGCCCATTTAAAAAAATAAAATAAAGCTAGCTCTAAATCAAGCTTTACTTGCAGATACTACATGGGTATTCACAAGACTAGTAAGCAGACTAGGAAAAGGGGGGAAAGAGGAACAGCGAGTCCATGAACCCCAACGCTACAGAATAAACACACATGAGCTTCCATGTGGATGGAGTGACTGTGGAATTCTGGAACAGTACAAAAAGGCGCACCGCTGCCTGTGCTGCCTGGGTTGATGACAACTGAGGAAACCAGGCAGAATGCTGGACTCAGAAAAAGAATGTCTCCCCCATTTAGGAAGCTTCCCTCCCCCAATGCTCCTGCATTAGCAGTCACTTCTGAGGTTCCCAGGTGAATAGTGCCAATGTAATTACATTTTGTGTAATCTTAGCAAAACCGAAAGAGCAGTGTACTCAATTCAAATGCAATGGGAAATGGTATGCTTTATGATAGCACAGATCTTTGTTCCTCTTCAGAGACACTTTCATCCCCTGCATCAGAAGAGGGAGGTGAGATTTCAGCAGAGTACATCTGCTGCTCTGAGAGGTATTTGAGAAAGGGTCATGCTCTCCTGTAATGGGTCCCTCTTCAAACCAAGCAATAGCACCTCAACGCTTCCTCCTTAAACCATTCCTAAATTATCCTGCTCAGGTTGTGCAGATGGATATTGTTGTGTGGCTCCTGTAAGATCAAAAGGAAGCTCAGACCAACCCAAGCAGGTTGCCTCTGCCCTTTAATATGTAAAAAGCAAAACTCAACAAAACAGGTGCCTGTGTTAATTGCTACTCTCAAGGGGGTGAGCTGGGGACAAGAAAATGAGCAAGCTTTAAAATTGTAGTCAGAGCAAAGACCTTGAGCGACAAGGTTAGCCAAGAAAGATTAAAAAAAAATCATCTAGTTAAAAACCTCACCAGTTGAATGGGATGACAGATGAATGATGGATGCAGGTGGGAAAATGGGATTCCCTTCAAAGAGGAGAGTGTGATGTGCAAGGCAATGAGGAAACTCGAGGTCCTGGTGCGAGGTGCAGGGAGCAGATAATGCCTGTCTGTATGCTCATTGTATTGTCAGAAGCTGCTGAAATAAATCCTCCGGGGAGTTAGTATAAAAGAAGGCAAAACCAAGAGCAGCTTCCCATTTTGGTATAAATTTAGAGGAATTGTAATTGTCATTGTGCTACTCTTTAAGGTCAAGTTTTTATAAAAGGAGAAACAAAATAAGTAAAGCTGAAAAACGGGAGTTTTCAAGTCAGACAAATAAAGACCCCACTCTGCTGTTAACTAGTTAGGGAGTTATTTTCAGGCTCACTGAGCCTTGGTTTTTTAATCTGTAAAATGGGAATAACAATATTACCTTCCCATTTTTTATAATGAGTAGTGACAGAGGGGTTTGGGTTACCAGAATAGTGCCATGAACCAAAGAGGGGCTCTAAGAATGATAGTTATTATTTAGGTGTTAGAAATATTAACAGAGGAATAAAATCTTGAATGAAGTCTTTGAAATATGTCTTAACCAGGATAGTCAATAGGTCCTGATGATCTTCAGGGTGACAGGGTGAGCCTTTGTGTATGAATAAGTGAATGTCATTGATTGTACCTGAAATATTAATAGATAACAAAAGAACCAAAACATACAACAACAAAGATAAAAATAACCCTCCAAAACCAAGATATGTTTGAATAGATGGCTATGCTTGCCCTGACATGAGCATTGCAAAAGGTATGCATGTAGGGAAACATCACAGTGGATATCATAAATATGTATAATTTTTATGTGACAATTAAAAAAATTAAAGAATTTTTTTAAAACTACTGAAAAAAAAATCCCAGGAGCATATTTTTAAAATTTAAACAAATATATTTTGCAGAGGTAGGAAGATATTAGGGCCACTATTCTGGTTCAAAATGTCATATTTTTGAGCTGAACTACTTACATAGTCTCTCAATCTAATATTTAATAGAGTACCTGATATTATCTATATTGGTAAAGAATGAATGAAATGAATATGTGATGATGAGTGAATGCCATTAAATCCTCATAATACCAGATAAAGTTCCTGAATCATTATTACCACACTGTTATGTCTTTGTTCCAGACCAAGCACTTTCCTTTTTTAGGGGTGTCAAGTTCTCCTATGGTCCTGCAGAGCAATGATAGGACATTAGAGAAGAGTGAAAGATGACACCTACATCTAGTGAGTTTCAGTTACCTGTCTTTTCTCAGTAGAAAACACGCTCAGAATATCCAGGAAAGAGATCATGCTGCATCATTACCATCATTTTTTAACAAATGTATTACCCTCCTCCTTAAATAAAATTACTTCTAAATGTGCAGCTATGAGATTCAGAACTACTAAGCTGCTGGTGCTGTTTTCCCCTCTCCTGTCGGGGCTCTGTCCTCCCGCTCCTTAATGTATAAACTTGACTGTCAGTAAAACTGGCTGAATGTGAATCTGTCAGGAATTTCCACAAATAATTAAAGCACGAAAATAAATAATAAATGACTAGTGCGAGAGAACGTGCCTTTTCTCTCTATAATATGCTCAGTGAAAGAACACTGGAGATGCAAGATAACCCAAAGCCCATTGCTGGCTTGCTCTTGCATATGAGCATTGCTTCTTTACTTTTCTGCTGCAGTGTTTACTGTCTTAAAAACAGTAACATTTTAATTCCAGCTGATGCACCAGTATCTACAGAATACCTCTACAAATAGTCCAGTTTGACTTCTTTCCCTTGAAAGGAAGTATGGGATGTATATGTTAAAGCAATCAAAATTCTGTTTCAGAATTAAAAAAAAAAGACCTATCTCATAAATATTCTGGCTCAACTCTGGACAGTCTGTCTCTGTCTTTCTTCCTTTCTCTCTCTGTCTCAAAAACACATTCCTTCCACATTTTCCTCCTGCTTTACATGTACTTATTGTTCACAATATTAGAGAGAAAATAAATGGAATGGAAAAGGAGATTGACAGGTAGGATGGTATAGAATTAACTCAGCTTCCAGAGAGAACTTTGAAGCTATTTGCTGCTTTTCATTGTCATTTCAACTCAGAACTCCAGATTAGAGCACATAGTGTCTTTTGAGGGATCCTCTTTGGTTGCCAATACAGGTATTTTCTAGGAAGTATAGAGCAAAGAAAGACATATGATTTCCAGAGAAACCAAGCAGCTTCCCAGTTTAAAAACAAACAAACAAACCAACAATAGTAATCGATTCGGGAATATGTTTTGTATATTTGTTTATTTACCTGGTCCTTTTGTACTGAACTCTATGAAGTCAATGATTGTATGTGGTTTGCTTGTTAATATTCCTAATGCCTGTTTGTGTTTCATATGTATTTGCTGATTGAATAACAATGACCAGTACTTATGGATCCTTGTCTGTCAGGTGCAGCCTTGGGAATTTTGTGCATCAGCCTGTGCACATCAATCCTGTTACAGCTACAGCTTGTCACACTCTCAGTGAGAGCAGAGGTGCAGAGATGGGGTGTAGAACCGGGTGACTGACCAAGATCACTGGCTGGCCCGGGGCAGAGCTGGGATTCAGATTCAGGCAGGCTGGTACCAGACAGAGACTGTTAATAATATCTGATACCTGGTATGAATACATGTGGAAATAGGAAGAACCAAAGTTTTGCCTACTTTCTACCCTTGGTCACTTAACACTCTGACACTGGATAGGTGGTTTTCCCTACACACCAAGCCATTCTCCAGCAGATTCTCTAATTCAGTTCTGACACCATCTGCCTGGAGATTGCATCAGATCCTAGGAGTTGAGTCCCACACATCTGCTCCCCTCTTCAGATGCCAATAGTACGCACTAGTTGTGCCCTGTGCTTCTGATCAAATGGCTATAAATCATGGTTCCCACAACCTCCTTCTCAGGTTTGATTCATTTGCTAGAGTGGCCCACAGATTGCAGGCAGATACTTTACTTACGGTTACCCCAGTTTATTGTAATGGCTATTACAAAGATGTGGATGGAAAGCAGATGGAAGAGACACTCAGGGCAAAGTCCTTGGGGAGACAGTGCATCTTCCATGTCCTCTCTGAATGAGTTGCATGCTACAGATCTCCAGAAGTTCCTCTGGACCCGTACTTTTGAAGTTTGAAAATTATGTTTGGAAAACTTAAGACCCATTTTCTTGGCAAATTTTGAGACAATTTTGTGTCTTCCTTTTTTTTTTTTTCTTTACTTAGGGAACTTTTATTTCTTTCTCTTGTCTAATTACTCCAAGTAGAACTCCTTGTACTATATGGATGAGAAAGTGGGGAGAGTGAATATTCTTTTCTTGCTCCTGATCTTGGAGAGTCAAGAAAAACTTTCAGTTTTATACTGCTGAGCATGATGTTATTCGTGGTCTTGACACACATGGCATTTATTATGTTTAGATACTTTCCTTCTATACCTATCTTGCTGAGAGTTTTCATCACAAAACAAAGTCAAATTTTGTCGAGTGCTTTTTCAGCATTTACGGAAGTGATCATATACTGCTCATCCTTTATTCTGTTAATATTGTGTCTCCTATTGATAGATTTACCTGTGTTAAACCATCCTTGCATTGCAGGGTAAAAATCCCACTTGGTTATGGTGTCTCATTCTTTTAATGAGCTGTTGGGTTTGTTTTGCTATGATTTATTTTTTGAGAATTTTTATATCCACATTTCAAAACTAAAATGAGATTTCATCTCACTCCAGTTAGAATGGCAGCCATCAAAAATAAAAACAATAATAAATGTGGGAAAAAGGAACACTTTTACACTGGTGGTGGGATTGGAAATTAGTATGGAGGCTTCTCAAAAGACTAGATGTGGAACTGTCACATGACCCATACCACTTTTTGGTACTTATCCTAAAGAATTAAAGTCATCATATGCTATAGCAACGCATGCACCTCCGTGTTTATAGCAGCAATTCACAACAGCCAAACTATGGAACCAGCCTAGAAGTCCATGGATGGATGAATAGCTAAGGAAATAAAATTAAAGAAAAGTAAATTAAAAGTATTTTTTTAAATGTGCAGGATACGAAAAAGTTTTCACATCTTTTTTCATTAGAAGTATTGGCCTGTAATTTTCTTTTTTTGTTGTGTCCTGGTTTGTTTTTGGCATCAAGGTAAGGATGGCCTCATAAAATGAGTTGGAAGAGTTCCTTCCTCTTCAATTTTTGAAAGAGTGAGAATTGGTAAAAATTGAAAAAAAAAATGTTTGAAAAAAATTCACCATTGAAATTATCTAGCTCTACATTTGTCTTTGTTGAGAGTGTTTTTAAAAAATTTTAAAAACTGGGTCAATCTCTTTATCATTCTTAGTCTGTTCAGATTTTCCACTTCTTTCTGATTCATCTTTGGTAGACTGCATGTTTCTAGAAATTTGTTCATTTCATTTGGATGATCCAATTTGTTGTCATATGATCGTTCATACTGGTCTCTTATGATCTTTGTATTTCTGTGATATCAGTTGTAATATTTGCTCCTTCATTTCTGATTTTATTTATTTGAATCTTTTCTCTTTTTTCTTAGCCTATTTAAAGTTTTGTCACTTTGTTCATCTTTTCAAGACATAAATTTTCAGTTTCATCAATCTTTTCTAACATTTTTCTCATCCCTCATTTTTGTCTACTCTGCTCTTTGTTATTTTCTTCCTTCTACTACCTTTGGGCTTAATATTCTCTTAATTTTTTAGTTCCTTAAAGGCATAACAATAGTTATTTTAGGTCTTTCTTCTTTGTTGATCTAGGCATTTATGGCTACAAACTTTCCTCTTTGACTGCTTTTGCTGCTTCCCATATTCTTTGGAATGTTTTGTTTCCACTGTTGAAGGTCTCACAATAAATCTTGACTTCTTGTTTGATTTATTCTTATCTCTTATAACAGCTTGCACTTAAAGTCTATTTTTTCTGATAGAAATATAGCTGCTATTCCTCATATGGTTACTTTTTTTCCACCCCTTTACTTTCAGCCTGTGTCATTAAAGCTAAAATAAGTCTCTTATAGGCAGCATTATGCTGGATTTTGTGTTCTTTAAAAAAAAATCCCCTCAGCTACTATTTCCTTTGATTGGAGAATTTAGTTTATTTATATCTAAAGTAATTATAGGTGAGAAGTTACTAATAATATTTAAAAATTTAATTTACTTATTTTTTAATTAAAATCTTTTTGTGTTTTTACAGACTGCATTTTGATTCATTGTACACAAATGGGGTACAACTTTTCATTTCTATGGTTGTACACAATGTAGATTCACACCATTCATGTAATCATACACATACATAAGGTAATACTGTCTGTTTCATTCTACTATCTTTCCGTCACCCACTTACTCCCACCCCATTTTTCTCTACACAAACCAAAGTTCCTTCATTCTTCTCTTCCCCCTGCCATCCCCTGACCTCGTTATATATTGTCATGCACTTATCAGATAGAACATTCAGCCTTTGGTTTTTTGGGTTTGGCCTTTTTCACTTAGTATGATATTTTCCAACTTCATTCATTTACCAGCAAATGCCATAATTTTATTCTTCTTTATGACTGAGTAATAGTCCATTGTGTATATATACCACAGTTTCTTTACCTGTTTGTCAATTGAAGGACATGTAGGTTGGTTGCACAATCTAGTTATTGTGAATTGAGCTGCTATGAACATTGATGTGGCTGCATCACTGTAGTATGCTGATTTTAAGTCCTTAGGGTATAAACTGAGGAGTGGGATGCTGTGTCAAATGGTGGGTCCATTCCAAGTTTTCTGAGCAATCTCCATGCTGCTTTCCAGAGTGGGTGCACCAATTTGCAACTCTTCCAGCGATGTATGGTTTCCCCCATAACCATGCCAACACTTATTATTACTTGTGTTCTTGATAATAGCCATTCTAATTGGAGTTAGATGAAATCTCAGGGTGGTTTTAATTTGCATTTCTTTAATTACTAGGGATGATGAGCACTTTTTCATATATTTGTTGGTCCCTATATATCTTCTTCTGTGAAATGTCTGCCCATTTCCTTAGACTATTTATTGATTGAGTTCTTTGTATTTTGGGTGTAAAGTTTTTTAAGTTCTTTATAAACTTTGGAGATTAGTGCTCTGTCTGAAATGTGTGTGGAAAAGATTTTCTCCCACTCTGTAGGCTTTCTTTTCACAATATCAATTGTTTCCTATGCTGAGAAAAAACTTTTTAGTTTGAATCTATCCCAGTTATTGATTCTTGCTTTTATTTCTTGCACTATGGGGGTCTTGTTAAGGAAGTCTGGGCAGGTAGGCCAATGGTACAGGATAGAAGACACAAAGACATACCCATCTAAGTACAGTAATCTCATACTAGACAAAGGTGCCAAAAACTTACAATGGAGAAAAGATAACCTGTTCAACAAATAGTGCTGGCAAAACTGGAAATCCATAAGCAGTAAAATGAAATTAAACCCCTATCTCTCGCCCTTTACAAAACTCAACTCAAAATGGATCAAGGATCTAGGAATTAGGCCTGAGACCCTTCACCAAATAGAAGAAAAAGTAGGCCCAAATCTCCATCATGTTGGCTTAGGACCATTTAAAAGTTTGTTCTCCCAGTTTTGGAGTTCCTTTGTTCCTTTCTTTCTCTCTTACCTTCTTTATGACTTCATTCTCTATGGTTATAGGCTTTGGTCCTTTATCTTTTATACATCGACCATAGGATTTTGCTTTACAGTTACCATGAGACTTATATTTAAAAATCTTAAAATTATAGCAATCTATCTTGTTTATTTGAACTTTGTTTACATACTGAAACTACATTTCTCTTCCACATCAACATTTAAAGTTTTTGTTGCCACAATTTTCTTCTTTTTATATTGTATATTCATTGACAAGTTATTGCAATATAGTCCTTTAATTGTGTATTGTTTTTAAACTACAGTTAAAATTGATTCATATACCCACATTTCTACATTGCAGTGTTCTGAATTTTACTCTTCATCTACCTTTACCAGTCTGTTTTATAATTTCATATTTTCACAATATTAATTTGCATTCTTTAGTTTCAGTTTTAAAAACTTAAGCATTTCTTAGAGGGTAGGTTCAGTGTTGATGAATTCCCTTGGCTTCTGTTTATGTGGGAGTGTCTCTATCTTTTTCCTATTTCTAAAGGATAATGTTGGTAGGTAAATTATTCTTGGTTGACATGGTTTTTCTTTCAGAATTTTGACTACACTATGCTGCTTTCTTTTCACTGGCAAGGTTTCTGCTAATAAATCAATATTTAAGTTCCTTGTACGTAATGTGCCTCATCTCTTGCTATTTCGAAATTCCCTCTTTAGCTTAGATGTTTAACAATAGAATTAAACTGTGTCTTGGTAAACTCTTCTTTGCTTTGAAACTCTTTGAATACCTTGGAGCTTCATATACTTTGGATGTCCATATATCTTTTAATACTCATAACATTTGGAGTCATTATTTCTTTAAATAATCTTTCTGACTTTTTTTCTCTCTCCCTTTTTTCCTTCAGAGGATTGTGTAATCCTTAAATTATTTTTGTTTTTTAAATTTTATTGGTTCTTTTTAATCATACATGACAGTGGAATTCATTTTGACATAATTATACAAGCATGGACTGGATCTAATTCTAACTAGTACTCCATTCTTTTGGATGTACACAATGGTAGGGTTCACTATGGTGTACTCATATAAGTACACAGGAAAATAAATTATTTTTCTTAATGGTATTCCATGGCTTTACAAGATATTTTTCATTCTCTTTTCTTCTTTTGGTCTGCCTAGATAATTTTGATTTACATAGCTTTTGGTTTACAGATTCTCCTGCCTGATAGAGTCTGTAATTTTTAATTTCATTCATTGTATTCTTCAGCTCCAGAATTTCATTTTAAAAAAAAGTGAGTTCTATCTCATTGCTGGTCTTCTTGTTTTATTCATGTATGATTTTCTTTAATTAAGTTTCTATCAGCATTCTCTTATACTTCCTGCGATCAATAACAATATTTTAAATAGAACAATAACTTTGTCAGGTTAATTCACAGATTTCCACTGTTATGGGGTCAATTACTGAAAAATTACTTTGTTATGTTGTTGGAGTCACATTTTCTTGTTTTTCATGTTTCTTGAAATCTTGCATAGCCGTCTTTATATTTGAAGAAGCTGTTCCCTTTTCCACTCTTTTTCATCTTTTCATAGAAAAGAAATTCCTTCGCCAGCCAGGCTTCTAGTGTTCTTGTTTGCTCTGGGTAGTGTGTGTGGATATGTGTGTGTGTGGTGGGGGGAATTCTAAAGATCATAAACTTGTTCCATATCTGGCAAAGTTAGGCGTGTGACTAAGGGCCTCCTGTTTGTTTTCTCTATGAAAATGTTTTGAAATGCCCCGGTCTATTTTCCTCTAATCCCAAAGAGCTGGCTGATAGCGTATGCTCACAAGCTCTCTGCAAAGACTCACATTGCTGCTCAGGAAATGCACATGATGGGCCAGGTCCAAGAGGCGTGAGTAAATTATGTGAAGTATCAGGAGTGTTTGTAGGCCAGTCGTGGGGCAGGGTGGGAGGGATCTCAAGGTAAAATATTCCTAGCAGCTTATGGGCAGGCCTCCTATTGGAGTCCATGAAGCAGTTGGATATGTGCTCTTTTGTGGAGTTTTGAGTCCTGTCACCTGTGTGTCCCCTTTCTCTTCCTTACTGACACCTTACCTACCCACATAACCATGCTGATCCCTCCTATTGAGTGGAATGAGAAAGAGGTGGGCCTCTTGAGTAGTAACCTCAACTACTGAAGAAGTGAGGCTCACTATAGTTTTACTTTTCCCTATGGGAGAAATTGCAGACTGAAGGAATCTCCCTTAGCACTGGGCTATGCCACCTTGGGGGATGGGTGACACAGGTAAATTTAAACAGTTCTTATTCTCTTCAATGCATTTATTCTCAGTTTCTTCCTCCAATGACATGCTAGAACTTTCCTTCTGGACTCCTAGACCCCTACAAAAGTGATTTCATCCATAGGTGTTGGTCAAATTGTTGCACTGTGAAAAAATGATAGAAAACTCCTATTCTGCAATCTTGTTGATGTCATTTTCTCATGAGAAAATCTCATGGTGTCAATTTCTCATGAGAATATATCATAAGAAAGTGATATATTCCTACTATTTTCTATGTATATTGAAGAAACTCAATGTGAAAGGAAGATACTTTCTTGCTTCAAGCTTGACAAGATAAATAGTTTTTTTTCCCATGGGATATGGGCAGAGTTGATAATAAGTAATGTTGAAGGAAAAGTTTTAAGAGTCACCTCATGGGACCCTAAACCTAGATGAAGAAAAAGTAGGCCCAAATCTTCACCATGTTTGCTTAGGACCTGACTTCCTTAACAAGATTCCTAAAGCTCAAGAAATAAAATCAAGAATCAATAAATGGGATGGATTCAGACTAAAAAAACTTCTTCTTAGCAAAGAAAACAATTAATAATGTGAAGAGCAAGCCTACAGAATGGGAGAAAATCTTCACCATGTACCTCAGATAGAGCACTAAACACCGGGATATATAAAGAACTCAAAAAACTTAACACCAAAAATACAAATAACCCAATCAATAAATGGGCTAAGAAACTCAACAAACACTTCACAAAAGAAAAAATACAATTGATCAACAAATATTTGGAAAAATGTTCAATATCTCTAGCAATTAGAGAAATGCAAATCGAAACTACTTTTGGATTTCATCTTACTCCAGGCAGAATGGCAATTATCAAGAATATAAGCAATAATAAGTGTTGACGAGGATGTGAGAAAAAGGTACACTCAGACATTGTTGGTGGGACTGCAAATTAGTGCAACCATTATGGAAAGCAGTATGGAGATTCCTCAGAGAACTTGGAATGGAAACACCATTTGACTCAGTTATCCCACTCCTGGGTTATAGTCAAAGACTAAGCAGCCATCTCATTGTTTGCAGCAGCTCAATTCACTCTAGCTGAGCTGTGAAACCAACCTAGATGCCCTTCAACAGATGAATGGATAAAGAAAATGTGGTATATATACACAATGGAATATTACTCAGCCTTCAAGAAGAAAGAAATTATGGCATTTGCAGGTAAATGGATGGAGCTGGAGAATATCATGCAAAGCCAAATAAGCCAATCTCCTAAAACCAAAGGCTGAATGTTTTCTCTTATCTGTGGATGCTAATTGAAAATAAGGCAGAGGACTGGGAAAGAACAGAGTTACTTTGAATTAGGCAGAGGGAAGTGAAGGGAGGGGAGGGTGTATGGGGGTAGGAAGGATAGTAGAATGAATCAGACATCATTACCTTTTGTACATATATGATTACATGACCAGTGTGATTCTATATCATGTACAACCAGAAGAATGAGAAGTTATACTCCACATATGTAAAATGTGTCAAAATGCATTCTACTGTCATGTGTAACTAATTAGAACAACAACAATAACAAGAATCACCTCATGGATTGTCCACGCCTCTTCCTCTGCCAAGATGTCATGGTAGAAGTTATTCTTTAAGTCTTATGAGTGTCTGATTATAGTGTAAAAAAGACAGCATGGAAAAGAATTATTCTTGAAAGAGCTCTGGTCTTCCTTGTAGATTTTGTAAACAGCTTGTCAATTTACAAAAACAAAAACAAACAAAAACGTATTCTGAAATTTTTTGGATTGTATTATATTATCAAACTGAAGAGAATTGATATTTTTCCAGCATTGAGTCATCTAGTTTCTAAATATGATTTCTGCATTAGTTTCAATAATGCTTTGTAGATTTCCCCCATATTTTAGTGGATTCATTTGTTGATATTTTTGGTGCTTTTTAAGTTATAAATTTTGAAAATCTCACATTCTGATTTCCCATGGCTAGTATATAGAAATATTACTGATTTTCTAATATTTTCTTAGTGTAACCAGTAATTTTGTAAAACTTACTTGTTTTAATAATTCATCTATAAATTATGTTTTTTCATGTTCACAATCTGCTTCTTTCTTTCTTGCCACATACATAGAATGTCAGTCTAATTTTTGCCAGGTATTCAACACCTAATATTAAACAGAGAAATATTCTATACCAGTATTTCTTAATCAGGATTAGGAGTCTTTTTCAAACTAACCATTCATATGTCTCCTCTGCTTCCATAGTTTTGGGCTACAGCATGAGTATCTATTCTGAAAATTTTTCCCAATGATCTAATGCAAAAACCTGGTGTGAACCACTGTTCTGTAACAATGAAGTGTTGTGAATATGCATCAATTTTCTATATAATTCAAGCCCTAAACATATTTCACTTTCAACTTTCCAAGTAACCAAAGGAAAAAGCATTTTTTTTGGATGTATTTGCTTGATTTTCTTTTATCTTTGATTGGATTAGGGTACACCATAAAAATCAACAAACATTTATTTACATATTTGTAAAAAGAAAAAGTTATTATGAGAGTCTTTTAATTTTTTAAAGAATTGTGGCAGAAAAAGTTAAGAAATGAATGTCTGGAGAAGAGGTGGCTGAATGTTTTTTTCTCTTGGCTGAAATCTCCACAAACAACAAGCTACAATGAGTAAATCATTTTTAAATGGATGAGACTAGGAATCCAGATGTTTGGAAGCAAGATA
This sequence comes from Sciurus vulgaris, assembly GCF_902686455.1. Lineage (NCBI taxonomy): Eukaryota > Metazoa > Chordata > Mammalia > Rodentia > Sciuridae > Sciurus > Sciurus vulgaris. The sequence goes on from NC_136461.1 coordinate 167,192,505, forward strand.
CTAGCTGGTAATGTGCTGTAGCCCATCATCCAGGCCCTTCCTGAGGGAAATGATAGCAAAGCCAGACTCTCTGCTTTCTAAATATCCTCTAGAAACCAATCTTGTTGTCACCAACATCACAACTTTGTTTCAGCTGGCAATTTACCAACATCTGCTTGGCAAGGACTTTTTTCCCTTGACTCTCAGATATATATTTTCCCATTTTGAAGCACTGAACCTAACACACTGCAAGAAAAGTGTATTGAAATCACATCAGCTATATTCCAATCCTTTTGCAAAAAAACCCTCCAATCTTCTTATTTAAAGTATTATTTTTACCTTCAAAATCTTGGCAGCATAAATTATCAGTGTGCATATCACTGATCGGAGTAATCCAAAGGAGTGAAAACAGATACACATATATAGCTACCTAGGTAGCCCTTCACAGTTATTTTGAGTTTTGCAAAGAAAATGGTTAAATGCAACAGTTTTCAAACACAGAATATCAAAACTGTCATTTTACTAGCATTTCAACTCAAAGGTCTTACAGATTTTAAACACAAAATGAAATGGTTACCAGTTGAAAACTTTATTGGACGTACAAAATCACCGATAACATCCATTACATTTTGACTGGAACAAAATCAAATATACCCTCGCATTCCTCTGACCATTTTTATGATTGTCAAATATATTCAATCATTTGTTGAGTGCAAAAGTTGTATTTATTAGGAAGAAGACAGAGTGGTTTTTTGGCGGCTTCCAGTTCATGTTGGACAGATAAATCACGTCAGCATTGCACAAGCCAGCTGAGAGATAATTAAGTCGTTTGAATGTGAGGTTTCTTGGCTTCCCTTTCTCTTTTTTCCCCTGTTTCTTCTTGGATGCAAAAACCATGGATCTTATCCCATGTCCTCCCCGCAAATGCCGACTCTTAACATTCTCCCTTCCTCCCTGAGGTCAGGGCATAGTATCTTCTTTTATTCAGGTAAAAGTATTGAGAAAATTACTAGCAAAGATTCATAGGACACTTAAGATTCCAATAGAGTCCTATAAATATGTTTGACTTGAAGCCATATTATCAGAAATTGAACTATTTATGTATCACTTCTCCTTTAGACTGTAAATTCCTCTGGGTTGGGGATATGTCTTAATCACCTCTGCACTCCTAGCACCGAATATAAGAGACTGAAGAAAATGTTCCTTGAACAAAATACAACTGAATGTCATCTAGTATAGCTTCTTTATTTTATGGATAGACTCAGAAGGTGAAGTGGTTTGCCCCATGTTCCAAGACAGTCAATGCTAATGTCCTTTTATTTTGCTGAAGAGATTTAGAAGACAGGTTTTATTTATTTTTTCATTTTACCACAAACTCTGTGGCCCCTCTGTGCTGTGAGGACTCAGCCAGAGAGGAACACATTAAGCATAAGAGGCCTCTTGGAGTCATTAGAAGATAATTTGGGCAGTGGGATCATCATTTGGCTGGTGGTCTTGTACCCTCCACTTTTGCTTCTCACAGTCCCAGATGGTAATACAATTTCACATGCCCAGTGTTTGGCTGAATGACTTTGTCCACACTCAGTATCAAGAACATGAAATGATGCAATCTGGGTAGGACAAAGAATTTGGAACTTAAAATATAAATATGCTGTGCTGCTTTAATTACTGAATTTGTACCTTGCTATCCAAAGGCTAATTATAGATCAAATTCATTTTTTTATACCTTCAGATCTAAGTAACTTTTAATGTAAACCTTTAGGTATTTAAAGGTATTTAACCACCACTTCCCTTGTATTTTACTCAACAAAATTCCATCACTTCCTCTTATACATATAACACATATATAGAGACAATCATTGGCCACATAGCAACACTTAGGTCAATGTCAGACCATGTATGGGTTGGCCCATGAAGCTCAGCTGCTTAGTAGGCTATACCATCTAAAGTTTGTGTGAGTACTCTGTGATGTTCACATGATGAGGAAGTCACCTATGAATGCTTTTCCCAATATGTGGTCTTTCGTATTAAGCCATGCTGGATGCACAGGTATGCAGCAACATGTTAATTGTGCTATGTTTAATGTCATAAAATTAATGGCATTATTTAGATGTCTCTCAAACATGTAATTGAATGCCAGTACTTCATTACTCTTAGCCTCATAGGTGACACTATTGTCTAATAAATTGTTTGGGGGTATTTCATTGCAAGTGAATGCCCTTTAAATATTCAAAATGCTTTTTCTACATAACTAGAGGTTTGACTTACTACTCACATTCTATAAAAATAGGGTGCATTATTTGAAATAAAAGACATTGGTTGTTTTCCAAAAAATTGGTATCAACTATTTAGTTCACATCTGAGCGTTAATATAGCATTGTTCCTGTTTTGACTGCTGTTTTGACTTAAACAGAATCAATCCCTATTTAATCACCAACAAATGTTGAATTTAGAGATAGAATTACATACATTGGATGAAATGCAGTATACAAATAAATACAGTATGCTGCTGTTAAGGACTGTTGGCGAAATCTGCTGCCAATTCTTAAAACATTAAATCCTACTACTCCTCTACTAAATAATAATGCAGGCTTGAGGTGCACTTGAGGAGGTGATGTAGCTATTGAAAGCCACAGAATCAGGCATCCAGTCACCAATTTGGGCTGGAGACTTGCCAAGGTAGATTTTATTTTATTTTATTTTATTTTAATTTATTTTATTTTATTTTTACCACTGTTAAAGCTTACAAAATTGAAATGTGCACACACACACACACACACACACACACACACACACACCCTCTACAAAATAGGGAAAGAAACAAACACTGGATGGGGGATCAGGGACTCCTGGTTTCCAATATCTTCTGATATAATCCATCCTAAGTGTCTCTTTGCATCATATCCTTGTCCCTGACACTATGATACCTATTTAGGGCCAATGGAACTACCTTAAATGTTTTATATAGTGCTTTCTTGTTTTGGGGTAAGGCCAAGATATGCACTGAGGTCTATAGAGTTTCCAAGCAAATAATGATCAACTCAGAATTGGACAATTAAAAATCAGAATAAACTTCATAGAACTAAAAAGGTCACCAACTTATGTCTCTTTTTTTCCCCTTAATAAGCAGTATTTAATAGATTTGAAATATGTATCACCTTGGAGTTTAGTGGTATTCAATAGGATTTAGCAAATGCTGAAATTCTTGGCATTTTCATGAGATTTTACTTCTATTATCTCCAATACTTTCATATTTCAAAGAACAGTTTGGGTGCTAATTATCAGATTTTGACTTTTATGAAAACCCCACACCACATGTCCTGATTTTATACCCAGTTGCATGTGGAATCTGAAATGTGGTTTCAGCAAAATAAGCTCACACTTTGGTGTGTGGAATTTCACTTGTAAAGTAGAGATCATAATTTCAAAAACAAACACAATTTGCACTTGGTTTTGCTTGAAAAAAAATAAAACGCTTGGCTGTGATCAGATGAAAAATGTTTTACTCAAGTACTAGATTTTCTCTGAAAAGCATTTGTGATTGGAGCCAAATAGTTGTGAACAGCATCATCTTCCACACAAACACCTTGGCATCTCCTGATTTTGATTGGTGCATTTTATAAGAGAAGGTTTTGGACTTTTATTCCTTAAAAAATTATTGTGTTCTTTAGAAATCCAAATATGAATTCCAACATATCTTACTTGTTTGGGTGGAGAACGGTATTTGTAAGAACCAGTGATGGGAAGAAAAGAAGATTCTTTAATTACTAATGAAGTCAAAGAAAATAATTAATTACACTGTTGTCTAATGTAGAAATATCCCATTATTTCCCCGGACGGCAGCTGATGTACTGGGAGACAGGCCTGTATTTGAATTCTAGCCTTAACACCTGCCACCTCTTTTACCTTGAACAAAGTACTTAACCTCTCAATTCCAAGCATCCCCATGTAGTAGACAGCAATAACTAAGAGAACAATTTCGAAGATGATATTGAGAGAAAGGGTATTTAGAGTCTCTGACTAAGTGCCTAGACAAATGAGATTCTCTAACAAGTTGCTGGTGCTTGTGATGGTCTTTCAGGTTTATGGAAAAGGAATAAAAATCAAAGCTAAGTAACTTGAGTTACTTAGACTTTTAATTTTTTACATATGAAATTGGGAAAAGTTTTTTTGCCAGTTATCAGTCTTATCAAAAATTAGGCATTAAAGTGATTCTAAGAATTAGGCCCCATGATCGAACAGGCCCATACCCCAGCAAGAGAAGACTGAAAGAAGAGTTCCTGGCAGAGTGGGATATGCATTAGAGGTTTGTTTTGTAATTTACAAGGTTCACAAGACATCCGAGAGGCCTCCGAGGACAGGGGAGAGAAGGGAGAGAAGTGTAGAGTGTGGTCCTGTTGTCAAGGGGTTTAGGTTGAGAGCCGCTTCCACCACTTAATGTCGTAAATCTTTCAGCAGGTCAATTAACCTCCTGAAGATGAACAGTAGCATTTATCTCAAAGAGTTATTTAGAGAATCAAATGAGATAATACACACAGTCTTAGCAAGGTCCCTGGCACATGATAAACATTCCAGAGATGGTTTAGTTTCAACATGATTATCGGTCCTTCTTGCCTTTATAGGACTCTTATTTGGATGCATCTATTTTCTTTTCTTGTTGGAAAACAAAATGGAATAGAATATGTAATTTTGCTTTTAAAGTTTCTCTTTCTATCCAAGACTTTTATATTTTTGTTTTAGTCTTATTTTTGCATTAGTCTTGTTCGAGAGAGCTCATAGCTACATAGAGAGCTATCTTCCATTATGAGAGGAGTAATTGGGCCTTAATTCATTGGGTTATTTGAACGTGGGAATCAACTTCCAGTTTACATCTTCATGTTGGGCATCCCATAGTAACATGTAGATTTCGGCCTTTGGACTTCATCTTGAACAACCTTTTTATAGGTCCGTTGTTAAATCTTTATCTTTATGAAATTCATCAAAGAGAATAACACCAATAGTCCTGTAAGAGTCTCTTACCCCATTAATGATTTATAACAAAGAGGAGCTACTTTATTAAAAGGTTCCTGTGCTCCAGAGGCTCTCGTGAGCCTGAAGAAGTAAGAGTTGCTTTTATTGCATTAAAAAAATACATGCTTATTCATGAGAAATAAAGAAGTTATGGAAAGATTACCGATTTACTAGGTAGTGCCATTTTTTCCTTCTATTTCCCTTCCTTCATTTTTTAATCTAGTCATTTTCATGTGTTCCTTTAATGAATGCTTCTTGTATGTTACTAAGTCCTAGACCTGGTAGAGAGATGAATGAGAATGACCCTCTAAGAGCTGCCAATGTTCCTCAAGGTGGGCTGCATATTAGAACTGCTGGAGATTAGTTTGAAGAGTACCCACACCTAACCATCATCAGAGTACTGATCCAGGGGCAGAGAGAGCCTATGACTTCAGAGGATCTGGAAAGGAAGTCAGTGAGTTGAACTAGAATGATCAAGAGGTACCTTGTGGGAGATTGGTGTGTTAGGGAAGTAGGGACCTGACCTCAGGTCAATCTCCTCATTTTCAAACACTGTTACTTAAAATACAACTGGATTTCACAAGGCATTTATTCAGATTATCAAGTGCAATCCTTTTTCAATTTTATAATAAGAGTGGAATATTAAAAAGAGATTTTTGAAGAACTTGTGTCTCATTTCAAATATATGCTACATTTGAAAACCTTAATGTGGTCTTCATAGTAATTTTTCAAAGTGTAGCAAAGGAGGTCTGAAATGTCTATAGTGATTTTTTTTAATCACTTGAACTACAGATGACAATTCTTTTGTCTCCCTTTCCTTGCAACATTTTACTAGTAGACTATATTGTATATCAAAATACTGATATTACTAACTACAGGTTAAGAACACACCTTTCCCTTTTACTTGCCTCTTTATGCATAGTTTTCCAAATCTATTGGTTAATTTTCATGGTCTCAACATTATCACTTTATGACCATGCAGAGGGGATGTCCCGGTGGAATAACACATTAGTAGTATAAGTGTGTGACTTTTGGAATTATCAGTAACATTTTAGTATGTACATTTCCTGAAACTCATTTAAAATTATATCTGGATAAAGTTATGAGTTGTGATGCTTTTAATCTGCAGACATGATGAGGATCTGGCTTCATTTGATTGCATATTTAGAAGGATGGGTGGAAGCATGAAAAGTCATCTAATGGTCTATTAGAACATTGATTTGTTTGATTCATTAATACATAATGAAATATGTGTTGTAAGGAACTACTGAAACATATTTCTTTGGCTATAATTCAAGAATGCTTACATGATTGAAGAGAATTACTTTTCCAGGAGAATAAAGTTTAATAGTAATCAGATGTTCATTCTGGAAGCATAAGGATAGTAATAATATTGTTGGAAATGATATTCAAATGTTTGCCATATAGCCAGTCATATCCAGAATATGTGGAAGAATGAATTTTGCCTTTATGTGTGCTTTTATTTAGAATTGTTCCTGGTAGGCATGCAAACTTATTATTTTTTAATATCTAAAATGATTTTTTGGAGGGAGATTTTTGAGGTTTTTATTTTGCAGTACTGGGAACTGAACTTTCCACATGTGTGCTGGGTGGCAAGTGTTCTGAGTTACATCCTCAGCTCATCTAAATGTCATCTCTAGAAGCCAGAATGAAGTTCCACAGAAAAGTTCAAAAAGCTATGGTAAAACTTTCTCACTGCTCTGGCAACCGGAACTCAAGTGTAAAGCCCCTGCATCATGCAACTCGAGTCAACCATATTTGAATGATGCCCTTGTAGCGTAACACAGAAGCATTTCTTTAAAAAGCATTTTGCTCTTGTGGCATATTTAAATCTCTGTGACTTTTAATATGACCAAAGAGCATTTTCAATGTACTTTTAAATACTGCACCATAGTCAAGGGGCTATCACATAAATCTATGAGCCATAATTTCTCAGGAGAAATTACTTTAACAGGAGAACATGCAAACAAAAAAGCAAGTTTTAGAAAAATAAATGACAGAGAAAATTAAGGAAACAGAAATCTGTGGTAGAAACTGGCAAAGAATGAATTCAGACTCCACAATTTTCTATCTCTTTAAGTCACTTGATTCTGTCTGTCTCCTTCATACATTCTGGCTGCCGCCAGTCTAATTCTTTCATGTTTTTATCATTTCTGTAATTCTTCTCACAGCTTTCAGTCTAAACAAATGATACTCAAGCTTCCAGAATGATCTTTTAGGATAGGAATCCAAATATATGAGGGCTCCTCTAGACCCAGTTCTGGTTACCTTTCCAACTTTGATTGCTTTGGGCATTTAGGATTCCAGTATATTTATTTGGATTTTCTCAACCTCAATTTTCTTACTCCCTTCCTCCAGACTTTTGCAAACTTCCTAGCATTAGCTAATGTGATTAGAACTTTAGAACTTAGCTTTGACATTGCTTCTTCCTAGAAGTGTTCCCTGGTAGCTCACAGACCTCCTGTAAGAGCTCTGTACAAACTTTATTGCAGTTCTTAGTAAAGGCATTTCAATAATCTGTCCAACATATCACCTCACTAGATTTAGTCTATTAAAGACTGAGTTGTGTTTTTTTCATCTTATACCACCAGGACCTGACATAGAGCTTGACATCTATTAATCACTTAAAACTCATTGGTAGAATGAATGAGCAGGTGAATGAATAAATAAATAATTAAAAAGCAACAGAAGAAGGCAGACAGGAAGAGGGAGATTCTGAAAATCCAAAGAGAAATGAAAAAAGTTTACTTTTAAGACTTAAAAAATTCCTGAGTTTAGAATTTTTTAAATATTTTCTATTCTGTAATGTCAGTTTCAATCTTTCTTCTTGTCTCAAGCTGGGATAGAATATGGATCAAAAATAATTGTACTGATTTCATTGATTTCCTGTGAAATAATGAGCATGTTTAATTTTTATTAATATTCTAAGAACTTTGCTAATTCTTAGCTCAGGGACAAGTACAATTCAGATGTTTCTAGGTAGCAAATCACTTCCAAATTGCAATATGCCACTTATTAGAAATCAGTATGCCACTCTATTGGGTTGGAGTAGGGATGGTCCAGACCAAAGTCACAGGTTTGATTGAAAAAGAGGGAAGTCTGCAATTCTCACTTTTATCACTTTTATCCTGTTAGAATCCTGGAATATCTACCTATCTTTTTTTTTTTTTTTGGTCTGCAAGAACCTTAATATAGAATTGGTTGATCAGAAGAATATTATTAAATCTTTACTGATGAAATTATACTTTGGGGCCAAAAGCCCGTTAAAGGATTACTGAAAGATCTAACATGGTGGAAAACATTTCTAGTATTTAAGTCACAGGACTATCTACCTGGTTAAAAAGGAGCACTTTTATAAAAAATAGGACTTTGAAAGGCCAGGATCAAGAAGGACTCTGCTGATAATTAAATGCAATAGGCTCATTTACTGGAAATGGCACAATTTCAATATTCGTGTGTTGTGCTATGAAAGTTCCCCAAACGGCAGTTTATTTATGGTTTGATCTATGGTTATGGATTCTATCCTTTTGAGGGTCAATTTGCCTAGCTCTGTTGTTATTTTGCATGTGCTATGCCTAACAAACCATAAAGGGTAGGCCTAATATAAAAGTTGACAGGAATGGACTCAGACTCAAATGAACATTTTTTTTCTTCTTAATCTTACTATTAATCGGTAAGTAAACCATATAAAATATGCCAAAAAAAGCATGAAATGGATATAGTTTTTTAGTGGCTCTCCAGTTCCTTTCGGAGGAGCATCTAAAATTCAGTGATGAGTGTATTTGCAATAAACAGGTTAATTCACTATGGAACTTGGGATCAAAGATGTCTGACTTCACTCCCTGTAAGCTGAGGATACAGTCAAATCAGCACACACTGTTCAACTTATTTTTCTATAAGATTACTACTACTGCACTGCAGCAATATAGGTTCAGAGTTTAATTTTTGCTGTGTTGCCAGGCCTGGAGTAAGCCTGACCATAGCTATGCATTAATGTATTTCATTAATGTATTTTATATTTCAAAAACTATTCCCAGGCCAGTGGGTAGGACAGATGAGCAAAAATTAATCTCATTTCCTGAACTAAAACAAGCCAAGGGAAACTGTAACTGTACTCACATTTATTTTTACTGGCTTTTCTGTTGCTGTTTTGTTGTGACCACCTGGTATCCTTTCCTTCCCAATTTTCATTTATGTAACTAACTCTCCCCAAACTTCCCCCAGGCTCTGTGGCGATTGCTTTAGGAAGGAGCCTGTGATTCTGTTTGGTCAGTAGAACGTCAAGATTCTTCCTCTGAACTTTCATTAGTACCACCTCACTCACTCATTCTTACTGGCCTTGAATGGGGGTAATGAAGGTTGGAGCTGAGGCTAGCTTGTCACCAAGATGACGGGAAACCCTTTTGAGAACGAAGCCAGCATACTGAAGGAAAAGTTCCATGGAAGGCAGAAAACTCTATCCTGGATCATTTAAATTTTTATCCAGCTGACTCCACTCCTGTGCTTGTACTTGGCTGCTACATCCTGTTGGCTTAAAGAAGTTTGGGTTAAGGACTTAAAATCAGCATACTGTAGCGATGGGGCCACATCAATGTTCACAGCAGCTCCATTCACAATAACTGAGCTATGAAACCAACCTAGGTGCCCTTCAACAGATGAATGGATAAAGAAAATGTGATACATGTACACAATGGAATATCGCTCAGCCTTAAAAAAGAATGAAATTATGGCATTTCCAGGTAAATGGATGGAACTGAGGAATAGCATGCTAAGCAAAATAAGTAAATCCCAATAAACCAAAGGCTAAATATTTTCTCGAATATGTGGATGCTGACTTATAGTAGGTGAAGGGTAGGGAGGAGGAGTGGAGGTTCACAGATTGGACCCCAGGGTGGGGTGGGGATGGGAGAGGATGAGGGAAAGGAAGGGGGTAGGAATGGGAAAGACAGTAAAATGACTTGGACATCACTTTCCTAAGTTCATATATGAATACACCACCAGTGTAACTCCACATCACGTTCAATGGTAAGAATGGGAAGTTACACTCCATGTATGTAGGATATGTGAAAATACACTCTACTGTCATGTATAACTAAAAAGAACAAATAAAAATAAATTTTTAAAAAGAAGTTTGGGTTGATTTTGTCCCTTGAGCCTTCTAGGGTCCTAACTGGATAGCATACTCACTTGAAGAGGAGTCTCGGTGGATCTGCTGCAGTCACAGGGAGTTCTATCCAAACAGGCTTTCACGGGAACAGAGACACACAAAAGTGTGTGCGTGCACTGAGTACTTTCCATATCACCTGTGACCTTCTCCATGCCGATGCACCTACACTCCCACCAACCACCATCATTTATGTGGACTTCCCAGGTGTGCCTGCTTTATAGTCATTGCGACTATTGAGTCTTTCTGATCTACTGCTTGCAAACTTTTAGAATTTCAAGTGAGTCTACCTCCTATCAGTCCTGCTGAAGTCAGAAATTAGGGCCTCAAATACTTACACCACATAGGCAGCCTGCGATCCTATGCTGTGAGAGTCAGAGATGATTCGAGTCATCTGAACAGTCCTCCAGTGCATCTGTCTCATATGCTGCATGCGATTCGTGAGAAGTATCCCTCCAGTTTTCCTATAAAACTAACATCAGTGTTTACCTATAAACAGACACAGAAGTCACTGCTGACTGTACTCTGCTTTGTATACAATCCTATTATATAAAGAGCTCAAGCAGCATGTCTGTCTGCCTAGATGTGTGTGTTCTCCTTCTCCAGCTGCCAACCACCTAAATTATTCAGCAAGCCCTGATCATGCCAAGTTTTTAGTCAACAATGGAGATCCTGCCAAAGAGCTAATAATGTTAAAAAAAAAAAAAAGCAATGTTTGTGACAATTAACAGAGCCTGCAGCCTGCAACACGCATTGGACTCATTTGTAAAGGAAAATTTAAATGATATGCTTCATTATAAATGGTCCCATGCAGCACATTGCTAATCAAGCAAAGCAGCTTCTTCATCTCTCTCACCCCCACCCCCTCCTATCTGATAAACCCAAATGGCAACACTATGTCAAGGCTCTTGGCCACTGCTTGCTGTCCTTATAAATGTAGTGTGGTTATCTATCAGTATTATAATCAGCTTAGATCAAACTGAATAATTAGCTCGAACATGGATGAATAGAGCACCAGCCTCTTATCTTGTCTATTAATAATCACAAGTATAACTTCACAGCCAAATCAAGAGGTATGTTACTGTTCCCCTGAGAGCCTGTTTGGGTAAAACCCCCTGTGACTGCACCAATCTAAGGAGTGCAGATGGGACAGTGAGCCCATAAAGACAGGCTGACAGCTGCCAAACCCAGCAATCCCTCCCCCACTGTTGGCAGACGGAGAGAGAAAGAGAGAGAGAAAGAGATTGATTGGGGAAGTGGGGCTGATTCTCCATGCTAAATAACTATTATTTCTTAAATAATGGTGTGAGATAAAAGGAGAGGAAAAGGGAGGAAAGAGAAGACTATTGCTGGGTCTCCAAGTCCCACACTTGAGGAAGTGGAATTCCACAGCTCAGACTGGCTCAAGGACCCTCAGCTCACAGGAAGGACATGAACACCTTGTCCCTTCTCTTTGAAACAGGTGACTTCTGCAGAGACACATTGCAAAGCTGGTTTCTTTAGGCCAGAAAAACGTCTCCTGTATAGAGGTGATTCACATGTAAATGTCTTCTTTTTAACATAAAAGATCAAAACAGTTTGTAAGAAAGAACACAATATGGACCTTTATTTTATTTATTTATTTATATGCAGTACTCAGAATCAAACCTCACACATGCTAGGCAAAGTACTCTAACACTGAGTTACAACCCCAGCCCTCATTTTAAAACTTTTTTTTCAAATCTCAAGGGCACTGTGGTACCTCCCAGCGCTTCTTTAATTCATATATATTGGTTTGTTGAAAGTTGTGCATCTTTGCCCCAGGAAAAGTAAATTTACAAAAGAGTTTGCCTAAGAATTTGGGGTATTTGCAGTCTCTGAATTTTTAACAGAGACCCCAGCGGGGGAATACCTGACTCAGACATATAAACTCTGAAGACTTTAAGGGGGAAAGTAGATTTTCTAATAATAGAATAAACTGTATTTTAAATTTTTATCTGTAATTTGGATTTTGAAAATTGGGTAGATATTTCCACTGGAACATTACTGATGCAAGTTCATGCACTCATTCATCGACCTTTATTTTACTGCCCCTTTTTTCATTCACTCCCTTCTCCAAGTTCCTGCTGCGTTCTGGGAACACAATGCTCAAAGTCTTGTCCTCAAGAGCCTCAGTCCAGAGCATTCACCAATGTGTTGGAGATGGTCTGTGACATACCGTGAGAGGTGCCATAGTACTGGTGATGTCCATTTACTGATACATGGAGGAGGAAGTCGTTGATACTGCTTGGCAGTGAGCAGAGAAAGAGGAGGGAAGGGAAGGAAAGATACTGCCATGCAGGGGTTTCCAATAACGGCTACTGTGTGAAGTTGTGCTTTCAAGAATGAACAGAAGTCTTCCAGGGAAACCAAGGGCGTTCCACACAGAGGGAACTTAAAGACATGGATGGAGATGTGGGAACATGACACTGCAAGTTGTCCTCAGGGAACTTTAGGGAACTCAGTGTTTTTGTGGTGCATAGTGTGATGCAGAATGCTGAACCAGGAAGTGATTAGATGGACAAGCTTAGGTTGCAAAAGGTCCCACATAACTGGAGATCTCAGTTGGCTACTGAGAGCTACAGAAGACTTTTAAGCACAGGAGTGACCAGATTAGCTTTGTTGAAGCTTTGTGGGGAGTGTTTAAGAAGCAGTGGTCCTTTTAAGAATCTATTCCTCCAGGTTATCCCCCACGGAAGTCTATTTGTACACCCAGAGTAGAAAATCTATGCCCCGCTAAACACTTTTGTTAAGCAAAAGGATATAGTATGAAGAGCAGACAGAAGATTGGATTTGGCAAGATGGAGATGGTCGAAGACCTTAGCAGAGAGTTTTCAGTGGTTTTGTGGGAGAAAAACCTGACATGAGTTGGTGGAAATAAAGGGAGGTAGGAGAGTAACTTAGGATGGGGAAAAATGTGGATATTGTTGTGGATGTTATCATGGGGATGAGATGAACCAGAGTAAGGAGAAATAGATGATGCAAAGAAAAGATATGTCTGTGGGAGCAAAGAACCTCAAATATAAGGGGCCAGGGTAAGAATACAGCAGAAAAATATTGGAATTGGATTTAGAGAGGTACAGAGACATTTGTCTATTTTTTGTAACTGGCAGGGAAAAAGTCCTTTCTGGTGTTGTATTTGATGAAAGTGGGGAGTGAAGCAGATGGGTTCGTAAGATAAATCAAGTGTCATAAAAAAAGATGGTCCAGAAACCAGAAGTGGCTAAACCTTGCTGAGCACTGGACAAACACTCCCAGGCTTTTCCTGGTCCTCGAAATTCACCATCCATTACCAGGATTGCCTTCTCTCTGAGAACTTAAAGATACCATTCTTTTCCAGGTTGAGTTTCTTGTGGAGGAATTTGAGGCTAACTTGAATTTTTCCCCCTAGATGATTTGGTCTTTGTGCTTCCATCCTGGAAATATTCCTCATTTATATGTGAAGTCCAGTCACTTTACCAGTGGTGACCATTTGTACTATATTTTTTTCCTTCTGGAATCTAGTATGTCTTTATTTCTGGAAAGTTTTCTATTTTTAAGTCTTTGAAATTTTTTTTTCTATTTTAGTCATTCAGGTTTTATTTTTAGGAAGACCAATTATACATACATATATACCAGTTGTATATATCTCCTTTGTCATATTTCATGTGTATTATTATCTCTTTGATAATCTTTTAGTTTTGGTTCATTTATTCTTGTTCAATTTTCTCCTTTCTAACTTGTACAAATTTAACTGTGTCATTAAGCTGTGTTTATTTTCTTCTGTGTTGCCTATAATGTAACTTTTGGTTTCAGAGCTGTCTTTCATTTCTTACCTTTGCTTTTACTGTATTATGTCTATGTCCTTCATGTATCACCTTACCCTGTCTTTCCTAAACTCTTCTACTGAGTTCATAGCAATACATTTGGTCAGTGTTCTAGTAACATCTTGAATGTTACCCAAAGAGCCATATGTTAGAGCCTGGCACTTTATGGAGGTATGGCTTAGTAGCAGGTATTTAAATCATTGGGGACATACCCTTGCAGAGGATGGAGAGTCCCCAGAACCCTCTTTATTTTCCTTTGCTTTATGGCCACCAGGTGAATTGTTTTGCTCCACAAGGTGCTCCTGCTATCAGAGGCTTGCTGCCTCAACACAGGCCCAAAATGATCATGTAGTGGAACCTCTGAAACTATGAGCTGAAATAACCTTTTTTTCTCTTTATAAGTTAAATATCTCAGGTATTTTTGTTATAGTGATGGAAAGTTGACCAACACAGTCAGGTTTTTTAATCTGTTCAATAGAAATGCTTCCCTTTCATCCCCCACAAATTATTTGTTTATCATTTGTTTATTCTTTTTCTTATAATATTTTATATAGATTGTGTTCTGGTGAAATAGATCTTTACTTGCTTTTGAATTATAGTATTTTCCTCTGAATCTGGTCTATCAGAGCTTAATGTAGGGAAGGTAATAATGGAATGCTCTGTGATTTTACTCTTGCACATGTTAAAGATTTCTGTGTATATGTGTTGTATTAGGGGGTTGTTTTACCTTTAATTTATTCATAGCCAACATGCAGCACGAGAGTTGCTTGCAAATTAGAATAACTCTCATTTATGATGTCTCATGTATAAACTGTTTCCTGAAAAAGGATCCTTACTGTACATCTCCTCATTGTTGTTGGCATTCCCTATTACTTTTCATATCAGGGGGGTCCAATGAAGTTCCAATGGCAATTCAAGCATTTAATATAAATTGTCCCAATAAGCACTTTTGCCTCATTGTTTTAGTCTCCTGTGTACATTGATTATTTTGGAAAACTGAGCTTCCCTTTCTTTGAGATTTGTAGTTGCAATTGTCTTTCTGTACCTCTAATTGATCTTTACCTTTTTAATTTTATTATATTTAGGGGGCAATAGAGAGCACTTAATTTTGTTTAAGGTAGAGTTCATCTTTCAACTCTCCTTCCCAGAGACTTGAAATCTTACAGAGATAAAAACTCTTTTGCACATGCAAATAAAACAACTAGTAATTGTTTGTTGGAAGTTTCCAAGAAGAAAGAAAAATCATATTTCTTCTTAAATACTTGAACCAGACATCAGAAATTATTTTTAATACTTGTTTCTTGTAGGAGAAATTTATATTTGAACTGAAATCTTAGTTTGCCTACTACCACAGCAAACCGATGGGAGAGATTTGGGCCATGGAATTTCAATCCTTCTAAACTGACATCTGGCAGAGACTAATAATTATATTGATTCATCTATTACCTGTATCAATCAAGATTCATTTTGCTGAGAGAGAAACCAAAGTTAAAATATGTAAACAAAAAAAAAAATTAGGGATTTATTGTTTCACATGACCTATAATGGGAAGGTCAGTAGTGGAGCTGGCTTTGTGAAAACATGGAACTGGGGTCTTAACTGCCATTAGGCTTTCTTGGGCTTCATCACTCATCTTTCTTCCTCTGTATGTCAGTTTGAGTTGCTCAGACTGGCTGAAACTACAGTGGGGGATTCAATGATTGGTAGCTCCAAACTTGCATCTTTACAGTATCTTGAACATCAAGGAAAAGGCGATTTTTCTCTGTCAACACTACTGTGAAAAATCTCAGGGGAACAATTGGGTTGCAGCTAAGTTGATACCAGTGCCTGTCCCTGAGAGCTCTCACTGTGGCCAGGCTTTGCCTTGTCTCTATGTCCACTTCACGTCTAAGAGAAATGGTATCTATTATTGGAAGAAGGTATAGGGAAAATGCCTGGGAAGGCCACACACAATAGCTACTGCACATATATAACTGTGGTTGTAAGGCGGTGTCAAGATTGTTGTCATGTGCTTTTCCAAGACCCTTGTGGTATCACTTGTAAAATACTGTTGCTAAGCTTCCTTTGAATATGTACACAAACGCACTCTTGCAGAAGCATACGTCATGGTTATCTCACAAAATGTGACATAGCTATTTTATTTTGGGCTGATAGAAAAAGCATAAATCCATAAATGTGTAGTCATTCTACTATTTCTCAATTCTTTAAAAAAAATTAATCACAATTGCTTCTGACTGGATGCCCATAAATTAAGTGAGACAAATGATAAAGTGATCCCTGTGTGACAAGGCTACTTAGTCCCTGAAAGCCTAGGGAAGTTCACTATTGAGTACACAAACTTTATTTAGTTTACCTCAGTAGATAAGAATTAAACAGGAATAACTGATTACAGCACTGGGATTTGGGGGGAGAGGAAGAGAAAACTAATGCAAAACTCCATGGGTTAACTACCCAAGATAATTGCATTTCACTAAGAAGTCAGAATGGATCTTTACTTTAAAAGCAAATGGTGATATGAGGAATTTAAACCATCTTTTAAAATCTCTTTAAATACATTTCCCAAGTATTGACATTTGTATGCAACACTCTAACTTCAGTGTGTGACAGAGTATTAAAAGGAGACATGGCTGACGCTAACTTTCGAAAGAAATACATATTCGCATATTGCTTTAATTGATTTTATTTTGCTCCTTTGAAAAGCAGTATAACTTCTTCTCAATCAGTCGTGGAATGGTTTCATCCTGTTTATCAGAATAATGGAAATCTCAGAATGTCTTCTTTCAGAGAAAGGCAGCTGGAAAGAAGTAAAATGAGCAATGTTTTCTTATTCTTTTGTGAATTTTATAGAGATAGTAACTTGGCACAGACCCATGTTTCCAACATCTTACCCCTAAGGAGCTAGTTAGTGTAAAAAAAGAGAAAAGAAAAAAGAAAAAGAAAACCCACTTGGGCAAATGCAAGCACCAATTCCCTGTCTGAAAAACAAGAGAAGGGAAAAATAATCCATTTTTTATGGCATATTACCTACAAGTGCAGACATGACTTTGGTAATCACGCTTTTGTTGCGCACAGACTGTAAAATATTTATGGAGACAATGTGATTTGGGTCAAGACATTAAATAAAGTAAAAGTTGCTTTATTCAATATGTGATGAACAGTATCCATATTAAAAACCATTGGGAAAAGTGTTCAAATGAAAAAATATGCTTAAAACAAATTCATCTGTTCAATGTTCATAAATGTTTTAAGAAATGCAGACAAACAAGTCTTGAAATCCATATTTACAATACACAGTTGAAAAACTAATAGTATTTATTTAATCCAGAGGGGGAAGTGACTCAAAATTTGGCTTTTAATGATCAACAGGAAATACTTTTCTTGAGAAATTACCAAAGTGTTTGTTGTCAACCAAGCTACAATAGGGTTATCATTCTTCTCTTGGCAAATTGCTAATGCTTTTAGACTAACATTGATTTACA
This sequence comes from Sciurus vulgaris, assembly GCF_902686455.1. NCBI lineage: Eukaryota > Metazoa > Chordata > Mammalia > Rodentia > Sciuridae > Sciurus > Sciurus vulgaris. The sequence goes on from NC_136461.1 coordinate 167,209,982, forward strand.
AAGGAAAGGTTTCTTCCAGACCTGCAGAAAATCTTAAGTTTGAACTCAAAAGTGCTGCCTAGATTGAAGGCGACTGGGTGAGAAGAATGCAAAAACATGTTTACTTGAGAGATGGATATCGCTTGATGGCTATTACGCATCAAATTAAATAACAGATTCACTCAGGGATATTATCTAGTGTTGATTAGGGTCAAAGTGTGGGGTCTTGTTCTGCTGGGTCATTCTCTAATGTGTGCTTAGAATGAAAAAAAAAAAAAAAAAAAAGAAAAAGGCTTCATAATTTAAACAGTTACCCAATGTTACTGTCTGTATGAAATCTGTCTTCTGGAACCACTTTCTGGTATAGTCAGTGACAGTGAAATTCAAGGTCAAGTTGATTGTGACAGTTTTAGTCATTCACTCACTCATTCAGTTTGCTAATTATTTATAAATTCTTTCCTCTGAGAAGAAACAAAGTTATCCATTTCCACCAAAGCAAACTTCACCTGTCAATCCAAATTCAGCCTTAAGCATTATGCAAATTGGATCATACTTCTTGTTTGTGTAAATAAATGAAAGATGTGGAAAATTCTGTATGACTTGGTTCAGGTGAATTTGGGTTAAACATCAGAGAAAAATATTAATAACGGCCAATATTTTATTGGTTCCATATTCTCTGTTTAACACTCTTCTAGGTGTTTTTTGTAAGTGATCAAAGTGATTCAAATGATCTTTGGCTCCTGAGCAAATCTTAAAATTTAGTATAATATAATACAGCAAAGAAATCTCAGGGTGTTTTGTTTTTTTTTTTTTTTTTCATTCTTCTGTTTAAGGGCACAAAGCTTAGTGGGGTATTATAAAGAAATCATGGGTATCGTTCCTATCTGAAAGACAGGTTCCTGGAAGTAAGGTGAAGTAAGATGAGGCCCAAAGAATTTATCAATACTGCTCAAAGGAAATTTAAATGTTAAATGCTAGTTTGTGTCCCTTTAATGATATATTTCCTTGTCATTCATATTGCTCCCCAGATAATAAAACAGCAAATAAACAGCAAATAAACTGAACACTACAAGAATAAGAAGTTGGAAAATGAAGGGTCAGGAGCCAGAACATTTTTATATACATACAAAAACATGTATACATATAAATTTTTATATCTAGATACAGAAACATATCTGGGGGACTGGGAACATAGCTCAGTGGTAGATACTTACCTAGCACAGGCAAGACTGAATTTGATCCCTAGTACCACAAAACAACAATACACCTATAGCTGTTCCCCAAACCTACATTTGTTTGTGGTTCTTCCAGATCAATTACAACAGGAGGAACACAAATAATCTAATAGGTTTTTTTTTTTTTTTTTTTTTGAGCGGGGGAGTGCAATCCTTTTCTTATGCAGAAGTTGGCAAACTATGTATGGTTCATGGAGCAAATCTGTCTGACACCTCTTTTGGTATAACCTGTGGATTAATATGGTTTATAAGTTTTTTAACACCCAGAAAAAAAAAGTTAAGTAGATATTATTTCATGACATGTGAAGTTATAGAAAATTCAAAAATAGTGTCCACAAATGAAGTTTTAAAGGAACACAGCCATGCTCTGTGGCTGATTTAATTCTATAACAACAGAGATGGGTAATTGCAACAGAGAACATGTGGCTGGCAAATTCTAAAATATTTACTGTCTGTCCTTCATTACTGTACTAAGTCCAATTAGTTGTTTGAAAATCATCTTCAATGGGATATATTGTGTCAAGAAATGTGAAGAGCCTGAAATTTTACCTTGCTTATTCATCAGTGAGTTTGCCTGTCGCATTTTATGAATGCTGACAGAAAACCTGTCCAGTTCTGGATAAGGAAAAAGGACAGTTTATTGCTCACAACCTTAGCAGTTTCCAGTGAATCAGCATTTCCGAGCTGGTTCTTTAAGCCCCAAGGATCAAATGAACTCTGCATACACAGTAGATTCCATTTCAGGAAAGGAACTTAGTTTAAGGAAATTAAATGTTTTATAATTGGTGGCAAGCATACCTGCTTTTCTATTTTCTAGGCCTTTTCATGCTACAACCGTCAAAAGAAATCAACAGAGGGAAGTCAGTCTTACCTGAAAGACATGGAGAAACCTGAAATTTATTCTGAATCATTTTCCAACACTGATGATTTTTGTTAGCTTTATTGATAAACCCACAAAGTGAGGTGAAATAAATATCGCCAAACTGTTTAGGAAAATAACTAAACATCAATCAGAATTGTATTTGACAAATTTCAACACTACAAAAATTTAAATTTAGAAATTGTTTAGATAGGTAAAGTGGGAAGTGAATTTTCAAATCCATATATTTTGGGGAAGCAGTCAGACCTGTAAAGCTTGGCATCAAATGCCTTTCTTTCTAATAGGTAGTAGCCTTACTATTTACATGACAGTAGAATTTTCTACCTTCTCTGTGGTTTGATTTAGAGTGGAGATTTATCATTTGATAGAATTTCGCAGACTTCCAAAAAAATGCAGATTATTCATGCTATCGTGCCTCCCCCGTGGCTATTGGAATTTGTATGCAAATGTTTCAGTCCTTTGTCTGCAAAGAAGAAATTCATTGTTAGTTCATTGTTCACCAGTGGTCTGTGAGAAAACTCAACTACAACCACAGACCAGAATCCATGAGCAGGGGAGGTTGTCTGGGAAGGAATATACACCAGCATAATAAATTAGAGGAGAAATGTTTGAAAAACTACAAATCAATTCCTTCACCAACACATGCTAACTTCCACTGGTTTCTGTCTTACAAGGTCAAAAACCATGAACCTAGAGAGGATGACAGTACTAGGGATTTGACCAATAAAATACCATCGAGAATTTAAGACCTCTTAAAGAAAAAACGGTTATTTTTGAAATATGTTGAAAAATAATTTAATTATTTTAAATAAAATAAGACGTGGCTTTGCTAAGCAGGCGAGTGTTTTCTGCTTACTGTCTAGGGACACACTGGTTACTAGAGGTTGTGTTTCCTCCTCATGGGCTGTCCACAGCCTCTAATAGACCAACTACTTTGGGATTTGTTTTTCTTGAAAAAACATCAGCAAAGTATAACCCCAAACTGCTATCGTAGATTGATCAATAATAGTTAGGTAGAGAGGTACTCTCTTTTTTTGATCAGCATTTTCTCTGTGGTTAATAGATACTAAAAGTAAATAGACAGTTTATTAAAATAGCTTAGTCTTAATCATGCATAGCATGTCATAAAAACTGTCCATTTAAAATGGTTGTTTTACTTCCTATTTTTCTGCTTTTTTTTTTTTTTTTTTTTAAAAGAAATGTTAAGAACCAAAACTGCCTAAAGTCAGGCAATTGTGATGCAAATACATTTCCTTTCTTATCACTCTTCCTGGAGGATAGGCGAATTTTGAGATGCTTTCAATCTCAGAGTGTTTTTTAAGATACACCGCATTAAATCTTTGGTGATAGTGTTCTGAAGAGTTTTATACCATCAGTCTCAAAAAACTTAGTTGTGGGAATGGCTTCAAGTTAGTTATTTGGTATTCTGGTGGATGAGAGTTGCACATACAAAGTCTGGGACACCATGGATTCCACTTGGATAGTTTTTAGATCTTGAACTTATGTAATGTCATTTGTCAATTTGACATACATATTATTTTGTCTTTTGTTTTAACGTTGTAATGAGAATTTGTAATATCATTTTCCAGTTAAATATTTATCCACTCCAACTCCTAGCATTCTTACTCCTTTTTAACTGGCCATAGCTTCTTGTATTTCACTTTCCCAAAGACAGAGGCTATGTGCCCAGAGTTTGCAGTCAGCATCTATAACTTCTCCACTCATCTTGAAATCAAGATGATATGGTAATCAAGATGATATGGCTTTATGGAATCAGAGTTGTTTTGTTTTATTTGATGTTCATTTGGCTTGGGTTGAAGAGGATGCACTAACATCCAAACCAAAGGAACATTAGCTGGTAGAGGATATCACACTAGTAGATTGTGATATATGGAAGGTTTACCAGTCCAAATGGATCCCATTTTAGAATTAAAAGTTATGCTATTAATTGCAGTTTGAATATTACATAGTTTAGTTTGCAACTTTACATTGTGAGCTCTAAGATGAACAATAATTAATTAAATAATATTTAGAGTCTACAGCCTTTGCTATCCTCTGTTCTTCTCAAGTCTCATTTCTTTATATGGTAGACTGTTGGCTGAGGGAAAGGAGTGTCCATCATCCTCCAGCAAGATAGACCAGTCACATAAGAATTTGTCAGGGGTCTAAGAGGAGAAAAGAGGAAATGTGTGTGTGTGTGTGTGTGTTTCATTAATTTTTTTCTTTTAATGAGTGTATTAGAATTGTGCATAATAGTTGGGTTCACTTTGACATAATCATACATGCATGGAACATACTCCATTTCAGTCCCAGTTCCTCATCTTTTCCTCCCCTCCCCCTTCCTTTACTCTACTGGTCTACTGTCCACTCATTTATTTATTTATTTTTAATTGGTGTTTTATAGATAATTCATAAAGGTGAAATTCATTGTGGTGTATTTATACATGTACATAGTGTACTTTAGTGAAATTCATTCTACATCTCCTCCCAATTCTCATCCCTTTTCCCTCCGCTTCCCTTTATCTTTATGATATCTGACCAAACTCCTGCCCCCCCCCCCCCCCCGCCAATAAACTTTGGAAATCTGATTTTTCAGGACTCTCTCTGCTTACTTTAAGCTCAGTATGATGCCATTGGCTTATACAAGTCACATGACCATGCTCAGAGCTGGTATGTAAGGGTATAACCAAGGAGGGTAAATACAAGAAGTCATGAAAGATTTGGGCCACATAGCTTGTCAGTTTAACACAAAACACTCTAAGCGAAAAGGCACTCAAAAATGAAAATAATTATATATAAAGCAGATATATAATATGATAGCATTTTCAAAGAAAAAACTATGACAAGAATATACATCAATATGTTAATTGTGGTTATCTTTTGGTAGTGGGATGTAGAAGATGGGATGAACGTGACTTTGTGATGAATATTTCTACCCAATGATGAAGTCTTTGCAATCAGAAAAGGGAAAATGTAGCATAACACCTGGACTTAAAAAGTTTACCACAACGGTTAGAAGAAAAAGAGGTTCTGGTGAACTATTGCTCAGTAGAGTAAATGTAGAGAATGATAATGTACTATATATTCTTAAAAGCTTTAAAAAAAGGATTCTAAATGTTTTCCCATAAAGAAATGATAAATGTTTGTAAACTTCGATATTTTTTACCCTGATTTAAAACATAACACAATGTATATACGCATAAAAATGTCACATAGTGCAACAGATATGTATAATTTTTGCGTTTTTCTGTGTCAGTTAAAATCAATTTAAATAAAAAAAAATGCTAAGAAGAATTTACATTCAAGTATGAAAAGTAATAAGACTGGAGACCTGTGTGCTTCTGTCAGAAGGAGGAAACCGAAGATGATGAAGCTAAACTTTCCTGTTTTAAAGTCCACCTAAGACTGACCTCTACTTCCCCGATAAAAAAAAATTAAGAGTGTTGGTGGGAGCACATTCATTAGAAGAGGTCAAGACATTTTTAATTGTTTCTAGAAATCTTACTCTTGGTCAAGTTGTTTTGCTTTCTGGTTAAAAACAATGTAAACGTCAACAGGTTTAGCATTTAGCAACAAATAAATATATTTATCAAACAACGGCCAATTGGCTTTCGATAAGAACACACAGTGTATTTTGTGGGTCAATCCACACAAATAGGAATGGTATGCAGCATATAGAGTAACATCAAATATAAATGAAGGCAGTTAAGTCAAACAAGGACATTTTACATTTTGACCTTGTTCTCGGTATAAAAGAAACCCCAGGAACTCTGCAAGTCCCCAATCAGCTCAGATAAAATGATTGATTTCTTTTTGATTGAAATGAAATTTATTTATTTTTAAAATTGTTGAAACAATCATAACTTTTCAAATTATCAGAGAAAACAGAACTCTGATAAGAAAAAATAATACTTCATTCAGTTTTTTCTATTGTGTGTGAGCACATGTGTTTTTGTTATCTGGGGGCATAAGGGAAAACAGAGGTAGTACTGGTGACAAAACACCACTGGAACCAGGTGAACCACTGGAACTAAACCCAGATTAAAACATCTCAGTGGAGTTGTAAGAGGATAGACCTTTGGCAAGAATGAAATCTCCATGTGAGAATTTCACTTTCGAAGACCCACTGTCCCATGAAAACATGGTACCAACACATATTTCTCGGTGACTTGCTATAGACTGAGCTCTCTGTTTGACTCCCAATATTTACCAACTTTGTAACCTGCTGAATATTTAATCTTGAAAAACTCAGTTTTGTCTTTTGAAAAATCTACTTGTTATGGCATTATAAAAATGCACTTTATTGAGTAGTTATGTTCCAAGCATATAAAACATATCATCTGCTTTAACCCCCAGAACAGTCCTGAGTATTGACGCAGACAGAATATAAAGAAAATCACTTGTCCACAATCACATATTCAGTGAGTGTCTAAATTGGATCAATCTTAAGCTAAACCTTACAGTACTCTTATCATACCACATTACCCATCAAGTTATGGCATAAAGCAAGTACTCCTGAAATGTTAAATCTCCTGTCTTTGTTTTTTCCTGCAGAGTACTACGGATATTGGGGTGTGATTGTCTAAAAGATTTTCTGAGGAGAAGTTTAAGAGTGAGAAAAGACAGACACTTCCCAGGACTCTTCATGGTTTCCTTCCACAAGGGGCAACATAAGAAGATTAGATACTCTAAGAATCCCAGAGTGGTCCATGGGAGCCAGCTGGTGGGTAAAGGCAACTTTAGAGGGAGCAAGGAACCATAGGAGAGGAGGAAGTGGAGAAGCAAAGAGAAAGGCAAGAAAAATACAACATGAAGAACTGGGGAGTGGGGAGATGGCAAAGGACAAGAGGAGGTCCTAGCAAGAACTTTGAATTTGGAACTTTGGGGGAAGAGAGTAGTGTCTAAGGAGAAAATCTAAGCTGTTCTTCTATGTGAAAAGCTGTATGTGAACTACTCCCCTTCCGTTTAAGGAAATTCAAAATGAGACCTGCCTTATAGTCAGAGAGTGTGAGTTAGAATTGCTTGTTTTGTTTTGTTTTGTTTTGTTTTTTTAAATGAAATGTGTAGATACTGGACAAGGCTCTTTATATATGCTTTATGCCCAAAGAGGGGATCACAGATTGTGTGTAATACTCAAGATGTATAAACCAGAAAAAATAGTAGGTAGTGGAAAAGAGTGAGCAAGAAGAGTAGGGGCCAAGTTCCTGTGACTTAATTGCTATATACTTTCTTGTGAATAGGAATAATAATATACCTCTCAAAGAGATATGAAGCTTAGGTGCAACGAGAGTGTTTTATCAACTATAACTGCTCCATGAATATAAATCATGATTGTCAGACAGTAACTAGATTTTTTTGTTAGTTCCAAGGCAGTTTTATGATGGACAAGGATCATCTTACTTAGAGGTATGTTTGGATATTCCTCTGTTTAGCAATTTGATGACTTTTTTTTAACTTTAAAAAAAATTATTCTAATTAGTTATACATGACAATAGAATGCATTTTGACACATCACACATAAGTGGAGTATAACTTCTCATTCTTCTGTTTTTTTATGATATAAATTTACACCAGTGATGCAATCATATATGTACATAGGGTAACAATGTCCAATTCATTCCTCTATCATTTTTGGTGACTTTTTATAAATTGCCATGCTTCTGTCTTACGTGAGGTCTAGAGAGGCAAGGATTTTTGGGAATTATACTTTGGGTGTATGTTTTAATGATAAGTCAGATGGTAAGGACCATATTTTCTGGAGCAAAATTAATGATGTATCATCAAACAATGAAACAAAATATTTGACATAAGATGTATCTAGAAAAAATTTAGTGTTCTTGGTCACCAGAGATATAAACTGGAAGTTTTAGTGAGGACTATACAGCCTTTCTGTTTTCAAGGTCTTTGCTGGAGGGCAAGCTTCCAAGTTTATGAAGGAGTGCACTACAAGGCTTTCAATTTCCCTTCTGCACCCAGGGGGACAAATAATTAGTGCCTTCCTGGGTCTAAAGAGGAGATCAGAGCCCAGAAATTCTACTATCAATGCTTGCTTACTAGCAAAAGACATGGTTGTGCCATGCATCACTAAGGATTATAACAGATTAGCAACTAAATTTGAGTTAATTAAAAATAATCAACTATAATAAGAAGAGAGTTTCCAGAAAATTACCATATTGATCAAGTTGCTGTCTAAACAACTTGAAAAATACAGAACAAATTTTGGAGGCCCAATGCCAAGTATCTAAAGAGGCTCATTAAAATTTACTGTAAAAATGACACTCTTCAATTAATTTTGTTAATAATGATCATAAAAATAGTTGACAGATAAATAGTTGGTGGGGACATTTAAACTTAAACATCTAGATCATGATGAAAAACTTAACATAAACATAAAATGCAACATGACTTTATGAGGAATTGAATGTGCAAAGGCAATTTTTTAAATGAAAATAACATTTGACAATAAATAAGAATGTGTAAAGTGTAGTGAAATACTTAAATAGTACATTTTAAAATTTTTTATTTGTTCTAATTAGTTATACATGACTGTAAAATGCATTTTGACATATCATATATAAATAGAATATAACTTCTCAGTCTTCTGGTTGTACATGATGTAGAGTTACACAGGTCATGTACTCATATATGCACACAGGGTAATAACATCCCATTCATTCTACTGTCATTCCTACCCACAAACCCCATCCCCTCCCTTCACTTCTCTCTGTCTAATCTAAAGTAACTCTACTCTTCCCTAGCTCCTCAACCCCACTGTGAATTAGCATCCTCATATCAGAGAAAACATTCAGCCTTTGGTTCTTTGGGATTGACTTTATTTTGATTAGCATAATATTGAATGCTACATTTTGAAGTAGGTTCTGATTTGGAAAATATTTGGGAAAATAGACTCTTAGGTTAGGGGGACCACAAATCTTACCATTAGTTGGTTTAGGGGGAAATCCTTTAAAATGCATCTCAGTGTCTTGGGTAGGTGTATATTGGTTGGGTTTAGATCTAGTTATGATTTTTTAAAGATCCCTTTAAATTGCTGTATTGAAAATAGTCACCTGAGAAACATCCTCATTTACTACAGTCCATGTCTTCCTGGCAAAATAGTGTTTATTATGTGAAGCTTTCAAAGTCTTTGATGAATGAGAAGTACTTTTGGTGAAGTAGATTGCCTGTACAAGCTCCAAAATGGTTCTAAAACATTTTGGATGACACAAATTAGAGAAACCTGAAATGTTTTCCCATTGATGTGGAATCCATTAACCTACATTTCATTCATTGGATTTCCTCATACCCACTCATTTCCCAAAGGATTCATGATGGCGGCTTAGTTTCTTTACAAGTATTTTACAAACATTATCTTGGGCTCTCTTGCTCCATTTTTGTGATTCCAGTTCTCATGTTCAATAATAATACAGATGGAAAAGTTTGATTGAGAAAACCTTTCTATGAGGGCAAAGCAGAGTTTGAACTTGGAGGATCCCCTCTGCCAAAAGTCATAAGCAAACTTCCCTTCTGCCCCAGCGGTCTGAGCTCACTCATAACCCATAAAGTGGAGGTATCCATCACTCAGTGAGGCAGTACCTGCACCAGTGGGAGGCAGAGAGCCAGTGATTGCTATGCTGGCTGCTGAGCTCTGACAATAAACTCATAACTATAATGGGAGTTAGGTGCCCAAAGGAGAAAAAAGGCAAACACAGGCCCAGGGCTTCTTAGTAAGTTATTTCAGAAATGGGATGAAGAGTGATACAGAAATTAGAACCCAATATCATGAACAGATAAACAGTCAGTTCTCATTCCTTCCAAGTTGTCTAGGTGATTTGCAGAAGACTGGGGAATTACTTGATTCCCTTTTACTTTCAGAAATAGATGAAGTAATTAAAAATCTTCCCCAAGAGAAAGTTCTTGGCCCTGGCGGAGCTACAGGAGATTTCTGTAAAACCTTTGGCTTAGCTCTTTCTGTACATTTACTTGATGAGCTCAATCACATGAGAGACTCAGGTGGATTCTTCCCTGCCAGCCCCTATATCCAGATTATCTTAATTGCTGAAAAGGATAAAGAGACAGAAGACTATCACATCTAGGTTCAGACCTCTAATTAAAGGAGGATACCAACTTTGGAATGGATACTGACAATTCTGATCATTCTTTGGAATTTGAGGTACTCTAATTAGACCATTGTTTGGGGATGGGTCATTTTCCAGGTAAGATAATTTTTAAAAGAAAACCTGGACTCTAGTTCTGTTGGAATTGCAGGGCACTACTATCCTCACTTATTATTTTTCTTTACTAACAAGAGTTTTTATTTTTTGGCAGAGCAGTGAGTATCAGGGATATACTATGAACTCAGCAATCTAAGATTTTCATTATTTAATATGTTTTTGCCAGTGTTCCAAGTAAGCAGAATAATATGTATTTCTCTATTCCTCAATGTCCTATGGGTAAATCTAAATTTTCCTATTCTTCAGCGTCCCAAAGGGTAAACAGGGATGACTGATTGTACATTATTCTTTAGCCTATTGCTAGATAAAAGGAAAAAAAAAATGAGAAGGGATAATTGAAAAAACCCTACAGGGAAAAACCATTTTTATAAAAATGAACAATTATTATGTCAATTAAAAAAGGGGGGAGTGAAACAGAATCCCAAGGCAACTTTCTAGGTAATGGATGCCAAAATATATGTTTGCCAACACCATCTATAGGATTAAGGCAAAAATCTTTTTAAGTGAAATTTCTGCTTAATTGCATTTTTCCAGTGTAACAGTGTGGCCAAGATATTCTCTAAATGCTTGCTTCACAGGGGTGCCTGCCATGCCTTCAAGCCTGTTCTGAGGGCAGTTGTGCCATCTACCCTGAGGTAAGCTATGCTAAGTAATGCCTGTATGGACTGTCATCTACACCTGGTGGCTCATAATCCTGAGTACAGGCCAATTAACCAAAGAAGGGCAACAGTCAGGGACCCAAGGACATTCAATGACCAGTGCTTTATAGAGAAGCTTGACTCAAAAAGTTTACCCAGGAGGGATAGTAAGGGAATTTATATAGTCTAGCAAGCTTTACTAAGACACACTGTTAACTAATAGTGCTATAAAGGAGAGCTGCAGTTACTAGGAGAGGTTTTAGTAAGGCGCTCTAGCCTGGTAATGGGGTTAAAGTTTCCTGAGGTAGATTCTTTTCTCCCTCAGTTCTATGAGATCTGGACAAGAAGTCTCTTTTTCCTGAATGCTCACAAACAAAGCAGGACCATTATGCCATCTGTGAATAAAATCAACATGTACATAAAAGTGCAAGCCAGCACTGGCTTAGCATTGGGGTTAAGGTAGATAGTGAGCTGCTGAGGGCAAGTTTGGATAGGCTCATGTAGACAAAGCTGACTAAAACAGCAGTGTTCAAAATGAAACCCCAGAATTTCTGAAAACAGAGTTGGGAGCATTAGACCACTTGGTACACAGACAAGGCGAGTGCCATGAACCCCCAACTGTGTCTGAAGATCCTGCCTCAGGTGTGAACTTTAACATCTCAGGTAGGGAGGGATAATTCTTCCAAGTGTTTCTTTTCTAGAGTAGCTATAAGAGGCAGAACTCTGAAAATACCACATTAGGGGCAGGGATTATGAAGACTCAGAACTTCTCCTTATTTATTAATTACAGCTTACCACCTGTGGCTCTTCCAATTGCACCCCAGCATGGAGGATACAGAGATAAGTGTGTGTGTGTGTGTGTGTGTGTGTGTGTGTTTCCTTCTTAAGAGAGGAATGCTGCTATTACTGTTATTCACTTGAATCAAATACTTTCCATCATTTTTTTACTCAACTTCAGTTCCTTTTGATTTCTACTTTAAAACTTTACCTATATATACACCTTTAGATGCTTGGTCTATAGTGGATCTCCAATAAGTGTCTGCCAAATGAATAAACCAGATAAAGAACAAATGCTCATACCATGTGCTAGTCATCTAAGGAACAAGAGACCCATGGGGTTAACCACCCTTACAATTTGGAGAGATAATAACCAAATGAGCAGTCACTTATCTGTCTATAGTTTTCTATATTAAAGGGAAAGTACACTGAACCCAGACTTGGGATCAGAAAACCCTAGGTTGAAAGTGTTGACATAATAAAATAAGCCAGATGAAAAAAATTTTAAGAAGAAGAAGAACCTTGGCAAATCAGACTGAAATAAAAGCATGTGCAAAGACACAGAGGCAAGAGAAAACTTGTTTTTAGGTAAGGAAAGTAAAAGAATCCTCAAAGAGAAGCAGTGAAGGCAAAGAAGTAAATGAATGAATGAATGAGTGATGAGGTATTATTTTCTTAGCTAAATCCTTGTCTAAATGTGCCTCCAAATTTAAGTTATCTTAAAGTCAGACCTGTCTCCACTGCCAAGCCATTTTGCCTGACCCAGTTCTTACTGAGGCCCCATACCTATAAATTTCCTCTACCTTTTATTTGCATCCTCACATTATTTTCTGTTTCCAGCACATAGTGTGAGCAGAACTAGTTTTGTAAGAAACAAATGTTTGATTTTATGATTCTTCATTAATGGTGTATATAAAATAATATTATTTTTGAAATTATAGTGTACTTTAGCTCAGTGTGAGAATATTAGAGTAAATCATTTTACCTTTATTGGTACTTGTGCCCTAAATATCTAACTACTTATTCCATTTACTGGAGGTGAGAAGAGCTGGGCTGCTGCTTTGGTGCTGGTGCAGTATCACAGATTCCAGTGGAATTGCTCTGCCTCCACCCAGGTGCACTTCAGACTCATCCCATGGAACATCATTTCCCAGAGTGAGATCTGTGGGTGGAATGAGCAGTTGTTCACCTATGGAATGCTATTAGTGGTGTACAGATAGACAGATGGATCTGGAATGTAAGCTCCTGCAGGTGCCCGTGAGTGGAACCTCTTTTTTCATGTACAGCTGTCTTCTTTGTTGTTGAGTCTTTGGTTAGGCAAAAGGTTCTTGTGTGGTCTTTTATCAATGTCACTGGGACTCTAATAACTTTTTAAGGATGACTTGCTTCTATGCCCCAGATCTTATTTCCCTGTGTTTCAATCCAACAGTGAGTATTCCATTAACAACTGCTCTGCATATTGAATGGAAAGTGTTTTGTTAGAAGGACCTATTTTTCTTTCAAACCAGTAAGGATATCATGTGCCAGATGGTTAATTCCCATGGGTTAATGAGTGTACCCAAACACTTCATGATTTAAAATATCCTGCGGACATTTCCTTTGGTGAAAAGATTGCTAGATTTTTAATTTACATTTGTATGAAGTACATATTTGCTGTTTCTGTTGATACCTGAGAAAAGACATTTTTTATCATGATGTGTGAAATATATGCTGTTTTAGTTATATATTCTTTTGGTGTTCAGGACTGAAAGAAATATAAGCCCTGGTAGACATTTAAGACTATATTTTAATTATCATCTTCTTTTAAATTAAAGAGCAAAAATACGGTTGTCTTATGTGTATAGTGAAGTAAATATATGTCAGTTTTTAAATGAATTATTCTGTGTACTCGTTTCAATGAAATTTATATTTTTAAATGATGGGAGATCTTTACTTTATCTTGTCCAATTAATACACTGATAATTTGTTATTAGAACTAATAATTTAAACTAACAATAGTTAAGAGGAAGGAGATTCTTATAAAACAATATTGCCAAACTGTCCAAAGATGACAGAGATAAAAATTCAGATTTGAATCTGCTCTAAGAAAAGACCAAAGTAGAAAACATCATAATTTTAGATATTTTCAAGAAGTTGGATAATTATAGTTTATCTATATGGTTAAGTTTTAGAATAGCTTATGTTTCAGGGATTTGGGGGTCAACAGAGTGAGCACCAAGACTAAAGAAATTCATAACACAAATTAGGCCAATGAGTTATAGTTTATATACTTTTTAAAACATAAATAAAAAATGGTATATATTATGGTATCCTATGAATGGCTGTCATTTATATATGTAACACACTTACGTGGGCCATTAGCAGCCCACAGTTCATTGAGCTTTCCACAGCCTCCATAGCTGAGCAGATTACTCAAAGGTTGCAAAGGACCGACATAACTTCTTCTTTTGTTAGAGGATAATTAGGAAGATTTCATCTTTTTATTGGGTAGAGACTGGATGGGTGATACACCTAACTTCACTGACTAAGCAATCTGTTTATAGGGCTGCTGGGTGCATTTCAGGTTGGATGGTGGTCAACTGAGGTGATAGTCAAAGATGACAGATCAAATAACATCTTATGTATTTCTTGAGTAAGTGGTTGGGATATGAAATGCCCCCATGATTTTGCATAAGCAGAGTTAGGATTAACTCAAAATGGTAAAACAACATCAAAACCTATTATGTCCTGTGTTTTTCATATGAGTAAAAGACAAGCAAGTAGAATTTGAGGACAATGTGTAGAAAATAAATAAAATTAAGGCTTTTTTTGAAGCAGAGAAAAATAGCTTAATGAAGAAATTAAGTGATTCTTCTAAGTATTTTAGCACACACATTAATGGATACTCCAAGTATATAATGAGATAAAAATCAAGTCAAATAATGTTTAGACTAAAGAAGAAAAATGCTTCAAGCAGAGAACTTAAAGTTATGAAATTTCATTCAGAACAAATTTAATGAAACTAGGTTTTTGCTTTGTTTTGTTTGATATCCATTTAATGTTGGAACTTAAAAAAATATTGGTTACGAACTGGCTGAGAATGTAAAACTCAAAGCTATGTGAGTTTTTCACTCACCCCTATTTCTTATATCATGTAAGAGTCAATTCATGTATCTGCAGAAAGAACACATTATGATATCAATGCTTTTTTTATATTTTTACTTTGTGTTTAAAACTGAAATCAGAACATGGATATATCACATTTCCTGCTGAAGTGTGACTATTTCATTCTTTTTCAATCACTTTATTCATCATCTTTAATCCTCCTCTATGGCATGTACTTTTCCTTCATCTTTTTTTTTTTTTTTTTAATCTGTGCATTTTCTTGCATCATCCATTTCAATTTACTCTGCTAATGTTTGGGAAGAATATTATAACTCAACCTTCATGTAATGGTTTATAACCTCCTGATTTTGTGATCTTTTTAAGGGCTGTTATATTGACAAGTAAATTATATTTACTTCAGCCAATTGTATGTACTTATGTCACTTCAAATTTAACTTTATCACTAGTTGTCAAATTCTCCCCTGTGGCCTTTTTAATGTTCCAATGTATTTGGCAATATATTTTTTTATTGACGTTCCAATTTTGTTTTGTAGTGTGCTAAAGTTACAAGAAAACAAATGACTAAAAGTTAAACCTGAGCCAACCCAGGCTAAAGTTAAGCTTTAGAAGTCTTAAGGAAGACATTACTTTTGCTGAACACTTAAACTTCTGAATCCTCTATGACTCAGAATCATTCAATCAAGATCTGGATGCTAAATTCTATTTGGTAAGATATATAAAACCAGGGAAAAGAGGTTATCTCCAAACAACTCCAAGATTTCAATTTTCTTACTAGCTTTAGGTTATCATTGTTTTGTGGTCAGTGAAAGAAACCCCAACTCATTTAAATATCTTGCCTTTTTTAGCATTTAATGTTTTCCCTTAGTTCATTCATTGCTATTTGTTTGTCTTTGTTGTTTCTTATTCTATAATCATTTTGTCCAAAATACCTACCACATACTCCAGGCACGTTTTTGGCTTACAATTGCTATGTCTCTCATATAACTAATTCCAACAAAAATATTACTATAGGTGAACACATTGATTGTAGACTATCAATCAATTATAATCAGATTATAATTTGTGTGTTTTCCACTTAATTTTACTAGTTTTTTGAAACAAAAACAATGACCATTTTCATTTGATACTTCTATTGTCTAACTCTGTGACAGACTTCTTAGAGCTGCTTTGCTCAATACAGAAACCTCTAGATACAGGTGGCTATGCAAATTTAATTAAAGTTAAATAAAATTTAAAATCCAGTTCTTCTGCCCATACTAGTCACATTTCAAATGGTAATGACTATTGGCTACCATATTCGTGCAGATTACAGAAAATTTCTATTATTACAGATATTTCTTTTGGACCGTACGGTCTTAGAATCCTTCTTAGAAGAGCATCTCAAGTAGATTATTATAGAGCAATAAAAAATTCTTTCCTTTATGATTTCATATTGCTTTAGGAAACGTCTGCTAGTTCTTACCTGCAAAAATATCAGTAGGACCATTCCTGTTGCTCAGTGAATAAAAACGACATTAAATTGACTGCCACCAAAATCACAGAGTAAGATTAAAATGCCAGTAGCTATTTCTATCAAATGACATCGCAGTGGTTCTTTTTTTTTTTCCCCCTTTTCTTTCTTTTTTCCAGATATTGGTTTGGTTTGGCCTATCTCTATAAGTGATTGCTGTTGGACAATGGAGAACTTTATATCTATAATGTATTTTCCCAGCTCTTCTATCTTCAGAGACAGAGATCATTAGAAACATTGGGAGTGGATGCCTCATCTTTTACCCCAACCCCTCTCAGCTGCTATATTCAGGGGTTCAAAAGAAAGTGTCCTGGTATCCATGTCTGCCTAAGGAGAGATGGATTTTCCAGTTTAGATCCCTATCAGGCAGTTATGCTTCCTGCCTAAAGATTGAAAAAGTCTACCTTCCCTGTATCACAAAGAGAAAACAGATTGCCCAGGACTCAGACAGCAGATAACAAACAGATCACTCTAATTAGAAGGAAAAAGATGCACCATACAGAAAACAGAGCCCAGCCACCTCTGGGCAGTGAGAAGCCGGAGCCTTTAAGAGGCCTCTTCTGGATACCCTTTAAATTAGACTTTAATAAATTATATATAGAAACTAAGACTAATGGCCTCCAAGGGAGAAAAAAAAGTGACTTCCCATTATAGACCGGCAAAGACTAGAACGGTATGATATATTCAAAAATAAATCCAGATAGATCCTGAACATAAACTTTTTTTTTTTTTTTCCTGAAGAATTTTCACAGGATCTTAGTGAAAGGAACTGGAAATTGATATCAGAATCCATAGTCTTGTTTGTGTTTATACTATTTCCCAAATGCGTTCTACAGAACTATTGACTGGCTATAGAAGAATATATCCATGGTCAATAAATTTAGGAAATGTTGAGTAAACTAAGATTAAACAAGTTAAAAAAACCCTCTTACCAAGATTTTTACTATGCTAGTAAGTGCTATGATTCTGTAAGAGGCTGTGGGAGGGATAAAATATTTCTTAGGTTTCTGTAATTAACACTTGGACTTTTAGTTAAAGTCCCAAGGCAGAGCAAAATTGATGTAAGTAGATTCAAATTACAAAGAGTGGCTGCTAAACACATTGCCACCAGGACGTAAGGGTCCCAATATAATGGTAATGATGATGTGAACATCCGATAAGTAAGTACTTATAAAATTCTTACTCTAGTACCTAGCAAAAAGTAAGTGTTCAAATAGTAACAGCAATTGTTATTCAGGGGCTTTGGGGGGCTGTAGGAGATGGAAGGCACACTGCTTCTACTATGGGCTAAGTAGAAGCAAGCATGATGGATGAATACCAAAGACACAATGGTGGCAGACCCTCAGAGACAAGTGTGAAAGAATAGTGGATGGTCAAGCAACTGCCTGGTGAGGAAACAGCCCAGAGACCACAACCAGAGGTGAGCTCAAGGTCTATGGAGGGGTAAATCTTGAAATCAAAACTGAAATCATCTTTTTGGCAGTAGTGATTAAGCTCTCACCTACTAATTTCAATATTGGACCAAAATGAGCATGCCAATGTTTTTCTATTTGTTTACTCAATGATGGAATAACAGAAAGAAACAATTAGATACCATTTCTGTCATTCTATACTCTGATTTCCTAGTTACTACTGCACTTAGGAAGGGGTCTGACCAGGACTCAGTCTTGGAGACCTGAGTATCCCTAGCTGAACTTCTCCAGGAAGGATGATGGGAAAAATATGTTTCAGTTAAGACAAATATTATTGGGGCAGGAGTGATCCAGAGCCTAAGAAACAGAATCAGTCATGGAAATCAAAAGCAAGTGAAGTAGAAGGACTTCAAGTACATTCAGTTCTGGAGGCAGGGAGGTTATCAGGCTTCAGGGGAAGGTTGAGAATTGAACCCTGGAATTTTTCTCTTTTCTTCTATTCTAACTACCTAAGCAAATTGTCCTCTACTGGAGATCTTGGAATTGTTATTGGTCCAAATAAACATAGTGGAAATGAAAATGAATTATATATAGAAAACGTAAAAGATTTCGAATCAATCTAAGAGAAGAAAATTAAAATAATATGACAATTTTAAACACATGACCGATATAATTAGAATACTTTCTAAAGAAAGGAAAATTTTCTTGGAATCAGAATTTTATTATAGCATTGATTCTGTAAGCAAAGTTCAAAGCATAAATGATTTAGATTTTAAAAATTTTAATACACAGACAAAATAACATGGTACCAATAAAAATAATGGTATTTGGCATTTAAAATAACATGAATACAGGACAGTAAAAATGAGTATTGGAGTTGCTTCTACTTATGTCACTTGGCTAATCCTTGAATAAATGGCAATTAAGACATATATATTCTGTGTAGTATTCTGTTACCCTGTATCAGTAATCAATTGCTACATAACAAATCAGCCCAAACTTTAGTGGTTTAAAATATCAATGAACTATTGCTTATATTGACTAGGAAGTTCTTTGCTCTAATTGCCTACAGTCAGTGAGGGATTCATGTAAAGTGACTAGGATGGTTAGCATGTCTGGGAGTCTCTCTCCACCTCGTGTTGTGTTCTTGGGCTTTTCACAGCATAGGGTGGTCTCTTGCCAAGGCAGCAAGGATAGAAGTTAAAAAACTCTTTTCAGGCAGAGATTTGGAATCATGCTTTCCCAATATTCCATTAATCGGAGAGATAATGCAGCCAGATCAGAGTCAAGCAGAGGTTAAAGAGTCTCCACCTTTTGATAAATAGATGGCAAGCCAACATTGAAAAGGCATGTATCTAAGAAAGAGAGGGATTTTTGTAGTCATTTTTGTAAATTCTGAGGAATAAGAAGGCACTAAAAAAGAAGAGATGTGTATTAATAAAACTTCCTTTCTAAAGAATAATTTTGCCTCTGTTCATTCTTAAAACCTGAAGCTTGAAACATTTGGACCTTCATGGAGCCATCTGCCAGATAATGTTGACTGTAATCTTTATATTGATTTATTAGAGGAAAAACTATTATATATCTGTATCCAGGAGGTAAATGAATTTCTTCAAAGATCAAGCTGGTTTTTCATTGACAGTTTGACTTTCAACTTGGTGATTTATTAGCTTAAAAGGAATAGTTCCCATCTAATCTTGCCCTCTTTCCAACAATATTATCTTTGTAATTATCAAAAAAGCCCACATATTTTAATTCTAAAATTGTTATCTAATTATGATATCTAATTATGTCAACATAGTTGACACTGTGAGCATTTGAATTGTGAGTTACATAAAGCAAAATACAGTTGATGTTTGTATTTTAGTTTCTTTTATTTAGTGTATTACAAATGAACAAACAGATTCTAAATACTGACAAATCTCTTGTTCCTGCATCTGTGTTTCATCAGAAATCAGGACATCAGATTGAAAAACTTGTCAATAAATAGAGGGTTTTATTTGTTTAGATCACACCTTTGGATTTCAGGGGAAAGAAACAAACTCATCACTCTGATAATGAAATATACTAGTCTATCATTTAGAAGGTCTTTTCTAATATTGATATAATATGACCTTGTTCTAAAACTCCCCCTCTCTTTCAGACCCTTCATGAACAGGTAGAAATCAAGTTATGGTGTGTTCATCTATGAACGCTGGAGTGTAAGGGCAGAAGACAGCAGAAAGAGGGAGGGAATGAAAATGTTCTATCCATGCCATGTGTACTGACCCCATCTCTGACTTGCATCCTTCTTGCTTTCTGGAAAGCATCAAGGCTAACTCAGTTATTTAACTTTAAGTGTCCAAAATTTCCAACAAAATCACCTTGGTGACTTCAATTTTGCCTTCTGAAAATATCTCTATTATTTTAAAATATTTGAAATATCATACAGCAATATATAACTGTACAATGTAATGAGATGGTGACTGGGGGTGAAATTGTGTCTCATTTATCCAGTCAACAAATGCTTTTTGAGCATTTCCTTTAATCTAGACATTTTGCTAAGTACTGTGAATAATTTAAAAAAAAAGAGAGAGAGAATAAGCCACGTTAATTTCTTTAGAGTAAGCAAACATTTTCTGTAAAGGACTGAGTAAATATTTCACCCTTGTCTATCCATAAGTCTCTCTTACTCAGCTCTGTCTATATAGCACTAAAGCAGCCATAGAAAATATATAAATGAATTGATGTAACTCTCTTCCCATAAAACTGTATTTATAGAAAGAGGTGGCATACTATATTTTGCTTCTGGGCTATAATTTGCTCACCCCTGTTCTGTATTATGGAAGGACATATAATTTAAGAAGTAAAGTGTCAACACTTTAGTCAATAAAGTGTTAGGTTAGTAAGTGTAAGCAAAGTGTTAAGTTAGTCAGTTTTTTGTTACTACAACAAATAACTGAGCATGTTAGTAAAAAAAAAATACCTAAGATTAGGATGAAGGATTTACCTTGGTTTGTGATTTCAGAATTTCTAGACCCTGATGGTTTTGCACCATCACTTTGGGCCTTTGGTGAGGCTGAGCATCATACGGAGCCTGTGGTGGAGAAAAACTGCTCACTTCATGGCCGCTGGGGAGCAAAGAGAGAGAAGGGACCAGGTTCCCAATGTTTCCTTCATGGGCATGCCCCCAGAGACCTAACTTCCTTCCTCTAGGTTGTACCTTTTAGAGTTTCTACCATCTCCCAATAGCACCAGAAGCTGGTGACAGAAATTTCAATATGATGAACTTTCAGGGGAATTTAAGATCCACACCATAACACCAAGATGATCAACTTACAGAGGAGAAGAATTTTCTTCTGGCTCACAATTTTGGAGTTTCCAGTCTCTGTGATCAGTTGACTCCATCATTGTCATTAGGCTTGGGCAAGGCAGTACATCATAGCCAAGAGCATTTGGCAGAGCAAAACTGCTCTCTTCAGGGCCAGCATATGAAAGAGAGGAAGTGGAAGGAATGGATTCCCTTTAAGAGTATGCCCCCACTGACCTGAGGACCTCCCACTACGACCCACCTCAGAGATTCACTATCTCGCAGTGGCACCACGCTGGAGCCCAGGTAACACACAGGTCTTTGTGGAACACTCAAGATCCAAACCATACAAAATTTTATAAGTAATATACCAATAATTAGCACAGGGGCATGAAGGACAAAATGCCAATTCTCCAGGATAGAAGGTAGTCAGGAAACACTCGGTATGAACGATGAGTAAGTTCCTGTCATCTGTACTAGTGAAAGAACATGCAATCTAATGTTCCCATGGAACTACAAATGGTTTGGGATGACTGGGCCACAAAATATAACTACCATTCTCTCATGCCAATTGGGAATTTTTAAGCTCAAAGGAAACTTAAAGTTTCTCTAAGTCCATTACTCATCAATTCAGTGATCATCTTATAACATTCCAGAAAGCATTCATGAAAATAAGATATAGCGATCAGTAGCACAGCATTCTTTGAGCCCTGTATGTATCAAATAATCATAAACACAAAAAATTTTCTATCCGATAGAGATTTAAATCTCATGTGATTATTTCATGAAGGCACTAACACAATAACACTTCCATCAATCTCTTTTCCTTTTAACTCTTTATATCTGCTCTGTACCCTGATCTTTCCTTGGGGGTTCAGACTTACATGGTCACTTGCCCTAAACTTCAAAGTTTGTGAAGTTCAATGAATTTTTGTTGAAATTTCTTTATGAAAAAAAAAAATAAAACTATGAACACAAATTTTCTAAGTTAGCTTTTGGCTCCTTGGAACAACTTATATGAGTGAGAAGCCTGGAAGCTTAAGTCTTATTAGCTTTGAGACAAATCTCTCACCACCTAATAAATTGTCATCTAATTTTCCTCTACTTTGTCACTTTGTCACATTGTATTCTATATATTTAATACATAACTACTCTCTTTACCCTCAAAATCCAAGCCTGTTTGGCCTGTAGAATCCCCCAGAGGTTTTAAATCTAAATATGCCAAGAGTCACCCTACATTTGTATCTCTTGATTACACCAACATTGTAACAAGGTCAAATCCTGTGGATTTTATTTTACAAATAACTCTGATATCTGTTGCTACTATCTTCACCACTCCCATTCAATCCTCTTTACCCATTCTCTTTGCCAGTCTCATCACATTCAAACTTTCACTTTGCTGCATGCGACATCTTTCTAAAGTACAAATAGAATAAGATTTTACTCCTGCTTCAAACATTTCTGGAGCAAATCATGATTCCACAAATATATTTATAAGGATATACTAAGTCTTTCATGATCAATCTTTGTCTGCTACTCATTCTCATTCCATCTTTTTTTTTTCTTTCTTTTTTTCTTTTCTTTTTTTTTTTGGTGGTGCTGGGAATTGAACCCAGGGTCTTGTGCATGGGAGGCAAGCACTCTACCAACTGAGCTATATCCCCAGCCCATTCACCTTTTCTTTATAGACATACTAGAATGATCTTTCTAGCCCACAAATGCAATTTTATTTTGTGCTTAAAATTTGTTCTAGATTTCTCCATTTTCCCTAGGAAAGATTATTTGAATTTCTTTGCATAATATATAAAAACTTCCTATGTACATATATGAATATACCACAGTGAATCTCACCATCATGTACATCCACAAGACACTAATAAAAAAACTATAAGTAAATAGCAGAAAGATAAGAATAGAACGAAGGGAACGAGGGTGGGAGGAAGGGAGAAGGGAAAGTACTGTGAACTGAATTAGAATAAGTCATAATCCTTACATGATATCAAAGTGAATTCTATTATGATGTATAACTAAAAAGAAACAATTAAAATTTAATTTTGAAATCAGTGCAACTGAAAAACATTTTATTATTTATTGACATTGAAGCAAAGCCCTTTTCCTGTAGCTGTGGAGTGGTGATCTATCAAACTGGAGCACAGGTGAGGAGCACAAGTCTCAGCCATTCAAGCCCACCATCCTGGCACAATGAGCCAGTGCAAGGCAAGCCAGGGCATACTGACTTGTCACCCTGTAAGCAACCTATGAAGGCCTGGACTGGTGCAGGTGCCTGCTTTACAAAGGGTTTCAGCTCCAAACCCTGTGCCAGTTCCCCCTACCCCAGCATCTACAACCTGAAGACTTTGACCTCCTGGGAAGCTGGGATTGCAGGCCAGTGGTGAGAAAAAAGAAATATGGAGACCTGAAGGGAAGTTCAGACTCAAGGATTAACCAATAGCATTGGTACTTTTCCAAACTTTAAGTAGCATAAATTTTATATAAACCCCTAGACGATCACAGCGGAGCGGCAACCGCTGTTGGTCTCCTATCACCCTGCGGGAGTTCTGTTGCTGTTCACACTTGAATAAATCCTACTATTACACTCACTCACACTTGGTGGACTTCATTCTTCAAATTAACAAGGCAAGAACCCTGAAAGAAGAAACTGGCAGTGAGCTTCTGGGGTCTACTGCAACACTGGAGGACATAGCCTGCCGTAAAGAGATGCAACACATCATTCAATGGTAGAGGAGAAGAAACCAGCTTGCTTTCCGGCAGAGGCCTCCGCTTATGTGTAACCCACATGCCTGTATAAGCAGAGAAACTCTGGTTTCAACATGTGTCTATTTCCTTTTTATTCTAAGATTGGTGAAGGAAGGAGGGGTATATTCATATTCAACTGGCCAGATTAGCTAGGGTTTGGGCAGATAATCTCTCTTGGTTATCTTCAACTCACATTTAAAGCTACTTGGCGAGTTTTCTTGCTGGGGATAGCCATTGATCCTAGATCGTCCTAAATCCTTATTTCTCTCATCTTAAAAATCTTTCCTAATGTGATCTCCCTTTCTTTACATAGTACGTGGTGCTTCTCTAGCATTTTATGAATTCTGGAAACAGGGGTTGAAACTGCATTTCTATCTACAGTTCATCAGAACTGAAGGCAGTGATAGGTTGAGCCCATGAGAAAGAGAAATGCAGTGGCTTCCCATGCAGGTCCGTGTCACAGGCACTGGAATCACTTGGGGTGCTCATTGAGTATTCTGAGCCTTGGATCCAGCTAAATCGGAATCTTAATTGACCCTCCGGTGACATTCTGGAACAGACAGAAATGTGAGCCTCATGATACATTCTTAAAGTATAATATTGAGAGGGTTTTAATTCAACACAATTTATGATGAAGCAGAAGTTCATACACAATGAACATGATGAAGGGGCTTAGGGTGGGTGAATTTTATTAGATTGCAAATTTCTTGAAGGAGAAACAAAAAACAGCAACATCTAAGCTCAACAACATGTAGGAAGATCTCTTGCTTATCAGAGCAGCTCAGAAAATAGACCATTGAACTAAATTGTATTTTCATTTATTAACTTAGAAAAAAAAAAAAAAAAAAAACACCAAAAAATCAAGCAGAGCACTTGGTATTTACACATTAGATTTTTATTCTGACCAGAAAGGCAATCCCTATAATCAATTAGTATTGCCTAAGAAACATAGAAATTCCATCAAGTTCTAGCCTTAAGATTAATTGCATGTATGGTTTAGCCAATTTTATGGCATTTTTTGCGTTTCTAGGTTTTCATCTCTTAAAATGGGAAACATTCCTTCAGAAATTCCTATTTCAAGGATTGCCTATAAATACAAAATAGGACATGGCATGGAAAAATAATTAGAAAAAAAATTTCTTCAAACACATTTTATAATGAAATCTATATCAAAGTATTATTCACGTCTCTCTTACTCAGAAATACTTAGTTAACTGGGTGCATGCTGAAAATCTGTAGATCTTTTCTCCCCTTTCAGGCCCTCAGTAGCTATTCAATGAGTGAATGAGTGATGTTGGACCCATTTTCTGTAAAAGGGGCAACCTTTATAAACCAATAATTTGAGAATTATTTTGAGTTTGGGGAAAATTTGTCATGTTACTTTTATGACAATAGAAACATTCAAAAAAAAATCCTCCATTTCCATTAGGATTTTAGTATCCAGCTTATGATCTGTAGTTACTGTATTAATGTGTGAATATAAATACTACCATCCTGTCATTTTTACATTTCAGATTTTTTTCTTACTTTTTATTTTCTATGGATGTCTGATTACTGTTTTTCTCTTTTGTTCCCATATTTTTCCCAGGACAAAGGTAGGAAGATATGAAATTGTGTTTGACAGGAATCACAGTGTTCTTTTTGGAGTCCAGACACTTCTTGAAAGTTATAGGTTGGAAAGGGAAGGAAGAAAACAGATCAGTGGAAAGAAGCAGCAGTTAAGAGTTTCCAAGAAACTCCCATGCTAGTTCCTTTGCTGATTAGAGGCTTCATCTCTAAGGATAAGAAGGAAGGAAATTTTTGGACAATTTCCATTCTTGCCTCTTCCTGGCAAGAGTACTAGAGGGAATGCAATTGGAGCATCAGTTTCGATCCTCAACCTGGTCACTGTGGGCAACTTGATCAATAAGCACATATGACAGTAAATGAAACCAGTTCTCCTACTTCCTTCTAATTCACTTTGGGCCCAGAGAAAGAAAAGAACACTAGCTTTCTTCATGGCATGCTAATTAATAGATACTTTGATAAAGAATGTACATATTTTGGTCACAACTCTGAGAAATGGCTAATGTTAGTTCTTCATGGGTAAATTAATTTAAGCTTAGAATTTAATCAACTCGCCTAAGTCACATAGTTACTAATTTAAGAACTATTATTACACTCAGTGTTAAATGATCAAAATTTATCTACACACAAACTCTCCAAAATGATCCAAGTAAGCCAACATTTAGAATTGTTCATAAGTTATTAAGAAAATTTGAAACAAGAGTTTAGGGTCCTTTCCTAAAACAGAGCTTTCAAGGAGAGAAGTCTTTGGATTATTAAGTACGTTTTTCATCTTAGAGGAAGTCATCATCCAAATAATGTTTTTGTATTATGCCTAAACACTCGAGTATTGTCATGCTACTTTTTACTATGCCTAGTGAATATTGTATTCTAACTGCCCCCCCCCCCCCCCCACTGCCTTCCAATCCCCATACTATCAGGGATAAATTCAGTTTCAAATCCAGTGCCAGCATAGACAGTTCTTTGGTTGTTTTCAGTCTTTGGATTTCTATGCTTGTCTGTTCAATGCAGACTCAATGATTGATATAAAACAGGAATTATGGTTTTGGAATGGGAAAAAAATGCATTCTATGTGTATGTAAGTTTTACACCAAGAAATTGTGCAGTACATATTCTATCATTCAGGCTATGTTCAAGGTTGACCCTTGGGATAATAATGAATGGATAAAATTTGCCTTTTAAGACTCTTACTCTCTGAATTTATTTTTGTATGTTTGTGTGCAGTACTAGAAGGCACTCTACCAATGAGCCAGGTCCCCAAACCTTTTTATTTTTTATTTTGAGACAAGGTCCCCCTATGTTATCTAGGCTGACCTTGAACTTGCAATCTTTCTGCCTCAGCCTGTAGAGTCACTAGGATTACAGATGTGGGCCACCATGCCTGGCTACTTTCTGAATTCTTAGTAGCATTCTATACCACACATTATGATTCTTAATACCATGTGTTTTAACAGCAAAATCAATGAGTCTCAAATTGTTGAATTTCATCAATAAAGGAAGAGTGAAGGACATAGGTGGGAGCAGATTGTCTTGATTTGAAACCACAGTGTGGAGGCAGGTTACCATATTATTTATGAGGAATCCTGTCTCCCAACATTTGCCTCACACAGTCCTGGGAGGTCCCACATTTAAATGATAGTGAAAAAAAAAAAAACAAAAAACAAAAAAACAAAGAACCAGGCTAATAAGAGGACTGTTGTTCACTTGCAGAAGAGCTGGAGAGACAAAGGCCCCTCCCAGATGGGTTCTATTTGTCAAGACACTCAGACTTACTGGTATACCCCAGAAGTTGGTCATGCCAACACAAATGCATAAGGAGAAACTCTTGCTTTCCTTCAAAAAAATTTTTTTTCTTTCTGCCAAGATAAGAACAGAAATCTTATTAGTTCAAGGTCTTCTATTAATATTCTGGAATAAGCAGGCAGAATTGTGAAAGGTTCTATAAACCTTTAAATTGCCATTAGCTAATCAGAATCATTGTTCAGTGATCATTATCTTTTATTAAATGACCACTGAATCAGAATGTTCATACTGCTTTTCAATTAAAATGTAGAATAGCCAGAAATGACTCAATAGCATACAGAGCAGCAGCAGTATGACCCAGCGAAACAGCCATTACCCAGAGGTAATTGACCACTTAAGAACTTAAGTTAACTTCTTGATGCAGCCAGTCATTTCTCCTAATGTCATTTCCAAAGGATTTTCCTACAGAAGGAGCTCTCTTATAAACAATATGCCCTGTAATAGGGTGTTCAAGATAAAACTGCTTGTGATTTTAAAAATTCCATCAAAGCACAATGCTGTTTTTTTCCCTTGTTATTTGTTAGGGATTCACGCAGTATCCTAAGGGACAAAATGAAGAAGGGTCACAGCAACATAAAGACAATTTGGGTAGCCCAGGGTAGGATTTGTAAAGGATTTTATTTTGAATTAAAATGTATTTCCACACATGCCTAGTCACACACAACTCTCTGACAGATCAAAGCAATTGATGGCAAAATGAAAAATTTAGTTCATCAGTTAGCTCAGATATAACAGCAGATAATGTCTGGCTATTTCCTTGTCTCTCACAGACTGACAGAATTTTCTTCTGAAATTTTCTTATTGTGGTTATTGTTCCATAGAAAGCAAATAAAGCCTAAGTACACTAAGACAGGATAGTCTAGCTACCAAAGAGTTAAGTTTCCCATAAGAAAGAGAAACACAGTTAAATACTACATCACAAATTACCATTTTTATGTCACCACCCCACCATGACTTTAGCACTAAGCCTGCTACATCTTCACACTCTCATTAGGATATAATGCATATTCATGGTCCTGATTATATAGCCACTTTCTTGACTTGTTTTAATTGTGCATAAAGACACTGTGACAGGAGACCTGACCTTTTCAAGATCATTTTCTCTCCATTGCTTTTCACAAAGCTATTAACTTGTCTCCTTCCCAAAGATTGCAATAATTTATTTCCCATTAATAAAAAATTCCTGGTGCCATGCAAATTAAAATTTATTCAGCAAATAGAATTCTTTGGATTATTTTCTAATGGCTTTAAATACTTCCAGCTTAGGAAGAGAAATAATATTAATGGGTACAGGCTGAGTGGATAATTGCATACATTGGAGAAAAATGAATATACAACCGATGCTGTAGCTTACCTCACATCAATTACCCAGAAGAGTTGCTTTACTTCTTTTTTCAAAAAATATATTAAATAATTTATTTCAGGGGGTATTATTATGGCCTTGAAATTATCCCTATTATATGAAAAGCTCAGTAACTTACACTTATAAACAACACATGTTGATATAAGAAAACCAGACCAGGTTAAAAAAATGTGTGTAGGTGTAAATGAGATTATTTAAGGGGGTCACTTAGCTAAAGTGGCAACTGAATTACAATATAATGTGAGTAAGGGCATAAATGAAATGCAAGGAATTGGATTTCTTTTCTTGCTAAGTAGCATCTGTCTTTCTTTTTGTAGTCAAGAATACCCCATGAGAGAACCAAACTTCTAGAGGATGTCGCTTTTGGACCTTGTTATCCTGTGAGAAGTTAAGTCTATCTTCATGCTATGCATGTTTTTTTTTTATTTTTCCTTTTTCTTTGCATTTCATGTTAACATGATAAAACTCAGGCATTAAAATGTTTATACACAAAATGTTTCAGACCTAAAGTGTCGTGGGCAGCACATCATAATTACTGTCAACTTATTTATTCCATATAAAAATAATATCAGTACCTAAAAGATGACATTTCAACTTTGAGCCATCATAAACATAACTCTTTCTGGCTCTTGACATACTAATTGCATTGGGCAGGAGGGATTAGAAAGCCAGAGAGAACGCTGGGGGTTTGCAGTTCCAATGGAAGCCAAGCTCTAGGAGTGCTTTCTTCATAGTCCCGGATATTTGCAACGGAAGGGTGGGTGCACAGCCTAGTTAATCTGCCAGTGGGGCAAATTCTTTTTCCCTAAATAGAAGACTCCATTGTTTTATCCAATCTAATTTGAAAGGCTTTTTTTTTTTTTTCCTGCCCCTTTTCATAACCTAAGAAGAGGAAGAACTGCTATTTTGGTGCTGTGCAGTTTACAGTGAAGTTTTACACACATCATTTCAATGGATTCTTGAGATAATTCTCCACATCAGGTAAAATAATCTTTAGCAGCTTATTTTTCAATTGAGTCCCATGGAAATACAACCGTACATTCAATGTTAGACACTGGTAAGTTTAAAGAGCAAAGATTTAACCTGAAATTCTGTGGCCCTTATTAGGTGCCTGACAATTTAGTTCCAGTCAGGTAACTGATCATCCTCTGAAGCCTGATTCTCACTTGGGACAACATTGCATGTGTTGGACTGAGGAGTGGGAAGTCCCAGTCATTCTGAGGAAGCTGCTAAACATTCTATGTTGCATAGGACAGAACTCCACAGCTAATTATTTGGTTCAAAATGTCAATCGTGTCATTGTTAAAAAAAAAAAAATCCTTTTCTATATACACAAGAAGAAAAAGGAAGTGAATGAAAACCACTTTCTAAATGTCTTATGGACACTTGCATTTTTAGTCTAATTGGAAAGAGTTGAAAGAGACTCTGCAAAGTCAAGAAAATAAAACAGAAAATCAAAGGTGAAAAAACAGAGTCAGAAAATTTAAGCCAAAACAGTCCTGAGGAGAAAATAAATCCTAGAAAGTAAAAGTAAAGGAGAAAAAAAAGTGCTTTGATAAAGAATCAGGAAAACTCGAAAAGCACATAACAGATGAAAAAATTCTAAAATGTGTCTACAAGTAGAGAACAAAGATGATATGAGTCATCAGGCAGCTAGAAAATTATGTTGACTGCAGTAAGAATAGATACTTAATAAATTTCCAGAGTAGGCCCATAACAGGAAGTAGTAGTAGGTGAATTGATATGAGAAATGCATAGAAAGCTTGGGAAACAGAAAGAAAAGGAGAGGAACCAACAAGGATACCAAGAGAGGGAAAGGTGGAAAGTCAGATAACAGGAGTTTAAACTCAGCATAGGAAGTTCTAGCGATGGGAGTTGATTTCTTCTTCTGAAATCATCTAATACTATGCATTGCAATCAATTTAGCTAGAGGAATAGTACTTTATCCTGTTCAGTAATTTCAATAAAATAAAGTGTTACAGAATATTCTGATGTTTTGTGAAACTTAAAGCAGTTTTAGGATTTCCAACCTTAAGAGAAACACTATTAAAATTAGTAGGGATTAATAAAATTATGTGTGTATGTGTGTGTTAAACAAGGCAGACCTAATTTTGTTGAGAGAAAAATATTCTAAAAAATATACAGCCTCAACAAAACCACATGGCCTCTTGCTGAATCCTATGAGCAAAGAAGGACCAGCAGTTGAGGGGTCAAAATGCAAGAAGAGAATATACAATCTCTCTCTATTCCTTATTGGCTTATGAATTTCAAAATTCCCAAATGTTTTCAAACATCAGTTTCCTATTAGGAAAACTTGGGATAATAACACCTAGAGGGTGGTAATAAAAAATAAAAGACAACTGACATGGTATGTGTTCGGACCAGAGAGAACAGGTGCCCTGACCGAGGATAATCAGAATGAACACAGCTGTAAACAACCAACGTCAAAGTCTAGTGAGAGAAATAAACCTATAAACTAATAATATAAATGCATGTATGGAGGTTGTATTAACACTAAGATTTATTCAAACATCACCTGGTTCTGGGTTTTACTCACATTTAATTTCTAACCTCATTCTTTAAACTTTTTTTTTAAAATTTGTTTTAATTAGTTACACATGACAGTAGAATGCACTTTGGTACATCATATATAATGGAGTATAAGTTCTCATTCTTCTATTTATGCATGATGTAGAATCACACCAGTTGTATAGTTATATATGTACACAGGATAATAATATCTGATTCATTCTTCTATCCTTCCTATCCCCATCCCTCTCCCCTCCCTCCATTCCTCTCTACCTAATCTAAAGTAACTCTATTCTTCCCTAGCTCCCCTCCCCCATTGTGAATTAGTATCCGCATATCAGAGAAAACATTCAGCTTTTTGTTTTTTTTTAGGATTGGTTTATTTCACTAAGCATGATGTTCTCCAGCTCCATCCATTTACTGGCAAATGCCATAATTTCATTCTTTAAGACTGAGTAATACTCCATCATATATCACAATTTGTTTTTATCCATTCATCCATTAAAGGACACCTAGGTTGGTTCCATAGTTCGACTGTTGTGAATTGAGCTACTATAAATATATGGCTGCATCACTATAATATGCTGATTTTAAGTCCTTTGGGTGTAAACCGAGAATCCAACCTCATTCTTTCCTTGGAGATTTAATCTTGTATTTTCTCCTGTCAGCTAGATATCTTTTGGTTGGTTGCAAGTACTCAAACAAAACTAAATTCACTACTTGCTCTGTAAAAAATCAATTTCTCTTGCCTTGTTTTTCCGAATGACACTGTTATATCTTTTTGTTGCCTAGGAATAAAATTGTGAAGTCATCATTAGGTCTTCCCTCTCATTTAGGTCCCATAACTAATGCCTAGTTAATTGAGCCATGTTTCCTCTGGTAAAGACTCACTAGGTTTCTTCTTCAAGTATCTTCCCCTTCAATCCTTCCCCAGTAGGTTTCCAGATTACTTGTTTGGAAGAACATTTCTTTGGTCAATTTTTTTTTTCCTGCCTTCTGAATTCTTGCTTTGTAAAGT
The DNA here is from genome assembly GCF_902686455.1 of Sciurus vulgaris. Taxonomy (NCBI): domain Eukaryota; kingdom Metazoa; phylum Chordata; class Mammalia; order Rodentia; family Sciuridae; genus Sciurus; species Sciurus vulgaris. The sequence continues at coordinate 167,242,074 of NC_136461.1, forward strand.
ACAAACTCATCACTTGAATTGAAGGCTCTCCACGGTGAATACCCAGCCTACATTGGTGATCATCCTTAAGACCCTGTTTCACCAATCACACATCCACCAAGCAGTGCTTATTGTATCCTGTTCCTCCTTTCTAGGCTTTCTGCATTTGCACCAAGTGTCTTCCTGAGTCTCAGCTTTAACTCAACTGCCATGTCTAAATTTTTTAACTCTTGAAGAGGCATCATTTCATCTTGTTCTGTTTTCTACAGGTTATTACTTTATAAAATTCATTTGTCCATCTATTTTCCTATGTGCTTATAAATCTTTTTGTCTTCCTTCCCCACCTTCCCCAATCAGACTCTAAGCTATAAAAAAGCAAAAAACTAGTCACATAATAGATAGTCAATGAATAAGTTTTGAATGAATGGACAAAAGAACAGATGAGTGATTCACCACATCTTTTCTTAACCTTTCAGATGCAATTGCTTAAATCCCATGCAACTTTTTGTGTACTTGCCTTTTTCAGGTCCACTCTTGCTTCTCAGTTTTGTGCCTTTTTCATCTGACCAGTCAATCATTGCTTCCAAAGGCAGTTAAGGACCACCCCCAAAGTCAATTGCACAAATAGTTCTTCCCATAACTAAAAATAATAATGAAGTTAATTTTTCTTGATCATGGTTTTTTCCTACTCATATCACCACATTGCTGCTTAAATAAAACCACAGCTTTTACAAAAAATATAGCTTTGACATTAAATAGAATCCTTAGCATTAGCCCATTAGCAAAAAACTCAATTTCTTCTGCACCTAGATGAAAGTAAATTAAAGAACAAAGATTAAAACTGAAAGTAGGTAGACCCTGCTGTTTCTCATTTGCTGTGTTAATCAGGGCTGCAGGATGAAGTTTCCGCCTCCATTAGCCTATGTTTTCATTTTATTTGTCTCTATTTCATTCTTTCATTCCTTGTATTCCGTGCTCCACATCTGAGCCTTTGATACTTTTCCAGTACAAAAATTATTCTTATTCAAACATGAAGCACTTGCGTTAATTGTAGTACAGAAGGAGAATCATTGTGAAGACACACAGATTAACCTATTTCACTTTTATTAACTTTCTTTTCTGAATTAAAAAAAAAAAACACATGTTAATTTTTAGCAAATTTGCAAACTACAAACAGGAAACTACACTAGATAGTACATGCTAAGTGCCACATTAGTGGTGCTGACAGTGACTATTTCAGCAGAATTCTGATTGATTTTCAGGCATGAGTTGATGCTACAGGGTTCAGGGGTAAAGGAACTCTGGCCTATGTTATCCTGAAGGAAACACCTCTGCCCTCACAAATCTTTTAAATTTACCTACATTTTTTTAGCATGTTTCAAAGGGATTCATTAATCAGCTCCCTTTCTTGCTCTTCACTTTATCACTGCTTTTAATTCATTGCTAACTTTTATATGAACATTAAACATAAAGCTCCTAATCATCAAAGCTCATAAGAAACATGCTGCAATGACTGAGCATTTCTTGGGGAATTTCTTTCAGCAAAAGGTAGGGCTCACATTAACCATTTTTGCTGAAAGTGATTTTAACAATGACTATTCAGGAGAGAGCCAAGGGATATATATATATTTTTTCCCCAGAAAGGCTCTTATTGGTGCCCTAATTTATGTGGCCATTTAAAAATATTGATTACTGCCTTGTGACACTAGAGATATGGATGCTGAAATCAGGATTGAATTATAGATTAGTTACAATTTTGTGGTTGGGATGCATATCTGCTTAATTAAATAGAAGTCAAATACTCTGAGATACTCATGCAGCTTTGCTTAAAATAATAAAAAGCAAAGATATCTGCTTATGAAGAGGAAAGGCAATGTAGTGAACAAACCTGAAGCTATTGGTCAGTCTTCAGCAAAGAAACACCCCATGTAATTTGAGGTACCCAGCTGAGTTGCTATTGTTTGAGTTCCACTTTTACCTCTGCTGGGAATTGTCTTAGCACTTCTCAGCGTACCTGAATAATGAGGTTGTTGCACCTGTGAAATAATCATCTCACATCCCACTACCACCCATGGAAGCCTCGGTGTAGCAGATGTTCCAACTCTTCATCTACTGGGCTGTTCTCCTTAGACCTTGGGCCTCTTCTCTTCAATGCAAACATGTTATTTAATCAAATGAAGACCAACTTGGCAAACAGCATAAAATTCACCTGCACCTTTTTCGAACAAACACTGAATACAAATTTTCTCATCTCTTAGATTCTGTTTGAAGTATGAAATAAATGTAAGAAAGTCAAATATATGGGCACTATAGCTACTCTATTAAATAGAAAAGGACCGTCAAAAACTGAGGGTTTCAAAGAGCTGTGCATCAAAATCTTATTATTTGAAAAGAAAATCAACAAATGATAAAATCATGTTTCTGTTTTTATGTTTCTACCTCAGAAAATGGTAATCTGGTTTAATGTAGAATATTATGAAAATTTCCTTTTAGGTGCCATGAAAACTCTCAGTGTACAAAATACATGCACATATTCGACTTCAGGACACGAAAAACTTCACTGTAAACTGAATTTTCACATGTACACACAGAAAATAGTGATAATTTACATTCAAATTGTGATTTTAGAACTTTCACAATAATAGCAAAATGTACAGTTTAGTCTGATTGTGGCGAATGTCAATGCATTATGGATTTCTAAAAATCAAATCATAATACATCAATGGTTTGTGTTGAAGTCTAGATATTAAATATCTGGATTAGCCCCTTCCTCCTCCACTTTAACCTTCTTTAAATTGGAGCTGTTAGAAAATTGAAAACTATTTTTCTTATGCTGCCTCATAACCACGGTTCTTGTCAATCAGTTTCTATCCATTACATCAAATAGAAGTTTGAAAGATTGATTTGAAGGGAGGCCAACTTCCCATACATCTCTAGACATGTGGTTATTCAAGTGCGGTGCCCAGACCAGCAGAATCATCATCTGGGAACTTGTTAGAAGTTCAAATTCTTGATCCATTCCCAACCTACTGAGTCAGAAGTTGTCCAGCAATGGCTGGGTGGGTCCAATAATCTGTGTTTTAACAAGTGTTTGGTATATTCTGAGTCATGCTGGTGTTGGAAAATCACTGCTAGGTATTGGAAGCTGAATAATGAGATGGTGGGTATATGGCTCCCTGCACAACCTTCCATTCTCCAGCTTCTCGGGTGTTGAGAAGCAGTAGCAGCAGTGGCATCTTCTTTATGTGATTTCCTGATTCAGACGGTTGGTGTCCATTTTCCAGTTTTTCAGGATGTGAGAGGCAATTGAACCCGAGTACTTGTATTATCATCTTGTGTTCCTCAGAGTTCTATAAGCAGCCTCAAAGATAGAAACAGCCCTGAGGATCCCCAGTATAGTTCATCTGAGGAAGACAGGCATAGAATTTTCTTCTTCAGTCCATCCTGTAATATCATGAACATTTGCCTACATTGAATATTTTCTGCCTAATGAATCTAGAATGGAATCTGTTTCCTACACTCAACATGCATTGTGGCGGTTCTAAAAAGCGACCCCAAAATTCTTTTAATTTTCTTCCCTTTGGAAGGCAGAATTTGTGTGCACTTGAATCTGGGCTCTGATTGCTTGAATACAGTAGACATGACATAGTTCAAATTTTAATAAATTGGTAGTTTCTTACTTCCTGTCTCTTGCAACACTACCTCTTATAATCTAGACTCTATTCTGTTAGGAAGACTAGACAGACAGTACTTGGCTCTGACTTACCAAATATACAAGTGAACTATCCTGAAAGTGGATTCTCCAGTCCCAGTCAAGCTGCTCCAGTCAATGATACAGAAGAGATGATACTTCCCTGCTGAACTCTGCACAGTGAGTAAATTCAGGCACTTAAGTAAAAAACAATGTCTGACTTAAGAAGTCTCCTATTTGCTCTTGATTTGCTCTTTTATTATCCTTAATTTTAAGGCTTTGTACAAGACATTACATTTAAATAAGCTGAAATTAATTGAATATGAAGCTTGGTCCCTGTTAGTTGGGCAAAGAGATGATAAAACCCTGCTATTGTTTTAAGCCACTAGGTTTTGGCATGATCTCTTATGAGGTCATCAATATCCAAAATACTTTCTAAACTGAACTACTTGTAGAATAAGAACAAAGATGTCAAAAATGGGTCAAAGTGTTGTTTTAGGTTACCCTGAGGCTAGCCCACATATGAAGTGATACTGGTGTTAAGGTAGGAATAAGGTAGGAGGCAATTTTGAAGATAAGAGGCCTGTGGCTTTCACATCATGTCACAGAACCAGTTCTAATATTTCCCCATTAAAGTCTGATGGTATAAAAATGCCATGTTTCCTGCTGCAGAAGTAGAAAAATGTAGATCTTCCTCTTTAAGTGTGAATGTCTACTAAGAAACAAAAACTCTAAAGATAACAGATGAATGCCAGACTTCTTAAGCCTGCACGATGGCATTTGTTGAACCACATCACAGCAGTAAGTCCTGCAATGTCACGTCTCCTGGTGGGACCTGGTGACCTACTGGATTCATCTTTATGGACAACTGTCTCATGCTTTTTCAGTAAGGTATAATCATTCTCTTGTTCACTTATATAATAGTGCAAGGTAGGTAACACACCACAACTTCAGCAAGTAATTGACATGATTGGGTACTCGGCCCTTGATTCTCTGAATCCTAAGCAATATTCATTCCTATAGGATATAGTGAAATAGATAATTGACCATTCTTATTGAGACTATAGATTTTCTTCATGTGGTCAGGAAAATTAGATGGTTTATGATTATAATGATTAAAACAAATTCTTTAGTCTTATAAAGAAATATTGTTTTAAACAATTCACACATATCTTATTTGACCTTCAGAAAGACTTTATGATATTGATAGGGCAAGGGTTGGGCTTCAAACTTTTTTTTTTTGTTTTTGTAATTTAGAATAACAAGGCTGGGAATATAGAAATGATTTGTCCAATTCAATGTTTGACCAGAATTGTCAATTTTGAATATAAACATGGATTGCATTTCCTGAGCAATGTCTAATTTTCCACCATAGAGACATAATAAATAGGTCATTTTAGTGTCTTTTATTAAGAATTCATTGTTCTATATTTTAATGAATATAGAAATTCATTAAAATATAATGAATTCTATATTCATTTTATATAGAATAAATATATATTTATTTTTCTTGAAATTTTTTTTAAACTTTTCATGTAATTTTTACATATCTTTATTCACTGAAGCCTAGATTTAGTATAATTTTAGTATAATTTTTAGTATAATTTTAGTAATTTTGCATCCCACATTTCTGAAATTAAAAAAAAAAATCATAGAACTGTAGAATTTTACAACTTGGAAAATACCTTTGAGAAGATCTATTCCAATGTTATGTTTTAGAAATAAAGAAAACTCTGGGGAGTGAACTGACCTTGTATTGGTCTTGGCTAATTTATGTGAAGTGAGATCTAGAACTCCTGTTCTCTACTTCCTTCACCCCCATATATACAGACTTCTCCTATAACTACTGTCTATAACAGTACTGTCACAGCATGGGACTCGTAATGTTTATTGAATAAATAGTGTTAGTGCTGACTGCCTTTGTTCCTATGATAAGCCACTTGAAGGCAGGGATTATGCTTTATTTACTTTGTTTTTCTGCAATACCCAGCACAGACTTTTAGGTTCAAATCAAATGCCCCAAAAGACTGACTGAATTTTGTTTGGAAATGAGGATGATAGCATCCATGGGTGGTGTACAATCATAAGCTTTTTCCCTCTTCCTTCTATCAAGAAATTTCCATTTTAATTTATGCTTTTTCCCCAAGCATTTTCAGTTGTCACCACATACTAACAGCTAAGGCTAGTATGTCTCCTTGCAAATTGCTTTCATATACATGCTTTTATTTGATTCTGTCACAGCTGCATGAAAGTTTTTGTGTGTTTTAGAGAAGCAAATGTATTTGTTCAAAGTGACACAGGAAAGACATGTAAAGCCAGGGATTTGGACCTAGACTTTATGTCCTAGAAGTCACGCTATTTTTAGGTCTGGTCTGAACCAAGTGATCACCCTGAAGATTGATCATTAGGACAATGAATGAAGAAACCAGAAGTCATGTTTGAAAGTTAGCTTATCAAACGTTCTGTATCCTTAGGTAACCTCTGATGGTCCTAATTTGTTCATGGAAAAACTCCATTTAAGACAATACCAGGGGAAAAATAGGAGGTAGGGATCCCTCTTTTCCTTTCTATGTGGTAAATGCTACCCTTTGTTCCTAACCACTCTAGTGCATACGGGAAGTCCTAAGTGTGCTATGTGCCTTGATATTTCAAACTACGTCATTATCAAATATAGATTTCAATGCAATCTGAAATGTGAGATAATAGTTTATGTGAGTATTACATTCCAGTTGGATTTTTCTAAACAAAATAAAAATGTGAGAATACTAGTTTATAGTTTATGTGTTGCAGAAGTACTGCTTTCATTTCTTCTGGAGAATAAATAGGCGTGAAACTGTGTTCTATCTACCAAGCCTTTATCACTTTATTTGCAGTATATAATAAAACCTAAGGAGACATCTCTTTTGTTCCCAGTGTGACTTTCTGCAAAAGAGAGAACATATCTGTTGGCCAGTCTGATATTCCAATAGAGAAGGGCTGTCATTAAAATCTTGCATACTATCAAGTGGGAAAGCAGACTTATATTGCAATTACTTTCCTATTAGCTGCTGCCCATTGCTCCTGACAGGTATAAATTAGATCTCGCTAGGTTGCCTACAGATTAATGAGTTCCAAAATTGGCATTCAATTGTTTGGGAGTGAAAGGCAGAAAAGGGAGGTAGATGCAAAATCTTTATACACCTGTGATTAGAGGATATTTTCTTTCATTTCATATTTTTCTTCTCTCCTCAGTATCGCTTGGGTGATAACTGACACTTCTATCCAAGGATTCCTCTCTGCGCAGCAGAAACTTGCAGCTGAGGCGAGGCCAGAATTAATAATTTGCGTGAGCAAACACACAGCTGCTGTTTGTGGAGAGAGATTCTATTAACGAACAGTGAATTCTCATAATTAGCCGAGCGGTTTCTGCAGCTGCCCGCCTGACCCCCAGACTACACAAATTGTGGGTGGTGTTCGGCCTCGAAATCCATCTTACCTAATTACTATAAGCATGTTCCTCCAGTCCTAATGACTGCAAAAAATTAGACATTTCTTACACATTCAAATGCTCTTCTTATTAGATTTTCCTTTGTACCTAAATTTATATTTGTCTATTAGCATTTCTAAGAGTGTACAGGTGTAGTTACAAATCAGTCGAAGAGCAATATAATTCATGTTCCTGATAGCATGCACCCACAAATGTTTCTCTGTACATAAGTGCAAGATTTGCACTCTCTGAAAGCACCCTTTCCCAAACAGCATTTAAAGAACACACTGTGGGTGAGTAGTCATACAAAGCTCTGCTTCTCTTGTACCATGAGGTCCCTTTTCACTCATCTGCCACTTTTCCTTTTCCAACTCCCCCAAACTGAATTCAATTAAAAGGGGAGAAATCGTGTATGCCACAATGACCCCTAACCTCATGGGAACCAGGTTACTCTTTGTCATTCTGTCACCCTGAAATCAAACCAACTTGTTTGACATTGATTTTCCTGACAAGGGTGTGGCCAAATGTTCCACTCATAGTATTGTCCACCCACATTGCACCAATTTATAAGATGTGCCTCTTATTTGTTCAGGTAATTTGTGACATTTCTTTTGCAGAAGCCAACTTGGAACAAAGTTTTCATGCTGCCTGGAACATGGCTGGCCTTCCATCCATAGTAAGGAGGCTTTGGGATTTATTTTGTTGCTATAGCACAAGTGTGTACCTGAATTCTGGATTCATTTCAGTTGTAACAGATTTCACGGAGCCTTAAGAATATCACAGAGTGCTTATTTTGAAGCTAGTCTATTACACACTTAGAGAATGGGGCTTGGGTATTTTTCTCCATGAAGGTTATCAGTCAGATCTGAGATGAATCTAGTGTGAGTGTTGCTACAACTGTGACCTCTCTTTGATCATGTAGCAGACCATTCAGTATTGACCTAGTATCGCTTCCCAGCCTTTCTTCTTCCTGCCTCCCTGTCTGCCTGCCAAATACTGTGCTGGGTACCAGAGATACATTCATAAGCATAATTAATACTATCCCTCACCTCGTGGTGCTTCCTCTTGAGAAAGTGGACTAGAAAAGACAATAAGAAGAAAATTATGTGCACATGTATGTAATTTCCAGTTGTAAGAGACTGCCCAGTGTTATTTAAAAAGTATAAATTCTGCAGTCTGACTTCATGGGTTCAAATTTCTAAATTTGGAATTTATCTGCTGCTTGAGAACAAATTATTAAAACTTTATACCTCAATTTCTTGATTTTTTTGAACATGGGATTAATAAAGGCATGTATACTCATTTGATCATAATAACAATTAAATGAATTTATGCCTCTGACAAACTTGGAACATGATCTTGTATGGAGAAGGAACCCAAAGCGTATTATCTATGATTGTTATACCCATGGTGAAGCAAAAATGAAACAAAACAAAACAAACAGCAAACAAACAAAACAAACATGGATATGAAGTAATGGAGGAGGCAGCTTACACTCTATGGTAAGGACAACCCTTTCCTGGGAGCACACAGTGAAGCAGAAACTTGCAAATTGTCTCTTGAAGGTGGTTGAGCTGACCACAAGGAGAACAACACATATTTTCTCAACAGAGAAAAGGCTCCGAGGCAGGGCATGCTTGGTGTATTTCAGAAACTAAATAAAAGGCTGTGTGGCAAGGGATCCAACACAGCATAGATGAGAAGAGTTGAAAGATTAAATGCTCCAGTGGGTCAGCATGAGGAATGCTTTTAAATATCATTTTGAGAAGCTAATGTTACAGTTCCTTGATTATTATAAAATCTGTTAGGATCTTTGGGTCTGTAGATAACAGAAAAAATAATCCTTTAAAACCGTGCTCTGAGAAAATATGTCATGTGTGTGATGTCATGAAGCCAGCAGTCAAGTTTTTCTAATTTCCCCCCTTCTTTATCAAACCCAGCCCATTTGTCTTAATGCCAGCTGCCTGAAAAGAAGATTTGTGTAATGAAGTCAAATTGAAAACCTCCTCAGAACTCAAAAAGAGAAATGGAAAGAAATTTGAAATTTGGGGTAGAGACAGTAGAATACCCCCATTTTCTCCCCAAGTCATGCTAACATCATATTTGAACTTGAATCTTTAGAGTGACCTTGGTTTAACTAGGTAAAAATGGATGTAGAAAGGGCTACCTCACACATCTCACCTGAAGAAAAGAAGTTTCTTATTTCACATGGAAGAACTAAAAATGAAGGAAGATTGACTTCTAATTACCCAGGCCAGAAACAATCAGGGGCTCACAAGAGCTGATAGCTAATTGTCCTAGCAAGGGAAAGGTTACAGTGCTATAACTACTAAATGCATCTCTTTCCCATCCTTGGTGGTTTGGGGTATCAGGTGAGGTTATTTCCTGTGACTCTATGAGTAGAATGCAGTATATTTAAAAAAAAAGCTAAACCATTCATCCAAAGTAATTAATTTAGCATTAAATGTATAGGCAGTATTATGTAATGTTTTAAAGTATATGAGCATTCCAAAATTGTCAATTCATATTTGGTCAGAAGCCAAGAGTAGCTCTTTAAAGCAGGATTTAATTAACTTTTCAGTAAATAGTGGTAAGATAAGGGAAATTAGCCTTAAGACTTCCTCTGGCAGAGATCTAGTATCCAAGTTGCCTCATGGTTTTGCTCCCAACGAGGGCAAGTTACAATTAGGGCTATGACTTGATCCCATGGCATATGCTTATATAGGAGACACCATTTGAATTTTTTAAAGATTATTTTTATTTTTTTATTTGCTTTTTAAAATTTATTATGTATTTATTTACTTTTACAGACTTCATTTTGATTTATTGTACACAAATGGGGTACATCTTTTTGTTTCTATGGTTTTGCACTATGTAGATTCATACATTTGCGTAATCACATAAATACAGTCACCTCATATTAGACAAAGTAGCTAAAAACATACAATGGAGAAAAGATAGCCTGTTCAACAAATGGTGCTGGGAAAACTGGAAATCCATATGCAGTAAAATGAAATTAAACCTTTATCTCTCACCCTGCACAAAACTCAACTCAAAATGGATCAAGAACTTAGGAATCCAGAGACCTTGCACCAAATAGAAGACAAAGTAGGCCCAAATCTTCATCATGTTGTCTTAGGATCAGACTTCTTTAATAAAAACTCCCAAAGCACAAGAAATCAAAGCAAGAGTCAATAAATGGGATGGATTCAAACTAAAAATCTTTTTCTCAGCAAAGGATACACTCAATAATGTGAAAAGAGCCTACGGAGTGGGGGAAAATCTTTTCCCCACTCACTTCAGATAGAGCACTCATCTCCAAAATTTATAAAGAACTTACAAAACTTTACACCCAAAATACAAAGAACCCAATCAATAAATGGGCCAAGAAACTGGACAGACACTTTACAGAAGAAGATATACAGGCAATTAACAAATATATGAAAAGTGTTCAACATCTCTAGTAATTAGAGAAATGCAAATTAAAACAACTCTAAGATTTCATCTTACTCCAATGAGAATGGTTATTATCAAGAACACAAACAATAATAGATGTTGGTGTGGATGTGGGGGAAAGGGCACACTTTTACATTGCTGGTGGAGTTGCAAAGTCTTTGTCTTTTGATTGATGAGTTTAGGCCACTAACAGTCAAGGTTATTATTGAGATGTGATTTGTGTTCCTGATCATTTTGGTTTATTTCTGACTTTTAATTTGACTTAGTTTTTTCTTCAATTGACTATTCCTTTAGTGTTGTTCCTCTCTTTACTGCGTTTCACTTTTTTTTTTATTTGCAAGCTATTACACTTAGAGATCATAGCTAATACTTGAAGTTCCAGGGTTGATTCTCAAAGTTTGACTCCCTCAATTTCATTGGAATCACTTGAAATGCACACAGTTGAAATGCAGGTTGATAGGATCACTGCTTACCCTCTGAAACAACCTGAGGGGAGTGGGACAGAGGCTGACTCAGGAATTCCCAGTGAGTTGGACTCTCACTAACATTTGAGGATACAGTTTAAGAACTGTGTTCCTAAGATGTATTCCAAGCCATAAAATAAATTCAATCATGAATTTAAGGGCTATGTTTTATGTTATAGAAACTTTTAGTTTTTATCTTAAAGAGTATATTGCAGTATCTAATATTTCCAATTCAAATTTTAAATTCATCTGAACTCATCTTGTGTGGATGATTCATATTCTGGATAAAAATGAGTGAGTCACTCAGCAAAGATTACGTGGACCTTGTTACTGAGAGCTGCATTAGGTGCCCACTCTGCCTCATGCACCTACACCCTGGACTCCTGGACTCGCTGATGTCAGACCAAAATACAATGTCTTGGACCAAGTGGTCCTCGGCAATCATTAAACTGAAATTGGATACTCAGATCTGTGATTCCTTAATATCTGAATTAGCAATTAGTTATTTCATCACCTATTTTGTAACTTGGAGAGAGCTCTGTAAGCTGTGATGCTTTCCCACAAACTGAGTTATGTTCTTGGTCAACTCCTTCATCAAATCCTGCACCTGAATTTCTCTAATTAAATTAAAGATGATGATAACCAGAACATGTGCTGAGAGCAAGAAATTAAATAATTTGTAAATGTGTTTGGCTGAATACAAATAAACACATGTAATACATAGTAAACTTTACACATACTCAGCAGTTGATTTCTTTATAATAATGTGCTAGTTTGATTTGATCAGATGCATAGATATGTGTGTGTTCTTAATACTTTTTTCAATATATTAACTGGCTAATATGAACTTTTGGAAGATGTTTCAGGCTTCCCATGTTTAAAATTGAGGTGTATTGTGAATCTCTTAAGGCTGCTTCTATGTACTATTTTTTAGCCATTGAAGGAGTTTCTATGGAAAATTATAAATGTTCTTCCAAGGAAACACATATATGTATTTCAGATGGCTCACATAAGGCCTAGTGAATGAAGATACTCACTCGCAGTTAAATGTAACTACACTTAGGTGTTTTTATTCATCAGACCATTCATTCATTCAATCAAGCAACACTTTAAACCTTTGTACTGGGAATACTAAATTCTTATCGACAATATACAACATGTCTCCATGTTCCAGGAGTTTACAATTCAGTGGTAAAGAAAAATGAATGAGAACAGAGTTTTGGCAGAGTGTGAGGTCCTGATGAGCAGGGAAGGCATCTAGAGAAACTGACTTACGAGGGGTGTTTTGATGGATAAACAGAAGTTGGTCAGACCAAGAGGTATAAAGTTATGAGGAAGTAGAGAAGAAGAAAGAAATTCTAGGGAAAGGAAGGCATTATAGACAGAGAAAAAGATCAAGGATATGCTGAGCAAGGCAAGTGGGAGTGCGGGGGTTGAAGCAGAAGGGAGAGACCAAGGGGAGAAATTAGTGGAGGATAGATCATTAAGGGTCTGTTTACCATCTAGAATCCTAGACTCCACCTGAAAGACTTGCGTATACAATGAGGAAGGTTCTAAGTAGGAAGCAACAGACTCCAGGGTACATTTTAATATGCCACCTATCATCTTTTGCAAAATACAGATCAAAATAAGTAAGATAAGGACTAAAGTGACTTGTAAGATATTTCAAGTAATCCAGGAAAAAGATGAAGGTTGGAATTAAGATAGTGGGAGTGAGATTGGAGAAAAGGGATATGTCATAGATATCAAGACTTGGATGGAATTGGAGGTTGACTTGGAGAGTTGTAAGAATTTTTGAAGGACCCAGGTGTAAGATGAGGTGGGGGCCACTGGGAGGATGGATTGATGTTGTTCAGTGAGAATGGACCAGGAGGGGTTGCTTTTGTCTAAGGCATTGGCAAGTAGGTAAAAATGGAAGAGACCAGGGTAGCCATGATAATGTGCAAAGAGTATGAGGAGAGAAGATTAGAGAGGAAATTTGGGTAATGACTTCATTTATGGGGTGGTCTGGGGAGAAAGAACTCATAAGAGAGATAAAGCCAGAAACATAAAAAGAATGTAGGTTTTCAAGGTAGACAAAAGAGAAGTTTCAAAAGTGAAGGTGTGTTTAGCACAAATAATACATCTCTGGATGTAACGAGATTTGGACAAAAGGGAGCTACACACTTTCACTAAACAGTCATCAGTAATCTTGAATGAGAAGGAGAAAAGTATTGTGGCAGCTCAGGAGATAATGTGATTCAATTCAAGATGGAAACCATACTTTATGTCTAACATATAGTTTATTCAAGTATATTTCTCTGAGAAATGGTAGATCTTTGTTCTTGAAGAAACTTAGTTTAATTATTGCTTGTGTAGATTATTTTATTGTAGTGTTCTACCATATTCATGTCATTTTTTAAAAAATAATTGTTTAGTTGTTGATGGATCTTAATTTTATTTATTTGTCTGTGGTGCTGAGACTGGAACCCAGTGCCTCATGCATGCTAGGCAGGCTTTCTACCACTGAACTACAACCCCAGCTCTCATGTAATTTTAATAATCAGATATTTTGGACCTTAGTCTTCAGAAAAAGATAGATTTTTAAGGGTTTTCTTGTGTGTTTTGTTAAGCTGCTATGAAAAATCTTTTTTTTTTGGTAATTGTATAACCAACCAGAATTTTTGGTTACAAAGAAACTAAATCATGTGATACATGGGTTTTGAAGTGTCATTTATTTTTCTTATTATAAAAAAAAAAAAACCAAGACGTTAATATGTCTTTGATGGCTATTAAATAAAGGATAACATTTGCTTCGTATGTTTGAAATTTTGAGCTCCCCAAAACTGGAGCTCCCAATTGACATAGACAATGATATTAAAGTCTAAGGAGTGAATTTCAAGGTTAGAGAGATGTATGCTTGAGTGTCAAGACCTAAATGAACCATTATTTTGAATATAATAAAAGACCCAAAGTAACAAAAAATACAAAGGTAGTAAATGCTGAGTTTAAAAGTAATTACAACTATTATTTTATTTCACAGTATCACAGTATTAAAAGTCCTGACAGATCACCAATTTTTCCCTTTTCAGAGAAGATAAATAGGGACTTGATTTTAAAGTTATATTATTTGATTTTATGTCTTCTTCTTATGTCCGTATATGTGTGTGTGGATATGGTTGTTTACATACAGCAGCTGTTGCTACATTGGGGGGGGGGGGGGCTCTGTTTTCCCGTTACTAGTTTCTGACTTCTCCCTGTCTGGATCTGATGGATCATGGTGATAAGAAGTCCTCCAAAAAGAGTGGACTTTATATGACAAGTGACTTGGAACTTTTAAAAAATACTGATATGTGAGCACCAACCCTAGAAATTCTGACACATTTCATCTAGGGTAAGGCTTGGGCATTACAAAAAATTTAAAGCTCCCTAGATGATTTTAATTTACCACTGCACTAAAGAGTCCTGGTACCTGTTCCTGAAAGGGAAAGTTTTCCCCTACAGCGAGATTAATTGCATCAAGGTACAGGTGATACTGTTGTGCATCTTCACTTTTGATTATTGTGGTAATCATATTTCAGAGTATAGAATCCCTTTTCACTTTTAATTTTTTTTCAATACCAGAATTGAAAATAGGAGAAAACAGGCTACCTCAATAAACTTTTGCTCTTACTTTAAAAATTAAACCATTAGTATTTTCTTGCCAGAAATATTTAAGGTGAGAGTTCTTGTTCCCTGCTGAAATGCTAGAGTATAAGTGTGCTCTTGTGCGTTTGTCTGTCTGGTATATAGACCCATGAAGACCGTTATGGTACATGTTTTCGTGACTTTGTGTAAGAAGATTTTGACAAGTGAATTGAATACCAAGGGACCAGCATTTGTCATTTTGCTGTTGTTGTTATAAACAAAGGTTTTAAAATTTTTCACTCTTGAGATAATATGATCATAAAAGAATCCAATGGGGCTTGTGTCTTTGGAAAGAAAGGGTTGTGAATCAGTTATTGTTCTTTGGTTTTTCTTCATCTGAACTGGAAGCGTTTGGATCATCCTTCACTTTCCCAAAATTTTCTTCTACAAAGAATGGCCTTCACTCACTTCTGGACTGGTTAGGACAGCTTCTCCAGGCATGTCAGTCAGTGACTCTCCCGAAAGTCAGGGGAGGACACTTTTCCTTCATCTTGACTTTTCAGTGTTAACCAAAAGTACTGGAATGTCCCAACTTTCCACATTTGAGCCTGTGTTCCATGTGTTTCAGGAGCCCTTCAGGGGCTCTAGAGCAAGGGTATATCATTCACAGTAAGAACATCTGTGATGTAAACATCCACCGATTAACCTAAGAGTAATTTGTTGGGTTAGATGTGAATGTTTGCTTTTCAGACTTGTACACTGGGCAGACACATTCGTGCATGGAAATTAGTTCTGTGTGATGTTTCATGGGCGAAATAAGAAAGAAAAGAAAAGGAAGAACATATTTTCCCTGACCATGAGAAGACGGATGCTAGTTTTTATGTACACACGTCTTTAGGCTTCAGGGCAATCTAGGGTTTCACAAGATCTGTGAAATCCTTTTTACTCTGCTCTCTTTCTATTCATGGGGAAATAACTCATTGGGACCTCATCTGATAGCTTTCTCTCCTTGAGAGTGTTAAAACCAATGGTGTTTGATGATGAGACGTGTTGCCTCGGGCTAGTGTGCGTTAATCATGTGGGCAGACCAACATTTACCATTCATTTCCTTCAGTTCCATTCTAAGCAAAGCGAAGCAAAACAAGGTACAGAATTTCCCTTATGTACACCCAATCTCTAAAACTTCTGGCTTTCTGAATTATATCACAAGACTTATAAAACTCATGTAAACCTTCCCAAATAAGTTTGGACTCAGTCTCAATTTTGGGACTATTAGATGAGCAACAGAATTTTTATTTGTAGAGTGGCTATATCCTTTCCCTCTCCTTTTGTCTTCAGTATGGACATGTGTACTCACAATGGCATGTTTCAACAAAAGTTTTATTGATTTTATCTCCTGATCAAATTAAATTCGATGTGATTAAAACTATTTTTATATTTTATGAAATGTATCCATTCAGGTTGGGTTTGAAAAGAAAGTCATACAAATAAAAATCAGTATGAGCTCTCTGAGCTATTATACATGTCAGAATTCCCCCTGGGTGATGGAAATGGATTTGAATGAGTTAGCACCCACTCAAATCCTTGGTATATGGAGCATGAATCTGTAAGATCCATGTTTGTTTACACATGAAAAACCAAAATACTATTTCAGAGGGAAAAATCACAACCATCAAAAAGCTTTTGGACATCAAATAGATCTTTAAAATCAACAATTTGATGAGTTAACTCAAAATGAATCAGAAACATATGGATTAAATTTATCTTACCAAGCACATGGATTTAAAAGGAAAAGAGAACTTAGAAAATGTGTTTTGAGTTTCTTCAAACCCAAAATGCTTGAAAAATAATTTGAAGCAATCGGTGGAATCCAGGTGTGCTGGATTTCTCTCAGTCTCGTAGACTCTCTTACTCAGTCTACATTGATAACATTTCATTTCTTAAATGAATAAGTATTAAGAGAGATTGAACTCCTCCTGGATTTGTTCCCACATGTGAACAATGGGGTTGAAAACTGTGCAGCAAGCACTCTTTTTACAATGACTTGGAATTATTTTGAAATGTCCATAGAATGTAACTCACAGCTTTTCTTTTGAACACACTATATTTTTAAATGATAATTAGGCATAAAAGGAGGAATTAAATTTTTCCAATTGTTGTATCCACTTCTTATTGTTCTGTGGACTGGTAATCAACCAACTTATTAAAGCTTTCTGTGCTCTTGTTGTTAGCTTAAGTATTAAAACTGACACACTTCTCCATGCTAGAAAAGGCCACATATCACATTAAACATGGAGCCCATGGGTTATAACCACATTTCTTATGCCATATGGAGAATTGTTTGGTTTCTGAACTAAATTAATCACAGAAAGTTGTGGAACTTACATTTGGTGCTTGCTCATAGCTGATACCTGGATTTTTTGCATTGAACTAAGATAGAGATTGATTTTTTTAAATCATTTTTACAACATTACTGAACTCACTGACCCACTGAATGCTTCACATTGTTTATAATTCTATTTAGAATACTATTCTCAGCTTTTAAGAATTAAAGGGGGACCTTATACTCAGGTTATGTGTCTTGTTAGAAGAACCAAAGGATCATCTTTACTCAAAACAAGGACAAATACTGCCATGCTTCTTTCCAAAACCTTCCATTATCTGCAGCAGAAACTATGTAGCACAATAAACAACTACAGGTGGCAAGGCAGGGACAGAGGGAGGAGGGTCAACTAGGCAAGTTCCTTGGACCCAAATAATTTCACCATCCCGACTAGTACCATGACCTACAGTGACATCCCTCTTCAGGTTTGCTGTTTTTCATTTACAAAACAAGGGCACTAATACTTATCTCATAGGTCCATTGTGAATCTCAAAGGAGACAATGTGTGAGAAGTGCTGAAAATACTGCTTGATAGGTAGCTATGAAATTAAGAGGTTAGCTTTCATTGTTATCAATAATGAAAAGAAGTTGTGGGAATTAAATGAGTTAATACGTATGAAAGCAGATTTAAGTTCTAAATTACTTTACAAAAATAATAAATGTTTACCTACAATTAACTATAAGCATAGTCGGATATTTGGGGGCCAGAGGAGGATAAATAGAAGAATGAACAAATGACTGAGATTTCTGGTGTTATTGAACCAGTTCACACATCTCTTCTAGACCACTTAATACAAGACACTTATCTGTAGAAAGGGTAATAGAATTCTGGTGTAAATTTTAATAATTGCAGCAGTGATTACCTTTAGATCCTGCAAGTTCATTATTGGCTGAACAATTCCAGAGACTCTCGTTAAATGGCCCATGGAATGAATCAGGCATGGAATTAACCTATCTTTAGTTCCCTAAAGCTTATGTCCCATGAAGGAGTACTCATATTGCTTTGTGCCTATACCTTGATTCTTTTGGAAAAAAAAAAAAATATTTAAAGGAGTTAAACCCAGAATTTCTAAGTGAGGTGACCCTTAAGTAATTAAAAATGAAAAGGGAAAAATTCCAGCAGCAGAAATTATTTTAAACGACTACCATCTTTCTCTTGCAGCTACTTTAACTGCAAGTTATTATTGGCTATGCCCTGTGGTTTGGATGCCAATTGAAAGGCAGCTGCCCTGTCCCAGCCTGGGAATTCTCTGCAGGGGATTCTTCAGGAAAAGAGGCATTTTGTGCAATGGAAGGATAAGTACTGGGTTAATAACCACTAAATATATCTTTTTCCAAAGCTCCAGTGAAATTCGAATAGTGTTTTAATTGCTTTAAGTGTTGCTCTCTAAATGGGGATACTGAATTGGATTTGCTGAATTTGTGAGAATATTCCTTTGCCATATACATTTTTTCACCATGGAAAAGTGGGCATTACTACTTTAGAAGTGTTGTCTTGGAAACCTCTTTGTGTAGTTTCTCTTTTAAAGACTTGCCATTTATGCATTCTGGAATATTCTTTTTCGTAATCCTTCATGGGAGTCTTTAAAAGACTGTAGATTCATTGAATCCACTCTCTTGTTCCATGTATGACTCTTTCACCAAACCAAATTATTTTATAATGTGCACTTCCAATGTTAGAGAACTCACTACATGTTGAGGTAGCCTATTTCTCTTCAGATAGCCATACTTATAAGTAAGCTCTTCTTAATGTTTGGGTGATGTTGATTCCTTCATAACAGCCACCTCTCGCCTAATTGTTTTAATCAGTACGACACAGTTCTGATCTGACACCCTTTCCTTAAGTCCAATACCTATTCTCAATCTAGTTCAGTTCATTTTCTAAGCATTTATTATGGGCCGTCACTGATCATTTGAAATCAAGGCAGCTACCTCACTTCATTTGGGAAAGCCTCAGTTCAGCTCTGTCTTTTATAAAGTATACTAGATGACGACAATGACATCCAGAAATAGTGTGACCAACGCATTACAGAGGCCTGATTATCATCAATTTTGAAGTAGCTTCTATGTGGACCAATGAAAAGATCACGTTAACTTTTATTGGCAGTCTTTATAGAGTTGACTCATAAAAAGCTTGAAGCCAATGAAAATCCATTCATTGTATTCAAGGCAGACCTAAGTCATATTCCATCTCTTGTGTATTGTTAAGAGTTGTTTATTTGATAGTCTGTTGACTCCCAATTCTTTGTCTACCTGTGATCTCAAAATATAGAAGTACTTAGTAGCTAGAGGTGAAAAAAAAATCTGTGACATCTATGCCTGTCCTAGATAGACTGACATGTTATGAGGGAACTTTCTAATGTAGCCAAGGAGCTTCTCCATTACTTGATGGGTTTCAGGATCTTTCCTCCATTCCTTTCCTTTTTATTCCAGCACAAAGCAGAGAAGCAAAGATAAGACCTGCTGCCACCAACCCATCTCTCACTTGTGCAATTTAGCATTAACCTTCCTCACAGATCCAGGAACATGCAACTCCTAGAGTGAATTCATTGATCCCAAAAATTCATTTGAGAAATATCTTCTTTGTTCATTTACCTTCTTTGTCTTTTCCCAATTTTTGTATATAATTTTCCATAAAAAACCAAATGTAGGATCATGCCCTTATCACTTGTCAACTCATTAGATTTAGACCATTGTCTTATTTATCAGTTCTCCTGGCCTCTTCATGCTCTCATTTAATAAATTTTCTGTGGTTTGTGTATTTTTGTCTTTCATCTGTTTGATCTGCCTGTTATCAATTAGCAATCATGTTTGCACGAGTCCAACATTGAACACAAAAGAACTGGTTTCTATCTCAGTTCCTGGGTTTGCCACCTGTTTGATGTCTCAGAAAGCATAACAAGTTTCTTAAGATAATTAGTCCAGCTCTTTCAATTCACAATCGTGAAACTATAATCTCTAGGAGATGTCGACACCTTCCTTTATCAATATTTCTGATAAGTCATTTAAGAACTTTCATATCAAGTTAAGTTGATGTAAAACGTATACACTTGTAATACCATGAATACCCTAACACCAGCGAACTGAAACACTAAAACATCTCTTTCCTTCATGTAGAAGACTTGGTAAGACATCCTTTATCTTATTTGTCATGGTTGTTTTCACATAAGCTTCAAATAAGTAACAATGGGACAACAAATTAGCTCACAGTTTGAAGGACCTCATGCATAATATCATATTAGATTGATTTTATGGAGGATAAGTAAGGACCACAGTATCAACATAATTTATCTTCTTTGAGAAGCAGGATCAAATAAACATTAATGGAATTTTAAAAACTTAAAAGCTTCAGAGAATTGATTAAGATTCTCCCATATATGGTGGGAGAGCTATTGAACCCAAAAAGACTCATACACCCCCCAATCACTAATCCTCTCCAGGCATTGATTTATTGGATTCTTTCTACCAGCTGTTTAGAGGTTACAGAAAACACACCAGGCTTTGCTGGTGACCCCAAGTGCTTTAATTCCTATGCATGCATATTTTAACATTATTACAGAAAGGTTTCATTTGCAATTTACAGGCTGAGTAGCAATGAGTCCGTTTCAAAGAGGTCAGTCCTTCCACCATGCCTCCTAGTGATGGAATTATAGTTTAAACAGCTGGAGCTCTGTCCCATGAGGGACACTGGGGTATGGCTCCTTAACGGCAGAATAAATCCATCAGACATATTTCATGTGTCTGATAACATTAATAGATACCAGGGCTGTTTAAATATTTAATGAACTCACTCAGAGGCTGTTTACCAAGGGGGGAGAAAGAGCTATCAGAAAGGATGATCACATCCTTTTGATCTACAGTGACAACAACAAAACCAAAATCTCAGCCAATAATTTTTCTTTCTTGCTGCAAACTCCATCAGGGGAACCCGTTTGCTACATGACATGTTTCATTTCCACAGTATGCAAGAGAGTGTTTTCAGTTTTGCAGTTCAAAAGTTAATCATTTCCATGCAGCTCACTACTTAATAGAGATGCCAGAAATCATAGAATAGCTTTCAGTTGGGATGGAGAAACAGGAGAGGAAAGATAATCAGAGACACATAGAACAAGAAAATGGTGTGCAGAACACACAGCCTCAGAGGCCCTGGGTGTGTTAATGTGTGGACCATCAGCTAGGAGAGAGGAGGCACACAGGGTACAAACAATGATTCCTGACTACCTGTGCTAATGGTCTTTAGGAGCATTAGAGTCCTTCTTTCTGGGGAGGGATAATAATCATTTAAAAAAGATTCACAGTCCAATATTTGGCAGGAGTTTATTTTAATGTGTTAGCAATTTTGTTTTGACTTACAAAATTTCACTAAAAGTAGTTGGGTTAGGCAGAGTAAAAATGGTTTATTCTGTGGTTTCAGATGACTGTTTGGTCATGCAAAAAACAATAGCAGAGTTTCAAATGGTGGGAAATTGCTGGCACAAGGTCTTTACTGTCTATTGGCACAAATAAACATTCATATTGGAAAATGATCTTTTGCACACTTTACAAAGCATTATTTTTCTTAATTATATGGACTATAACTCTAATCTAGTTCCCTTTATGGGATTAAGGAATGCCTAGGCTTGGTGCACACCATCATGGTCTGTTTTAACACCTGATAAATTCGGTCTGGATTAGAATGAATTAAAGGTGCCTTCTAGACCAGGTTGAAAATGTCTGGCCATTTGGCAATTTAACTCTAAGGCCAAGTGTAGATAACAATAAACTAGTGCAATTTTCTTTGGGGACCAAGAGAGTATCTTGGCTTAATTAAAAATGGATACATTTTAAACATCTCAAATGAATACCATTAGCATTATTTATACTCTGTTTTCTCTCAATTCTGTTTTGCTATAGGTTTGTAATTTGCTATAAGAGCATAAGGAAGCAGATGGTGAATTTCCTGAGTGCATAGTGTTGCTCTACTTTTTGAAGGGCTGTCATTCTCAGAAATGAAAGACTTACACTAGACCATACCTTTCCAAACAAATCATTTTCAAGTATATAAATAGCATAATTAATCACAATGGAAATATAAAATGTTTAATCAGTAGCAGATGGACTGAAACAAAGAAATCTTAGGTATAAGGCTATTGGAAATGTTCAATGTTGCATGCTTTTGATATGTTTGCAAAAATGGATTTGGGGGGGCATGGTTTTATATAGACCTAATTGTTAGTATTTTGGTTAGTATTTGTTCAGAAAAAAAAAGATTATGTGGCCCATCTTGCTGCTGTTCTAGGAAAGTATCTGAGTTACAACCTAGCATAAGAGGAAAGTCGACTAAAATATAGATTTAGAAGAGAACAGTATAAATTCCCCAAACCCCACTTTTTGCAATAACTGATGGTAGATTTTCTTCATGTCCATGAAAAGAAGCAGTCTTGGAGAAAATGTAGTTGGTGTAAATAGCACAGATCTTTGATGATAATCACATTTAAATCTTTTAACTTAGAGCACATTAGAAAAGAAAAATTCTGACAGTAAAGGAGCAGGGACCTCCTTTTGGAAATTGGGTCTGGTTTGGACTAAATTCTGCAGCAATAAAAGCTGAAACTAATTTCCAGATGGAATAAATTGGTTCCAGGGTTTCTGAAAGTTTGGCCAGCATGTTGCACAGCTGAAGTTGATCCTTTCTCAGAACTCTTACCAAAGTGGGTGGGAAGGGAAGGGAAAATGCTCAATGGGAACGCATTTCCCCAGAGATTGTAAGATTGGCCCTTTAGTGTGGTTCTGCTTGCTTCAGCTTTCCATTTCTCAGAGTTTCAAAGGTCAGCAGTTCAGATCATGTCTCTGAGTCTATGTGGACTCTACCATTGTTCTGGCAGGGGACACAACCTGTTAAGATAATTCTCCTGGGAATGGAAAGTCTCATGTTTTAGATATAGGTACCCACCATGCATTTTGTCACATTCTGAATCTACTGAAGTGGGGTGATCATAGACGGAGAATTGGAAATGAATAGGGTTTTTTTTTTTTTTTTTCCTAAATAAATAAATAGGAAGATGATATGTGGCTAAGCACCTTGAAAGTAATTCTGGAACATCCTCAAGTGAGGGAGACTGTCCTTCCCCAGTCTTGCCTTCTCACAGTATCATCATGATGTAAAAAATTACAACAGCCTCTGATGATCCCTGTCACATCCAGGCCACCAGGGACAGGATATCACATACTTCTGATGGTCAGTGTCACCACAATGACAGAGAGAGAACTCAGGGCAAAGTCTTTCACCCGTCACCAAACAAACGACCCGGCCATAGTGAAACTCCAATTCATGAATTGTAGAGTATATTCTCTTTTGGAATATTTTTAAGAGTCTCGGTGATCTGAGGATGTTTCTCAACATTTTAAATATTCTTTCATGGTTTTCTGTGGTTTTAATTTTCTACTTTTTCTGCCTTTTCTTCTTGAAAGGTTTTGAGTGGTCAACGTTTTTGCCTTTCTTTCACTGTCTACTCATGGTGAGAACTCCTGAGATCTGAATTTGTTCTTCACGATTGCACAGAATCTCCTCACCTGGAATTTTGCGTCACGTACTCTGGCCATAGCGAAAACATGGCGGACTGTGTAACTCAGCAGGCTTTCACTGCCGCAGGCCGTAATCTCAGCCTTCTTTTTCCCACTGCTCCTGTGGTGGGAAACCACCTCATATCCTTTTGGTATAATCCACCAAATCAGAGCTAGGTACCTCTCTAGTGTTTTCCATATTTTCTTTCTTCATATCTGTCTCCTCCGCAAGAGATGCCAAATTTAGTGAGATTGGTGAGATGCTATCTTATTTTTGTTCATTTGTTTGTTTTTTAAGCGTTGTCTTCATAGTTCCTAGTCAACCACTTCATAAATAGTAGGTACTCAATAAATATTTATTGGGTAAGTAAATTCCAACCCTTTAGGATTTATCTTCATCCACCCGTGTCCACTCATATTCTCTGGCATAACCTCTGTTACTGTCCTCCTCCTCTTCACCAATCACATCTTACTCATTCTTAACTCTTTGCTTTACTTGTACTCTTCCTAAAGAAGAAATCTGTATTTCTTCCTCCACTGTTCCCAGCACCAAAGTAATGCACATTTTTGGAGACTAGCCTTAAGTTAGGAAATGCTCAAACTCTTCTTTGCCATGAGCCTCTCTGACTGAGACTCTTGTGACCATGCCTTCCTACAAATTTTTCACGCAGTTTTTTTTTTTTTTCTTTTTTTGCTGTACCAGAGATTAAATCCAAGCCATATCTCAAGCCCATTCAATGTTTTATTTTGAGACAGGCTCTTAATAAGTTACCAGGCTGACCTCAAACTTATGATTATCCTGCCTCAGCCTCTGAAGTCATGAAGGCCCTTGTGCCTGGATTCATACTGTGTTCTTATTACCCACTGATGCTCAATCAAGTCATGCCTTGCTGTACATTTCAACTTCTTTTTTGGTGGGGCGGGAGGTGCTGAGGAAAGGCCTTAAGTGCAGAGGGTTAAATTAATTATACTTTTTAAAAATCTTTATTTTAAGTATTTATTTATATGTGGTACTGAGGATCGACCCTGTGCCTCACACATGCCAGGCAAGTGCTCTAACACTGATCCACAACCCAAGTCCATTAAAAATACTTTTGACTTTGTGTGAATTTACGATTTATCTCTCAACAAGATTGCAAAATTTTATAGGTAAGAATCCTATATTTCTAACATTCACAGTCAATGTTAGGCATATAAGAAATAAATATTTTTATACTATGAAGTAATTTTGGTTATAATCTATCAAAATGTTATACATAATAGGAAAGGCACTATAAATCATCCTTATAAAATAGACAAATGATTAAACTCTCACCAGTTGATAGCAAAATGCTCTGAACCTTTGAAGACCAAAGGGCCTATGAGTCTAGATCTTCCAATGATAAAACTTCTTCCCACTTAAAGAGGGCATTAAACACTTTCCAACTATTGAGGCGCCAGAACAAAAAATTTATTCCACAAAGTTATAACACACTGAGTTGGGTATAAGTAATCTCAAATAATTTATATTCTTCAATGTGTTTTATTTAACCCCAATGAGTCAATTATTCACCGGAAGAATGTAGAATTTCATACTGACCTCTTTTCCTTCCTTTCTATGCATCCACAAATATTTATGAATCATAACATTGGGAAAAGAGGTATGTGTGATTATACCTATGTCCAGTGGCTTCTTGATGACAGAGTTGTGATTCCATGCCATGAATAAAAATAGAAAACTTATTACTTGGCATTAATGATGTTTTCAAGTCTATCCATGAATTCTTTCATTTGCAATTGTCATTAATTAAGAAATATTTTCTAAGTTTAGTTAGTATGATTCTGTAGGAATTCAATAGTTCAAGGGTTTATAATTGTCCACTCTGCATCTTCTAATTGTACTTACTTTTAATAATACTTTTGTGATTTTTTTTCTTGAGATTAAGTTACATACATACATCCTAACAGTTTGAATTCTATACAGAGACATGGAAAATGATATAATTTATTTTTTACATTTAACAAATATGAACTCTTTCAACTATCTGTCCTTAATCATGGGACTCTATGTTTCTTTCTATCTTAAACATTCACATATTGTGTGGACTTTGTATAGTCAAACTAATGAGAATAGTAACCTCAACTCATTGACTTGAGCTAAATAATTGGAAAAACAACTTAGTATTTGCTTGAAACTGTCATGGCAGTGTTTTAAATAACATGATGAACTTGTTATGCCATTTGGTGTGATAAAGTAAGATATTGTATATAAGATGTCATTGTATAAGATTGAGTTAGTAGAATTGCATTCTATATATATGTCTTTTAACTTGATAGTAAAGGTGAGGATGATGATATGCAAAAAAGTTTATTTGTTATGCTATTTGGAAATGAGGTATTTTTCTCTCTTTACCCATCTATTAATCTGTCAGATCCTATTTATTATCTAATTTCAATTCAGGGAAAAGCTAACATAAAGAAAATATTTTGAGGTTAAATTAGTTATTGAATATTCTGGAAAGATGACACTCATGACTTTAGTTTTGTCCACAGTTGTGTCTTTCTTCATTCTAATTGTCCCCCAACTCTAAAATCCAGTATCATACTATGGGTCCAATTTGTAAAATCAGCCAGCAATGATAATTGATCACATTAAGGATAAAAGTGTCATATCACTAAATCAATTGTGATGCTGAACTTATTCAGGATTTGAGAACAGATCTTAAAGACAAAGAACAAAATGCTGAGTAGATACAATTGTTCCCACAGCAGATAAAGAAGTCAGAAATTGAGTGGCTTCCCTTTGCTTTCAACTCAACTAGGGGTGCAGCCAAGGAGATACTGAGGCATAGTTTAACAATCTGGGGACAGAATATACACAGGCAGGGAAATAAATGACCAACCAAAAGACACCATTCTTTGAAAGGTGGAAAAGCATTCAGGTTAAGGACACAGGTTCTGGAATCACTTTGCCTGGTTTTGAATTCTGCCTCTAAAATCTCACAACTTCTAACCTTGAGCAAGATACTTCACTGCAGTTGTATCTCCGTTGCATTTATATAAAATGGATATAATAGAGTACTTAACTCACAGAGTTGTTGTAACCTTTGAATGAATTCATACTTTATCTTATGGAATATAACATTTTATGAACCAAATAAACAATGCCAAATAATGGATAACTTCCTGTAGATTTTTAGATTTATCCCAATTTCAGAGATCTGATAAGCGTCTGGCAAATTTTGTATGCATATTAGAGATAAGCAATTATTATTTCTAATATTCAGGTAACAAATATATACATATATATCTGGCAAACCCATATGCATATATTAAATGCATATATGTTAGTTATTATTTATAATAAGTAATAAATATACTAAGATTGTCCATATATGTATTTGAATGGTCTCCATTTTCCAGCTTCTGTTGAAGGAATAATTGTGTTCATCCACAAAACAGAATAGTTTGGAAGATAAATATTTTGTCTGGTAATGATAGTTGGTATTTCCCTAATATTTAGGGTGACTCTAGGGTAGTGGTATTCAGGGTAGTCAGGAAGAGCCATGCTTATTCAATGTTCCCCATTTACCCTTCCCAAAGACACACACGGATGGAGGACAGAATCTTTGCTGGTGGGTGAAGGAATCGTTCTGCAGTATAGAAGAATAAAATTATGGCATTTGTAGGTAAATGAATGGAATTGGAGAATATCATGCTAAGTGAAGTAATCCAATTCCAAAAAACCAAAGGTCGAGTGTTTTCTCTGAAAAGTTGATGATGATACATAACAAGCGGGGGGCAGTGGGGGAGTAAGAGAAGAATGGAGGAAAGTTGGATGGTGTAGAGAGAAACGAGGCAGGGAGGGGCGGAGTATGGAAAGACAGTGGAATGAGACAGACATCATTACCCTGTGTACATGTATGATTACAAGAGTGGTGTAAATCTATGTGATGTACAATCATAGAAATGAGAAGTTGTACCCTATTTGTATACAATGAATCAAAATGCAGTCTGTAAAAATAAAAATAAATAAAATTTTAAAAAGTAAAAAATAAAAAAAATATTTAAAAATAAGAAAAAGTTAAATGAGGCCCTGTCCTTCTTGATAGGGGATATAATTGAAATCAGAAGGATAACAGCTTAGAAGTTTAAAAATTACAGAAAATAAATTTGACTCACTGATGCAAGCAACTTACTCTTGGTTATTAATGAAACGAATTTTATGAGTTATAATGGGTGTGCGTGGGTATGTGTTTGTGTGCTCCTGTATGTACACATTTCTTTACTCATACAATCTCAGAATAAAACTTGGGTGACTTTAGTAAACAATCAGTAAGCATCTGAATACAGTGGATTCCTAAATCCTTCGTCTTAAGGAGGAAACTGAGTATTGTTTACTAGATGAATGAATGAATGAAGAAATGAAACAGCAAGTTAAGTGAACTAATTAAAATAAATTAAATAAGTAATGAAAAAGTAAACTTTCTGGAATGACTGAAAAGAGAGATTCCTTGTCATCTCACTCAGAACCAGGATCACAGCACTTCTAGACAAGAAAGCATACTGCCCAACATATAATCTCAGAAAGGGATCTGCTAAGTCACTAAAACACAAAGCAAAGAGCATACACTGAAATGAAGAGATTTGTTTCCCAGCTCGTGGCAGCAAGGTCAGGAGTTTCCTTTGCTAATAGCCAATGAACCAATGAATGGCAGACCATTAATGGATGTCTTAAGTTATGGGAAGGAATCAGGTTTCCCAAATGAATGTTCTTTCAATGTACTCAAAGGAAACGATTGCAACCTAGAACTCTGAGTGCTTACGTTAAAGAGCTTCCTTTACATCTTGAGGTGTGGATCACTAGTTTAGTTAAAAGGAAAAGAAAAATGGCTAAAGTCCTAAAGGAAAAGGAAGTAGTATCATGTTCTCAGTGACAAGTTGGGACAAATACTTGTTCCTGGCTGGTGGCCACATTCCCAACTCTGGAAACAAATCGAATCCTAAAGTCCAAAAAATTAAAACAACAGCACTATTACTGTTAGGATGGTGAGTGAGAAGTGATGTGGTTCACTTGTGTCAGTTCAAATTCCAACGTTCTTATGTCTGTGGCTGAAATGCATGGAGGTTCTTCTAAAGGGGAGGGCACGAATTTGGCTTCTTGGGCTTCTGCATGTGCATGTGTAGTCTTATCACAACACGGTTAGACAAGAAGGGGAAAGCTGTACAAACTCCCAGCGGTTAGAAAGGGATTTCTGACCTTCGCATAGGATTTCTTGGTTCGCTAGATACGTGATATTATTGTGGGATTTTTCTCTTAACCCTTAAGTACCTATCTCTTTTGTGGGCACAATAAAACTCATGGGAGCTATATCTGGGCACACAAAGCCCAATTTGTCATACCATTTAATCACAACAGGGTTCTCACTGTTGAGCATCCAGTCACAATCCCTTTGTCAATTTCCTTAGCTGATAGAAAGTGAAAAACATCTTTAGGAGGCTATTTGTTGCATTATAGGTTAATGGTACTTGTCCTTCTTTGATAAAGAAGCAACTTTCTTTCTGGGGTCATTGTTTCATCTTTCTCCTTGTCTTGTACTGCCCGTTCAAGTACAGGAACACTTACTGACTTCAAAGGGGGCTTAATAGTGCATGGAGAAAGACAGGAAACATGGTGGGAATATTTCAGCAAGAACTTTACAAGGTCAGTTTTCCTTTTTGTGATTTCCTTATTTATATCTACAACCATTTTGTCTTTCTGTTTTCAGGAACCAATGGATGTTTGGCCTCCTTTTTATCCACAACCCCATTATAGTCATTAAGATGTTTTATTTGAATTCTACAACAATACAATTAACACGTGGGCTCTAGTCTGTGCATTTAATTCATACTGTCTTGCATGGAAGCTCTCTTACCATTGCCCTGTGGATGAAACCAGAATTTTGATATCCACTTATAATATCTGCCTCAGATATAAATATATTTGTGAAGATGATGAAAGTCAGAAATGAAAATATTGCTTTTCTTGATAGAGCACCAAATCCAGTGCCATTCATGATGCTTCTTGTAGTTATCCCCTCTCCTCCAAATTTATGAGTGCACTCATGTTGATAATGGTAAGGAGTAAATGGATTTAAGTCTTTATTTTCTGTTAAGCCTTAGCATAAAGTGCTCCTAAAAACATATTCCATTTATAAAAAAATGAGTACGCATGCACACACCATCTCTACCTATGCGAAAGCATTTTCTTTATTATAATGAGATGCATCTTTCTGGATTTTCTGCACAATCAGACTGTAATTAAGCATAGCAAGATGCAGGTAAGTGCATGAGATGCATGTTTAATTAAAAGAGAAAATGCTGGTTAAGTATCAATTTGTATGACATTCAATTTGCAAGGAGGATTCAGAAAGCTACTCTCTCTTTCTCATATATTTCCTTTTATATGAGTATATGTATTTACACACATGTATGTTTTCACACTGAAATCATATTCTCATTTCATATGCTAGGGTTGCTGCCACATGTACTGCCCCCATCCAAGAAAATGTTGATGTATGTTGAAAAGTCTCCATGAAAAATAAAATGCTTGCATAAATTCAAGGAGGGCAAATAAAAAAAAGCAGCCAGGACCCAGCAGGCTGAGTCAATGTATAGCTTGCATATGGAAACAATGACATGATTGTTTACTCCCTCGTTTAATGATATTCACTTTCTCCTAATGGCAACGTGGAAAATGAGAGTACCAGATGCTGTGCCCAAAGCAGAGAAGAGAGAACAGGGGAAGGTCTAGAGTAAGGAATTTATCCTGACACCAGAATGTAGTGTAACTCTTCAGTTTATTAACGCTGTGTGTGTGCGTGTGTGTGTGTGTTTTTTTTTTTTTTTTTTTTTGTAGGAAAAAAAATACTTTGATGTCTGCAGCTTAAATTTCCATATTTTTATAACAGTTCAGCAACAAATTTACATATTTCCTGGAATCTGCAGATATAAAAGCGGTAAAACACTCCAGGCATTATTAGACAGTAGATTATAACCCATTACTATTGTTTCAATTAGCAATGTAAAAGTGACCTGCAGTGTTCAGATGACCCACTAATGGATTTAAACGCTTTCAAATATTAATGCAGGTTTTCTAAAGATGAATCCCAAACCCATTATTCCTGGAACAACTATGAGCTGAAAAGCTGGCAATGATTGTGCATTATGTGGAAAGGCTCATGGTTAATTAAATGAATACCTAGCATTACACTATTCACTTTAGTGCTACAAAATTATTTCTCATTGATTTTTACATTCTGAGTCCATGATTCAATTTACTTCTGCAATTTGTGTTGCCGTGTCAATAAAATAGAACTGCTTGAAGATGGAAACATTAGAGACTGATAAATACATTAAGATCCAATGAAAACTGCAGTTTTTCTATTGTTTTCTTGTATTGAAATATCATTTGTAGCATCACTTTGTTATGTATTATTAATACAATTTTTGTTTGCTTCCATCTGCTCCCTTCTCCCCTTTTCTGTTCAGGAACTGGAATGTTAGCAATTGCTTGAGGGTGAGTAGCTAATTTTTCAGTAACAAGTTCTCTCACTATCAAGAACAAAAGCACCATCAACACAAATCTGTTAGTTCATGTTAAATGAACTAGAAGGCCAGACTCTTTATCAAAGACAGGATGGGGAGTTACTGTGTGTGTTTTAATTTCAAGGAGTAAATGACACTCTTGTTTGTTAAACCATTAAAAATAAAAAATAACAAACAGGTCCAACCCCATTATCTTACTTATGCTCTCTAGATACAATTTGGCATATTAATGAAGGACACATTTTATCGCTAAATTGCATTATATATTTTATCATTGAATTTGCCTGTGCCTTTTCTCTTTGCAAATTCCTTGACTCAGTTCCACTCAAGTCTTAAGTTGTAAATTGAGATTTGCTCTAACACCTTTCTTTACTCCAAAATGTTACATACTTCAACTTTCTAGTGTTTGATGTTGAAAGAAATCTTAGCTGTGTTCTTTTCATGTGCTTTAGACTCAGATTTTGGGAGGTGTTTGGTATACATTGTAAATTTAGCCTTTCCTGAGAAAAGTAGGCTTGCTAGTCAAATGTAACCATGAGTGTCTTTTACCTAGAATTACTGCATTGGCATTGAAAATGCCCAAAACATTGTCTCCATGAATATTGTCAGTAGATTACTTATCTTATGTTTAATTTGCTCTTAGACACGATGGATAATAGAATCTCAATAAAATAATGTGTTCATCCTTAAAGGGGTCACCTTTCATTGCCTGGGCCCTTTCTTCAAAATCCTTCTGGAAGTCATTATTTTTTATATTGAACTGAGTTGCTATTTTGAGTTTAACCAGTAATATGATATACATCATACAACAAAACATTTATATTGAAAATCATTTCATAAATAGTCTTTTAAAATTTTATTGGTGCATTATAACTATACATATACATTTACTGTTACAAATTCATACATGCACACAATATATCAATAGAATTTGGTCAAATTTGTTTCCCAGATCATCCTATAGACATAGAGAACTAAAAAAGAAAGCAAAAGACTTACATATACAAGTAT
The DNA here is from genome assembly GCF_902686455.1 of Sciurus vulgaris. Taxonomy (NCBI): domain Eukaryota; kingdom Metazoa; phylum Chordata; class Mammalia; order Rodentia; family Sciuridae; genus Sciurus; species Sciurus vulgaris. The sequence continues at coordinate 167,274,239 of NC_136461.1, forward strand.
ATATATAACTTTCCTATTAGTATATAATTCTGCTCTTGATTGACAAATGTCAATTTAAAGTAATTAGCTCTGTTTTGTCTATCAAGTTGTCAAAGATGAGAGGAAAGCATCATATTTAATATTGGTGAGGGTAAATGAAGCATGCATGGATATATTTGTTCCCCTGTGGGATGGACAGTGATGTGACTTTTCTAAAGGTGATTTGAACATACGTGTTCTTAAATTTTAAAAGTTTTACATGCCCATGCACAAAACTAAAATTCTATTCTTGAAATTTAAGTTTAAGAAATAATTATGAAAAAATTTAGTCATATAAACTGTTCATACAGATCTCACGGTATCATTTGTAAAAAGAAAAAGTTGGAAGTATCCTAAATGTCTGAAATGAGGAATTAGCTAATAATTTATGGTGCCTCAGTATAATTAAAAGTATTATTCAATGATTTAAAACAATTTATAATAATATTAAATAATATAGAGAGACATTTACAATATATTGCAGATTGGATAAAATACTTCTACTTCACACATACTCATGTACATTCTCACTGGAGACCAAAGTGTATAATGGATACCATGACCTCCAATTTGGTGTTTAATGTTACGATAATTTCTGAGATAGCTGAGGACTAGAATTATAGTTTTGGATATTTTTTTTTCAAACAAAATGGCTCACATTCATTGTTGGGCAATTTAAAATGGTTTGAAACAAACCAAAAACTACCTATCTGTAAATTCACAGGTACATATATAGAAAGAGGAGTTAGATTAGAAGAATGCATGTAAAATGTTAACAGATTTTTAAGTGACATGTCAAAAGTTATTCTTTTCATGCGTTAACTTGTATTTTTAAATAATTGTACAAATAATATGTATAACATTTTTAGTAGTTAATATATTATTGAGATTGTTTCAAAGTTACCCTATATGGAAACCAAGTAGAAAAGAGTCCTTATAACTCATAGGGATGGAAAGATGGAACAAATTGAAATAATACAGGGGAAAAAAATAACGGCTGACTTATCAATAGGCCTGGTTTAAAAACTTTGCTCTTTTAGTTTCTTACTGGGGGACACTGGGCAACTCACTTAGCATCTCTGAGGTTCAGTTTCCTCACAGAAATTGTCAAATGAGAATAGAGAATGCCTGACCTATTTGCATCTGAATGTTGAGATACAGCAACTTTTGAGAGAGCTGGAAATGCTCTTAAATATCACCACTTCCTCAACCCTGCTTCAGTTCATTGCTTCCTTCACTGCCCTGAGTTGAACACTTAAAACCCACTATGACTTTTACCTCATGACATTTGCCTCAAAGAATTTTCTGTCATTATAATGAAATATACCTTCTTAGAAGATAGTAGAACAATAAGTAATAAAACTATGGTCATGGCACTTTACCCCCAATAATCAGCACAATGTCACTCTTGGTTTGTGGCCTTTGCCTAAGCAGAGCCCGGTTCTGCTCACCACTGTATCCCTGGATATCTGTGCCTAGTAGGTTTATATGGTCAAATGAATCGATGCAACAAACTCAAAGGAGAATTTTTAAATGTATACACTATATTCTAATGAATATTTATTTATCTCCATTGCAATAAAAATTGAAACAAGTAACTGATATGTGATTATACAACACTTTGCTAAATATTTAGTGCTTTAATAAAAACCATGTAATGTCAGAGAAGAGAGTTGGTGTTTTGAGGATGCCAAAGGCATTCCATTGGGTAGTTGGCTAGGAATTAACTCTTTCCTTTGTCAAGGCCCTATCACCAACACCCCCTAAAAGGGCAGGAGAAAGTTTCACAGCTGGGAGTTGGCTCCTGGCTTGTACCCCCAGGTAGTACCTGTTTTTTTTCTTTTTTTAATTTTGATCCATTGTACACAAATAGGGTACAACTGTTGTTTCTCTGGTTGTACATGAAGTAGAGTCGCACCATTTGTGTAATCGTACATGTACATAGGGTAATGAAGTTTGTCTCATTCTGTTTCTTTTCCTTCTCCCACCCCCTCCCCACCCTTCTTTTTCCTCTGTACAATCCATCCTTCTCCATTCATGCCTCCCTCCCACCTCCCTGTTATGTATCATCATCCGTAGGCAGTACCTTTTGATTGACTGCTGGCTGGTGAAGATGGCCAGGAGTGGGCCTTTGAGTTCCTCTGAGTTACAGGTGACATTCTTTCTTAGGTCATTGGGGAAGGAGATTTCCTTTTAAAGAAAGTTTCTTTACAATAGAACATTTTAGTATTCTGATGGTACTTCAGTAATTGCAGCGGCTGTAAGGTAGATTCTAAAGATGAATATGCACCTGAAATAAGGTTTGGATTTATGTTTGTTCTCAAGTCAGTACATTTACAGAAAAGCAAAGCTTAGGCTGTCAGTACCTCAGTGTGCTCATCTTCAAAATGGGACTAATCGCAATATATAAATCAACTGCTGTTAGGAGGAAGAAATGAGTTAATACACAGGGAGCACTTTAAGCAGGGAAAGACTGGAGTAAGCTGGCAAAAATTAGTTCCTTCTGCTCTACCTCTTTCTTCCTAGGAAGGAGCTGAATTGTTCTTCAAGAGATGGTTTGATATGAGACAGAATAAAATGTAATCTCTAAAACATAAGTGTCAAGTGAAACAATGGTTCAGAGTATTAAAGTCATTAAGATATCTGACTAAAACTCCTGTATAATAAGATCCTTCATTCTTGGTAAGCACAAACATAGCTATATGGATTTCAGAAAGTATAGTTTTATAGCTCAAAGCAACCTTAAAGATGTCCCATATGTTCACCTTACTTTAATCCTCCATTACAGAGGAAGAGGAATTACTGAGTGTCACCCTGCTGGATGCTAGTATTAAGCTTAGTTCTCTCCCTTATGATCCCAGACACTCTCTACTGGATCAGTATTTTCTTAGTAGCCTAGAATATACTATCTTTAAATTAAACAAACAAACAAAAAAACGAAAGCCCTATTGTACTCTTTAGTATTGGGGGCATCATAAGAGACATATTTCTTACAGTATTGTATTTTATAAATTACCTTACATATGAGACTACACACACACACACACACACACACGTACATACACACACACACTTAATTTTTAACTAATAGGTTTTGAAATCCAGAGCTTATGCATAGAGTTTTACAGGAAAGTTCAAACTCTCATGTGTGACTACTTTTTCAGTAGTATTTTGCAGAAGAATAACCAGCATGATGATCTAGGTGGTACGCTATGATGGTATCAAGGCAGGGCTAACTGTAGGGCAGTTGTGTTATTCCTTGGTTCTAGGAAGCACTGAGAATCTCATTATTGTGACATGAAAAAGAACCCTTAATCAGAGCACATCACTGGTTTATTTTGAAAATAACATACAGAGTTAAGTGGACAGAGTGCAAAAGTGTATCATTCCTAGTATTGTAGAAGGCAGTATCATCAGTAGATGAATCTTTATTCTAAACTGACAGTTCGGGACAGTGCCAAGAATGATATTTTCCTCAAATTAACAGGAAATGCGGCACTCTTCAGGTTTGACCAAAATTTATATGACATTAATTTTGTTTCTGTTTTTGCTAGACTACCCTTACTTGAATCATTATCTTGATTGAGTCACAAGCAGATAATAAGATATAAACACTGAAATAACTACAACTTACATAACTAGGGGGAAATAGGTAAATGAAAATAGGGTGGAATGAATATAAGAGCATTTCATAATGAAATAGGCAAAGAACACATTTTAAACATGCATTTTCTTCTAAACGTTTTAATAAATTTGATAGTTATATTCATTTTATTTAAAGTTCCCTAAGATTAACTTATATCAAGAGAAAAATATATTCTCTGTACTATACTATAAAAGCTATAAAATCTAATTAGATAGTGGAAATTCAATAGAAATTGTTACAGCTATAAAGAATTAGAACACAATAAATAGTATAGATTTTAGGAATTTATTATCTAAGGTAGATAGTGCATACATTATTAAGCTATGCGGAAGTCATCTAGAGAAATATTTATTCAGAAGTGAACTAAGTGAGGCTGCCAAAGATTATTAAGGTCACATAAAGACATTAAACCAAGAAGAGAGAGGAGAAAGATTCTGAAAATAGAATCAATGGAATGCTTAGGCCAGAAATTCACAAAGCACAGAATATGTGTTTGTCAAGACCCATTGCTTAAAAAATATTTTTTGAATAGTTTTATAAATAGCTTCATTTTTCAAAAGCAATGGGAAGTACATTTTACATAATATGATCAGAAAAGGGAAAACTGCATTTTGTGCAAAGCTTGATGTGAATTCATTTTCTTTGTTATGGTTTAACTAGCCCCAGCTTCTCACCTCTAATCATAACAGACTCCTTCTGGTTTAATTATGGTTCAAGTTCTGAAGATGAGTTAACCACTTACACAGGGAATTTGACTTGCATTGATCAGGGGGAAAAAATAGAAAAGAAGATGTCTACATCCTGATTAACCATTTAACTGACCACCACCTTATCTTCTTAGGAGGGTCCTCTTTCAGGCATCAGAGTGAAGTGCCGAGCTTGTAGACAGAATGCTAGAGGACCTGCTCAGATAGCCCCAAACAATTGCCAGTGGTATTATAAACTTCTTCATCTAATGCACAGAAGAGGGAGTGAGCACTAAAAGAGAGAGGTCTTTCAGACCATTCCAGGACACTGTATTTTAGAGACAATGATGAAGAAACCTGCCAGAAAGAACAGGACAGTTTAACTGGAAATCTCTGTGTGCATTACATCCTTTCATCCAGCTAGAAAAATAAATTCTTTAGCTTACCCTTGCAACTTTAATTGCATGGCTGATTATTTCACAGAAGAGCAAACATGAGATTAGATCTGAAAATATGTAATTTACTTTGGCAATCAAATAACAACAAAACTATTGAAAATACAGCATCCTTTTCATTTGTATACTGAATATGTGTTTTTAACATTTCCTGAAATATTTGTTTGCTATACACTTTCACAGTATACTGTTTTCTAAACAAAAAGTAGTTGGAATGCTATACTTTTATTCGGTCTAAATATCAGGGGCTACTGAAACTTAGTTGCTTTAGGACATTTCTTCCTACTTCAAGACCATGGGAATGGTACCTGTATCATTGTTTTTCTTACATTCTAGATACTTTTCTAGGAGCAATGATGTATCAGCATGAAAGAATTTGCTATTGGATCATCATTTTTCAGAACCGTAAATTTTGGTGTTAGCTTGAATTAGCTCTGGGGAAGTAAAAGCTATCTATTCTCAATAACTTATTCCTCAGTATAATATTTCCAGAATATGGTTTCATATTTTCAAGTTTCACATGTTCAGAGAGAAAACAACTTTCTATTATCAGTAATATGACATATCCTTAATATAACCCAAGCAAAGTGACTTTTTTTTTTTTTTTTAATGAAAAAGGCTGGAGATGAGAGTATAAAAACAGGAAAGGAAAACAAAATGATAGCACCATGTTCCTTAAAGGAATCACTAATGTTTAAAGCTGAAATGGAGCCAAAATTCATGGTTGATAAGAAAAACTAAAAGTGGTGGAGTCTACTGGACCTTGTCTTCATTGGAGCTTAGTGCATCCGACATAATAAATTCACATTCTCTATGTTAAATTCTTTCATACAATAGAAGCTTATAAAAAAGAAAATAGACTAAAGAGTAAGTTGCATAATGAGATTTAATCTATGTAAAATATGTCCCAGAAGAAATGTCCTTTACTTTGATCATATCCCTTGAAACAAGATCCCCTGCTGGAAACCACAATAAAATGGGAGCTTGGGAAAAAGCTCGTCTGGCAAGCAAGCTTGCTTTTAAAAATAAAAGTTCACCCAGCCCACCAAGTCCATGATCCTGGGGTGGGCTTAATTAATGTCAATGAAATCTCGAAAGTTCCCTGAGGCTTAAAGGGGAAATAAATCTGTCTGGGTTCTCCATGCCTTCCTCTTTGAGGTACTTCAGTTTGGAGCCTCACACACAGTACACGTGCACACATCACACACAAACACACACTTATACACACATGTGGGTGCACACGCACACAGTAGGTATCTGTTTTATCGTGAAGTGTTCTTTTTCAGTATTTTACTTATTAAGAGTAGGCTCCCACATCACTTTATCATCACTCTCCACCTGGATCCAGAGTGTCCGCTGTGACACTTACCACTGTCATCAGAATGATGTGACCTAACTCTTTAAATGGACAGAGGAACATTTCGGTGTTGCTTTCAGGTTCTGTCACTGACTCATTTTTATCTTGAATATACTGTGCTGCTCTGTCAAGCTCAGCTGAAAACAAACAAACAAACAAACAAACAAACAAACAAACAAACAAAAAAAACACCTGAATAGAATCTCCAGTTATTTTTCATGAAAATGTAATTCCATGTTAAATAGTTCTTCATTGAATTGTCTGGGCTTTTTTTTTTTTTTTTTTCTTTTCCAAGTGTGCACTCCATTTCATTTCATTCAGAGTCAATGAGATTCTGGGCCTGATTATATATCCTTCTACCAGAAACAAATTAATACACATGCCAATAAAACATCTACTTTTATTTTATTTGGCTATGTATAAAGAGACTTACCAAGCATATGCTCACAAATCACAACAAACCATGTCACCCCTGTACAATGCAAGAGGAAAGTAGAGATGAGCTTTCACTGATAACTGAATATGCAGTTAATGCTGATTCACTGGCCTGGAAGTGACTTCAACTCTGTAAATAACATTTATGAGTTTCAGTGTCACACACACACACACAAACACACACATCCATACACAAGTTTCAGAGCCATCGAGCTCCTGATTCACACTCAGGGATACACTCATATTCATGCCCCACTCATGCCCTGAAAAAATGATAATTTTTATGAGAATTCCTTTCCAGTTGTTCTTATCCTACCTCTCCAATCACGCCAGCCACAATATTTTGAGCCACTGAGTAACTTTAAAAGTTTTTAATGCAGACTTCAATTTTCTAAAGATTTCAGAAATATACAAGTGGTCTTAACAAATATGGTGTGACTGCCGTGTGGTTTTGTGTTACGTTTGTAGTTTCTAAGACACTCTAACATTATTTAATTAGCTAAAATTTCTCCTCTCTCGAGAAATGGAAACTCAATGAAATGTCAACAATGCTGTCAATCTGCTTCAGGCTAAACTCATTACACAGAAACTAAAGGTAAAAATAGTCCAAGGCAGAATTCTTTGTTACAATTTTGAGGCCCACACCTTATGTCAATGAAATCCATACACAATTCTATGAAAACGTTAAATTGGGAAGAATAGCTAATAAATTATCTCAACAGAGGCAATAATTGATCGGTTCTTGCATAGAAATTTATCTAATTAGTCAAATAGCATATCAAGTTGTATTGGAGATTATCTGAGTACTACAGTTATTGTTTGATGAACCTCTGCTTTCTCAGTTCTGTTATATGGCCAAAAAACATTCTGTCTGCTCTTTATTCCTAAAATGAATCTTTTTCCCCCAAGAAAGAAAAAAATAATGTCTTTTTAAGCCAAGCATAGCCAAGAACTGAACAGAAATGCCTAACTTTATTTGAATTATCATGGAAGGTTGAAATCCATAGGCTCATTACCAAGGATAATAAAATCTGGCATTTTCTATTGTCTGAGGGTTTATAAAGGCTAAATTTCTTGATTTATTTAAATAGATGATAGGAAAGAGCAAACTACAAAAACAAGTGCTATATACTGAAGGCATGTGAATTACCTCCTTCCCAAGGATAATGCAAATTAGAAATACGTAAAGCTTTGTCTGCACCTGGGATCTTTAATGAGGATAAAGAAAAATCAGACAGAGATTCTCCTGGGGAAAGAGAGGATCGTTATTTGAATAACCTGCAGTGAATTCTAATCAATGCGACGTGACTTTGAAAATGAATGTGGTCTTTCAACCTGCTGTACTTGAGCTGTAATATTAATCATAACTTCATGGTACAGTAAAGCTTATGACAAATGCTTATCCAGTGGACTCAGAAAAAGACTGGCTTGGGTGTGCCAAGGAAATATAAAGCCATGGAAATACAAAGGCTCTTCTTTCCTTTCCCTCCTTGCTAGCCCATTTATTGGCTAGTGTCTTCTGTTATCTTTCTTTGATTATCTCAAAAGAGGTTGATGCAAATTGCATGTCATAACTGTAATTGTTTTCTTTTTTTCAAAGGTGACATTTTACACGTAGCTTATTTCCTGACACAGTCTTAGGAGTGTTATTTAACATTAAATTATACCAGGAAACTGGTGTGCCAATCTGCTAAGGATGCATTAAGCAGCCTAGCAAACCTCTGTAACACAGGAGGGAATTTTAGCTCTGCCCCATTAGAGCTCTGAATTCTTTATAAGTGCATTCTGGACCTGAAGAAGGTTTGAGTATAAACATCGCAGATTTCCTGGTATGCTAGATAGAAAAGTGATGCTGACTTAAATAATAATTTTAAAAAAATCAGTTATCAAGTGTTTTCTGGCTTAAAAGAAAACGTAATTAATTTTTGACAAGTTGACATTAAAAGGTTTATTGCAGAACACAATGCATTAAAGCTAAACTCTCAAGAATCACATGAAGAAAGAAGATAATAAAATAAACATCTTAAAATAATTTAGACAATTTTTGGTCTGAAAGTAATTTCAGGGAAAGAAAAGGAGTCCATATATGCAGTGGGTGATGGAAATAATGTTTAGAAATCAGAGCTGACATTCTGGTCATTGATGTTGCTATAATGTGAACTGAAAACGGTGTGACTCAGACATGCTGATGCAGGTGTGTTGCATTGTGAAGCAGCTTTCTTCATAAGGCCAAACAGAAGTTGATTCTTCGAATGTATATTCTCACAGTAGTGTGGTTTCTAGAGTTCAGGTATGGAGTGAAGGGAATGCTAGGTGACACTCTCTAACTCGAGGACAACCAAAGTGGACAGTTGTGTTCCAAACTTACTCTTGCTTTATAGAATTAAAAAACTGGAAGTCTTATGAGATGTCACATATTTCATCTCTTGCTTCGGTGTTCAAATCATTATGGACACACGAATGGAGTATATACATTGAATATAAATGGAATCAGTGTGGCATGTATACATATATACAAACACATAAATATGTGTAAAACAAAAGTGGAATATATACGAGAGTAGATGTATACAGGTATGCAAAGTACAGATTCACAGATATGCATGTAGATACAATGAAGATAAATAGGAAGGTCACTGAATTGAAGGTACAAGCCATCAAATCATGGTCCTCATCTATGGTCCTTAGGTTAGTTATATTTTTAACTGTCGTTTCAATGATCTTTTACTGATAGCTTTATTCCTAGCCAAAATTATTACTTAGGAAGCATTACAGCTTGTTTTACATGTGATTTTAAACTTCTAACCCCAACCCTGGTGATGTCCAAGATATTTTGGTTCTTGCAATGTGTTTCTAAAGTATGTGACACTATATGAGGTGCATGCTATTTTTATCCTCAATTGAGAGATGAAATTTCAGGTGTGTGCTATTTAACTTATATATCAACTTGATTGGTCTATGAGTGCCCGCTTATGTGGTTAAGTGTTATTTCTAGGTGTGTGTTTAAGGGTGTTTCTGCATTAACATTTGAATCAGTAGACTGAATAAAGCAGATTGCCCTCCCTAATGTGGATATGTGTCTCCTTCAGTTTTCTACTGCCGTAACTGATTGTCACAGATGATTGGATAATTTATAAAGCACAAATATTTACTTAGCTCAAACTTTTGAACCTGGGAGGTACAAGATGAAGGGACTGCATCTTCTGAAGACCTTACTGGTGGAAATTCTCTGCAGCACAGGGAATCACATGGCAAGAAGGGCAAACTGGCTTTAAAAACTGACCCACCCTCAAGATAACCCATTATTCCATTAATACATGATTCCATGAATGGACTAATCCATTTTTGAGGGGCAAAGTTCTCCTAACCCAATCACCTCTTAAAGGTCCCATTTCATTCTTAATATTTCACAATGGGGGAAAATTTCAACATGGGTTTTCATAGGAATATTCAAATCATAACACTAGATAAGTAGATATCATTCAATCTGATAGAGTCTAAATAAAACAAAAATAAGAGGAAAAGAGAATTTTTTCTCTTTTTACTTAATATCTAGAACATTGATCTTCTCTTGTCCTTGAACCTAGACTGACATGTTGGTTCTCTGGCCTTTGGGTTCAAGACTAGAACAATGCTACTAATTCTCCTGGGTCTCCAGATATACCTGTGTGTGTGTGTGTGCGTGTGTGTGTATGTGTGTGTGCACATCCTATGGGTTGTTTATCTAGAGAACTCTGACTAACACAAAGGTCTTGGGGATATTGTGTTACTTTCTCAATTTAAGTTGTAAGTGGCAGAACCAACAATGAAATCTATAGTTCTAATATTATCAATTTGTGCTTTTTGAAAAACAAATTTAATGAGTTATAATTTACATGTTTCCAAATTCATGCTTTTTAAGTACACAATTTAGTGATTATCATAAATTTACTTAGTTGTGTAACTGTCACTCTAATCCAGTTTTGGAACATTTTTATCTCCTCAGTAAGATACCTCATGCCTGTTTACAGTTAATCTCTGTCTCTACACTTAGCCCTAGGCAACTGCTAATCTATTTCTGTCTCCATAGGTTTGCATTTTCTGGACATTTCATGTAAATAGAATCATACAATATGAGGTCCTTTGTGTCTGACTTTTTCCACAATATAATGTCTTTGAGGCTCATCTACGTTGTTGCCTCGTGCTTATTATAAAGCATTTGTCTACTTACTGCTTCTGCTTTATCTTGAGTCATGTATATTTTCATGTCCATTTAGGAAGGAAAGCAAAGAGATACACTGCAACATAGAGGAAAGAACCCTGGAATTAAGATGAACAAGATCTAGGTTCGGGTCCTATGAGCAAGGCAATTTTCTCTCTCAACCACCTCACCTACCTCACCTGTAAAATCTTCCTGAGGAAAAACAAATGAGATAGGGTCATAGTAGTGTTTGTAAAACAACATAAAATAGTAGTTTCTTATTATTATGTTTATTAAAGCATCCTGAGGTAAATGAGTCAAGTTTTAAGCATGCAATTCCACATGCAAGAAATTTTGGATTACAGAGTGTAAGTTTGATTAATCTAGTCTCAACAGTGGTAAGAATTCTAAGATGCTTCTGTTCAGGTCACCATTCCTTGAATTAAATCCAAGTTTAAGTTTATATGTCAGTGTAGGCTTTAATTATGCAAAACTTATCAACCATTCCCAAATTCTATTCAAGATAGTCCATCGTGATGGCCTTCAGTTTCAAATTGTGAAAGCTGCAAATGAACCACCTATGCTATTCTTTAAAAATGTGGATTCCCAGGTCTACTAGGAATGGAACTTCAGAGTCATTATTTTAGCAGTTTAGAAAGTAATTCGCTTACACCCTGCAATTCGAGAATCAAACTTGAGTGAAGTATTTCCATATGTTACCCAGGGCCAGGAAAACATTCTAGAATCACAAATTCTTTATCCTCAAAGGTTGCTTATGTCCTCCAAGACCCACTCTCTTCTTCCTTCTTCTAATCTGTCACCCCAGAATTTTAGCTGAACACATGGTTACTCAGGGTATGATCATGTGACTATTTGCTGGCCAATGAGAGCTGAACAAAAGTCCTATATGCTATTCCTGGGATATACCCTTAACAGAAAGGGATTTACTTCTTATTTCTCTCTTCTTTGTTTCCATTAGCTAGACTATGGACAGGGTAGTTGTGAGACATTGATGACTTTGTGGGTAAGAGCAACATTAGTAAATGGCAAAGCAGTATAATAGAAGGAGTTGAGTAAGCTCATGGACAGCTACCAGTTCAGATTCTTAAGGGAAAGAAGTAAGCTTTCACTTTGTTTAATTATTTTTAGTCTTTTCTCTGTTAAATAGCAAAACTGATATCTTAACTGATATGTTAAGTGGAAGGGATTCACTGTTCAGAAAATTCAGGTAAGTGACTTTGAAAGTCATAATTCCTAAGGGTGTTTCTTTTCTGGACATATTCACTTCACTAGATCAAGGCCTGGGTCTCTGCTATTCCATTCAATGAAGTATTTAACTTAAGGAGCCTAAAGATTTGGTCAGAGGAGCACCATCACATAAAAACTTGTAGAGTGGTGGCGTGGAGAACTTGGAATTTGAAGAACAGAAAGTTATATTTGGTCTTGCATTTCTTTTTAAATTTAAGCTTAGAAAGTTTGAAATTACTGGTATGAATGTATTGAGGGCCAGTGAATGGTCTTGGCCATTTTTGGTTTCTCTAAAGAACCTGACACATTTTAAGCACTGAAAAATTTCTGTGGCTATATCCTAAATCGAAGACGTGTGCAGCATGACTGCTGACACAGTGAAATTGTAGGCTTTCCATAGACAGTGAACACTGACACTATGGGTATTTTCTTTAAAAGAGAAATATGGGAATGTGCAGCGTTAGGCAGGTGGAATAGATAATTGAGAAGTCTCTTCCAGCAGTAAAGGAGAGCTCTCATGGCTCTCCCTTCATTTTCCCAAACCCATTGCTGATTCTCCACTGCCTTAAATAAATCATGCAAAAACTCAACTCTCTCCATGAGCATATCCCAGTTCACTCTCTTTCTAGCTTTATTTCTCCCTAAACCTGCTCGGCATTCTCCTTTTATTCTCCTGACCTTACATTCTGCTCCACCTGTTTCCTCTGCTTGGGGCCATAACTACCTATCAAATTCCCATCCACTCTGCATGAGTGAATGCCCTTCAGTGTTATGTGAGTACACAGATCCCCTGATGGCAGGGGAGGTAAACAGCCCTGACAGTTCCTGGACGTCATTCTAATAGATTTTGAATGATGATCTCTCACTGAGGAGACTCCATACGGCACAACTCCAAGTTAGAAACCAGAGCATTGAAGATGCCTGCTGATTGAGAAAGGGCTAGCTCCAGATTCCGGGTTCCTGATGTTGATCTGAAGGCTCAAGTTGGGCTACTGTCCGAGCTGATTCCCTGGCATAGCCATTTCCCTATGGCTGCTTCCCTTTAAGAAGCCCTATGGGCATGAACACAAACTTTTAAATAATTATCATCTTCCCCACATCTGGATACTGCCCACTTCTCTCCGAGCACTACTATCTCAGCCTGAACAACCGCCATTTCTTACTTAAACTTTTCTCAACTATTGTAGCAGTTTTCCCACTAATTCTCCCTTCTCCCATTGTGATCTCCTCACCCCAATGAATTCTACACAAAAAAGTCAGAGTGATTTAAAACCCTCCATAGGCATCCAACTGGGCTGATTATGAATGCTGAGAACTCGTATGGTCCACTTCTGCCAGCTTCTCAGTCATGTCACCTTGTCCTACTCCTTACATACAGAGTCTCCTTTTTTCACACCTCTTAGACTTGGTATACTCTTCTGCTGAGAACACCTTGCCCCTTTAGCTTTATGTAGCTGGTCCTTTTCTCCTCAAACAAATCTCAACTCACTTGACTCCCCTAACTAATGCTTCTCTCTCTCACCCTACCAGAATCATTTCTCAGCATTATTGGCATTGTTGGAAATTAATTTATTTTAATTGAGCACACCATGAGATAAGATTGCTATCAAGTGGATGAGTTTCACATAGTGGATAAAAACACAGACTTTGGTGGACTGGGGATATAGCTCAGTTGGTACAGTGCTTGCCTGTTACGTACAAGGCCCTGAGTTCAATACCCAGCACTGCAAAAAAAGAAAATGAAAAAAGGAAAAAACCAAGCTCTGGAGTTAGTACACCTAGGTAAGACTTGGGTGATATCTATGTGTCTGTGAGCAGGGTATTTTTTTTTCCTCTTTGTGACTCAGTTTCATCATCTGTAAAATGGGGATGTTAATAGCACCTACCTAATGAGGGTGTTGTCAAAAGTAAGTTAATACATAAAATGGAGAGGAATGACACTTATCTGGAACATTGCATGCTGTCGGAGAAATCAACTCATGATTTAAAGAATTCATTTAAATTTCTAATGATTACTAAAACTGAAAAGCATGTCAGTAGCTATATGGGTTTATCAAATACTTAGGTTTTTAGGTGGAGTCAAAATACTAACGGATATCACATGCCAAATTTTTAGGCCCCTAAAATGTCAAGGCAAGCTGCTGTTCGGAGCTCTGATTTTTTTTTTCATTCCTTCCTTATCAAGAAAATTTGACAAAATTATTATATGTAATGTGCGAGGTGTGAAAATGGGTGAATTGCCTAAGAGTTGAAAACAGAGGTAAATTAGCACGTCCAGTCTGATGTCCATGGAGAATTACATAGGAGGAAGATGAGTGTACCTTATGCAGCAATCCCTGTGGACAGGCAAGGTGACTAGGAAAGACTCCTGGTTCTTGCAGGGCAGATTCCAGCCTTGGACAGCGAGGCACTGGGCAAGCACCTGTGGACTCCCCACTGAGGGTGGGAACAGCATTCAGAGAACAAGCAGTCACTGCATAAGTGCATAACCAGGAAAGAATGCAGAGTAGTTTTCTCTACCCAGCAGCATGTGAATAAATATGCTGCACATATGTATTTACACAAATGCAGAATTATAGGCTTGCTCCAGAGGGGGAAAAGAAGAGTGTTGAAACATGATGGCACATCAAGCATTTCCTGAGGGAGGTTGTCTGTCAGTCTGTTTGCACTGGCTGATTGAAAATCACATGTGTCTTTCAGATGCAGAAAAGGAAAAGTATTTGCATATAAAAATGGGAAATTTTTTAGTATAATTCTTGATGTAAGCCACTTGGGCAATCATACAATATGTCTGGGCACATCTTTGGGCAAAAGGTTGTGTAAAATCTTCTGAAGATCTTCTTCTTCCTCCTCCTCCTCCTCCTCCTCCTCCTCCTCCTCCTCCTCCTCCTCCTCCTCCTCCTTCTTCTTCTTCTTCTTCTTCTTCTTCTTCTTCTTCCTCTTCTTCTTCTTCTTTTTGAGAAAAAGGAAAAAGAAGTTTATTGCTTTGCTAGCAAACAAGAAACATAATGGACTCCTGTCCCAGAAACTGTGATTCTGCCCATCAGCAGGAACAGGGGGCTTTCAAAGAGATGATTCAAAGGCTACATTTCACATGTACAAGTGAAGTTATAATTCACTTGTTAATTTGAGAGATAGTCATTTCTGAGATCTTCTACTACCATCCCCAAAGTTTGGATTGCTTCATTCCTATGGTAGATGTGTACTCAAGGATAGAGAAACCTGCCTAGATGGAGAAGAAAGGTAATCCCATTTCCCTTGAGACTAGGGACAGGGAGAGATTAGGGAGGAGTAGAAAAAGGGCAAAAGAAAGAAACATGTCCATTTTAAAAATAAGTTGATAAGTGCAGTGGCAGAACAGCAAGGACTATATTCAAAGCAAAAAGTGAGCCACTGTTACATTTCCCCACTGTCAATTTCTATGTTCAATTTCTATGGAAAAATGTTGATGGCATCTCCAAGCTGCTTCCTGCTGAAGAAGAGTGAAGTTGGTGTTCTCTATCAGGCAGGGCATGGACAGTTAAGGGTATTCAGCATCAGAGAAGTTTAGAGGTCCACAATAGCAGATGGCAGGTGACTGGAAAAAGCATACAGGGCAGGGATCATGCTAAGACAACAATAAACGAGAAAGCAAGACAGCAAAGCTTTATTTTTTGTAAACAATTAGCAAAAAAGCAATTATCATTTAAGCCAGTCTCTGAAAACCATGAAGACAATGACTCATAATCATATCAGTGAAAAACAGACTAAGTTTATCAATGTAGGAAGTAAGGAGGATTTGTAAGTTCATGAGATCAGGCTCAAATTAATTCAGGACAAACTGTGACTCTCAAATCTTTGTGATCATTATTATTAGGCATTCCACACAAGGAACCTTCCTTTATAGCCTCCAGCTTTACTGACTTTTGGTAGGGCTGACACAACTGTACATTTTAAGTTACATTTTAAAAAACATTGTTTTTCCTTTTAAATGTCCTTATAGGGCTCAGGTTATACTCTCCTGCCAGGTGTTTAAAACCAAGTTGACCAAGTTGACCTTGTTCCTACCTACTCTTAAGAGTCAGCTGAGATTCCTCAGGGATCACTCTTGGGGACATGTGCAAAGCCTCTTGGTTCCTTTAACTTTCCTCTACTAGCAGTGCCATTTGCCAGGATGGGACAGAGTCCTGTGGACTATATGTGACTTCTCTTGGAGGCATCAGGGACATTTCACTCTCCAATGACCCTTCTTTTTTGTAAAATGTGCACAGGTTGGCTTCCTGTTGTTTAAGGGTCTCTCGATCTCTCTGATCAGCAGATTGGGTGACTCACCAGAATTGCAGGACCCAGAGAGGTGTTCCTTCTTTCTCTGCATCCTGACTGATCTTAGAAGGCAAGGGCCAAAACGTTAGCTGCATTTTCTTTAGCCCTTTTACTTCCTTGATTTTGGTCTCCACATTTTTGGTTTTAAACACCCAGCAAGCCAGTTTCACCAGTCTTAAAGAGGGAGTAACAGGTTATAACTTCAATATCTATAACTTCACAGTTATTCCTTTCATTTAATTGGGGTTTGTATTAGTGCTGGAAGTTAGATTTGTATACTATCTATCCTATAGGTGAGGACTTATTGTCTCAAATTAAGCCAGGCTGTGTGTGTGTGTGTGTGTGTGTGTGTGTGTGTGTGTGTTTCTTTCTTTCTTTTAGAAGCAGTGCCTCTGCAAAACACAGCTGTTGTAATGGGCAACAGTTATAAAGTTTGCAAGGAAAATATAAAATGAAATTAACAGAGCAAAACATATTCAGTTTGTGTAATAGCAATGAACCAAGAAAAATGATTTTTATTATCTTGAACCTTTACTTAGTTATATATATTATATTATATTCCCTGTTTGAGATTATAGTAATCTTTATAACAAAAATCAATCTTATGAACACAACTTTAAGTGAGCTGAAGCCTAGTCTATTTTGGAGCCATTTTAACATGGAGTAAGGTGGGAGGCTTATCTCAGGTAAGATGGGGCTCTTGACAAATAACACAATATAACATTACATCTGAAACGTACAAAGAATCAAACAAAGGCTAAGAGAGCTTTTAACTTTCTTTTTGGTGGAAAAAGTGGCAGAATGCTTTCATGTTTTACAATGTCACCTTTAAACAGATTAGTCTTTCATTATCTTCCAAAAATGCATTTAAATTCCAATTCCAGTGTGAAGAGTAACACAAAATTGTATATATAACTTATTCACAACAGGTTATTTTATCCAGCTATAAAACATCAAATGACATGAATAAATACCAACCATGTTTGTTATTTCCATACAAATCTGAGATTTTTGCTACAAATAATTTTAGTTTGGAGAACACCAACTTGGCAAAGTGCTCTTCTAAGTTTTACTTTTAACTAAATTTAACTTTTAAAGCACAATTAGAATCCAGAGTGTATGGTAACAATAATCATAGGTCTGCATGGGTTAACCAAAAATCAAAGGATAGCCTTAAATCTCTTACACATTTAGGGAACAGTGTTAATGATCAGAAATTGACTTAGTCAAAGCAAACACATGTAAGACAGGTTGAAGACCATCTTATTGTTCCCTCTTTTCTCTTTGATCTTGTTTTGCTTTCAGTGATGGGATTGACCCTCGCCTACATTCTAGTTCCATCCCCCCTCCTCTTTCCCTATTGCAGGTAGATGATAAGGATATGAAATTTATTTCCTCCCCATTTTTCCTTCAACCAATACCACGTTTTAGTAGAAGAAGAGTGAGTGGTGACCAATATTCTGATGAACTTCATTTTGTGGTTAAAAAGATCTGTAAAAATGGTACCGGAAGGCTAGTATGGCACTAGTGACGTTGGACAAAATTGTGAGTAGTAGAAGTGTAAGTGGAGAAGTAGTGTAGCTCTTTATCCTAATCTGCCCTGATGGAAAAGTAAAGTAGTGCATCACCAGAGGAAATAAGGCAGCATATTCACTAAGTGTTTTAGTTTTGGAGTCAGATGAACCTAGGTTTACAGGCTGACCCTTCTAACTTACTAATTATGATACTGTAGTGGTAGAACCTTCAAGGTCTCCTCTGTATTTGTCTTCTCTTCTTCCTGGGCTTATAGCCACATTGCCTCTCCCAGCCTCCTCTGCACCTCAACGTGTGCTAGTGATTGAGTTCTGGCCAATGACCATTTCCACTCTGACCCACGATCAAAGTACCTTGGAATGTGACATGAAATAAAAATCAAGTTCTTCTAAGTTAGGCAGTGGTCGTGTTGGGTTGTTATAGCAGTTAGCCTCTTATACATGTGAATCAGATTCTTAAACTCCCTGCTATAGTTTCATCTGTAAATGGGGCTGACATAGCTACCCTCTAAAGTTGTTATGAGGACCCTAAATGGTTCCTGTTCTTGGTTTTCTAGTTATTTTCCTCTTCTCTCATGTGCTTCTGTGTTTCCTCACTATGGTTTTAAAAAAAAATTCCTAGTCTTAATTCTCTAATGCCTACTTTGCTTGTCACTTGTATAAAAATTACAGAAAAACAAAGTAACCCAAGAACCATGAGAGTAAAAAAATTCATTCCTAGGAAGGAATGACAAAGTGCTTTCAATACTTAATTTGATGAAGACATAAAGCTGGGCTCTGTATTGCCCAAATCTGAGCAGAGTCACATTAAATGAAAGCACAAGGAGAACTCTTAGCAGCGTTAAGGTTAATATAGATCATTACTAATTTTCTCAGAGGGAATTCTATGGGGATTTTACACAGATGTGTTGCACAGAGCTTCCAAGTACCCCTTCTAGATATCAGATCTCTCCCCCAATTTCACACTCATGACAACAATTAAAAGTCTCTCCTATGCTCTCATGTACTGGGTTTCCTTTCCATCAAAGTCATTGTTCACTTCCTACTCTCCTCCCTCTCATTGCTGTCTGCTGCTAGAGGAAACCATTGGAATTTCTGACCCTACCTTCTGGCCAAACCAGACCACACATAGCCAGAGCCTCAAGTCCTGTTGCCTACCTCAGAGAGGAAAATGTCTGCCCCCTGGGAAGTGTGATTTTAATTTCCTACAACAGATTATCTTGTGAATTATTCTTATGGAACACTTTCAGTGAATAAAATTCTTTCTATAACAAACCGTTATATGAGCAAATTTGGTGACCTAAGAAGAGAAAAAATCACAATGGAAATGTTCAAATCTTCATTCTGACCATAAGCAATCACAAACAGCTCCTCACAGTCAAAGCAAGGTGGAGAATTAATTCCAAGGAAAGGAATTGGCCTGAAAGGGCAAGGTGAACAATATTGATCTTGGCCCTTCTGGAGGGGTGGACAGGTCTGGCCAGATGGGAGGGAGTAGTGCCATCCAATAGGCTTTGATATAATTCATAGAGGAAGAGGCCATTTGCTAATAACACCTCTTACTTCTGACTTCCCATGGTGCCTGAAATAGCCACATGTCTAACTCTAGCAGGTTAAAACACTGTGAAAATGCAATTTTTCTCTGTGAGAGGTAAATACAATTATAATTGATATTACTTCAGACTTACCTTCAGGCACATTTATTCAGTCACAGAGGGATTGGGTCTCTAGGTTATTAGCATTAGATGAAGACAGGCTAAGCCAAAACCTTGGTCCCAGGGGAGAAGTCCACCAGGAGCCCCCATGCTCCTTCAATTTCTCATGCTACTGAACTTGAGGTTGTTAAAAACTGAAGGGCTGAGATTTTTCCCTACTTGCAAACTAATGTGAGATATTGACTCCTGAACAAGAGCCAAAAATTAGTTTCATGTTTGCATTTTTTCCCCCTTGAACCCCAGTACCATGGGAGTAATGTGCATGCAGTGGATTCGAGTCACATCTGCAGAACTATGAGCTTGGGAAATCCCAATCTTCCATAATGGGTTGTAAGCGAACCTGTCCAACCTGTGCTCCAGAGAGAGATATTATCTTGATTATTCTGGACAACAAATAAATCTGTCCTTTTCTCTGGAGGGAGACACTGACTCTATCCTTCAAGGTGTCATCTATACCGACATCCTTGAAAAGATAGTATGGAATAAAATGTTGACAGTCTTTGTTCTCCAGATGTGCAGAAATGTGAGAGATGCATGAAGATTTGTCTCCTAACAATGGTAGCAGTGTGTACTGCAAGTAAGGAATTTTGGGGAATTGGGCAAACCCATCTGGGTCCAAAATCATCTTTACTGTTATTATTTAGCAACTTTCAAAGAGGTTACTTAAACTCTCTGAATTTCAATTTCTTCATCTGTGAAATAGAAAGGATATTTCCTATCACATGGAATTACTAGAACTATTAAATAAAGTGATCTATAAATAGTAACTGATTACACGTGCATGCTACATAGTTAACATCATATTACAGTCAAAATATTTAATATAATGCAATGTAATATTGCAATGCTATTTTATTTTGCTTTACTTTCTAATTTAGATAGTTTGTTATGGCTCACAATTCTAGTTAGCTTTGAAATGCATTTAACTTGTTTATACTGAACACTAAAAAGAGTCTACACAAGAAGAAAGACTATCTGGCTCTTGGGTCTACTACAAACCAGCTGTGTAGCTTTAGTAAGTCATTGAAACTAATTGGTCAGAAGAGAAGATTGGACAAGAATTCAGGGATTGCAAGTCCTAAGCAAATGGTATTAACTGCCTAGAGAATTGAATTGAGAAAAAATGTGAGTCTATATCTGGTCTTAGCAGGAAAGAGCTAACCATGTTTTTGAGGTGCAAGTATGTATGAATTTGGGATGAAGTGGTGTGAAGCCAGTAGAAATGTGGTCGCACCAATGCTATTGCTTTGCAAATAACAGTTGCACAGTTAACACATGTGATTCATTAATTGATGAATTGACTACTAAGGTGTTTGGAATCCTGGGTCAAAGATGAAAAAATGAGAACAGGAAGTGATAAGTTGGGGAGAGGGAGTCAAATGAACTGGTTTACAATTTTACTTTAGGAAGAAGGGAATCCTACTTTTGGTTAGGCCATGACCTCTAAACTAGGTTAAGTACTTCTGCAAATCCCAGCTGTTGTCAGGCTGTATGTGGAGTCTGGCCAGCCTTTTTTCAAATGACCTGGTGTACTGATGCTGCCTCTGGTTTCTCCTGGGCTCCAAATTACTGCTCTGAAGCAGCTGCTCAAACACTTTAATGGCCACAATTAAACAGTCCCAGAGGTTGACCTTTAGACATGGCTGTGGTTAATCAAGCCAACTGCCTTGGGGTCCGCCATTTTTGGCAAAGTCTTGCAAGT
The DNA here is from genome assembly GCF_902686455.1 of Sciurus vulgaris. Lineage (NCBI taxonomy): Eukaryota > Metazoa > Chordata > Mammalia > Rodentia > Sciuridae > Sciurus > Sciurus vulgaris. The sequence continues at coordinate 167,295,515 of NC_136461.1, forward strand.
CCAGTGTGGCTTGATCTTCCGTTTGGTTCCCATAGCATGTTCTGAGGGGAAATCAGACTTCCAAGCTCAGTAGTAGAAATGGCAAAACTGGAGATGAGACAAGGTGGGAAGGAATTCCAATGCCCTTGTAACCAAAAGACTGTGGAAATGGCAAATGTGAAGTTATCTCAAAATTGTCTGAGGTTATTAAATTTTTTCAACAGGTATAGCCAAGTTTTAACTAGGATAAGAGAGAATTAATGACCAAATTTTAGGGTTTTAATCTACCATTCAATTAATATTGAATGAATGAACATTAAGTGGCAGAAAGTGCTGCAGATAGGAGGAAACAGCAGTGGGAAGTATGCTGCACTGTAGTATAGGGCCGGAAGAGCAGAGACCATTTTTATTTTGTTACTGCATTTCTCAAATGCTTAGAATACTGCTTGGTATATAACAGATGCTCAATTAATAATTGTCAGGAAAATGGGAAGACAAACACTGTGTCTTCAATGAAAGTTTGTGTTATCCAGGGTACTTTTATGTACATTCTTCTCCTTGTGGGTGGTTCTCAATCTAGGTTTATAATCAGGTTCCCCAATGGAGTTGTATAAAAATACAGGTGTTAGGGTTGTACCTAGAGATTCTGATTCAGAACTGATAGTATTCTTTGCAGAAAATGTCCCTAAGTATGTCTGGATGAGTAACCAGGATGAAGAGGCTCTGTTGTGCTCTCAGTTTCTTTGGGGTAACCTCATCCAAACTTGGTTTCTCTAGCACCAAGTCCAAAACATCCAAATCCATCACTGCATACTTGATCTGAATCCATGATCCATCTCCTGACTTCCATTCTCTTATACAAAGGTGCCTCTACTTGGATGCCCAGTGATGGCTCATACTTTCCATGCCATCTCACCTCCAATTTTCTTTCTTCCCTACATTCACAGCCTCAATATATGGTACCATGATACATCTAGTAAATTAGCAACTTAGACTTGAATGTTATTCATAAAATAAGATGATTTATATGTAGGAATGAGAAAACTCATTTCATGGTGCTGGGGATCAGACTTAGTGCTTCATGCAAGCTAGGAAAGGACTCCACCACTGAGGTATACCCCTACATTCCCTCAAAATAAATTTACAAAAAAAACACCTGTAATCCCATCTTTTTTATGCTTTGTTTACATTGCCAAACGTTTGTTTTAATTCAAGAATTAAATACTTGTACACTTTTTTTCTAAAATTAGTCAATGCATTGCTTTTGAAAGTGCTAGATTACTGGATCAGGTATATATAAAAATTTATGGCTGGGCGAGGTGGCATATGACTGTAATCTCAGGGGCTTGGGAGGCTGAGGCAGGAGGATTATGAGTTCAAAGTCAGCCTCAGCAATTTAGGGAGGCCCTAAATAAGTCAGTGAGATCCTATCTGTAATAAAATATAAAAAATAGGCTGGGGTTGTTGCTCAATGGTTAAGAGCCCTTGAGTTTAATCCCTGGTATCAAAAAACAAAAACAGAATTTATGTATGAAAGTTGCTATATATTAAAACCACTAAAATTGACTTGAAAGTAATGAATTTTATTTTATGTTAGAGTAAACGGTTAAGCATTTTGCAAAAACTTGTAATTATATTTCTCTTTCATATTCTATGCCAGAATGTATTTTAGAAAATATACAAATTTTATAAAAATTTTAAAAATTAAATATACTTGTTCTGGGATAGTAAGATTTTAAAGAATAGTACTAAATCCAGTAGATTTATCATAAAGAACTAATTGACTTGACTACATAAAAATTAAAACAAAAAGCTTCTGTTTGACAAAAAAAAAATCAATAAAGCCAATATCAAAGTGACAATAAACAGATAGGTACTCAGAACATATATGTCTATGCTCTTTAAAATTAAAATTATTCACATAAAAATGTACATTAAAATAGAAAATGTGAGGTCTTGAGTAGGCAGATATGTCAAATCAATCAAATACATAAAGTATGTAAAGAAAATATATAATTTTTGCTAATCAGTTTTGCAAAGATTTAAAAAAGTGTATCAGCCTCTGTATAAGCAAATGTCTACTGTCATAATTTTCATTATGAAAATTTTCATACATGAAAATAGGTCCATCATCTCTTGAGGGCAATTTGGTGCATCAAAATTTTAATTATGGCAATCTTAATCATGTAGTTTTATTTCCAGGATTTCACCTGGAGATACCTGACCAGGTGAATAATAATACATGCATAAAAGTTTACCAAAACTTGAATTTTAATATAAAAAATATTGCATTTTAGTAGATAATTGGCAAAATATTTAGTCAATACGAAATGAAAACTTTATATAAATTAAAAATATCTTCAATAAAAAGCAGGTAGGGATGGTTTATTTTCTGCTTAGGAAATAGCAACTATGACATTCTGTCATGTTCCCAGGGGTCTCATTGTGTGGTGGAGTTATGTGAGGATTGTAGAGCACTCTATTACTTGTCCAGATTTTCTTTGTTTAGTCCAATGAGCATGTATTATTTCATTATTAGAAAATATAATAATTCCCTTTATCACACAAAGAAAAGAAAGGCCAATGGAGGGTTGCTGAGTTTGGGAATCGGAATCTTCTTTTGTTTGCTATGCTGCTGATAGCGACAAATAAGAGCTTGGAATATGACTCTGTCAGCCCGATAATATGGTTAGCACCTCCATCAAGTGATAACATAGTTAAATTTCAAAGATTCATTTATTCATTGTGCTCACTTTCTAGAAAGAGAAAAAGCAAGCTAAATGGTAAATAAACTGATATATATTGATTGTCCACTATGGCATAGGTATTGTGTTAGGTATTTGATATGCCTAAATAGTCATTTAGTGTTTAGAATATGGTCACATTTATAAAATGGGCATTGCTACTACTAAAGCAGGTAGAATTACCTCATTGGATATGTTTTTCTGAAGTATAGGAATGATTTTCAGAAACTACCAACTGGGGTCAAAATAAAATCTCTGCAATAGATTTTTTTTTTCTAAAAGGCTCATTATTACATACATTTTAAGGTGGCATGTGTTTTAATTGGCAATTAAGGAATATCTAATGCACTATGGGGCCTGAGGATGACATTTGGGAACAAGTACAGGTGGGAATGCCTGAGATAACTACTTGTTCTTTTAATCTGGACCCCAGGAATTACACAGGGTGTATGTCAATTACATTAGGAGAACTCGCCTTCTTTAGTACTGTTTTAATTTAACTTGCTCACTTGACATGTTTATTCTAATTGGTATTACTTTACAAATTGCTAAAAATATGAAAATACTAGTGATTGCCTCATTAATATTTAGGGACCTCCTGTGAAGGAGGTAAACTCAACAGCTGGATTCTTTCCACCAGGGTTCATAAGGAGAATTGTCTCTCACAGGCTAGTGGCAGTTGTACAGAAGACCTAAATATAAGTTTTGGAATGATGCTTTTTTTACTTCAATTATATTGCCTGTGGTAGACTGTGTAGAGTTAAGTAAAAAAATTCCAAAAATGTATTTTTTGATTGGAACTTACCTCTTTCTCTGGCCTACCCTGTCAACTAAGCAGTGGCTACCCTTGTCTTTGAACATTAGCAATCACTTTCAAATCATGACATTTTGACCTGAACTAAACTAAGAAGTGCTTTGAATCTTGTCTCCAAGTCTGTAAATCATGATGATGATCTATACCTCACATAATTATAGTGAGGATTAAATATGATAAATGATCAGGAAAACGTAAATCAAAGTTAAGATTTAATTTTATTTTCTCCTATAATATTGGCAAAAATTAAAAAAGACTAGGACAGGGTTTTCAAGACTGTATAGAAATAGGCTGTTTCAAATACCATTGCTGGGACTATAAATTGGTACAAAACTTTTTAAGGCATTTTGGCAGTATTTTTCCAATCTGTATCTCCTTCAATCCAACATGTCATTTCTTGGAATCTATACTACAGAAATTGTCACATGATTAGGTAAGGACAGATGTACAGCATGTTTATTGAGGCAGTTTTTTTTTTTTTAAGTTAAAACAATTTGAGACCATTTAAATATCCATTGCTAGGAAAATAGTAAAATATATTAAAGTAAAATCAAACTATAGTATTCCATATAACCCTTAGGAAAAAATACAGACCCATGTACACACACACACATACATCAATGTACAGACTTGGAAGATTGTCCAGGACATCATTGAATGAAAAAGGCCAGTTACAAAATTACACATAGAGGATGATACCATTTATGCTGAGAGAAAGACAGAAAGGAAGGAAGGGTATGGGGGAGGAAGGAAGAAAGGAAAGATCTTGGGTACTGAGTCTGGAAAACATGCCATAGTATTGCCAATAATTAGCCTGTGGAGTGCTGTTGAGAAAGATTTTCAACATTTATTATTATATAATTTTATAAGGTTATTATATTTTAAATGATTGTGTGCTACCTGGGTCATAAGAACATTTTAAAAAGTGAGAAAGGAAAAACAAGGTAATTTTGTGAAAGCGCTGGTCACTTGATAACCATTTCTAGTTTCCCTTTTCCCTCTTAGAATGATTTCTATTTTATTTTTCTTACTCCTTCCCTCCCTACTCCCCCCTCTTTTTCTTTTCCTCATAGTTCAGTTTTCTGTTTGTTAGTAGTAATGCTGAGCCTGATTATATTTTGACCTCTTTCAATTTTTTCATAATCTTTTTTGCCCACTGAGAAATACCCAGTTCCTTAGCAAGGCGTTCAAAGTCACCCATACTCCAGATGATATGTTTTAACTGTACATAAGGAGACATAGGAAAGATTTCAGAGAAGTAGCAAATGACTGCAGGAGGATGCCATGGTGTCTTTGTAGGCATTCTGTTAACTACATGTATGTCATGCACGCTCCGTGGTCTTCTATTGCCTTACCATTGGTATAACTTAGAAGAACTCAATGTGATCTATGATGGAGCCCCACTGATTTTTATAAACATCCCCACACAAGGCAATTTCTCCTATACTATAAGCTCTATGTGGAATTGCCATCCATCTCTTTCTTGCTTGTTCCACTATTATGGTCTATATAACAAATGATGATAAAAGATTATATGGCTGCCTTATTAAAATCTAGGTATTACATAATTGTTATTTGAGTGAAAAAATTGATGGTCAGTTCTGACTCATGTGCTCATTGTGATACACTGACTGTTGGGCTAGGAACACAGATGTATTCTGAATCTGCTTGTGCCATGCTCTGCCCTACGGTACACAAGAGTGAATAAGATTCTTGCTCTTTCATGGTATCATCATCGACTAATCTTTTGGCAACCAAATCTTGATTTTCCTTTGGGGGATGTAGACCTACTGCTAGACTACATGTTTAAATAAATATTTTCCAAACCTAAAGCTAGAATATCAAGAGACATTGAACATTTTGACCAAGTCAGGCATCATATCCTTCTTGGTATAGTGCTAGTCAGAGATGGGTGTGAGAACCAAACCAAGGAAATCCTGGCTAAACCCAGGATTTATTTATTTTTCTACATTTTTTATTGTTGCATTGTAGTTGTTTGTAATGTTGGAATTCATTGTTACATATTCATATATGCACAAAATATAATAATATAATTTGGCCAATGTCATTCCACAATATTTCCCCTTTCCTTCCCCTTCTCCCTCTGTCTAGTCTCTTTCCTCTTAAATGCAGAATTTCTAATGGAAAGACAGGAAGAGTCTTTTTCTTTTCCATTGGATTTGAACTTGAGAGATTTAAAATTGGAATTTTAAGTGAACTCCTAGGTGAGACTTGAAGGTAGAGATCAACATGAAGGCAAGCATAGTGTTTTAATGGAGAGAACCTGTACCCTGATAACAGAGTACAGGGGTCATGTTGCATCTGAAGCCACTCAGGAGTTTTCAGTTACTAATCAATAAGTTTCCTTATTTATGTAAACAGGATTGAGATTTCTATGTGTGATCCGAATCCCAAAGATTCAAATACATGCATTATATTGTTAAAAATAGTAGACTAGGCCATTTCTTAAAGCAACTGGCAAGGGATTCAAATAAACTATAATTTTTTCAAGTGCCTCTAGTCACAAAAAAATCTAGTGAAATTGAAAATAAATGTAAATGTTTATTGTTTTTTGTACCTGAAAAATGTGTCAAATGTCTTCCAATGGAGACAGGCTCAAACATGCCTTTATAATCCAATCAAAGAAATACCCATTGATTCTTATTGTAACCATAATCTGCAGCATAAACAGGTAATGATTGTACATTCCTGTGCAAATCTTTATTTCAGTGTCGTTAGTAAGGTGGTCCCACAGACAGGACTAACGATGAGGGATGTGATCAGGCTGCAGATTGGGAATGTTGCTTTCTTCTGACCTCAGGCAGAACTTGTCACTCATTCATCTTGAATGTTTGTTTCTATTTTGCTCATGCTCTGTTGGTGCCTTCATCTCAAAGTAATCACCACCATTTTAATGAACATGAGATCATATTAATTCAAGGTGTTGAATCCTATCATTAAAAACTTAAGTCTTATACTTAAAAGGTGATACTGTATATTCAGAATAATACTGGTAAACTGAACTGAAATAGATGGGCTATTATCTACAGAAGAGTATAGTCAAAGGATGCATCATATTAATAAGGAAATATTTAAGTGTGCTCAACATTTGTGATTATGATTTATGAGGTAATTTTCAGAATTTAAGAGATCAGACAATTTAAGAGAGGATAATTACAACATCGCTGTTCTCTAAGAACTGATGATTTTCAAAGGTATTGGAGAAGGTGATGGAAGTTAGTAAGAACTTAATTTCAATAATCCAGGCATAAAATAACTGTAAATCAATTCTATGTGCCCACTAAATATCTGTTGGTATCTAAAGCCACAACTTGTTTAAATGATCTGACAAAATTGAAAACTCCATGCAAAATGTGCACCCACTTAGTAATCTACAATGAGTAGTTTAATGTGTGGTTGTTTATTTTATAAAACCTTGCTGTTTCAAAAATCTCTTTTTTCATTTTCCTAATTCCAAAAAGAAAAATTAGATTGGTGGCATCCTTTGAACATATTTACATGATGAAATATGTAGATATAGTGTAATTTTTGTAGATTGTGGAATTATAGAGTATTGATTGAACAGGAGGAAGTCCTGATCTTTGAAACTGTAGTCATAAATCTGTTTTGAATTAAAATTTCCTGATTATTCCTTATTAGAGGAGCTGAAGTTCCTTATTTATAAGTGCTTTATATATTTATATAGAGCATATAGATTTCTAAAAATAGATCTAAAAAGGGGGATGAGGTCAAAGACAAATTAAGTTACAGTCAGTGAATATGTATCTGCCAATTCTATTTGTCAAGGACCTTAGTAATTTTGACGTTTAGTTCTCATAATGAAATGGATATGACTATCCCCATTTTACAGATGAGAGACTGAAAAAGATTTACTTGCTCAAAGGCCTATACGCAGTAATAACTGATAGAACCAAGAGTCAAAAGTCTAAACCAAAGCACATTTTCTAATATTCTTTCAAATCTTTCTTATCTGATCTTTCTCTTTTCTTATGTTCTGCTTTATTATACTATGCACTTCCATATTCTCATTGGCAATATTGTCTATTTCCTATCCTGCCAGCTCCTTCACCTTCTTAATATTTCTAATTCATATTCTTCAAGAAACTCTTGATATAGTTGTGGTTTTATTTTTTTCATTATATTTGCTTTCTGCAGTATCATGAATGCTAATGTGCAGTAGTATAGTCAAAATGAAACCAATATTAGAATGACTTGTGGCATTTGTTCCACCAATGATGCTAAATGAAAGGAGATGTAAGGGAACATATTTAGGAAGATTCATTTTGGGGGGAAATGTGGAGTCCTATCAAACAGTGCCAGCTGTAAATACCTTATCTTACCTCTTGACAGCTGTGATAGAGAAAATGCAAATATTTCAGAAATAATAATAATCCTAGCTAAGACAGCTAAATCTTTAAAGCCCTTACTACGTATCATTCATTAAATCAAGTGCTGAATAATCCCATTTAATTTTCATAGTAACATCATGTTAGGTACAATTTTGATCCATTTTTTAAGAGGAGGAAACTGAACTTAGGGTGCTCAAGTAACTTCCTCAGGCTCACCCAATAAATGGTGGAGTACTAAGTGTATTCCCTTATAGAATTGATGAATAAAGACCAGGGTTATTATCAAATGCTTTATCTTGTCGTAGAGCCTGCATCTTTATATTTTATAATTTTCTTGGTCATATGAACAATTAGGGAAAATTTCATAGTTCCTTTTTTTCTGATTCAAAAGAAGCAATTTATCCCCAAAATTTGGCAACTATATAATTCTTTGCAAATTCTAGTATCTGAGTAATAAAGACTATAATAATTTTATTTCCAGCTTCTGAAAATATTAAATATTTGAAAGATGCTCAGTTCCAGAAACTTAGTTTCTATTCATCATTGTAAAACAATTGTGCAACATTTAGACATTATTTTAACAACATATGTATTAAGATAATATTTCAGGTTGATTTGTGAATGATTGGCATTTTTAAATGGAATGACATTCCAAAGGTGACTTGATTTTAAACTGCCTCATTGAAAAAGGAAAAACATTTGAACTAAAAAGGAAAATTCGGCATGTGTGAATTGTTAGCTAGTAAAAATAGGTGTCTAATTCTGGAGGAATCCATTATTAAGTGCTTCACAGTGAGAAGATAGAAATACGACATCTCGCCTCCCTGGGTGTCTCATACTTTGCAGTTGCTCATAATGCTAATTTTGATGTAGAAAGTTAGTATTTGACAATAAACAGGAGAAGCTACTTTTTCTCTTCTTCTTACCCTTAGGGTTTAATTCTCCAAGCTGGCAGCAATATAACATGTGTGTGCAGACACATGCACTCAACACATGTGCACACACAAATGATAAAGAGAGGTTAGAAGAAACGCACTTCATGTCTGCAGGTCTAGATGGACCTTTCTGCCTGAAATAACCAAGAGCAAAGCAGCCAAAGCAAGTGGTCTTGTGTTCACATACATTCTTTTTAAGATACAGGCAATTAAAAGTTTTAGAACTTTATGTATGCTGTGTAAAATATTTAAACCCCCTCCTTGCAATGGAGAAGACTGGAAGAGTCCCAAGATTTTCTTTCAAGAAACATCATATTAATATTCTCACGTATTTGAGATTTAACATTTCATATTCTTTCCTCTGCACCTTTTATTGTTCCTATTTACAGTGCACCTGAAACACATTGTGTAATTGGCAGAGAGCCCAGATTTTCCATTTAGAAACAGTTTGATGATTTCACTTTTTCTTCTTCCTTTTTTTTTTTTTCAAACAGCAGGTGCTCCACATTGTAAACAATGCCAGTCGCCATAATATTATTAGCTTTTGAATTTTTATTACATTTTTGCCTCCCTACATATTTTAAACTTCAGTGCAAGGAATTTTTGGCATCAGATCAGCAAGCTTCTTATTTCATAAGGAAGATAGATTCCCATGAATAGAGTGCTTCATTGTCATTTATAATTAGAAAGTGTAAGATTTACCTAATCATAAAATCACCCAATATTTTCAGGTTTGTTTCTAATTTTCTAGGCAATACATTCACATCTGTCCCATGCAGAATGCTAATTCCCTTTCCAGTTGCATCAGTTTCACAAATGTTTAACCCTTCACTTACGCATTATCTAAATATAACTCTCCTTTAGCTTATCTTTACTGTGAGGGCTATAGTTAAAAGTCAGGTTTTTTTTTTTTTTCCTTTAACACTTCTAAAATGTCCAATCCATGTATTCAATTGAGTTATTTTAGCAATCAATGTGTATCATTGCATGATCGATTTGGCATCAGAAGTCAAATAAGGAGATGATACAATGGGCCATACTCATTGCCAAATGTAATTTATTACATTCCCATCACTAGTGACTGAAGTTCCAGCATGGAAACTGTTGTGCACGTAGCAAGTGCTCAATAAGTATTTGCTGACAAAAGGTACAAAAGTAGAAAAATTTTTCCATTGTCTTCGGAAGTTAAAATTGTATTTCCTACAACACATATATTTATGCAAATTATTTTTTAAAAAGTTAAAAAATTCAGCTCAAAGTACTTTTGGAAGTACTGAATTAAGCAGTTCAAAATGAATTAGCCAGTTACTGCATGCATTGCAAAGAGAGTTGTGTGCAGACTGATGAAAAACAAGAAATGATTTCCAGCCCCAAATTTGAATATTTGTGTTATTTCCTGAGATGAATTTCAAAATAACCCTTTAGATAAGGAATATTTAGCATTTTTCTTTACAGGTGGTGAGGAACTTTGCACTAGCTAACTGAAGGGGGAGAATAAAGCTATTTTATTTCTTCAGCTATGTTCATTCCCACTAAACTGCATTTAGAACTATGTTTTTTTTCTAGATCACTTCAATAAGTGAAAGCCCAGCAGAGAACAGATGCAATATAAGAGCAATAAAAGAAGAAAAAAATTAAAAATCCTTTGTTCTCCCTGTAGTACATCCGTAAATCTATTAGCATTATTTCCCTTTCTTCTCTCTCTCTCTTTTTCCTTTTTTTTTTTTCCTTTTTGCATCCCAAGCCAGATCTCAAGTTCTCTGAAGCAACCCTTAATCAAGCTCCCCAAAGGCCTACGACTGCATGCAGCAATTTCTCCCCTGCTCTCAGCACAGATGTTTCGAGCACATTCCATTACACCTACATGCCATTACAGCTAATGGCTTATTCTGATGAAGAAAGCTGCTTTCTGCTCAGTGCAGCAAAGGGGAAAATTTCCTCCTGTACAGTTCGATCCCTGCAACAATGAAATGTGGGGGCAGGTGGTGCAACAGAACTCTCTAATGTTAATTACATACTGTATTACCCCCAAATTTGGCTGGTCATTAATTATGCTAATTTACCTTCCTGAAAATTAGCACCATCAATGTGAACATTTGAACAGATTATAACAAAATGTAGTCCATCATAGTTGCTTGTAAACCTGAACCTTCTGAGCCATCCAAAGAGAAGATGAGTGTTATTGAATATAAAAACTTAAGGAGAAATGGTTTATAGCTACACTTGGTCTACTCATGGTAAGTGCCCTCATTTTTCAGGAAAATAATATGAAAAGGTAGTACCTCCTTCAAGTTCTAAGAAGGTATGTCTTTCATCCACTTTAAAAAACTTTTCCTAAATTGCTAAATACAGAAAAACAAGTATAAAATCCAAAACACCAAGGAAAATAAGACTGGTAATACATTGGACTGAGTGAAAATCACAGGTATTATTTTGAAACAAAGAGTGGAGGAGAAGTGGACAATAAGACTTTGCTGGCAGTGTCTGGAGTTTTGGAGCTATGGAGTGGAGTGATTTTCTTGCATGCATTTTTCATAGGGCCTTGATAAAGAGAGATGCACATTGTCTTCAACAGCGCCTGCAGTTATAGATTGTATTTTTTTATTTACCACTCTATAAAAAATTAACATGTCTCCCTTTCCAACCAAAGCTCAGATTTTATCATATTGATTATAGGCTTAATAAAGTGTGTGAATCAGGTTGGGTTTGTTTTCCATATGAATTAAATAAGTACAATTTCATTTTGGCCTGCTGAAATTGATTGGATTTCAGAAGTAAATAGAATATCTTCAGTATGGAGTGAACAGTCTCCGTTTCCTCTTCAAGGCTGCTGTTTCCTTCTATCCATCTCCAAGAAGCCATCATCATATTAACATAGATGACAATCTGGCAAGGAGGTGCTGATCAAAGATAAATTTCACACTCGCACTTCGCATTTTCTAATTACACCATCTGTGTCAGACTCTTTCGTGGCAGTTCTGCCCAATCTGTCAAATGCTGCGTGCCTATGGGAATGCAGAGGAGCTGAGAAGATCGCCTTGTCTCCCCTCACCCTCCCAGCCGATCCATCACCCCCAATCGGAGCTGGGCAGAGATATTAGTCTAATTGGGGACTGGAATGAAGGTTCCAGGTTGCATGGGAGATGAGGTGTTTGGGGGATGCAAGACATGAGATTGCAATTTGAATCATATTACAGGGCCTGCCCTAGCTTGTCTCAGAGCAGAATGAGAACAAGCCACGCATGCAATATCAGGAAGGGAGGGAGAAGACAAGGGAACAGTTTTTAAAAGAATCATGAATGAGAAAGTGTCTCCTTTCATTTCTCTCTGTTTCTTTCAGACACATTAAGGATAAATGATTGTGAACAGGCACTGATTGGAAGCGTTCATCCTTTTATTATAATGTTATAAAATAGAAGAATAAGGAGTTAAATAGAATGACCTAACTGATAGGGCTAGATCTAATCTAATAAAGGGCAAGCAAATAAATCCAACAGTTCTACCTAAGTAACGCAAATTAGTTCTTGTGGAATGTACACGATAGTCACAATTGGACATCATAAACTGAAAACAAGAGGAACCGGAGGCTGCTAGCTACTTTAATAAAGAATTTTCCAATGTACATTAAACTTTCAGATCCACTTTGATCTCTTCTTTTTTTAATTTAGGGTGACAAAGTCCATGAAATACCAAAGAAAAATGAAATGATTGCCTTTTCAAACTAGAGCCATGGCATAGCTAACTATTTCTAGTTATTGATTTCTTTCTGCCACATGTCACTGCCTTTACGTCCCCTTGCAACTGATGCCAAGGTAAACGAATTAAATGTAATAGCACATTTTAACTCTTCAAGGGTGTGTACCTGTTTGTGCTTACTCCAAAATGGTACTGCCTGGAAACCTAAGGCAAATCTGTCTTTTTTGTTTTTTTTCCTCAATATAAGCACTTCTTATGAAAATGCCATATCTGTTGCCCTGGAGAAATTTGCAATCACTTTTTACCCTAGTTTTCTCAAATGAGAAGTTCTATGCTAAAAAGGAATCAGAAAAATAATGGAATTGAGAAAATACGACTTCAGACCCAGCTCTGTTAATTATTTTTTTGATTCTCTATTTCCTATAAACTCTATTCTTTCAACTTCCTATATTTCTAGCACAGCTTGCGCAAGTTTGTCAAAGATCCTAAAACATCCTGAAAACTCTAAGGTCATGTTATTTATGTATTTATATATTTATACCTTGTCTCATGTAGAGTTTCAAGTAGCTATTTGATTATAGTTGGGTGGAGAAATCTAATTCCAAATATACTATTCCAAGTCCTGATGCTGAAGTAGAACCTCTTGTACTGTCCTTCTTTCCCATAAGAAATCAAATTATGAAGGTCCGGGACTATGCCTCATATTCTTTGTCTTTCATGTTGTACATGATCACAAGATAACTATTGAACTTTATTAAGCAGTATTGATAAATTTAATAATTATAAAGTAGTCATCAAGTAAGCCCACACTGATGGTGCTGATATGATTCCATTGGCAGGGAATGAAACCTCCAACAACCAGTCCTGTTAGCACTTTTCTGCTTCAGAAAATCAGGATTGTGTTGTCAAATATTTATGCAAATTTTTTAACTTTATTTACATTCAGAATTTTTCCTTTTAAATAGACCAGGTCATCTTAATGTGGACTATTCCAGAAGGACTTCACTTTGAGGGCATAAGTAGACAAAATGTAAACAAACCTCTGCTTGCAAACCTATCTTCCTCAGTCATAGTAATTAATTCATGGGAATAATGAATGACCTTATGGTTGTTTATATTTCCATTATTTGCTTTTATCTATCTTTTATATATGAATATATACATATATATGTACATGTATACATGTATACAAACACATATACACATATGTATATCTGTATATACATACACATATATACACATGTATATTCACATACATACGCACATATATATATACAGATACACATATATATCACATCTCTATAAACTTACCTATCATAATATAACTGGAGAATTTTTTTAAAATGTGGAAGAGAGCATTGTAAATGACCAAGTAAACACCCAGAGACAGGACATGCTTCATACACACTAAAGAAATTTATCCTTGGATTGAGGAAGAGAAAGAAGAGGAGAAAATTCAAAACAGTATCCAATTTCATGAGCTATTATTGTCAATGTTAAGAGAAAAGCATCCTTCATTTCAAACCTTCTGATTATCCTAAACTTGGGCATCTGCGAAGGACCCACTTAGTAAAGGCCGTCATTGAATTATTTAATCACTCCACTTGCTTAATACATTGTTAATGGCCATTGTGTATGAGCAGAGGCAGGTGAATTTTTGTTCTCAGTTTTTGCCATGCAGTAATGTCCAATGTCTGAAGTCTTGAGTCTTCTCTATTTTCATGAATTCAAAAACAACTAGATATAAATTGTGCATAAGTCCTGTACATTTTTAGAGAGAGTAAATCACTTCTTCAAACATTATTTGCAGAATTGTGCTCTTCTGGCATAACTTCTCTCCATTATGCTTAAAGAACATTGGTGATAAAGTAGGTAAATACTTGAGGTCTTTTATAATGGATAATCTTCACATTTATAACTGAACTATTGTGTGTGATACTTTTCTTTACTAAACTTGTAAGAATAATTTTCCCTCCTTATGTATGTTAGCGAAATCTTTAACAGTTCTAAAGATGTTTACCAAATAGTTTTAGGTTTGGAAATACTCATGTATTTAAGAAAAAAGCTCTTTGGAAAGCTCACTTCGGTATTTCATCACGTTAAATAGCTTCCAAACATGCAGTGATTTTCATCTTTTCTAAATCAACAGGTAAATGTAAGAAAATAATTTTATATTTTAAAGATGCACAAGGATGCAGAACCTGGAGGAATCCAAAAACAGCATCCTCACCTTTCATGGGTTCTTCCATAACCTGCTTTCTGCCCCAGCACCCACTTCCATGTCATGTTTCCATTAAGCACTAAAAACTAAAAATAAAATAATTATGTCACAACTATGCAATCCAATCCAAGAAATCTTGCATTCTTATTTCAGTATTACTTCGATGTGTAAATATTTCAAGAATAAAGATTATTTTGGGGCTCTCTGGCTCACTAAAACTCAACAACTCAAAGTATAATATTTACAAAAAGGAAAAGTAACATTTTGGACCAGTATTCACAGAGCTGTCTCCTAGATAAGGCATTAAGGATGGGAAAACTCCAGCTTCACCTCCACCATCCTGGAAATGAAACGGAGAAAAGCCCTACTGCCAATTCTGTTCAGTTTTGATCACTGTCCAATCCCATCCCAGTAAGCTTTATTTCACACCCCATTTAGAGCATGCTTGGAGGAGCACCCAAAGATTTGGAAGGAGGCTCAAAGCTTATCTCGACTCTCCAGACATCAGCAGTGTGAAAAACGGGACTTTTTAAAATAACGTTTCCTGTTCTTCCGGCTTCTGGTCAAGCCAAACATTCCACAGAGACCGTTGTTCTCATGGAATGTTGGCACTTCCTCTGTGAGGCACAGCCAGAGTCTGGACGTGCAGAGGGATGTGGAAATTGAAACTGATTGAAAAGTCTCAAATCAGGACCATGGAAAATGTGAGGGAAGTACATCTTACAGGGCTAGGATTCTCAGGAACCCTCAGCACAGGGCTCAGTGTCAGAATGTATAAGATAGCCACAGACACACAAGTAGTGACTTCTCATTCAGTCCAATCTATAGGGAGGTTAAAATTTTTTCTTTACAATTACAGATTTTTTTTTAACCATAACACAAAACTGTTGAGAAAGAACAGTACATGCGAACACACTAAATCTACAAGTTTTTTTTTTTTTTTAAAGAGATGATATTGGGATATAAAATAAAGCTTGAAAACTTTTTATGATGGCAGTGTGTTCCAAAGAGCTGCTCACTAATGATCAGACTTAAACATCTAAGTACAGTTTAAGACATTGATTGAATATTGCGAATGAAATGTGCTGCTCAGAGTACTTTATTTATCTGAAGGATGCACATGTGGACCAATACAATTTTTCTTTTCATTTTCTGGAATTTCAACAAATTTTTCCTTATGGGAGATATTTTTCTTTAAAAATTCTATGGGCTCATGTTTTATTTATTCTCTAGTTTTAAAATTCGTTGATTTACAAACCAATTGTTTATGAAAGCATGGGTTAGGAATATTGTGTGCAATATATTTTAATAGGTCATTTTGTGCAGACTGTTGAAAAGCCTGACTCAGGTTATGTTTCTATCATTGAGGTGAATGTTCCACTTAGGTAAGTAACTCAAAGACAAGATTTCTAGCAAACTGACATGTGTGGAGATATTCTCACTGCCAACACTAACACAGTGCAACTCTGTCCCACAGGTTGCAGAAGATGGAAGCATTCTGTCTTCAAGGCATTCAATATAACTAAAACAGACACATTCTGATTTTTAAAAATTCAATCTTGGATTGGAGAGAAGACATTTAGTAGAAACTGTGTACAATATTTGAATTATTGTGAAAAGAATTTCAAATCTTTAATTCACATTAAATGTGTACATACTTACTATCAGATGTGCTCTTTACATAGATAGTGAAGTTTTCAAATTAAAAGAAAAAGATGGGGCCTGGGGATACAGCTCAGTCGGTAGTGTGCTTGCCTTGCAAGCACAAGGCCCTGGGTTCAATCCCCAGCACCACAAAAAAAAAAAAAAAAAGAAAAGAAAAGAAAAAGATGGGGTGGGAGCATTTGAAATTAAGCTTTTCTCTGAATGCTAGGTCTTCTGTAAATATGTATAGGGTATTTTTAAGACTTTTTAAAAAATAAATAAATAGGGTTGTTTTGAATATTCAAAGTCCAAAATAACCAATCTTGACCCTAGTGCCAAGATAGGGGTTCCACATGACTATGCAGACAGGAGGCCACAGACCCAGCAGCTGGAGTGACCCTTCAGGGTAGGTCCACAACCAGTACTGCTCAGACAGAGCAAGCAGGACACACTTCTGCTATGTAGCAGACACAATCAGCACGTGGACCCCACAAATCAGTCCCCCAAGTACCTAGAGTTTCAGTTTCCAATTTTGAATTGCACCTTTGGCACTTACTGATAATGTAAGACCACCGGAGGGAGGATCCTGTGTTTACTTCTGGGTTTGAAGTAAGCCACCTGGGTGTGGACTGTGCATGTCCCCCTTATTTTCTATGTAGCCTCAAGAAGTTTCTTTGCCTCTCTGTGATCTCCAGTTTCCTATTAAGCAAGTTTGTATGATTGTGTTCATCTCAGAGGGTTTGAATGAAATGCAAGTCAGACATGTATACTTAAATACATGTAAATGCATATATACTTATACCTAGACATGCTAAGTGAGCAATCAGTGCTGGTTTAGATCCACTTTTCTTACTTTCTGTTGGAGTCTGAGCCGGAGTATCACACGAGGGCTAAAATTAAAGTGAAAGGAAGGGTCATGTCTTTCATAGATGGGTCACTAGAAAGACTTTACAGTAGGTAGGAAGTATATTCATTATGACTTGGAATTGTGGAAAAAGAGACTTTCACACTTTTAAAGCTGTTTCTGTTCATAAGCCCTCATTCTCCTTAGCTATAGAGATGGGTAGAAAATGAAAGGGAATGTTTAGTGTCATTTGATGATGACAAAGTGGGCAGTTCGAATCACACCTGTTTCTGGAACATTTTTCATCAATTCAAAGTTTATTCCCCATGAAAGTTGTTTTTCTCTCCACTTCCCCATTTTCAAAGAGGCATCTTGTTAGGATCAAAGCTTTCGTACGGTGACTGGGGATGTGGCCCTTGTTCCACTCTGCTCCTCTGTACCTTGTTGGTGTCTTTCCTTTACCAAAGCAACCCAAATGCCTTTGATTCAACAGTGAAAATACCATAAGTGACATGATTCACAGAAAATGAGTAAAACTTCAATTTTTGATTTTAAAAACATGTTCTCATTTTAGCATTTATGATATGATACGTCATAGTTTAGACAAATCTAGAAGAAAGGGCAGGTATGAAGGTGTTTTAGAGGATCACAGCCTTTGATATGAGAGCATACACAAGTGTTCACCTTTCAAGGAGATACTAGACAATACCCCTGTGTAGGAAATATATCATCTCCTGAGAAATCCTGATAACATTGGAGTTTTTTTCCAGAAAACTGCTGTTATGGGAAGACAGTTTGCAAATACGTAGCATGTATTAAGGAGGAAGACTTCTTTTCTTAGATGACTTCTCAATCATCACATCAGTGATAAATCCTTGGCTTGTCAAAAGATGTGAGAGGGTCAGGCCAGGTGCCCATCACCAAGAACCCCCTTACCGGAACAGTCACCAGGGATCTAAGCAAACAGGACAACCAGAGTCATCTTCTGCCTCAGCTCAGTCACATGCAGCCTGGCTTAGAGTTCATTATCCAGGATCCTTGGCCTCAAGCCTTTCCTTGGGACAATCTGGCATATCCTGTACCAACCAGGTGCTAAAAGTGACCTGAAGATAAAAATAAATAAAAAAAAAAAAGTGTCCTGAAGGGGCAGTCTACTTGTACTCATGACAACAACTAAGAATCTTCTTGCTTGTTCTAGATATTTTCCTATTTCTTTCCATTTACTGTATACTTCAGAAAATTTGCAACCATCTCTTACTTTTACTTTTGGATTTTATTTGTGGACTTAAGATTAGACTCACCTCTGTGACTTTTTTCACTCCAGGCTGAAGTATCTTAGACTAACATCTGCTTTGGTCAGGTCCTTAGATCTTGGCTCTTGGCTCTCTCTGCTACCTGGTACCTAGAGAGAGTCTCATATAAATGAATTCATGAAACAAGTGGTATTGACTAAATTCAGATCTTTTCTGAAATATAGGAAGTCCATCAGGAGCAGTGATATTCTCCTCATCTGATGGTATTTGCCTACTGTGTTAGTTTTGTCGTTCTGAATTATATTTAGGGTGGTGTCTTCTGTGAGCAATTCATATAGTTAGGCATAAAAAGGAAAGTTTCACTTACGTTAAGGACAAGGGCAGAAAGGAGAGAGATCAGACCCAAATTCCACAGCTGCTCAGGAGTAGAGGAAAAACAGAGAAATGGATGTCGTCCTCTTCTGAGGACAATTGGGTGGAATGACATTTATGGAACACCTTATATGACAGTTACTGAGCCAGATGCTTATCCATGATGTGGTATATTTGATCAATACTCCAGCAGTACTGGAGTTTGGTATTTGTCCCCATGCTTCTCCTTAAGAAATTGAGTTTTAGAGAGTTTAAGTAATTTGTCCAAGTTCACACAGCACTAAGCAACAGAATAGGACTTCAAATCTTCCTTTATCGACTAAAACTACTCTCATCCTTGATTCCATTCCTACAAGTTTGTACTCTTGGGAAGAAGATAACCAAAGATGAAGCCCTGGCATCTTTATAAATGTCCTTAGTCATTTAAGCATTTTCCCCAACTTTCCAGAAGGATAGTTAAACCTACTCGTACTTATTTTTACTTGAATCTTTTCTGCTTTTATGGAGGGCCAACCAAACTCAGCACCATAGTTTTTACTAAGCTTTCACGTCTGTATAACACCCTGCTGCCAAGAGAAAAAGTAAAAGGCAAGTGAAAATGACAAAGGTCCTGCCCACTGGAACTTCATAATCAATCACAGATGGTAAGAGGTATGGAAAAGGCACTCAGATCCCACGTAAATACCAGCAAACAAGACTTGAGTGGAGACCCAGAATCAAGCCAACCTCGCCGCAGGATCAGACTCTGCTGAATACCCAGGGTCTCCCTCAAGAACCACCTTGTCAAACTCTTGTCACCATGAGGGAACTAGGGCAGAAGGTGGACTCCGATCATTCGGACTTGAATGATGAACATCTTTGCAGACCTTGGGCCTGCCTCTTCTCCAAGTGCAAATTCTGTACCACAAGTTATCTTAAATCAGTGTGAAGCAAGGCTTTTCATCAGCTGTCATATTAGTGAGTCCTTCAGTTCCTCTGAGCATTGTGTTTAGCTATTATGTCACTCTTTGCTCACCACTCATTGAGGATGTGTGTGTGTTGGGGATGGAGCCAGGTTTCAGCCATGCAGACCATCTTGATTCATGCAGCAATGAAAAAGGGACTCAGACATCTATTCAAAATGACTGTCATTTTTATTACATTTCAAAGTAAAATGAAATTAGGAGCGGAGAAGTGGTAAGATGCTTTCCACAATCCTTAAGAAAAAGACATTTTTTTTCATATTTCAAAGCCTGGGCTGACAGTAAACTAGTATAAATTGCTGACTTGGCTTCTTTCTGTTGAACTTATTAAATAATAATGTTCTGTATAGGGAAAGAAAGTTGTGTAATATATAAGGCTATGCATGAAATGGATAAAATATATTTAGACTGTGTCTAAAGGCCAAGAAAGCAGAGGGTGAGAGGGGGAATTTGCTGGAGAGACCTGTATTGTAAATGCATTAAAATATGAATTAAAGGTGAAATGAGCCTAGCAATGACTAGCAATGACATCACACAATGACTGTAAAACTTAAAAATGGGAATGGCTATTTTCAGAAAATTTTAATATTTTTTCTTGCACACGGTCCAGCAGATTATTAGTATTACATGCACATTTATAATATTCTTACATAGCTGCTTTCTCTAATGGAAATTTCAGTTGATGTAGACCTAGGAATTTAAAGTATTATTTTCTGTCTTCTCAATAGACTTTTCCCTGTCAGAGATGCATTATTCATTGATAGTTTATTACTCAGAGAGAAAAGTATTAATAAAGAAACAGTATCTGTCCAGTTTCAATGTCAAACTATGCTGAGAAAATCAACTCAGAGCCCAGTTGGCCTAAAAATCTATCATACTTATTCCTTTTCTTGGTAGATGTCATCCTGGGCATTGTAAATGGTGTATGTGTACTATATAATTATATTGTCCATGGATTTATGCAACTCCATTGCATATTTCATTACTTTCTCTTGGTCTACTTATTAAAACTACATTTTACATGTCTAATAGTGCAATTCAAATTGTATCAAATATGAAACACTGACATGCAGGCACGAGGAAATGATGCCTGAGCACATTCCACCGATTCACTGAAGGACAGGAGAATTACCTTTTTATTGTAATGAGCGGTGGAGGGTGATTTGGGCTGCTTTTTCACATTTGTGATTCCTCTACCCACCTTTCTCTCAAAATCTAAAGCCCCTGTCAGCGTGTGCAGAAAACTTGGATGCAGTTCACACGATCACACTCGCATCCAAGGGAAGGCGGTGGTTAGGGGAAGGAGGGGGTGCTGCTTGTTGGTTTACAGGAAATCCGAACACCCATGGGATGCTTTTCAGAATCCAAACAGAGTTCAAAACATAAACATTCCACGTAATTTGTTGTTTCCATACATCATTTGCCTCTTAGAAAAAAAAAAAGACTGAAAAAAATTTTTAATGTGTGACTACAGTGACAGGGAGTGGGTGCCAACAGCTCTCTGGATGGCTTTTTATCTCATTCCCTTAGTGAAAACAGTTAACTAGGCACTGGTGAGAGATTCTGTAACTGCACAACACAAAGCTGGTGCCAGCGCCAAGTGTGGCATGCCAGATGTGCGGATCCATTCTGGAGCGCAGCATCAGCAGCTCCAGCAGCTCGCCATAGCCATTAATCTAGAGACCTCTGGGAGTTCCGGGGAGCGCTGTAAAACCCGGCCCCTGCCAAGGCTGCATCAGATAAAGCCATCAATGCATTGTAAAAAAGACACAAAACCTATTTCATGGGCTGCACTGATCAAGCAATTACAATCATTGACTACATTAAGCAAAGAAACAGCGGGGTGCCCTATAAAATTGACTGCCAACTTGAATAATCAATAGACTCCATGTAGAGTAAATTAAATAACTGAAAAACTATTTGGAAAAGCTGAAGTTAAAAAGCCAATCAGTAATCCCTCATCCATGGCAAAACAATCCTGCTTCCAAAAGATCCTTTGGTTAGCTAGAATTTTTATCCCTGGGAAATCTTGGGATGTTCCAGTTAAAAGGAGAGAAAAATCCTTCCACCTCTTTTATTCTTCTCTTTCATAACTGTTCATCGAATATGAATGTTATTTATAATCAATTGATGTGCTTTCCTGTCATCTATAGCTGAGTGCACACTCAAGGCAGGCAGGTTGTGACCCAAAGTCCACCTTCAGAAGGGAGGTGTCAAGGTTTGACTTAGTTCATGGCTAACCTGGAGCTTAAATCACAAGAAGTCCATTTCTTATGTATTTAGAATAATTTGGAATTTATGAATTTTTAGTTATTAAATTTTGCATATTGAGAGTCACACATGCAGAGATAGAACTATATAAAAGCCCTTTCGAGGCAGCTGGTGATTTATCTTGTCACCACACACCCCCATGTAAGTTTTTAGAAGATAAGAGCAATCTTGACCAAATTTCACATTTCCCTCTTCCTAACCTATTTTTATGCTTTTTGCTCCACTGGAAAGTAACACTACATGTTCAGAAAAATGAACATTAATTTATATTTTATGTTACTGGTGCCATGAAAAGCTTGCATTTTTTTCAAAGAATTATTTATTCACTTAAATGTATAAACATTTGTTTGTTTTCAGGCAAGGGAAAACACCATTTCATTAGCAGTTTTCCTATAGTATTATTAGAAAATCGAAGAGAAAAACTAATGGAAATATAAAAATTATTTTTCTTCACAAATAAGCCAAAAAAAGAAAAGAAAAAAGAAACCCAAGCACCAATTTGGTAGGTTTCCTTTGTGAATCAAACATAATTATAATAATTCCAGAACTCAGAAGCTAGTTTAGTTGGTAGCAATGTATATGAAATGTATGTGAAAATGATAACATTAGAAAGATTACCCATATTTACGTGTGCTTAAAAATCCGTATTTTACCACCAAAAGAGAAAAAAAAATTGAAACCATTATTGCAGAGACAATACAGTTTTCTTTGTAGTCAAGCCTGTTTCTGAAAACAATATATAACTGTAATAGTATGAAGACAACTACAGCACTGATGAATACATCATTAAGCAGGCATTATTGCTGTTCCCACTGAATGTAAGCTCACCCTGATATTATGAATGATTTGCATATTAACGAAAATAATATTGAGGTGTATTTAATGTGGTATTTGAATTAACTCTTAATAGCATGCAAGTTCTTTGGGGCCATGCAAGGGAATAAATTGCAGGATGAATTTGGAACTAATTGTCCCTAGCTGGGCTTTCTGAACCTAGGTATCTAAAAAATATCTTAGTGGTATTATTTTTAACACATTGGTGTGTATTTATAGAGCTGCCTACAGTGGAACACAATAAATTAGTTGTCAATAAACAGTTTGCATTAACAACACTCTGCTTCCTTTCCTATTAAATGTAATAGGAACAAACCCCTCTGAAATGGTGTATTTAATGAGCAAACTTTATTTTAAAAAATTGTACCAGGAAAAGGAGAAATATGATGAACTAAAAATGATTATGTGTCACAATAAAATTCTCCAACTTGTCAGCTGATGAGATGATAATGTTGCCCATAAAAGCAGAAGAAGCAAAGTGCTGCTGAGCTCCTGATAAAATGTCTTATTGAAACCTATTGTATTTACTTCTTATTAGATTCTGAACTCAAATAGATCTTGATTGTTGAGAGCCTGGGTATTTAAGAGCTTTAAGATCATCAATTACATTACTCATAATTTTCACATCTGCCTTCTCCACTGCAATTCAGAGAGAGAAAGACTATTATAACAGTCTTCCTGCAACTTGATTACTGGGAGACTCTGTTACAATGTGCACTTGAAATGCTGTTAAGATGTGAACTTAACCGCAATTTCCAGTTTTATGGAACTACTCCTACACAGAGAGCTTTTGGTAATAATTGAAATAAAATGGTGAGAGATCTGCCAATCCATGAGGGAGAAACACAGGGTCACCCTAAAACCAGACCCCTGCAGGGATCCAAGGAAAGCTTCCCTTTTGGAGCTACCCTGTTATACCTTCCTGCTAAGAATTAGCTTTCTGGGAGCTAATATGCATTTTGACTTAAACAAAATAATAATTAAAATGGCCATTATGTAATTGAACAGCAGTTCAGTTATGTTTGTGCTGGGTAGAAGCGGGCTGTGGGGAGCAGGGACCAAGAGAATTCCTACTGTCAAAATGTTGCCAAAGCAGCATCCTGTTTTCAGAAATGTATTGCTGTTTCCAAACTCCTGGTGGAGAGGACAACTTGGGGCTAGTTTCTCCAGTCTTCTGAAGGTGTCCCTGGTGGGAATAGTGTAAAACAACAGGTTATCTTCTAATAATGCAATCTAAAGCAGCATTGTACACATATGAATGCTTATTTTGCTTCATTGGATCTTACTTACTATATCCAAGGGACAGGATGAGGAAAGGTCAAGTTGTTTATAAAATGGGAATTCTAGGTCTAATTCTTGAGCAAAATTCTATATTTGGTTTGATCATGGAGATGTTTTTTTAACATGGAGTTTCACAAGCATGCACACACACGCACACACACTCACACACACATAGAGAGAGATTTGAAAGCACTCTCCAGAAGCAAAAAATAAAATAGCATATTTGAAAACCACACGACAGAATATTGAGGAAGGGGGAGAAAAAAGGCTAAGGAGATATTTCTCTATAAATTGTCTTTTCCTGGGGACAAATGAAGTCTCTTCAATTTTGCCTTTTCAGTAATGGATTTTAATGGATTAAAGGGCTTTTTTTGTTGTTGTTGTTGTTTTTTTTAATCTTTGAAGAATCAGTCCTGAGACCACAATCTGAGTGACCTCATCAACTAGTCCTAAGCACATAGGAAGGATTTGTTGGTTCTTGATAATTCCTAAAGAACCCGAGCATTTTACTGTTCATTGGCTAGAGGTTCCATTAAGCATTTAGTCTGTTGGCATCTTAGAGCAATGAAATGAATATAGAAGTTAGGTGAAAAATATCAGATCTTCATTAAACCCATTTTCTGTCAAGAAAGAACTTTCTCTCTTGAGTGAGCTCTGTTTTCTCCTCCCCTTGCCCCCCAGGAAAAGACATGATAAGAGAAAATAATTAATGTCACTTTACCTACAGGAACAACAGTTTACAGGTCCTGTGACAGTATTTACATGTCGGGATATATATGGAACATGTGTTGGAATGGATCAGGATAAAGCACAGTGTTCTCAATAGCCTCCACATGAAGTAGACTTTGAAACTTATTTCTGTGCATACAGTTACTGGATTATTCTGAATGATCACACACAAAAGTAAAAATCACCCTGGTAGGAGCTGCAATAGTAATGTTTTTAGTCACAGAAAAAAAAAAAAGGTCCTTGCCTAGGAAGAACTTGAAAGTTTAGGTTTTGGTGTCTAGCAATGAGTTTATTAAAAAGAACAGAGTTAGTTTCAAGATGGCGGCCTAGAGGGTGGCTGCATTTCATGTTGCTCCAGGACTCAGGATTCAAAAGAGGAGATATTGAGACACTTGGGACCAACTCAAAGCAGCCGGGTGACTCTCACCCGTTAGGAAGGCGTCCCGGATGGGATGGTGATCCCGGAACGCAGGGAACATTGTGAAGTAGAGCTGCCGGCGAGACACCCCTCCCCCCGCTGGAGCAGTGAACTCGGACAACTGGGAGCGCCGTAAAAGAGGCCGCTCGGCACAGCGCTGGAACTCGAAGCAACCACTGGGGCTCCGGTGGCAGCACAGGGGAGGAGTGGTGAGGAGAGCTGTGTGGACTCAGGACACCGGGGCCTGCCCTGAGGAGGAGGAGGAGGAGCATGGCCACTTGGATTCAGAGTGACTGCACCAGAGCTACAGGCGGTTGCCAGAGGAGAAGCCGCGCGGCGAGCTGTTTGGACTCTAAGCGACCGCTTCTGAACACTGGGGCCTGCCCTGAGGAGGAGGAGGAGGAAGAGGAGTGCGGCCACTTGGATTCGGAGTGACTATACCAGAGCTACAGGCGGATGTAGCTACAATGGATGACCATTGGTCAACAAGTGCAGGCACATCTGCCCACTAGCAGGGATTATACCCCACCTGAAGGCCACCACCCCTAGAGAGGCAGCTTCCTTGTGGAGCACCGCATTATCAACTTCCTCCAAGACTTCAGCCTACTGAGGGCTAAGGGAGGATGTATATAGAAATCTTCAGGGACATTGTAAGTCAATAGAGGAAATCTGCAATATCTCAGCGGTCCACTGATACCTGAACAATATGAGAAAACAAGGAAAGAAAATGCTGCAAACAAATCTAGATGTTACAGAAAAGGAGTTCAGAATGTTCATAATTAAAATGATCAGAGAAGCAAACGATGAGATGAAAGAGCAAATGTAGGCATTGAATGATCGCATCAATCGACAGTTAAAAGAGCAAATACAGGAAGCAAAAGATCATTTCAATAAAGACTTAGAGATAATGAAAAAAAAAAAACCAAACAGAAATCCTTGACATGAAGGAAACAATAAACGAAATTAAGAACTCCATAGAAAGCATATCCAATAGGATAGAACACCTGGAAGACAGAACCTCAGACATTGAAGACAAAATATTTAACCTTGAAAACAAAGTTGAACAAACAGAGAAGATGGTAAGAAATCATGAACAGAATCTACAAGAACTATGGGATATCATGAAAAGGCCAAATTTAAGAATTATTGGGATTGAGGAAGGCCTAGAGAAACAAGCCAAAGGAATGAACAACCTATTCAATGAAATAATATCAGAAAATTTCCCAAATCGGAAGAATGAAATGGAAAATCAAGTTCAAGAGGCTTATAGGACTCCAAATACACAAAATTACAACAGACCCACACCAAGGCACATTATAATGAAAATACCTAACATACAAAATAAAGACAGAATTTTAAAGGTCGCGAGAGAAAAGAAGCAAATTACGTTCAGGGGGAAACCAATACGGATATCAGCAGATTTTTCAATCCAGACCCTAAAAGCTAGAAGGGCCTGGAACAACATTTTTCAAGCCCTGAAAGAAAATGGATGCCAACCAAAAATCTTATACCCAGCAAAACTTACCTTCAAATTTGACGATGAAATAAAATCCTTCCATGATAAACAAAAGCTAAAAGAATTTACAAAAAGAAAGCCAGCATTACAGAACATTCTCAGCAAACTATTCCATGAGGAAGAGATGAAAAACAAAGAAGCAAATCAGCAAAGGGAAGAATTATCCTGAAGGAATTGTCAAATAAAGGAGGAAACAAGTTGTGTCAAACAAATAAATAAATAAAATTTAAAAAATGAACCAAATGACCGGGAAACCAAATCATATCTCTATAATAACCCTGAATGTTAATGGCCTGAATTCATCAATCAAAAGACATAGACTGGCAGACTGGATTAAAAAGAAAGATCCAACAATATGTTGCCTGCAAGAGACTCACCTCATAGAAAAAGATACCCATAGACTAAAGGTGAAAGGATGGGGAAAAACATACCATGCACATGGACTCAGCAAAAAAGCTGGAGTATTCATCCTCATTTCAGATAATGTGGACTTCAAGCCAAAGTTAGTCAGAAGGGATAAAGAAGGTCATTTCATACTGCTTAAGGGAAGCATAAATCAGCAAGATATAACAATCATAAACATCTATGCCCCAAACAGTGGCTCATCCATGTATGTCAAACAAATCCTTCTCAATTTCAGAAACCAAATAGACCATAACACAATAATACTAGGTGATTTTAACACACCTCTCTCACCACTGGACAGATCTTCCAGACAAAAATTGAACAAAGAAACCATAGATCTCAATAACACAATCAATAATTTAGACTTAACGGACATTTATAGAATATACCATCCAACCAAGAGCGAATACACTTTCTTCTCAGCAGCACATGGATCCTTCTCGAAAATAGACCATATATTATTCCACAAAGCTAATGTTAACAAATACAAGAAGATAGAGACACTACCATGTATTCTATCAGATCATAATGGATTGAAGTTAGAAACAAATGAAAGAGTAAAACACAGAAACTATTCCAACATCTGGAGATTAAACAATATGCTATTATACGATGAATGGATAACAGAAGATATTAGGAAGGAAATTAAAAAATTCTTAGAGGTAAATGAGAACAAAGAAACATCATATCAAAATCTCTGGGACACTATGAAAGCAGTACTTAGAGGGAAATTTATTTCATGGAGCGCATTTAATAAAAGAAGTAAAACTCAACAAATAAACGACCTAACACTACAGCTCAAAGCCCTAGAAAAAGAAGAACAGAACAGCACCAACAGTAGTAGAAGACAGGAAATAGTTAAACTCAGAGCTGAAATCAATGAAATTGAAACAAAAGAAAGAATACAAAAAGTTGACAAAATAAATAGTTGATTCTTCAAAAATATAAACAAAATAGATAAACCTTTAGCCACACTAACAAAGAGAAGAAGAGAGAAACCCAAATCACTAAAATTCGGAATGAACAAGGAAATATCACAACAGACACGATTGAAATACAAAACATAATTAGAAGCTATTTTGAAAATCTATACTCCAACAAAATAGAAAATTTCGAAGACATCAACAGGTTTCTAGAGACATATGAATTGCCTAAACTGAACGAGGAGGACATACACAATTTAAATAGACCAATTTCAAGTACTGAAATAGAAGAAGTCATCAAAAGCCTACCAACAAAGAAAAGTCCGGGACCAGATGGGTTCTCACCGAGTTCTACAAAACCTTTAAAGAAGAGTTCATTCCAATACTTCTCAAAGTATTCCATAAAATAGAAGAGGAGGGAACCCTCCCAAACTCATTCTATGAAGCCAATATCACACTGATACCTAAACCAGACAGAGACTCATCAAGGAAAGAAAATTTCAGACCAATATCCTTAATGAACATCGACGCAAAAATTCTCAACAAAATTTTAGCAAATCGCATACAAAAACATATTAAAAAGATAGTGCACCATGATCAAGTGGGTTTCATCCCAGGGATGCAAGGTTGGTTCAACATCAGGAAATCAATAAACGTAATTCACCATATTAATAGATTTAAAGTCAAGAATCACATGATTATTTCAATCGATGCAGAAAAAGCATTTGATAAAATACAGCACCCCTTCATGCTCAAAACACTAGAAAAAATGGGGATAGTGGGAACATTCCTTAACATTGTAAAGGCCATTTATGCTAAGCCCATGGCTAATATCATTCTAAATGGTGAAAAACTGAAAGCATTCCCCCTAAAAACTGGAACAAGGCAGGGATGCCCTCTTTCACCACTTCTATTCAACATCGTTCTTGAGACTCTGGCCAGAGCAATTAGACAAACCAAAGAAATTAAAGGGATACGAATTGGAAAAGAAGAACTCTAACTATCCCTGTTCACTGATGACATGATTATATATTTAGAGGAACCTGGAAATTCCACCAGAATACTCTTAGAACTCATAAGTGAATTCAGTAAAGTAGCAGGTTACAAGATCAATGCCCATAAATCCAACGCATTTTTATACATAAGTGATGAACCTTCAGAAAGAGAAATTAGGAAAACTACCCCATTCACAATAGCCTCGAAAAAAATAAAATATTTGGGAATGAATCTCACAAAAGAGGTGAAAGACCTCTACAATGAGAACTATACAACACTAAAGAAAGAAATTAAAGAACACCTTAGAAGATGGAAAGATCTTCCATGTTCTTGGATAGGAAGAATTAATATTGTCAAAATGGCCATACTACCTAAAGTGCTATACAAATTCAATGCAATTCCAATTAAAATCCCAATGATGTACCTTACAGAAATAGAGCAAGCAATTATGAAATTCATCTGGAAGAATAAGAAACCCAGAATAGCTAAAGCAATCCTTAGCAGGAAGCGTGAAACAGGGGGTATTGCAATACCAGATCTTCAACTCTACTACAAAGCAATAGTAACAAAAACGGCATGGTATTGGTACCAAAATAGAAAGGTAGATCAATGGTACAGAATAGAGGACATGGACACAAACCCAAATAAATACAATTTTCTCATACTAGACAAAGGTGCCAAAAATATGCAATGGAGAAAAGATAGCATCTTCAACAAAAGGTGCTGGGAGAATTGGAAATCCATATGCAACAGAATGAAACTAAACCCATATCTCTCACCATGCATGAAACTAAACTCAAAATGGATTAAGGACCTCGGAATCTGACCAGAGACCCTGCAGATTATAGAAGGAAAAGTAGGTCCAGATCTTCAACATGTCGGCCTAGGACCAGATTTCCTTAACAGGACTCCCATAGCACAAGAAATAAAAGCAAGAATCAATAACTGGGATAGATCCAAACTAAAAAGCTTTCTCTCAGCAAAGGAAACTATCAGCAATGCGAAGAAGGAGCCTACAGAGTGGGAGAATATCTTTGCCAATCATACTTCAGATAGAGCACTAATCTCCAGAATCTATAAAGAACTCAACAAACTCTACTCCAAGAATTCAAATAATCCAGTCGACAAATGGGCTAAGGAAATGAATAGATACTTCACAGAAGAAGATCTACAAGCAATCAACAAACATATGGAAAAATGTTCAACATCTCTAGTAATAAGAGAAATGCAAATCAAAACCACCCTAAGATTCCATCTCACCCCAATTAGAATGGCAATTATCAAGAATACGAGCAAAAACAGGTGTTGGCGAGGATGTGGGGAGAAAGGTACACTCATACATTGCTGGTGGGGCTGCAAATTAGTGCAGCCACTCTGGAAAGCAGTGTGGAGATTCCTTAGAAAACTTGGAATGGACCCTCCATTTGACCCGGCTATCCCACTCCTTGGCCTATACCCAAAGGACTTAAAATCAGCATACTACAGAGATACAGCCACATCAATGTTCATAGCTGCTCAATTCACAATAGCCAGACTGTGGAACCAACCTAGATGCCCTTCAATTGATGAGTGGATAAAGAAACTGTGGTATATATATATATATACAATGGAATATTACTCAGCCATAAAGAATGATAAAATTATGGCATTTGCAGGCAAATGGATGAAATTGGAGAATATCATGCTAAGTGAGATAAGCCAATCTCAAAAAGCCAAAGGACGAATGATATCGCTAATAAGTGTAGGATTACACATAATGGGGGGGAGGGAAGGGTTAGTGTTACGGTTAGAGTTAGGGTTAGGGAGGGGGGTAAGTATGGAGGAAGGAAGTACTGTATAGAGGGAAAAGAGGGGTGGGAGGGGTGGGGGAAGGGAAAAAATAACAGAATGAATCAAAGAACATTGTTCTATGTAAATTTATGATTACACAAATGGTATGCCTTTATGCCATGTACAAACAGAGAAACAACATGTATC
Source organism: Sciurus vulgaris (assembly GCF_902686455.1). Lineage (NCBI taxonomy): Eukaryota > Metazoa > Chordata > Mammalia > Rodentia > Sciuridae > Sciurus > Sciurus vulgaris. The sequence continues at coordinate 167,326,699 of NC_136461.1, forward strand.
CCATTTGTTTACAATAGAAAAAAAAAAGAACGAATGCATGGTAGTTGTATCATTGTGTTGTAACATTAGAAGTATCTAGTTCATGTAGATCCAAGAACTCCTCTGGTCCCCAACATTAGAAAAAAAATGCATTTGCCAAATTGCTTAAATTTTTTTCTTAGGTCAATCTACATAGTCTATTTGTGTGAGTAACTGGACCTATTATAAACTAGAAGAGTACCTTTGATTTATCCTGCTTTAACTATTCTGTGACCTTCATTCTCTTTTATTCTTTGTCCTTCTTTCCTCAAGGATGCAAAAACAAGACTGACACAGTCTTCAGTTTGAGTTAAGATGTTCACAGAATTTGCCACTTGTTTATAGGAGCTGATAGTCACAGGTGAGGGACATAAGGCAATTCCTGTAAAGGACAAGCATCTTAGCACACAAGGCACTCTCTGGCTCTAGGCTGTGTGTAGCAAACAGAAATGCACTTGAAGAAGAAATGAAAAAGAGAAGAATTGAATAGGAGGTAAAGGGTGTATCCTGACTAGTGACAGTACCAGGTGGAGGGCCTACCTCCAGCCTTATTTTAACACTCTTCCTAGGTTTTCCATTTAGTCAGTCACCTTATTCATCACTGACAAAAATCCATCAGCACAGGGTCTGGTTGATTGAGAATTGATCATTTTCACTTAAAAGCTGTAGAATCTCACTTGATATCCATAAGATGGTGCAAAGTGGACCTATGCTATCTGGTGGAAATCAGTTGAATTATAACAGTGCAACATTTCTTCAGTATATAATTACTTTAAAGTGATGAAATGTTTATAAGAGTGGCAAGCAGTGAGTCCTTTGTATATTTTAAATTGCAGGTTAAAATTGTTAATTCAACATATTGTAAAGAATGTAGTTTGGAGTTAAACTCATGATGTCACTTATTAGCTAGTGAATTTAGGCAAGTTATTTCACCTGTATAAGCATCAGTATATCCTTATAACATATGGAAAAATGATGCTGTATTCTTTACATAGTTATAAGACTTTTAAGAAAATTATTTGTAAGGGATGAAGTATGTGCCTGGCACATAACAGTCAGAAGTTGATAATTATTTGTATTAATACATTAAACATTTTAAAAATAAAAAAAAAAACCTGTGGAAGGACTCATGAACTGAAAAGGAGAGAGGGAGAGAAAGAGAAAGAGAGAGAGAGAGAGAGAGAAATAAGAAATACACAGGACTTTGATAATGTCATCAAATTTTATTAAGAAAATAGTCCCACACTGATATGAGTCAATTCAATTCTATCCAAAGTGTTTGTGGCACATATTTAGCAAGTAGCTCCAAGGTTGCCAACTTCTAACCAGGACTGAAAGGAACTTTAAAGGAAATCTATTTCACCTCCCTGATTCCTGCATTCCCTGTATTGAATTTCCCATGAGTTACTGGATCTTCCCTATACAACTTTTATAGTAGGAAATCTCCCACTTTCCTAGGCTTTTCCATGTGAAAACTGATTCCCCTTCAAAGGACCTTTAGGGAAAGCTCTTGTGGCTGACTGACCTATACTTTCTCCAGATGCCTGTTCCTTCACCTTGGGACCTACACTCAGGTTGACTTTTGTCTTCCCTGTGTCCTCCTTTAAAGTATTCATGGGAGTGATCAAATCTGGTCCCCCTGTCTTTGTCATTGAACAAAAAGTTAATTATTTGGGGGATTGACTAGATTTCTCCAGATATCTTTACTTGAACTGTGGGTTTCAAAATTTTCTAATGTGTTATTATGGACTAATCTTACTACATGACTCTGAAAAAACTCAGAAGACATTAGGTGGACATGGTCCCTGGACACCTAGGGTAAGAATCATGGCATTTTGTAGAAGTTATTACAGAGAGCAAGAAAATTGAGTTTCCCAGGTTGAATTTTTAAAAGGAATATGTGCATTTAGTAAAAAACACAAAGACTTCTGAGTATAATGGACTTGGTTTGAAATGTTTCTACCAACTACTAGCTATATTGTTAATCTTTTGGAACCTCAGCCTGCTTTAGGTAAAATGGGGATGACGTCTGTTTTGCTGGGTTGTTTTAAGAGTTAGAAATAACCTGAGTCAAGTATCAAAAGCAGCTTGGCATGTTATAGGCAATCAATAATAAGAGCTTCTTTTATTGCTCAGGGAGTAAAAGAATAGTCCCTAGAAAATGTTGAATAATGATGCAAAAATAGGGAAAACCAGCAGAGGTAGTGTCAAGAAGAACTATTTCCACCAATCACATATGAAATGTGGCTCTTGCCTACTAACAACAGATTTAAGTCCACCATAAATCATTTCTCAGAGATTGCTCAACTGGCCTCACCAGCATCAGCAGTTTCTAACTTACAAACCTGTTCTGCTTTTAGCCACAAAAATACAAAGGTGAAAAGACCATAATTGACTTTCTGTCCCCTGAGCATCCTCAGTCCTGTAACACCGTGAATTTTGCATCAGCTTAATAACACTTGGCCAAGGGACACCCTCAGTTAGAGTGTTTATTTTTATTTTGTTGTTTTTGTTTTTTTGTTCCCCTCCCTCTCATTTCTCAGGTTAGGAGGGAATAAATTCTAAATAAAATGCTTTTAATTCAGAACATATCGAAAACTTGTGTTTCTTTATATAGTGCAGCTCAGAAGTAATTATATGGATGTTCTGGTACAGAAATACTTCTTACCCTATCAATATTCCTATTAAGAATAATAATAAAGCAGCATGTCATGAGACTATGCTGTCATGGATTTTTTACTCTTGTGTATTTTTATCTTCTCCACCCTGGATTCTTTACGCATAGCATGCTGAGTGTAACATTATTTCTGCTCTGCTAAAAGACAGTGTCAAATAAAATTAGTCCTCTCGACTCTATGCCATAACAATGTCTATAGACGTGTATTATAGTCTTTATTTAATATATTAACTATATTTGTGCATACGTGTCTTTATAAATCATAATGAAAGCCCTAATGTGTTTTGGAACCCAGCAGCATATTCACTGAAGATAAAAAGGAACTCAATTTGAAGTGTAGTCTCCCTTTAAAAAAGGGAAAGGAGGATATTATAGAGTCTTTCTTAGAAGGGATTTTACTTGAAGAAAATGGAAAGTCTATCATGGAAGAAAAAAATGTTTGTTCTTCATGAATTAGGGCACTTGGGGATGAAGCTTTTAATTCATATCCACACTCTCTTGTGTGTGAGTCAATGTGTTCGTGTGGAATGAGAATTTTTAAAATTATATTGCAAGATACAGAAAAAGAAATGGAAGAGAGAAGAAGACGTCACATTTACAAGGAAAAAAAGTTGTGTGGGCTCTTCCTTATGGGGTCAATGAGTCATCCTGTCAAAGGAGAAGGTCCTACCTGAGTGGCTTCCATGGATGCTGACCCTACCTCTGCACAAGAGAGGCAGTTGGAGCTGAAGATACTTGGAGGGACTCAAGAGAAAAAGACTCTACTCCTTAGTAAGTGTGCATGGCAAGGAACTGAGCTGGTGGGTAATCAGAACTGAACAAGTTAACAGACATAAACCCAGCACATTACACCCTCACCAGCTGAGGTGAAAAGCAGCTAATGAAAAAGGAGTCCCCCCTCACATTTCCATTCTCAGGTTGAGACCTGGTCCTCTGATATCAGAACAAGCAAGTCAATGTCCCATACAGCTGAAGCTTTGCTTTCTTAGAACTTCATCTAAAGCTCTTGCTTCTCGGCCTGATTGTACAGTAAATTAGTTGAATGAATAAGTTAAAAAACATACCCAAGCTGGGAGCCTCAGGGCAAGGCACTAAGACAGGTTGCCCACCACCCATCACCAAACCAGTCAAGGAATATCATTTCCTTTACAGAACACTTTGTTTTATAAATTGCTTTTTCCTTCCATTTTGTGATCTTGTCCAATGACAGTAACAACAATGTGAACAGAAAATGTCATTGAAATAGAGTTCTTGGGGCTTTTGGTTAAGTGGGATGGTATGAAGATATGTATTCATATTTATATAAAATTACTATAAAGACACTTCCAAGATATAATCCCACAAAGACAAAGGGAATAGGAGAGGAGGCAAAAGAGGAAGAGAGATGCTAACACATGGAAGATGGAAAATAGATGAATGAGGAGTAACTAACTTAGGAGACCAAAGAAAGCTGAACTCCAATGCATCGGGAAGGGACACCAATGAGAAGCAAATCAATTCAAGTAAAAGAATACATACCACGGGTTTCAAGATGGCGGCCTAGAGGGTGGCTGCATTTCATGTTGCTCCAGGACTCAGGATTCAAAAGAGGAGATATTGAGACACTTGGGACCAACTCAAAGCAGCCGGGTGACTCTCACCCCCTGGGGAGGCATCCCGGATGGGACGGTGGTCCCGGAACGCAGGAAACTTTGTGAAGTAGAACTGCCGGCGAGACACCCCTCCCCCCGCTGGAGCAGTGAACTCGGACAGCTGGGAGCATCGTAAAGGAGGCCGCTCGGCACAGCGCTGGGACTCGGAGCAACCACTGGGGCTCCGGCGGCTGCCCAGGGGAGGAGTGGCGAGGAGAGCTGTGTGGACTCAGGACACCGGGGCCTGCCATGAGGAGGAGGAGGAGGAGCGTGGCCACTTGGATTTGGAGTGACTGCACCAGAGCTACAGGCGGTTGCCAGAGGAGAAGCTGCGCGGCGAGCTGTTTGGACTCAGTACGACGCTTCTGAACACTGGGGCCTGCCCTGAGGACGAGGAGGAGGAAGAGGAGCGTGGCCGCTTGGATTGGGGTGACTACACCAGAGCTACAGGCGGTTGCCAGAGAAGGGGCTGCGTGGCGAGCTGTTTGGACTCAGACCCCTTCTGAACCCCGGGGCCTGCCCAGAGGAGTAGGAGGAGGAGGAGGAGGAGCGCGGCGGGTCCTTTGGACTCGCAGTGACTGCATTAGCGCTCCAGGCGGCTGCTCAGAGGAGAAGGCGAGTGGTGAGTTGTTTGGACTTAAAGTGACAGCTCCTGAACACAGGGGGGCTGCCTGGAGGAGAAGCATGGTGGGACGCTTGGTCTTGAGTGGCCGCACCAGAGCTCCGGGTGGTTGCCCAGAGGACCCGTGCTGCGGGTCACGTGGACTCAGAGCCACTCAGAGCGACCGCTGCTGAACACCCGGGGGGTTATCTGGAGAAGGAGGAGAAATGGGGAGGGTCACTTCGACTCGGAGTGATTGATTGCCCAGGGCTACAGGTGGTTGGTGGAGGTGGAGGCACGCAGTGAGTTTCTTGGACTCAAAGTGACCCCGCCGGAATACTGGGCGGCTGTCTGGAGGAAGAGGCGTGTGGCGGGTCTCTGGGATTCAGAGTGATTGTACAGGGCCCCAGGTGGCTGCTCAGAGGAGGGGCCACATAGCCAGGCGATTAGGTGCAGAGCAGGGTCCCAGGATCTAGGAGGCTTCTTGGTGGAAGAGTCACACAGAGACAGGCTTAGGGCAGAGCGAAGGTTCCAGGCCTGCGGGCAGATTCGCTGAGGAAGGGCAGCCTAAGGAGAGTCATCGGCAAAGGGTGAGGCTCCCAGGCCCAGGAGGTAGGGCCGGGCCCCTGGGAACTTTGCAGAGGAAGGCAGCCCAGCCCAGGCGGTAGCTGTAAATTGAGGGGAACCTCTAGGAGGGAACTGACCAGCGAGACCTCCCCACCAGGTGAGTCTTCCCTGCTGGGTGAGGTTTCCCCACAAGGAAGGTACAACCAGAGACTCAGGCCCAAACAGGCCTTGCCTCAGCCCACAGCCTAGGTCCCCTTTGGATGCCCATTGGTCAACAAGTGGAGGCACCTCTGCCCACTAGCAGGGATTATACCCCACCTGAAGGCCACCACTCCTAGAGAGGCAGCTTCCTTGTGGAGCACCGCATTATCAACTTCCTCCAAGACTTCAGCCTACTGAAGGCTAAGGGGGGATATATATAGAAATCTTCAGGGACATTGTAAGTCAATAGAGGAAATCTGCAATATCTCAGCGGTCCACTGACAACTGAACAATATGAGAAAACAAGGAAAGAAAATGCTGCAAACAAATCTAGATGTTACATCAATAAAACCCAATGACAGCATGGCAGAAGAAATGACAGAAAAGGAGTTCAGAATGTTCATAATTAAAATGATCAGAGAAGCAAACGATGAGATGAAAGAGCAAATGTAGGCATTGAATGATCGCACCAATCGACAGTTAAAAGAGCAAATACAGGAAGCAAAAGATCATTTCAATAAAGAGTTAGAGATATTGAAAAAAAAAAACCAAACAGAAATCCTTGACATGAAGGAAACAATAAACGAAATTAAGAACTCCATAGAAAGCATATCCAATAGGATAGAACACCTGGAAGACAGAACCTCAGACATTGAAGACAAAATATTTAACCTTGAAAACAAAGTTGAACAAACAGAGAAGATGGTAAGAAATCATGAACAGAATCTACAAGAACTATGGGATATCATGAAAAGGCCAAATTTAAGAATTATTGGGATTGAGGAAGGCCTAGAGAAACAAGCCAAAGGAATGAACAACCTATTCAATGAAATAATATCAGAAAATTTCCCAAATCGGAAGAATGAAATGGAAAATCAAGTTCAAGAGGCTTATAGGACTCCAAATACACAAAATTACAACAGACCCACACCAAGGCACATTATAATGAAAATACCGAACATACAAAATAAAGACAAAATTTTAAAGGCTGTGAGAGAAAAGAACCAAATTACATTCAGGGGGAAACCAATACGCATATCAGCAGATTTTTCAATCCAGACCCTAAAAGCTAGAAGGGCCTGGAACAACATTTTTCAAGCCCTGAAAGAAAATGGATGCCAACCAAAAATCTTATACCCAGCAAAACTTACCTTCAAATTTGACGACGAAATAAAATCCTTCCATGATAAACAAAAGCTAAAAGAATTTACAAAAAGAAAGCCAGCATTACAGAACATTCTCAGCAAACTATTCCATGAGGAAGAGATGAAAAACAAAGAAGCAAATCAGCAAAGGGAAGAATTATCCTGAAGGAATTGTTAAATAAAGGAGGAAACAAGTTGTGTCAAACAAATAAATAAATAAAATTTAAAAAATGAACCAAATGACCGGGAAACCAAATCATATCTCTATAATAACCCTGAATGTTAATGGCCTGAATTCATCAATCAAAAGACATAGACTGGCAGATTGGATTAAAAAGAAAGATCCAACAATATGTTGCCTGCAAGAGACTCACCTCATAGAAAAAGATACCCATAGACTAAAGGTGAAAGGATGGGGAAAAACATACCATGCACATGGACTCAGCAAAAAAGCTGGAGTATCCATCCTCATTTCAGATAATGTGGACTTCAAGCCAAAGTTAGTCAGAAGGGATAAAGAAGGTCATTTCATACTGCTTAAGGGAAGCATAAATCAGCAAGATATAACAATCATAAACATCTATGCCCCAAACAGTGGCTCATCCATGTATGTCAAACAAATCCTTCTCAATTTCAGAAACCAAATAGACCATAACACAATAATACTAGGTGATTTTAACACGCCTCTCTCACCACTGGACAGATCTTCCAGACAAAAATTGAACAAAGAAACTATAGATCTCAATAACACAATCAATAATTTAGACTTAACGGACATTTATAGAATATACCATCCAACCAAGAGCGAATACACTTTCTTCTCAGCAGCACATGGATCCTTCTCGAAAATAGACCATATATTATTCCACAAAGCTAATGTTAGCAAATACAAGAAGATAGAGACACTACCATGTATTCTATCAGATCATAATGGATTGAAGTTAGAAACAAATGAAAGAGTAAAACACAGAAACTATTCCAACATCTGGAGATTAAACAATATGCTATTATACGATGAATGGATAACAGAAGATATTAGGAAGGAAATTAAAAAATTCTTAGAGGTAAATGAGAACAAAGAAACATCATATCAAAATCTCTGGGACACTATGAAAGCAGTACTTAGAGGGAAATTTATTTCATGGAGCGCATTTAATAAAAGAAGTAAAACTCAACAAATAAACGACCTAACACTACAGCTCAAAGCCCTAGAAAAAGAAGAACAGAACAGCACCAAAAGTAGTAGAAGACAGGAAATAGTTAAACTCTGGAGCTGAAATCAATGAAATTGAAACAAAAAAAAAAATACAAAAAATTCACAAAATAAATAGTTGGTTCTTCGAAAAAATAACAAAATTGATAAACCTTTAGCCACACTAACAAAGAGAAGATGAGAGAAAACCCAAATCACTAAAATTCGGAATGAACAAGGAAATATCACAACAGACAGGATTGAAATACAAAACATAATTAGAAGCTATTTTGTAAATCTATACTCCAAGAAAATAGAAAATTTTGAAGGCATCAACAGGTTTCTAGAGACATATGAATTGCCTAAACTGAACGAGGAGGACATACACAATTTAAATAGACCAATTTCAAGTACTGAAATAGAAGAAGTCATCAAAAGCCTACCAACAAAGAAAAGTCCGGGACCAGATGGGTTCTCAGCCGAGTTCTACAAAACCTTTAAAGAAGAGTTCATTCCAATACTTCTCAAAGTATTCCATAAAATAGAAGAGGAGGGAACGCACCCAAACTCATTCTATGAAGCCAATATCACCCTGATACCTAAACCAGACAGAGACTCATCAAGGAAAGAAAATTTCAGACCAATATTCTTAATGAACATCGATGCAAAAATTCTCAACAAAATTTTAGCAAATCGCATACAAAAACATATTAAAAAGATAGTGCACCCTGATCAAGTTGGTTTCATCCCAGGGATGCAAGGTTGGTTCAACATCAGGAAATCAATAAACGTAATTCACCACATCAATAGACTTAAAGTCAAGAATCACATGATTATTTCAATCGATGCAGAAAAAGCATTTGATAAAATACAGCACCCCTTCATGCTCAAAACACTAGAAAAAATGGGGATAGTGGGAACATTCCTTAACATTGTAAAGGCCATTTATGCTAAGCCCATGGCTAATATCATTCTAAATGGTGAAAAACTGAAAGCATTCCCCCTAAAAACTGGAACAAGGCAGGGATGCCCTCTTTCACCACTTCTATTCAACATCGTTCTTGAGACTCTGGCCAGAGCAATTAGACAAACCAAAGAGATTAAAGGGATACGAATTGGAAAAGAAGAACTCAAACTATCCCTGTTCGCTGATGACATGATTATATATTTAGAGGAACCTGGAAATTCTACCAGAAAACTCTTAGAACTCATAAGTGAATTCAGTAAAGTAGCAGGTTACAAGATCAATGCCCATAAATCCAACGCATTTTTATACATAAGTGATGAACCTTCAGAAAGAGAAATTAGGAAAACTACCCCATTCACGATAGCATCGAATAAAATAAAATACTTGGGAATCAATCTCACAAAAGAGGTGAAAGACCTCTACAATGAGAACTATACAACACTAAAGAAAGAAATTAAAGAACACCTTAGAAGATGGAAAGATCTTCCATGTTCTTGGATAGGAAGAATTAATATTGTCAAAATGGCCATACTACCTAAAGTGCTATACAAATTCAATGCAATTCCAATTAAAATCCCAATGATGTACCTTACAGAAATAGAGCAAGCAATTATGAAATTCATCTGGAAGAATAAGAAACCCAGAATAGCTAAAGCAATCCTTAGCAGGAAGAGTGAAACAGGGGGTATTGCAATACCAGATCTTCAACTCTACTACAAAGCAATAGTAACAAAAACGGCATGGTATTGGTACCAAAATAGAAAGGTAGATCAATGGTACAGAATAGAGGACATGGACACAAACCCAAATAAATACAATTTTCTCATACTAGACAAAGGTGCCAAAAATATGCAATGGAGAAAAGATAGCATCTTCAACAAAAGGTGCTGGGAGAATTGGAAATCCATATGCAACAGAATGAAACTAAACCCATATCTCTCACCATGCATGAAACTAAACTCAAAATGGATTAAGGACCTCGGAATCTGACCAGAGACCCTGCAGATTATAGAAGAAAAAGTAGGTCCAGATCTTCAACATGTCGGCCTAGGACCAGACTTCCTTAACAGGACTCCCATAGCACAAGAAATAAAAGCAAGAATCAATAACTGGGATAGATCCAAACTAAAAAGCTTTCTCTCAGCAAAGGAAACTATCAGCAATGCGAAGAAAGAGCCTACAGAATGGGAGAATATCTTTGCCAATCATACTTCAGATAGAGCACTAATCTCCAGAATCTATAAAGAACTCAAAAAACTCCACTCCAAGAATTCAAATAATCCAGTCGACAAATGGGCTAAAGAAATGAATAGACACTTCACAGAAGAAGATCTACAAGCAGTCAACAAACATATGGAAAAATGTTCAACATCTCTAGTAATAAGAGAAATGCAAATCAAAACCACCCTAAGATTCCATCTCACCCCAATTAGAATGGCGATTATCAAGAATACGAGCAAAAACAGGTGTTGGCGAGGATGTGGGGAGAAAGGTACACTCATACATTGCTGGTGGGGCTGCAAATTAGTGCAGCCACTCTGGAAAGCAGTGTGGAGATTCCTTAGAAAACTTGGAATGGACCCTCCATTTGACCCGGCTATCCCACTCCTTGGCCTATACCCAAAGGACTTAAAATCAGCATACTACAGAGACAGAGCCACATCAATGTTCATAGCTGCTCAATTCACAATAGCCAGACTGTGGAACCAACCTAGATGCCCTTCAATTGATGAGTGGATAAAGAAACTGTGGTATATATATACAATGGAATATTACGCAGCCATAAAGAATGATAAAATTATGGCATTTGCAGGCAAATGGATGAAATTGGAGAATATCATGCTAAGTGAGATAAGCCAATCTCAAAAAGCCAAAGGACGAATGATATCGCTAATACGTGTAGGATGACACATAATGGGGGGGAGGGAAGGGTTAGTGTTAGGGTTAGAGTTAGGGTTAGGGAGGGGGGTAAGTATGGAGGAAGGAAGTACTGTATAGAGGGTAAAGAGGGGTGGGAGGGGTGGGGGGAAGGGAAAAATAACAGAATGAATCAAACAACATTACTCTATGTAAATTTATGATTACACAAATGGTATGCCTTTGTGCCATGTACAAACAGAGAAACAACATGTATCCCATTTGTTTACAATAAAAAAAAAAAAAAGAATACATACCACAAAAATCCAGGGTTGAGGTACTGACCTTCTTCCCCAGAAAACAAGAGTGAGAAATGGGACTGATAGTAGAGAAGCTACCTGACAGTTTAGGTAAGAAGGAGGTGGGTCTCCGATCTTGCCAGTCTTCCCATGCCCATGCCACAGTCCCAGCAAGGTGACACTCTTCCCTCACTCTGCTAAGAAAACAAATTTGTACTGCAGAGAAACTAAACCATGAAGTCACCAGACACAATGTTCCAGGCACAATGGAGCGTGGAGTTAAGGTGCCAGAGTGAAAAAATACAGAGAGAGGACATAAACACACAGCATAGTGAAATATGCCATTGTCCCTAGGCCTTGCTCCTAGAATATGGGCAACCAAGCCTCAAGAGCTGAGGAAAGAGTTTAGAGGTTTTATCTCTGAAGTAACTCTTAGGGAACAAAAAATGAAGTCCCCTGAAACATGACCAGGCTCCTGGCCAAACATCCACAATGATGCCTACCAATTGACAAACACTGCTCACACACAGATGTTTCAATCAGCTTTTTAGTTACTTTGTATTATGAACAAATGGATCACCAAAGACATTAGTGGAATCATTCTAACAAGAAAAGTCCACGTTTAAATAAACAGACAAAGGAAATTAAAAATGCAGGCAATGCAAGGGACAGACGAAAATTTGCAGAATATCTGTAATTATATTCCTAAAGAGTTTATTCGTGTATAGCAATTCAGTAGCATTAAAGACTTAACAGCAAAGAACACAATATTAGCCTCAGGGCAAGGCAGCATGATCAAGGATACAGGATTAAAAACAGGTCAGAAAACAACCAAAAACCACAAGGGACAAATCAGAGACCAAGAAAGAGCTTTATGTTGAAACAAAAATTTTAATAATGGAGGAGGAAATCAGCCAGAAAATAAGCCAAGATGTCAACAAAATGATGAATCAGGAAAAAAAGGACATAAAACAAACAAGGATATGATTAATAATAAAAGAAAATTTCCAAGAATTAAAGGACAAGAATTTTCAGATTAAAATGACCCAGGACATGCCTGGCCCATTGCATGAAAATGCATATGTAAGTTATTGTGGAGAGAAAAGAGAAAGAAAACAAAACAAAAAGAAAGGAAATAAGTTTTTAAGAGGATACATTCAAAAGACCAGAAATGGAAAAGATATCAGGGTACCATATAAAGACTGAGTGCTGGGGTGCAATGGCTTTTCAATACTGAGAAAAAGAATTATAAACCCCAAATTCTATCTTCTGCAGAATGTGGATCAGGGATGGCAGGTGGAATAAAGACATTTTTATTCAGCAGGATCTCAGAAATTTACCTCCCAGGCTCCTGGATGCTCTTCCTCAGAGAGGAAGACATGGGTTCACGGAAACAAGACTCTTGTATCATAGCAAGAGTCCATATTTCACAAATATATATATAATTCATCCATCAATGATAAAAGTGTTTTTAAGGAGTTTTTATACCTTAAAAATATTCACTGCATATTAGCATTACCTAATGTTTGGCCTCCACCATCCTTTTGCCAGTTCTACTTTCATTGTTCTGGGAAGGACTCTGGCCAGCAGTATAATATCCAATTAGAAGCTGAATTTTTGTCCGTTTATCACGATACTGATGAGTGACAAAACCTAGTATTTAGTTTTTTCCTTCTACTAATTTCTAGCTCCATATTTCCAAATGCCATCTGAGAGGTCTTGATAGGGTAGGGATTATGAGTGTTGGCTTTCGTACTGTGATGGAATCTTGCTTTGGTACCCGTTAATTGTGAATTTGTGTGCCAATTATTCTCCTTAAGCATTGATTTTTCTTGTATGCAGAATGGAATTAATAATTTCTATTCAAACAGTAGTGAGAATGGAATAAAATAATATTTATAAAGCACCTACTGTTGTATGTAGAAAATGCTTTCAATATGGAATTTTTTATTGCTCTTATAAACACTTCTTAGGTTATTTAATCTTAGTTCATTGAAAATAAATTTGTAAAAAAATCTTCACTGAACATTGTTTTCAACAATAAAAACACTAAGCATTGAACGATGAAGAATGGTCAAGTAAAATGTGATGTATCATGTGATAACATATTATGAAATGAGGCCTCTGAAAATTAGGATGTGGTAAACATCTATTTGTGGTGAAAACGTGTGATATATTGTGAAATGAAAAGCAAGTTCTGTTTCCAGTTACATAAAAATAAAGAAACAAACAAAAGTCTCTTTCTATGCAGGTACTTACTGTCAAATAGCAAAATTATATCAATGCTAGTAGTTAGGAGATAGGAATCCAGATGATGTTTATTTTTGCATTTCTTCTGTATCTTCCACATTGCTTGGGTGAAACATTTACTCTTTATTTGGAAAAATGTTAGCAAAAATAGAACACTGAATTGATGTCATGATCTTTTTGCTCCAATTTACTTGTTCTCGAGTTCAGGTGGTGAAACCCTCCACTTGGTCCTGTAAACCAGAAACCGGAATGCACCTCTGTGTCTTTCACAGGCCATTGCTCCATCTGTGGGTCTCTGTGATTTGTCTCCTGTCTGGTGTCTCTTCTTTATTCTTCCCACCACTGTCTTCCTTTGAGCCCTGACGACTTGTCACCTGATGGCATGGGAACTTCTCAAAGTACTTTCCTCTAACCAATCTTTTCTCATGCTGTTTCATTCTCTGTCACATCTATTCCCTAAATGTCAAATCTGATCATATATTACCTTTGTTATGAACTTTTATTGATTCCTGTTGCTCACTAACATACAAACATCAAAGCATGTTAAACTCTTCCTTAGCTGGGTATAATTTTAATGTCAGTATTCTGACTTGCAATGATCTATCCTATTCTTATGCTAAATCCTAAAATGTGTGATTCCTTGGGATAACACATTGCTATGATTTATACTTTTGTCTCTGTGTGGAATAAACCCTGGTCCCCTTGGTGACCTGGCCACAGCCTCCTTATCCTTCTGCATACAGCCTTCCCTGATCTAGGGAAAGGAAAGCTTGCTTTCTTGTCTTCCAATGCCACTCCTGGCTCTTGAGTTATTGTTAGTTTGACCTTCTTACTACCTTGCTTTATAACAAACTAGAAATCTTGGTTAATATTATTCATATATATTCATTCAATAAAGGATAGTTTAGAGTGTTCACATTATGATAGGCACTGTGCAAGATGGTAAGATGAAAGCTATGAGCAGCTTATGTTAGCTGTCAACATGGGACCAACATCTGGAGAGGAGGGAAGGAAGATGAGCAAGTGGCAATTGTGATACATGCCATCACACAGGTCAATAGAGGGAAGTACTGGGGTGCAGCTGTGAAAGGCTACTTTACATAGGGGGTGGACCTCTCTGAGGAGGCGACATCTGAGATGAAATCTGAAAGACTAGATTGGGTGAACTATTTGAAGAGCTAACAGAAGATTAATTCAGGCGAAATAAGAAAGGCTATTACAATTTGGATATGAGGTGTCCCCCAAAAGCTCCTGTGTTAAGACAGGAATATTCAGAGGTGAAATGATCTGATTATGAGAGTTGTTACCTAATCAGTCCATCCTATGTTTTTGAATGGACTACTGGTCAGTGTAGGTAAGTGGGGCTTGGCTTGAAGAGGTAGGTCACTGGGGGAGTGATTGGATGAGATCAACTTTCCTGATTCCCTTTCCCTCTCTCTGTCTCCTTGCTACCATGAAAAAAGCAGAATTCCTCCACTCTACCCTTCTGCCATAATATTCTGCCTCGTCTCAGGTCCAGAGCAATGGAGTCAGCTGGCCAAGGACTGAATCTCACAAATTGTGAGTCCAAAATAAACTTTTGTTCCTCTAAGTTGTTCTTGTCAGGTATTTTGATCACAACAATAAAAAGCTGACTTACTAAGGGCTAAGCCTTGTTACTAGAAAAAAGCATGATGGATTCTTGAAAGAGTAATGTTGGTGCATTAGCAGTTCATTGAAGAGTAGAATGTGGAAAGATACGGAAATGAAGAAGGAGGCTGTGAAGGCCACAGAAAGATTTTGATTTTATTTATGAGGAATTAGAAGTAATTAAAAGAATTTTAAGTGAAAGTAGCTTTTTATTTTAAATAGTGCTGGGGATGGAACCCAGATCATCACATATGCTGGGCAAATTCCCATTCCAAGATCAAGAGTATGAGTTTTAATTTTTTTAAATTTAAAAACATTACCCCAGTTTTTTGAAAAGAAAGATGTTATGGTAGTTTGGATCATGAATGTCGCCCAAAGGCCCATGTGTTGAAGACTTAGTCTCCAGATGCTAGCACTGTGGGGGATGTGGTGGATCTTTTTGGAGGTGTGTCTTAGCAGAAGAAAATTAGGATACTGGGGACATGCTCTTGAAGGGATATTGGGACCCCAATTCCTCCCCCTCTCTCTTTACTTCCTGGCCACAAGGAAGTTAATAGACCCTGCCATAATGTTCTGCTTTACTATAGGCCAAAAAGTAACAACAGGAGCAAGTGATCCCAGGATAAAACCTCTGAAATCATGAATCGAAATAGATCTGTTCTCTTCAAAGTTGATTTTCTTAGGTATTTTGTCACAGTAATGGACACAATAATGGAAAACTGACTAACACATAAGGACAGGAAAGGCCATAAGTACAACAAACAAAACAGGAAGACTTTTCTGTAACCCTGTTGACAAAAATCAATACCCTAGATTAGGGAAATGACCTTGAAGAACTGGGGAGACTTAAAAGGATTTGTAATATTTCTTGAAATAGAAACAATGAGACCTACTAGCAAAGCAAATGAGGGATAAGGCTCCTAATCTTTGGCTTCAGATGGTGGCCAGTGGAACTGCTGCTAATCCAAGGAGGATAGAGTTGCATTCTACAGTTAATTTGCTTTCAATGTGACTAATCAAGAACATCAGTCTGTGCCTTTCTGGTAAGGCCCCCAAAGTCTGTCTGAGGATCTTTAACCTATAAACATAGCCTTGGATAGCCATGCCTGGACAATTCCCTGATTGTTGCCTATTATTCCCTTTCCCAGGCCCCAGTTTCTGTTGTGTACCTGGTTTGACTTCAGTCATTGTCACTCTCCCTCATCACTGTATCCTCAGCATCTTGCACAAAGTACGATACATCAGGTGTTCTTGATTGTTTGCTGAATTAACACATGTATGAGTAAATCTGTTGCCAATAAACTCATTAAGGTTTATTTCACAGTGACAGTTTGGTTCTTCACAACCATGACTTTTGCTAAGCTTATATATCTCCAAATAATTGTTAAGGAGAAGTTTCTCAACTCGATGTACCCAAATGATGCAGATATAATTATTGATGAATCCCAGTTAAGTAGCTCAGAAAATGATGATTACATATCTTGTCACCAAAGGGAAACCATACTTGTTTGGATTACTTAGGTTAATACATTTCCATTTATGCTATCAGATGTACTTTCTTACCTCTGCACTTATTAACTCAAAGTAGGGCAAATATTATTCTTCCTGGCTCGAAAAAAAGCCATGAGAATTTGTCTCATGGAACCACTTTGATGTGTGGACAAAAACCAGGAATGCAAGCCACACCTTCTGATTTTATGTCTGTGCTGTGTGCAGGTTTTCTCCTACTTGGGCAAAGGCAATGAACTGATCTGACAGTCTTATCACCTTGGGAAATTGACCTGTCTTTAAACAGCTTAAGACCAATACTTTTGTGAGACTTCTTGTTCTTGCTTAGGTCATCAGTCATTTCCTTACATAGAATAACAACATTTTTAAAGTCACATTTTAAATACAAAATTATTCCATTTTTTAAGTCACTGTGCATATTGCTAGAAGACTGATTTAAGAAGGTGAACAGCTCACTTTGCTGCTTTGGACCCTGAATTTTCATACCATTCTAGTCTTTCTGCTCTTTTTCTGTACGTTCTTTGGCTGGTGGTTCCATATTATGAGCAACAGTGTTGAACTCCGGCAACAGGTAATACTACATCACTGTAAAACAAACACACATCTGCACATCCATAATCATTACCAGCTGGGTTTTTTGAGAGTCACCAGTAACGAGAGACAATCATATAACACCAAAGAGGGAAAGAAATGACTCTAATGCCCAAGCCTGCAGGATGAACCCCTAGACAAGGGAGTCCATGGGGCTGGATTTATTTTTAATCCTTTTGACTGTTTTATAGGTTACAGATTTAGCACTCAACCTCATTCTGCTTTATTTTCTTCATGTTAACTCCCATGATACTATTTATTAAGAGAGATGTCAGGGAGCTGCCTGTCTCCTTCAAAGAGAATAAATACATTTCAGAAAGGACCATGTGCACAGAAATAGCCAAACAAAGCTCATTCCTTCTATCTGAAATAATCATGCTATTCATTAGCAATCGTAATTGTACTTTCTACAAGTCAGACTATAAAATACCAGTGTCAGATGAAGTTTGTAACAGAGACTACAGGAAAGCATATTAATTTTAGATGAGTGAGCTTGAGGTCACATCCTTTTCCAATGAGAAATGAGGTAGAGATACTATCAAGTCTTGATGAGTTTTTAGCAGTGCAGATCATGACCTGATGCAATGTGAAGTCAATCTTCAAAATTCACTGTGGTCTGATTTTACTTGTCCTCAAGGATAGTCATTAGCCTGAGCTCACACTGTTGGAATTTGGTTTTAAGGATAGGGCAAAGTTTCCTTGCCATAATTGCTTCCATCTGCTACACTAACACATGTGTTCCTGCAATAAAATTTTCTAAAACTCTCCAAACTCCACATGCCTCCTTGGACTGGGCTCTTGCTGTACTGATGTTTCACCTGCATTCCGTCTGGGTGGGAATCTGTCTTGCAGCTGGCTGTTGCTTTGAGGGTGGGGGTAGCTGGGGGAAGATCGGCATTTGCTATAAGACTCCAGTGGCAAATTGAACACAGACATTTGCCTTAGGCACCAAAAATTGTGGTCACATGTGTTACATCACCCACCCTTCTCATGTCTCAGCTCATTCCAGGGAATTCTTCTTTAATCCATTTTATTTATTCATTTTATATGACACACAAATAATACGTAAATATATTCTTATTAAGAAATGCTTCTATTGGAATAGAAAAAAGAAAAAGTTCTCCTTGAGCACACTTTTCCTCTCTACATCCAGATTTAAAAAAATAGACATTTTCTAGGGAGTTGGAATTTCCTTTCCCTAAAAAACAAGTTTATTTCATATTCTCTATTTGAACACATATCCGAAGACTTCCAAAACATCTCCAAATAGAAGAAACCAAAGGAAAATAACTTCAGGAACACACCCTTAATGACAAAATGAAAATACTCCATGAGAAGTCTAACTGCACATTTGTGACTGTGCATGCATGTGGGAGGGTGTTATTGAATTGATTTGATGAGTCTAAAAAGTTCAGTTTGAAGATATTTGTATGAAGATATTGAACCTCAAATCACTTGAAGTATAAGCTAATTCTCATGTATGGCAATGCAGTGTGTATCAGCGATGTGCACACTTGCCTGGTCTCAGGCTTTGGAGCAGAGCCTCTCTGTGAGTCTGGACCTGATATGCATCTCTGGGCAGAGCAAGCTAAGTGTGGTTTCCTTGACCAGGAGGCTGCCAAGGATGCTGCTGGGAGATCAGCAATGTGCATGTTATTACTTCATTTAGTGACTAAAATCATAGTTATTTGTTGCAGGACTTTCTTTAGACATTGCTCATGACTTGGTGCATATGTGTGTGTGTGTGTGTGTGTGTGTGTGTGTGTGTGTACAAAACATATAATATATGTAATTATATAAGTTTATATGATCCAAACTTCATTTTTAATTAGTTAATATGTTACACAGAGTTTTTCACACACTTACCATGGGTGAGTTAATGTGCACTCCATTTATTCCCTGTGTGCACTGACATTCCTTGAGAAAGATGAACAGTTCAATGTCCAGAGTTGGTCCTTTAGGTTGTTAGATGTATTTACCTCTTCTGATGCATGTTTTGTCCAAGAGATACCATTCACTTGAAAATTAAATATCTGTGTTCCCTGGAAGACTGTTTACGATAGATGAGGAGGACACAGAAGGAGAGAGTAAGGCCACGCAGTTTTCAAGACTCAGAGGAGAACACAGAAAGACTAAGAATCATGTACTGAAGAATATCAGAGGTCATCTAATCCAGCCCTTGGACATCACTCCTTACCTCAGACAGGATCACTTCTAAACCACAGAAGACATGTGCCTGTCAACCCACACCGAAGTGTCATTAGCTCATTCGGAAGCCAATAACCCCGCTTCCCAGAAAGTGCGTGCATGCTCTCCACTGCCATCTCTGACTTCAGGGAAATGAAATTGTGCTAGCATCTACCCAGATAGCATCTCAGGCTTCAGGACCTTCTACAATTAAAGGGTCTTTGTTTGTTTGGGTTTTTTGTTTGTTTGTTTGTTGTTTGTTTGTTTTTTAGATTTTATTGTGTAACAGAGGATGTGTATATATAACATGTTTGGATAAGCAAGTAAAATAATAAAATAGATGGACATAAATCCACTGATTTACAAATTAGTTCCATTGTAGCCACCTACATATATTTTTCTGAGTTGTTTTTCTTTCCAATTATTCTGAATTTTAGATTTAGCATTCTTTGATTTTTTCCTTCCTTTTTGAAGTTTTACCATGTAAATATATATAATATAAAATGTATATTACTTGGTTTTGTTTATTGGCTTAGTTTTATAAAAAATTATATTGTGATTATTAACCCATACCTTGATTTTATCCTTCAAAGTAATATTTCTAAAATTGATTCATATTGTAATCCTACAATCATTTTCATTATTATATGGTATTATATTATTATATTATAATATATCATATCATACCATATAATATATTATATTATTATATGATATTCCTTTGTCAATTATATTGCAATCTAATTATCTGTTTTATCTTGATGGACATTTCAGTTTGGGGTGAGATTTTTTTGCTGTTATAAACTACATCGTTATGAAAGATTTTGAATGTTTTTGTACCTATTTCCAGGGGAATACAGGTGTTTCTCTATAGCAACATTTTCAAAGCATGGGATAAAAGTCATTATTGAATCATGAAATACATTTAAGAAGCCTTGACCAGAAATTGCTAAATGAAGTCACTGAATAGGAGGTCAGAAAAATAATATTTATATAAATTTTTATTTTATGTACATATGCTATAAATTTACTGGGTACCAAAGTTGAAGATAACATTAAGTTGTTATCTAAAGGGTTGTAATGATTTACATCCTTAAAAGAGTGCATTTTGTTTTCTTTTTATCCATATCATTGCCAATGCTTCATATTACCAGATCTGAATCTTTTGCTTTTCTACTATGAAATACTATTGTGTTAATTTTCATTTCCTGGATTACTGATAATATTGCACACTTTTTTGATGCTTATTTATTACACATATTCTGTAAGGTAGTTTCTATGTATTTTTCTGATTCTACATTAGTTTCTTATTGTTTTCTTATTGTCTTGATTCAAGTACTTTATATGCTATAGGTGCTAATAATTTGTTGACTGACAAACATCTTCCATTTTGTGACTTTTTTTCATTTTGTTATAAAATATTTCTTTTGATAAACAAAATTTTTTATTTTGAGGCTATCTTTTTTTTTAATTTATGGTTAGTGCTTTGGGATCTTCTTCAATAAACATTTTATCACTCAAGGACATAAAGTATATTCATAATTATTTTTCAAATGATTTAAAGGATTTAACTTAGAATATGATGTGAAGTGGGATCAAAGATATTTCACTTCATAAGGATATTGAATAGTCCTTATGCCATTTTTATATAGATTATTCTTCTTTCAAGATCTGCAAGGCCACTTATTTTACATAACTAGTTTCCACATAAGTAAGGATCTTTCTGGGTTCTTTGTTCTATTCTATGGATTATTTTGCTTATCCCCTAGTCGTATACACAATACTGTCTTAGTAACTGGAGTCCAGTGTATCTTTATTAGGGAACTTTGAAGTTTTGGGCAGTGTAACATGGGACATAGTTATAGGACTTTCTCTCCACTGCAAGATGCTGATCTTTGACCTGTAGAATTCCCTAGTCATTACACCATTAAAATCACCTATTAGTATTTTTTTTACAAAAATAATGATCAAACTGAAAAAAAATCAAGAAAATAATCTCATTTACAATCATGTAAAATATGTAGAAATAAACTTAACCAAGTAAGTGGAAACAACCATGAAAGAAATTAAAAAGGCACACAAATAAATATAATAATATCCCATGTTCAGGATTTGGAATAATTAAAATTGCTAATATATCCATATTACCCAAAATAAAACACAAACTCGACATAATCTATATAGAAATCTCAATGGCATTTTTCACAGAAATAGAAAAAGCAATCCTAAAATTTCTGTGGAATCACCTAACTTTTGGTGGCTGTCGCTAATGGCATTTGGCATTCTTTGCTTCTGTCTTCACATGGTCTTCCCCTTTCTTCATTTCTCTGATCTTCTCTCTTGATTTATAAGGACATCAGCAATTATATTTGAGTCTCAACCTAAATCCAGAGGGCTCTTATTATTGAGATTCTTAAATTAATTACAACTGCAAAGACTCAATTTTCAAATATGGTTACATTTATAGGTGGAGGGATTAGAACTTAGACATTTTTTTTAGGGAGTTATAATTCAACCCACTACAGATTTCTATAAAAATATTAGAAATAGACTAACATGTTCAAGTATTTTAGTTCTTGTTTTTACAGACTGTATATTTAGGTTGATTGTCATTTAGACAGACTATGTTTGTTTGGGTTGCATTTTCCAATTTATTGGATCACTTCTGTTTCCTCTGGTGTCTTCTTCTTCTTCTTCTTTTTTTTTTTTTTTTCTTTTCTTTCAAAACATCTTGCAGAAGTTTCTTTATTAAAGCACTTTTGGGGGCAAATGCTCATGCTTTTTTTTCCCCTTGAAATTATCTTCATTTATTTTCATTAAAAAAATTAATTAAGGTAGGTACAACATTTTTAGATTGACAGCTATTTTCTCAAGGTAGGTACGACATTTTAGATTGACAGGTATTTTCTCTTTGTGCCTTAAAAATATCATCCTGGCTTATTTGTTTGTTTGATATTTCTTCCATTGTTACTTTTAAAAAGATATGTATTAGTCTAATTGTGTTTACTTTGTAAATTTATTTTTGGACGGTTTTAAGGAACATTTCTTTGTGTTCAGTGTTCTGAAATTTCATTGCAATGTGAATTTAATTTATTCTGTTTTTGTGTATTTTGGTTTCTGTGGATTCATGTTTCACTGTTCTAGAAAATTATCACCATTATCACTCTGACTGTTGTTTCCCATTTAATTTTATTTTCTCATTTCGACACAGATTGTTTCTCATTCTTTTCTCCATGTCCTTTGAACTTTCATTTTTCCATGTCCTATTTCTGTGCATCATTCTGTTTATCTTTCTTAACTATTTGTTTTATATATTAACTGCTTTTATTTTATTTTCATTGTCTTATTTTCCATAGTATCCATAATTTCTAAGAATCTTATTTTTTTTAATTAGCTAGGTTATATTTGAGAATGTTCCTTATTTTTACATTATATTTTTATTGTTAACATTCCTTTTACATAGTTATACTGAATATGACATTTTCAATATCTGAAGTGATTGGGAAATCTAGTCTGCTATTTGTTCTTTCTGTTAATTTTTACTGACTGTAGTTTGCTTCCCTGTATCATTGTTTTGTTTTTTAATAGTGAACACATGTAACTTTAAGTTTCTTCTGTTTTCTAGGAATTAACTTGCTCTCTCTATGTGTATGAGTGCATGTATAACATACACACACACATGCACTCACACATGCACATATACACACACATTCAAACACATACCCATATACACATTTACATGCTTACCAACACATACACACAAACACACATACATTCACGCACACATAACTTAGGTTCCAAGGACCTAATCTAGAATGCTTCTAAGTTGGGAGAATTTGTGTTTCCTTCAGTTGTGGTGTGAGGGCTGCCACCAGCCTACAAACCATCTTAGTCCTTTTGTTCATCTCAGGTTCAGTTTCCCTCGGTCATGGAGCCCTGGATTCATTTATGATTCTAGCTGCCATCTGAATTTTTCCCTGGGAGCACACTGCTTTTGTATTACTATCCATTGCTTTCCTTGACTCCTGTTTTAAGTTTATTGTTGTTTTAAAATTGTGTTTGTTATCAATTATTGTGAGAGGTGCTTAGAGGTCTAGTCTTCTATATAAACAAAGTGTAAGTTTGAACTGTCTTTCTGTCATTTCACCATTGCTATCTTTCTTCTTGGACATTTAGTATAAGCAGAAATATGGGCCATGTTTCTCTTCACCTTTCATTTTACACAGCATAGCAATAATTCAGAGTTGAACCTTATTTACTTCAGTAAGCATCAGTTTGTAAAACTGTTAGAAGCCATTTAAAATGTGGCTATCAGATTTCGATTTGTATTCTAAATTTATAGGTCTGCTCTATTTATTCATCATCAGCTATAACTCCTTCTTCAAATTCCTTTTTAAAAGTAAAGATACGACTATTGTTGTACCCCATTTGTGTATAATGAATCAAAATTTTAAAAGGTAAAGATATGGTTTCTTAGGACAGCCTTAAAGTCTTCTTAGAAATCATATTATTCCTAAAACAGATTTTGTCAAGTTAAGCAGATCAGAACATACGGATTAAACATTCATTAAAACACACACAAGTTGAGAAGTGATAGAAATCTGTGTTTGGCAAAACCCATTTGGCAACTATCCAAAACCAAAACATTTAAAAAATAGTATTTAATAATTTTCTAAACCTAAAACATGACCAGGTTTTTTGATACCTAGGAATTATATTCTCTGATGTAATTGTTTGTGGCAGAATTACTTTTACTAATTATAAATATGCATTTTATGAATAGTAATAATAAAATCCTGTCTTCTTGCATTGAATCTTTCAATACTTAAAAACTCCTAATGAGCAGAATCAAAAAAGGCATAAAATCTAAAGTAGCTCTTTATTTTGTACATAGAAGACACGCCTGTGTACAATGGCAAGCGAGCACGTATGCAAACAACTCTGCAATGATCAAATTCAAAATTTAATTGGTATTGTTTATTCTACAATTAATTGACCAAAAAGACCAGGGAGCATTTGAAAAAAGACCTTTGATTATCACTTTAACTTTAGTGAAGTAATCATTGTCTTCTTGGTTCTTGGATTCAAGCCATTATTTCCACATTCATGTGAATCAACAGTACCAATTGCAAATGGGGCTATTAGACCATGTGAGATTAGTTTGATTGAGAAAATTAGGTCTACTTACTGAGCGCTTAATGTGGCTGTGCTAAAACTTGTTCAGGTTCCCCAGGGTATTCACTTTCCTTTGACTCTGATGTTGTGATCAAGATTGTTCACATCTAGCATGTTGATGGAGAATTATGATTTTCCAAAAAGGAGAGAAGTTCTTAGTTCTCCACCCATCCAATCATTTGCAATGTGCACCCAGTCATCTGCAAATTGAATTTATGCATATAACCACTTACTAAATTCTTTAGCAGGATCATCAGAAGACACATTTTTTTAACACAAAGAGCCATCTTTGAATGAACATTTATTACATACAAAAGTTGTTATACACACTGTGTCCCCTTACAGCAATCCATGAACAATATTATCCCTATTTTACAGAACAAGCAAACTTAAGTTAGCTCCGGTAGGTTAGTTACGATGGGGATTCAATCTCCAAAGCAGAAAGACCTACCTTTCTTCTTAATGAGGAGGTGAACCTTACTGTATGTCTTCTCTCAAACCACTTCTTTTGTTTATAGACCATCCACTCTTCAGACTCCAGAACCAAGGTAGCCAGCCTAATAGCCTGGGTAGGATATAGCAATTAGAATACTTACAGGCAATCTGAGAGTAATTTTTTCAGGGATACATCCTTGATTCATAATGAAATTAGTTTCATAGAGAGAAATGGAATTTGTCTGTTGTCCCCGACACCCCTCCTCCAACCCTGGGCGTGCAGGGATGTATACCTTTTGGACCATGCTTCACTTTGCCTTCTAGAATGGGTCCAGGTCTCCCAACAAACCACCAAGCTACTGGTGCATGCCAAGAAATAGACCAAAGTTAGGACTCAGTGCTGAGTTAAGCTTCAATCTCCAGCCTTTCCAAAGGGAGGAAGTGCTGCAGTCTCCAGTGCTGCTTGGCTCTCTTCCTCACACCACTTCATTACACCAGTGTGCCAGGAGCTGAACACAGTGCCATGGAAGTTTGTTCTAATTCTCTCCTGGTTTATGCAAGCAATTCTGAAAACTTTTTAATAGATTGTACTTGAAGATTTGAGCTCTGTTTCTTAGAGTATACAGTAAGTGTGAAATTATTCTTTCCAAGCATCTGCTATTACCCTTTAATTACATATCTGTGCAATAATAATTTGTATATTTTCATGAAAACGACTAAGCTGATTTGTAATTTGGGTCCAGATGTGTGTGCTGTAACTGTCCTTGGTCCTTAAAATCTTAGCCAGAGAAAGACACTAGTAGGCCCATTGAGCACAACAGAAAATGGTCATCTCTGTGAAGACAGGAGCTGCTAAAGCAGTGATCTCAGGGCTTTGTACTTACTGGCATTCAAAAAGAGGAAGTTGCTTTTGTTTTATCTCAAGTTGTATGTATAGACTTTATGCATGAAGCCACCCAATTAAGTACTTTTGGTGAAATGTGTTAGTGATTTCAGTCACATAGCAGGATGCCAAACACACATTTAGAATATTATGTGCTATTTGTATTCATTGATAGTAGCATTCAATCCCATACAGAGATGCTAGTTTTCTTTTTTTATTTTAACATTTTTTATTTGTTCTAATTAGTTATACATGACAGTAGAATGCATTCCGACACATCATATATGAATGGAGTACCACTTCTCATTCGCCTGGTTTTACACAATGTAGAGTAACTCAGGTCACGTAATCATATGTGCACATAGGGTAATAATGTCCTATTTATTCTACTTTAATTCCTATCCCTATACCCTCTCCCTTCTTTCACTTCCCTCTGTCTATTTCAAAATAACTCTATTCTTTCCACAACCCCTGCATTGTGAATTAGTATTATCAGAGAAAACATTCAACCTTTAGTTCTTTGGGAATAGCTTATTTTTCTTAGCATAATATTTTCCAGTTCCAACTATTTACTTGCCAATGGCATAATTTCATTCTTCTTTAAGGCTGGGTAATATTCTATTTTGTATATGTACTACAGTTTCTTTATCCAGTCATCTTTTGAAAGGCTCTTAGCTTGGTTCCATAGTTTAGCTATTATGAATTGAGCTGCTATAAACATTGATGTGCAGAGCTGCTAGTTTTCTTAAAGTCATTACAATTGTGTTGTGGATATTTGTTTGGGCACGGGACCTGATGCAGAACAATAGCTAGAAAATCCTACTTTCTCTATCCTTTTAAAATCATGCTAAAGGGAATTTGAATACTATCACCTGAGAAAAATAGAGAATAATGTTGAATCTGTAACTACCTCATTTTAAGTCAAAATAGAATTTCTTCTTCGGAAAGTTCTAGAGGAAAAGCAACACATCTTTAGGTATTACAAGTGCGTTTATTCCATTTGTTAATCCTCAAATATCAACGGATGGTGTTGAAAAATTTTACAGCATATAATGAATAGCTAAATTTCTCACAGTGTACAAAAATAACATAATAAATCATCCAATTAATTGCAATTTTTTTGTTTGATTCATTCTGTTATTTTTTTCCCTTCCCCCCACCCCTCCCACCCCTCTTTGCCCTCTATACAGGTCTTCCTTCTTCCATTCTTGCTCCCCTCCCTAACCCTAACTCTAACCCTAACACTAACCCCTCCCACCCCTCATTATGTGTCATCATCCACTTATCAGCGAGATCATTCGTCCTTTGGTTTTTTGAGATTGGCTTATCTCACTTAGCATGATATTCTCCAATTTCATCCATTTGCCTGCAAATGCCATAATTCTATCATTCTTTATGGCTGAGTAATATTCCATTGTGTGTGTGTGTGTGTGTGTGTGTGTGTGTGTGTGTGTGTGTGTATCACAGTTTCTTTATCCATTCATCAATTGAAGGACATCTAGGTTGATTCCACAGTCTGGCTATTGTGAATTGAGCAGCTATGAACATTGATGTGGCTGTATCTCTGCAGTATGCTGATTTTAAGTCCTTTGGGTATAGGCCAAGGAGTGGGATAGCTAGGTCAAATGGTGGTTCCATTCCAAGTTTTCTAAGGAATCTCCACACTGCTTTCCAGAGTGGCTGCACTAATTTGCAGCCCCACCAGCAATTTATGAGTGTACCTTTCTCCCCACATCCTTGCCAACACCTGTTGTTGCTTGTATTCTTGATAATCGTCATTCTAATTGGGGTGAGATGGAATCTTAGAGTGGTTTTGATTTGCATTTCTCTTATTACTAGAGATGTTGAACATTTTTCCATGTTTGTTGATTGCTTGTAGATCTTCTTCTGTAAAGTGTCTGTTCATTTCCTTAGCCCATTTGTCGATTGCGTTATTTGTATTCTTGGTGTAGAGTTTTTTTGAGTTCTTTATAGATTCTGGAGATTAGTGCTCTATCTGAAGTATGATTGGCAAAGATTTTCTCCCACTCTGTCGGCTCTCTCTTCACATTGCTGATAGTTTCCTCTGCTGAGAGAAAGCTTTTTAGTTTGAATCTATCCCAGTTATTGATTCTTGCTTTTATTTCTTGTGCTATGGGAGTCCTAACATTATATACTTTGTATGAAAATGTGAAATTTTCATTTATGTGAAGTTAAAGTGAGTTCTAATTGATCACTAATAACATTTCTTTTTTTACAAATTCAGGTATTAGGTTTCAACGCAAAGGCAGATGTAGATGTGGTCCTCCTGCACTCTTTCAAGTATGGATTGAGAATTCTACCCTTGCTCTCTCAGATATGCTTTAGAGAGAAGTGTCACACTTGCAGTCTCATCTCTTCCTTAGTCACACTTGCTCCAACTTTAATTTCTGGATCATGTGACAGCATATGCTTTCTTCTTCTGCTCTCCAGGGTTCTCTTGCTTGTAGAAAAGAAAACTCACTGTCTTGGTTCCATGCATCTTTCTGATTCACATAGGCTGGTATAAGTTACAAGGCCAAAAGATCGTCAGCTCCTCCCAAGTTCAGGTAGATGGGAATTTGCTCCCCACTCCAAGAGTGTGTAAAACCACACAGTGATCTAATAATGATCCCTTTCTAGTCAGGAGAGAGTTATTTTCTTTCCCTTCACATTTCTTTTCCCTCAGACCCCATTCCTCCAAAGCTGAGAGCTCGCATAAAACTTAATTGACATTGAAATGTTTCAGATCACTTTCAACCTTTCTAGCAGAATTTTGGTTCCTTTGTAAACTTATTTCTTTCTTTAAAGAACTGTGTGACTTTTCCAGAGAGTTTAAAAATACAATTCAAACCAAATAATACTCAATGTTAAAATAGAAGTGACTAGCTTTTTCTTTACAGAAATAAACCCTTTGTAGATGCCAGTTTCTAAACTGACATGTGAAATTGAGAAATCTTGCACTTTAGATATATATTAAGTGGGCCGTTTTCTGAATATTTGTCATTTTGATATTAAAATATGAGAGATGTCTACCTGCCTGCCAGTCAGTCAGGGGAATGAGTCAGCTTGGCTCATGTTTTGTCTGGTCTTGTGGCTTTGGCAGTGCTAATGGGCACAGCAGATTTTCTTAGACAAATATCCTGGTGTCCAAATAATAATATAGCTGAGAAACTGCCTCTTCTCACAAATACCAATATCATCCCTCTCCTCGTTGGAAGTATCCCTGCATTATAGAGGAAAGAGAACCCATGAGGAAGCCCTCCTGCCTTTCATCAAAGGCCAAACCTTCCACCTTTATTTTGGATTTTGAATCCCATCCACTCATACTTTCTCGAATAACTTTGTTCATGCTACTATTATCCATACCCCTCTGGACCACTAATTGTCTGTCTTTACATAATCATTTGCATTACACAATACTAGTCCCTGGATAGAACCCTTTTCAAGGTTATAAGCATGGGGTCAGATCCAATAAGCTCTGAATTTTCATAAACTCCACCTGCTTCTCAGTAGTATTCACCATGGCAGAATCTCCCTTTTGCCTTTTCAACTTTCTTTTTTTTTTTTTTTTTCTTCTTTTTTTTTTTTTTATTGTAAACAAATGGGATACATGTTGTTTCTCTGTTTGTACATGGCACAAAGGCATACCATTTGTGTAATCATAAATTTACATAGAGTAATGTTGTTTGATTCATTCTGTTATTTTTTCCCTTCCTCCCACCCCTCCCACCCCTCTTTACCCTCTATACAGTACTTCCTTCCTCCATACTTGCCCCCCTCCCTAACCCTAACTCTAACCCTAACACTAACCCTTCCCTCCCCCCCATTATGTGTCATCCTCCACTTATTAGTGATATCATTCGTCCTTTGGCTTTTTGAGATTGGCTTATCTCACTTAGCATGATATTCTCCAATTTCATCCATTTGCCTGCAAATGCCATAATTTTATCATTCTTTATGGCTGAGTAATATTCCATTGTATATATATACCATAGTTTCTTTATCCACTCATCAATTGAAGGGCATCTAGGTTGGTTCCACAGTCTGGCTATTGTGAATTGAGCAGCTATGAACATTGATGTGGCTGTATCTCTGTAGTATGCAGATTTTAAGTCCTTTGGGTATAGGCCAAGGAGTGGGATAGCTGGGTCAAATGGAGGGTCCATTCCAAGTTTTCTAAGGAATCTCCACACTGCTTTCCAGAGTGGCTGCACTAATTTGCAGCCCCACCAGCAGTGTATGAGTGTACCTTTCTCCCCACATCCTCGCCAACACCTGTTGTTGCTCGTATTCTTGATAATCGCCATTCTAATTGGGGTGAGATGGAATAAAATCAAGTTCAAGAGGCTTATAGGACTCCAAATACACAAAATTACAACAGACCCACACCAAGGCACATTATAATGAAAATACCTAACATACAAAATAAAGACAGAATTTTAAAGGCTGTGAGAGAAAAGAACCAAATTACATTCAGGGGGAAACCAATACGCATATCAGCAGATTTTTCAATCCAGACCCTAAAAGCTAGAAGGGCCTGGAACAACATTTTTCAAGCCCTGAAAGAAAATGGATGCCAACCAAGAATCTTATACCCAGCAAATCTTACCTTCAAATTTGACGATGAAATAAAATCCTTCCATGATAAACAAAAGCTAAAAGAATTTACAAAAAGAAAGCCAGCATTACAGAACATTCTCAACAAAATATTCCATGAGGAAGAGATGAAAAACAAAGAAGCAAATCAACAAAGGGAGGAATTATCCTAAAGGAATCGTCAAATAAAGGAGGAAACAAGTTGTGTCAAACAAATAAATAAACAAAATTTTAAAAATGAACCAAATGACCGGGAAACCAAATCATTTCTCTATAATAACCCTGAATATTAATGGCCTGAATTCATCAATCAAAAGACATAGACTGGCAGACTGGATTAAAAAGAAAGATCCAACAATATGTTGCCTGCAAGAGACTCACCTCATAGAAAAAGATACCCATAGACCAAAGGTGAAAGGATGGGGAAAAACATACCATGCACATGGACTCAGCAAAAAAGCTGGAGTATCCATCCTCATTTCCGATAATGTGGACTTCAAGCCAAAGTTAGTCAGAAGGGATAAAGAAGGTCATTTCATACTGCTTAAGGGAAGCATAAATCAGCAAGATATAACAATCATAAACATCTATGCCCCAAACAGTGGCTCATCTATGTATGTCAAACAAATCCTTCTCAATTTCAGAAACCAAATAGACCACAACACAATAATACTAGGTGATTTTAACACACCTCTCTCACCACTGGACAGATCTTCCAGACAAAAATTGAACAAAGAAACCATAGATCTCAATAACACAATCAATAATTTAGACTTAACGGACATTTATAGAATATACCATCCAACCAAGAGTGAATACACTTTCTTCTCAGCAGCACATGGATCCTTCTCGAAAATAGACCATATATTATGCCACAAAGCTAATGTTAGCAAATACAAGAAGATAGAGACACTAGCATGTATTCTATCAGATCATAATGGATTGAAGTTAGAAATAAATGAAAGAGTAAAACACAGAAACTATTCCAACATCTGGAGATTAAACAATATGCTATTATATGATGAATGGATAACAGAAGATATTAGGAAGGAAATTAAAAAATTCTTAGAGGTAAATGAGAACAAAGAAACATCATATCAAAATCTCTGGGACACTATGAAAGCAGCACTTAGAGGGAAATTTATTTCATGGAGCACATTCAATAAAAGAAGTAAAACTCAACAAATAAACAACCTAACACTACAGCTCAAAGCCCTAGAAAAAGAAGAACAGAACAGCACCAAAAGTAGTAGAAGACAGGAAATAGTTAAACTCAGAGCTGAAATCAATGAAATTGAAACAAAAGAAACAATACAAAAAATTGACAAAATAAATAGTTGGTTCTTCGAAAAAATAAACAAAATTGATAAACCTTTAGCCACACTAACAAAGAGAAGATGAGAGAAAACCCAAATCACTAAAATTCGGAATGAACAAGGAAATATCACAACAGACAGGATTGAAATACAAAACATAATTAGAAGCTATTTTGAAAATCTATACTCCAACAAAATAGAAAATTTCGAAGACATCAACTTTCTTTACTTGGGTTCCATAACAACATAGCTTCCCGGTGCTTTTGCCAAGTTCTTACACTGTATTTGCATAGTGAGCTCTTCTTTCAAACAGACCTATAAATATTGGTGTCCTTTTGGCTCAGTTCTGAGCCCCCTTGTCTTCTCTACCTTATTTTTCCCCTACATAACCTTATCCAGTTCTAGAGCTATAAATGCCATCTTTAGGATGATGACTCATGAACTTTCATATCAAACCTAACAATTTTATTCCCCGCCTATCTGAACGCCTCCTTCTTTGGAGATGTTTCGCAGACATCTCAAATGGAACTAATTCAAATAGAACTCTCAGTTTTCCCAATAAATCCCCTCTTTCCCAGTTTTCTTTATCTCAGCAAATGGCACCATCATCTACTCACTTTCCAAAGTCAGAAACCTAAAAATAATTCCTATTCCTGATTCCTTTCTTTTCTCTACCATGCCCTCCATCCCACCCCACAAACCATCAGCAGATCTTACTCATTCTGCCTTTCAAATATACCCCACATAATCTATTTTAAGTCTCCTTGTGCCCAGATTTCAATCACTGATGGCCAGAATTATTGCAGTTGCCTCTTAGCACATCTTTTTGTGGCTTTTGCTCACCCACAATCCTCCTGCTATAGGCATCTCTTAAAACTAAAAATCAGCTCACTTCAGTCCTGCCCATACCCAATACTCAGCAATAGCATATAATAAGTTTCCAGCTCACTTCCGCAGAACCACCCTGTGATCCACCCTTCCCTGCACTGAGAGCACCTCTTAGGTCTTCCTTGGGCACCGTGGGAATACCGAGATGGAAGTCCTACAGCAAATGGCAACTTCTCAGGTAATGCTTGCAACCACACCCAAAGCAGCCCACCTAGTTTTCAGCTCAACCAATTGTTTTTTATCTTTCTAAGCATTGCTCACAATTTCAGATGACTAATTTTATTAGCTTTTAAAAATTTGCCTGCTTCATGAGACTATAAGGCACCCAAGACCATGTCTACCTTTTACACTCTGATATCCTTTTGACCTATTACCTGACATGAATAGATGCCCAGTAAATAATCATTGAATAAATTAATTCAACGCGGGGTGCTCATAATAACAGGAATTTTCCCACACTATGAATATGATATTGGGCTGCTAATTGGGCTTCTAAATATAGAGCAAATAAATTGTGTAAAATAAGCCATGTGAGAAAATGAATATTTCTTGGAGAACGTGAACTTTGCATTCATTTAGATTCTAGGTCCCAATTTATGATCCAAGGGCTGCATTAATGTAGGTTTCTTTGTGATTAATTATTTATAGGGCATTGAAATGATCTGTGCCAAAAAGCAGATCCTGCTTCAAATAGCTTTCATTATCTGAAGGCACTACTAGACACAATTCTCAAAATCTACATGCAGATTATTACAGGTTTGCTAAAATTATATTAATTACACTAGCTATCACACAACATGGGAAAAGGAAACACTATTTGAAGGAATTTGTAAATGATTAAAGGGGCAGCTGTTTCAAAATCCAGGTGCTAAAGTGAAAATGGAAATTTACATCCAACCCTTTTATATGAGGATTGTGTTAAGCATGATACTATGGGTCTGATTTTTCTACTGACTATATGCTTTATCTCAAGGGATAATACTTGTCCTAATGTCTACATTGTTTTCCTAAACAATGAGAATAAATTTTTGTAATCTCATTGTGGAAGAGAAGAATTATTAACAAACTATACAAAATATTTCAATTTATCTAAGGTAGTAAAGAGGTATTTATATACATGGAAAAGAAGATAATGAAATTCAAAAAAGTCAAGAGTAAGAAAAAAATTGTCATTTTCAACGTTTTATATAACTTTACAATGCTTTTGTCAAGTGAATTCAGAACTGTGGTTTGTGTGTCATGTATGTACATATACAACATGCACATCTTCACACCCACCCACACATTCCCCCATTAAAACAAAAAGATAAATGGAAAACAGGGATCCTGCCCTGTGGAGAGTCCTCCTTGTTCTCATGGCAGCCTTTGATGCATTGATTGGGTCACCTCAGTCCTTCCCAACCTGGGGATAATTAAACCTTCATGTCTTAAGATATCCATAATATGTATACTATTAACTTCTCTCCTATGCTTTTAGTACAGTATCAATTATGCACCATCCCAAGAGAACTGAGAAGTAGTCTCTCAACCTATTTTTGTGTGTTCTGTGGTTCAGATGAGAGAACCTATAAGGCTAGGAATAATTTGAAAACCACTGATACGAGTAGTAGAAAAAGATGAGTATACCACTATGTAGAACAGGTTTTCCCAGAACCCTGCATAAGTTCTGCCTTCCCTTTGAGTTCCCCTGAATGTTCTGCTCTAGGCAGCCATTACCAATCAATCAATTAAAACACAAGGTGAAGCCCAACTGCTACCCAGATGTGGGAGACACACAGATTTAAAAGTAGGTGAATCACAAAGACACTATGATCAAAACAATTCTCTGACGCTCTGCTTACCTTCTCTACCTTAAAAGATGGAGGTAGAAATCAAGTGTTTCAAAGTATAAGGCAAATCACAGTATCATGGATGATGTGTTTAGTTATATATGCTCTACGTTGTGTTATATATTAATTATTTGGGTTATTTGAGGTGTCCCTCTTCTGTATTTCTTGAAAATGGTCATATGATTTGGCAGGGCATTAAGGAAAAACAAAAGGAAGCAAAGTTGTGGAACTATTTCTAAGGAAAATAACATCATTTTTAGTGACTAAGAAAAGGTGAAAATTAAACATTTTATAAGTATGAAAATAAAGGTAACCTTGAAAAGAGATTAAATTAAAATATGCGCTATAAAGTGACTGACTCGTTTGTGTTTGCCAACAGTATTAATCGTACAATCTCCCAAATATCCATAGTAACAGCTCAATAAAGACTACGGAGAGAAGAAACAGCTGTGTCCTCTGCCCTCCAAACCTCGTTCCCTTGCAGATGGAGCCACATCTTTCTGACATGCCTGTAGATTAACTACTGTCCCGTCTCTGCAGATAGAGAGGAACACTAGGGGAGAAGCTTGTCACTTGAATATGGAGCAACTCTGCCCTCTCATATTCTATTCATGCTTCCCGTAGGAATGACTAGGCTTCTTCCCCTGTAGCTGGGTGTCCTAAACTAGCTGCATTCTCTGTGTCTGAGTTCCTATTGGAGCTCTCTATCCTGACCTCTGGCCTTGTTTTGTTTTGCTTTTTCTGTCCTTTTTGTTAAGTTTGTTTGTTTGTTTTTGTTTTTTTGTTTTTTAGGACTTGGCTAGTATCTTGACACACATGTGCCATCCAAGTTTAAATCTCAGATCCTGTGATTGAGTCCTAGTCACATATCATCATACCTGATTGATTCTTTTGTGTTTGCAGACAGTATCAATCCTATGATGGTCTAATTTCCTACCATGGTTCTCTTGCTGGGACTGATGATGATAATAATGATGGAGATGGCTTGTCAATGATGGCCCTGAATTAAAAAGAGGTTTACCTGTGAATGTCACATACATTATCTCTAATCATTTAACAAATCCTGGAGTTAACAATCATTATTTTCCTTTTATAGACAAAGAAACCTGGACCCAGAGGGACTAAATAAATCATCCAAAGTCCACTGCGAGGAGGTGGCAGAGCTGTGCTAAAACCCAAGCCTGTTGATCTCTTTATTTTTTCTCCCCTCTGAGGGGCCGGGGATTTGAACTGGGGTCCTTACACATGCTAGGTGAGCACTCTCCAACAAGAGCCACTTCTTCAGCTCCAGGCCTGTTGATCTCTGAGTGTTCTTACTCTTTGTAACACTCACTTAGGAGCTCTGGCTGCTCCTCCACTTAGCAGATCTACCACCATTCTTCCATGTGTCTGTATGTTCAACAAATTGTCACTGGGCAACTCTAATGAGCCAGGCAGGATGCTGGACACTGGGGTTACAACAGAGGTGTGTAAGTAATTATAATTCTTGACTTTACAGACTTTGAAGAACACTGCAAATCTCTTTATCTTTTATTCTAGATAATGAGAAACCACAAAATAATTTTTAAACGGGAATTTTTGTGATCAAATAATGAGTTTTAGGAATATCATTTTTGGTGGAGTGAAGCTATTAGATTGTGTGTGCAAAGGAGTAAAGACAATTAATAAATTAATAAATAACCTCACAAGCAACAATGGAACTAACCCAGATAATATTAGGAACAAAGAAGAAGATAGGCGTGGCTTAGATTGAGTGAGCAGGATTCTCTGACTGACTGAATGTGGGGCCAAAGAAGCTAGAAACATCAAAAGTAGTGTCTGAGGTCTCTAGGCATTCTGTATGAGAAATAACTCAAATGACAGAGTGAGTGTCTAAACAGAGGGAACAGGTTTGAAGTAGAATATTGAGTTCCTCTTTAATTAACTACCTGTGAGGCCTTTATGGAACTCTTGGTGCATTCCCTATACATACACAGAAATTTCAACTGGGAAACCCATGCAGATCTCAGAGTCTACCTGAACCTAGTGCAAATATACACTGCTCACCCTGGACAAAACTCAACTCAAAATGGATCAAGGACCTAGGAATTAGACCAGAGACCCTGCAACAAATAGAAGAAATAGTAGGCCCAAATCTTCATCATGTCACCTTAGGACCAGACTTCCTTAACAAGATTCTCAAAGCTTAAGAAATAAAAGCAAGAATCAATAAATGGGATGGATTCAAACTAAAAAAGTTTTTCTAAGCAAAGGAAACAATCAATAATGTGAAGAGAGAGCCTACAGAGTGGGAGAAAAATCTTTACCACATTCACTTCAGATAGAGCACTAGTCTCAAGAATTTATAAAGAACTCAAAAAACTTAACATCAAAAATACAAATAACCCAATCAATAAATGGGCTAAGAAACTGAGCAGACAATTCACAGAAGATACGCAATTAATCAACAAATATGTGGAAAAATGTGCAACATCTCTAGTAAGTAGAGAAATGCAAATCAAAACTACCCTAAGATTTGATCTCACTCTAATCAGAATGACTATTATCAAGAATACAAGTAACAATAGATGTTAGCGAGGATGTGGGGAAAAAGGCACACTCATACATTGCTGGTGGTACTGCAAATTGGTGCAACCACTCTGGAAAGCAGTATGGAGATTCCTGAAAAAATTTGGAATGGACCCACATTTTGACTCAGCTGTCCCACTCCTAGGTTTACACCCATTGAACTTAAAATCAGCATACTACAGTGACATGGCCAATTCAATGTTTATGGCAGCTCAATTCACAATAGCAAGATTGTGGAACCAACCTAGATTCCCCTCCATAGATGAATGGATAAAGAAACTGTAGTATATATACACAATGGAATATTACTCAGCCATAAAGAAGAATAAAATTATGGCATTTGCAGGGAAATGGATGGATTTGGAGAACATCATGCTAAGTAAAATAAGCCAATCTCCAAAAGCCAAAAGCCAAATATTTCCTCTGATAAGTGGATACTGATACACAACGGGGTGGTAAGGGAAGAATGGAGGAAAGTTGGAATGTGTAGAGGGAAATGAGGGGAGGGGGTGAGGGGAAACAAAAATTGGTGAAGTGAGACAGACATTATTACCCTATGTTCCCATATGATTACACCAACGGTGTGACTCTACATCGTGTATAACCAAAGAAATGAAATGTTGTACTTCATTTGTGTACAGTGAATAAACGTACATCCTGTTATCATATATAACTAAGTAGAACAAACATTAAAAAAAAAAGAAATTGCAGTTGAGAGCTCATGAATACTATAAGAGTTGAACATAGAGGTTTGGGTGTTATCTGTGAATAGCAATGACTGAAGTCTTGGGACTAGAGATGTGTAGTTGAAGGAAAAAAGGTAGAAAAAGGAGAGTCCAAGTGAACTTGAGAGTTGAAGTTACATTTGAAGGACAAGTGAAAGAAGGGGAATTTGCAAAAGAGATCATTTTGTATCATCACACATGTCCACCAACCTTTCTTCATTCCTCCCTATTGGCTATGCCCCAGACAATGTGACTTCTAAACTTCTCCCATGGAGAGAGAAAGAGAAAGTCTGTTTCCCCTTGTCCTGAATCTTATTTACCCTCTGGACTGGCTTTTGTCAAGAGGACAGAGCAAAAGTGATGGCTTGTCACCAAGAGGACTTGCATGAATTCACATCTTTAAAATTTTGAGAAACTTCTGAGGGTGAAAGTCATCTGGAGGACAAGAAACCTTTGGAACAGAAAGATGCCAGTTAAGGCCACCCTAGACCAACCATCTTCTAGCCAAGCTGATAGGTAAGGGAAGATATATGAGTGAGCTCAGCTGAGACCCAAAGAACTGCTGAGTTAAGTGCAGCCAGAATTACTGACTTGTGGGATTGTGAGATAAATAAATCTTTGTTTTAAGCTAACTTTTAGAAGCATATGTCATGTGGTGAAACATTACTGAGCCAGGATTGAGAAAAGGAAGAGCACAAATTAGGGTCAATAGTTTAGAAGGGTAAGAAGTACAACAAGAAGACCGTGATCAACAATATAAAAAATTGTGAGACGAGTCTATCACATTTTTCAATGAGTGGGTCTCCACTAATCTCTGAAGAGCAGTTTCAAATAAGTGAGTGGGAGAGGAGGTCTAATAGCAAAAGAAGCAGAGGTAGAGGGTGAAAGAAACCTTCATACTCAAAGTAATTAAGAAAATATTCCCTTCCCTGGGAGAGGAGATGGGACTCCACACTTTTTCAACACTGTGAGTCTCAATGTCTTCAACTCTAAAATAAGGAGGCGGGCTGTGATTCTTATATTCTGTTGTCTTTGGGAAGCAGAAGTCTTTGGTAGTTATACACCGAACTTTTGAAATCAAACAGGCATAGATGTGATTTCAAATTTTTTCTCTGTGTGTTTCCTTTAGGGTTGTATGAATAAGGTCAGAATTTTCTGATTTGAAATAATGATAAATTAATAATTCTAATAATTACACCTACATTTAAGGCTTGACAGATGGACTTAAATGAAATGCTATATAAGGTGTACTAGCTCAATGTGTGGCAAAGAGCCGGAAGTAAATATATTTCTGTTATAGATAGCATCATTCTCGTCATTACCATTAAAGCTTGAATAAGTTTTTTCATTTGTGCTTAAATCTGCATTCCTATATTCCTACCTGTTGGCCCAGTTCTGTTTTATAGCAGTGCTTTATGGCTTCAGAGCATTTGACAGTTTCACAACGTGTTTTTACATCATCACATTAGGATTTACTGAACTTCGTCATATGGTTTCCCTTGGCCCTGTCCAGTTGTTCTTTCCTGGCTTTGTAATAAATTAGAATCAGCTACAGGGATGGCTTAAAGCAGTGGCAGTAGGAATATGTTGCAGTCGTCAATAAAGGAGGAAACAAACACTATTAAGGCAAAAAGCAGACACCTGAAGCCATTCAGTGTAGGGGCAAAGTGGAAACCCCAAATGTTAAACGTGCTTCTTCCTGGTATTAATAATTGATATGCATAATAATGACCCCCACTTAATCAATAAACCACTAAATTATATGTGTCTGTTTTGTAAAGTACAGAATTTTTTAAGGCTAAGATTGAACAACAGAACACATTCTTTGCATGGAATCTGAGGTGAAAGACCTGTCCATTGCAGACAGTGATGAGCAAGGCTGTCTTTGTTACTCTAGTGAAGATTAAGCCTCGACTGCAGCCAGTTAACTTACATCCCCATTGCACTGCGGGGTCGTCTAGAACTTCAGATGTGCCCGTAGAAAATGCTAAAAAACAAGCCATGAAATTAAATTACATTTTTGGAGAAAATGCACATCAGAATACTTCAAATACAGTTCTTTAAGGGGTTAGTATTCTGGAAAAAAAAAAATTCCTCTTACAAAAAATTATAATCCTGCACGATTCTAGATAAAGTTTTGTTCCTTTTTTAAAAATGATCTAACATGTCATTTTTAATTTTTATTATAGAATAAGTCTATATATAACTTCATGGGAAACCCTTAAATTAAAAAATTATTTTATTTCCATCTCAGAAGACATTCTTCCTGCGCAAAGATGTCTCCACCTATGAGGTATGCATTACTGGTGGTTAATATGACATTTCTCCTCTAGTTACTAGTTTTAAATGTTTCTTTTTTAATCTATGCATAAACTTAAAACCAAATCTAAAAAAGTACTAGTTTTCTAACAATGAACAAAGAATCAAGTAGGCAAATAAAAATTAAAATTAAGGGTGATAGTAGTATAAACAAAAAGAAAAAATTAATTAATATATGTTATATATTATCTCTGGGCTTCCAAAGAACTCCAGTCAGTCAGCATGACACATATATAAGTCTTACAAATATAATTCCTTTTTTTATTACTTAGGAGCATTAGGACCATTAGAATATACTTTCTTGACTGTAATAATTGCATGCAGTTAATTACAAATGAAACAGAAATGCTGGTAATATTAGAGACTTGTACTCTGCATAAAACTGGAAATTACTGCTATTACTCTTGTTTGCTAGAGAATATTAGGTCATAGATGCTAATTAGCAGTTCATAGCCCTCCTACAGGGGGAAATCTCATTACTCTGTGAAGCTGTGTTGGTAGCCAAACCCAACATTCATGACACTCTGACTATTTTGTTTCAGCAATCATAAGGTATTAAAAAAAATCAAAAATTACTTTGTGTGTGAGAAGATCCACTCGGGCTCACTTACTTAGTCTCATATGTGCTCACTAGTTCAAGAAAATCAAGGATATCATGCTTTGCAACTCACATCACTGTGCAGGCACTGATTAAAAACAAAAGACACAGCTCTCATCAGTTCAGGGTAGAAACAACAGGGTCTCCTCCTGTTTCCAGAATAAAAATTAGGGAACACAACTGTATGTGGGATGAGAAAGAAATGAGAATGGTTCTAGGACATTTTCATTGTTGCAATTTATCATACAGTTTTATATATATATATATATATACACACACACACACACACATGCACACACACTCCTTATGGTTTAGTTATGCAGTGTTTCCCAAAAGCTCATGTGTGGGACAATGCAGGAAAGCTTAGAAGAGAAATGGTTGGGTTATGAGAGCCGTAACCTAAGCAGCACACTAATCCACCTGAATGGATAACTGGGTGGTAACTGTAGGTAGATAGGGTGTGGCTGGAGGAGGTGGGCCATTGGGGTTATGTTTTGGGGTATTTTGTTCTTTGTGAGAGGATCTCTCTCTCTCTCTCTCTCTCTCTCTCTCTCTCTCTCTCTCTCTCTCTCTCTCTCTCTCTCTCTTTCTTAGCTTCTGGTGCCACGTCCTTAATTGCTTTCCACTCTTCTGCCTTGATATTCTGCCTCACCTCCAGCCAAGAGGAATGGAGCTGTCTTGCTATGAACTAAGACCTCTGAAACCCCAAGCCCCCAAATAAACCTTTCCTCCTCTAATTGACCTTACCAGGTCTTTTGGTCACAATAGCAAAAAAGTTGACTAAAACACTAATCACACTCACAAGTAACTTTGAACATATCTATATCTGTATCAATATGAATATAGATAGGTAGATAAGTAGATAGACAAATAGAATCTTTAATATAGGCAGATTCTTTAAGAAGGGACATTTCTTGATCTTATTTTGGTGTTTTGTTTTTTAAAAAAAAAAGGAATTTGAAGCTGAATTTATTAAAATACTTTTCCCTTTTCCAAGATACTTCTTTCATTGCATACATAAGCATTTGGATAAAAGTATATTGAAATAAAGAGGACAGTGTTAGAACTCCAATCTGTTTAATTATTCCTATTAAAACAAAGTATATTAGATAATGCATAAGTCCTGACTACTTGGTCAAACTTGGTTTCATATTGAAATATAAACTATCTGTATTGAAAACATATTAAATGCTTTATATTTCCATTATGGGACACATGAACCCAAGTTCACACACATACACAAACACTGGTGGCCCAGGAAATGTCCTCAACTAGTGAGACAAGAATCTGAGGACTAAATCAGAGCCACGGGAATATATGGATTCTTTAAAAAGGCATATTCATTTCTTCTCAATGTAATGACAAGTCCCATTTTTAATTGGGTTCTTTCCTTTTCCCAGAAATGGTACATCCATTTTCACCTGTAGAAGTAAAATTAATTAAAGGAGCAATAACTTGCAAAAATTGGAAGAGTAAATCTTCCTTCCCTGTGTAATATCAGAGGCGTCATGTGAGGCCTCTGCCCTCCCTACAAGCTCTTGTCAAGCCTTAAGCAAAGACTAGAATCAAATATAAATGAACTCTGAGTTTATTAATCAAAGGAGAGAAAGAATTGGAGGGTGAGTGAGAGAGAGTGAGGGACCCAAGTTAAGTCCATCCTGAAACAGCAAAAGATGGGAGCTGGGAAGCAGGGGAGAACTAAGAGCACCTTGTTTTAATTTGCACACTTCAGCCTAGAAAGAGGATCACCCTCTCTGCTGTCTTAAACTGACTCAGCCCTTGGTCATGGGCAGTCTCAATTATAAATATTCCAGTTCATTGTTGCACCAAGAGCACAATTTTTGTTTAAAAATATGCTACTGATGCCAGGACATGTCATTGGTGCCATAATTGCCAGTAGAATAACAGAATCTTGGTCTTGTATTTTATTTCATTGTAATTTGTATCACTTGAAAAAATCACTAGAAAATTCCATATGAAAGTAAATACCTTCATTTCCATAACAAAGACTGTGATTTGATATTTTGTTAACATTTGGTGGTTTTTCTGCCTGTTTCCATCTACACATCTATCAACAACTATTTCAATAGTTTATATTTGTAATTTAGAGTTTATAGGTATTTTCAAACTTGGATTCTCACAAAAGCTCAGGGAGGAAGAATCCTGTGAGATTCTTGTGCAACTGTGTGTGTGTGTGTATCTTATTTATCATCTCACTGTACCAATTGTCCCACCTGTTCATCAAAAGCAAAGGTTAATTGCTTTTCTGTGGAGCTATCCAGTAGAAGGCTACTTTTCTCCCACTAAATTACAACAAGAGTAAATTAGAGGTTTTCAGAACTTCAGGGTTTTGATTGATGAATTCATTAATTCACCTTTTCAAAATGAAGACTCATGTTTTAAATATTTTATGTGTAATTTGCATGTTGGCATTTTTAAGGGCTTTTTAAAAAAATTAGTGCTTAAAAGAAAGGTCAACTGATCACCTTGGAGCCTGGAAGACTTCATAATGTACAGACCAAAAGGCAAGATTCTGTCTTCCTTGTATATTCCATGAAAAATAATTTGTCTTGGTTGCTTCCATGAACTTCCTGCATTGTTCCTTTAGAACAAATACAAATGTGTTTAATGAGATTAATATTAGAGTCCCGTGTCCTACAATGAGCTTCACTTTGCATCAGGGAAGTTGTGGACACTATTCACCAGAGGCTCAGCTATTGTTTCACCTTGCATATCAACATTAGTGAATGCATGGAAATGGAATTGCCACTCCCAAATGGAACCTTTCCGTCCAAGTTTATGCACTTCAGTATATTCTACATCCAGTCATTGATAAATAGGTGTCTCTCCACCCTCCAAAAACTGCTGAGCATGTGATTGTAAATGCTATTTAAGGCAGATAGAGTCTGCCAGGCATTGAACAAATGATTTCTGGTGCAAGGAACCATGCATCATCTGCCCGCACATAATGTGACATCAGAGAAATAGGAAAAGCAAAAAACTGAACCTGATAAACAGTATCATCATTTCTTTTTCTTTCATCAGAACGTCCAGCGTAGTACTATATCTTGCCTCCTCCCCAATATCTTTTTACTTACTTTGGTTGCTTTTGAGAATTTATGAAGAAATAAAAGCAATTACAAAAGATTTTTTCTTCAGTTGATCAGAATTAATCTTGATTTTTTAAAAATAAAGAGAAAAAAGATGGATGAATAATCAATATGATTAGTTAACAATATACAAAAATGACCATTTAGTCTTCTAAGATCATATGGGATAGACATAAATGGGTAAACAGATGCATATCCTGGCACAGATGACAGAATGAGTCATAAAGTGGGCTTTCTTAAAAAACATCTTAACGATAAAAGAGGAGTCTTATTTTTAATGCCCAACTGCTTGATGTTACCTCAACCCAAATTGGTTCACGCAGGCAGAATATTAAGCAGGGATCTCGTGCAATGACTGGAGGTTTTTGAGACGGAGAAGGAAGACTTGTTAATGATATATGGAACTTGATTCTTATTAAAATCTGAGGCAATATTCATGCCTTTCCCTGTTGGTGAGTCCATCCTCTTGCTGCACATAACAGTGCGTTCCTGGCCTTATTCTTAGTCCTTAATTTATACTCGAAAAATACGTACCTGTTAAGCCAGATGCTTCCAGTGCCTAAGGTAACTCTGTGATAAATTAGGCACTTGAGAAAACAGTTTTAACTCTTTAACTAAGAGTTCTGTAGAGAGGCCCCACTCCACCATACATAAATGTGTATCTGAAAATCCAACTCTACCAAAAAGTCAATGAGAATTTACTGTGTTTTCATCTTCTGCATAATCTTTTTTAATCTTTTTTTTTT
This sequence comes from Sciurus vulgaris, assembly GCF_902686455.1. Taxonomy (NCBI): domain Eukaryota; kingdom Metazoa; phylum Chordata; class Mammalia; order Rodentia; family Sciuridae; genus Sciurus; species Sciurus vulgaris. The sequence continues at coordinate 167,371,208 of NC_136461.1, forward strand.
TTTTTTGTAGTTGTAGATGGACACATACCTTTATCTTTTATTTATTTATTTTCATGTGGTGCTGAGGATGGAACCCAGGGCCTCACACATGCTAGGCAAGCACTCTACCACTGAGCTACAACTCTAGCTTCTGCATAATCTTTTTAATGCTCACAAAATGTTTTTATTTACAAAATCCTTCCCCCCACCAAATAACTTCAGAAATTTATCTACTGAGTACTTCAAAAATGAAGTATCCAGGTAGCAGAGCAGGGAAGGTCCGCTGTTTACCAAATGTACCACACTCTGCTTCCCATCCATGACGTTGATATACATTCACAGGGAGGCATTAGGAGGCTGATCTTTAATTGTCAATGAAGGGATTCCAGTGACATCTTACTTCAATCAGTCCTACTTACTTAAGTCCTTACTTACCAATCAGTCCTATTTCATTTTAATTCAGAGACACTAAATTATTAGAAACAGTTAAAGCCATAGAGCAAAACTGAAGTAAAAATGTAAAACGATTAGGCTCCTGACAATGTTTAATTTCTACTTTTCTTTCAGGGGTTAGCTATAGTCCTTCTCTTTTTTCATCCCCTCTCTTTAGTTCAAAAGAGTGAATGCTCCTTGAAAATGTGCTTCATTTAGAACTTCTCCAAGGTGCTTATGATCTTAGAGGTATCTGAGTCACACTTTCAATATCAAATTGTTAATAGGACACTTGAAAGGATAAAAGGACTCAAAACAACACCACACACATCTGCACTAATACAACCCAATGACTGCTGCAGCTCAGCAAGTTTTCAGTGTAGCTAAAGTATCCTAATGGCATGCTGTACTTGGTTACCCTTTCCTATTGTTGTGGCTTAGGTATGAAGTGTCCCCCAAAGCTCAGGTTTGAGACAATGGAAGAAGGTTTAGAGTAAAAATGGTTGGGTTATGAGAGCCTTAATCTAATCAGTGAATTAATCCACTTGAACGGATTAACTGGCTAGCAAGTGCAGGCAGATAGGATGTGGCTAGAGGAGGTGGGTCACTGGGAATGTGCCCTTGGGGTTTTACAAATGTGAAACTCTGTCTCTGCTTTCTGGTGGTCAAGTCCTGTGCCCCTTTCCTCTCCTGCCCTCCTGCCCTGATGTCCCTGATGCTCTCCTGCCCTGATGTCCCGTCTTACCTTGTGCTGAGAACAATGGAGCCGGTCCTCTATAGACTGAGATCTCTGAAACTGTGAGCCTCAAATAAACTTTTCCTCCTCTAAAATTGTTCCTGTCAGGTCTTTTGGTCACATGGAAAAATGACTGGCTAAAACAGGTATCCTGCTGATTCTTTGAGCAGAGCCATCTCTAACTCTTACCTGTGCCATTTAAAACACTCCTGAAGGCAAGTTCTGTCATGTCCCAGCGAATCTGCAGTAATTTGCACATTCCTCTGCCACCTCAGCCTTCTGCAACAGCACTACAGGTGTAACAAAAGCAAGCTTTATCCAGGGAGCTGAACTAGAGGTTTAGCTAGAGAATGATGTGGAAAGAAACATCGAATCTTAGCTCTCAAACTGACTCCTGGACCTCTTCAACTTGTTGAGGAACTTCAAAATTCTTAATGTCTGAAGAAACACTGACCTTTTACATTACCCAGACACAGGCTCGGGTGAGGATGATGGGCAAGATTGGAATCCTGTGAAATTTTTCACAAGATATTGAAATGGTGGTAATCCCCCTCTTACTTTGTACCTGATAAAATCCTTCCACTTGGTCTTCCTTCTTTATTTTTCTGATATACTATCACCCTGCCTTCATATCTATGTAAAGTTTTTATTTCTTGTGGCATTTCTGTAGGTTAGTAGTCATTGCATCCATTTAAAATAAAATAATCTATCAGGTACAAATAAATAGGGACTCTTCCAAGGAAAGGTTTCTCTCTGAATTTTTTCAACATTATAGCTACAAAAAAAAAAAAAAAAAAAGAAAGAAAGAAAAACAGTGATACTTTTATTTTTTATTAATTCAAGGGTGACATGACAGCAAGATTTTTTTATCATTTTGTTTTTCTTTTTCTTTTTTTTTTTGTTAGTGCAGTACATTTACACATAATAGCAAAATTCGTTATTACATATTTCTACATGCACACTATATTTTGGTGGGTTTTTTTTTTCCCCAGTGTCTCCCCTGTTTTCCCCTCCTCACTACCCTTTTCCCCCTTCCTCTATTCTATTGATCTTCCTTTTATTTTCATGAGATGCCCTCCACCATCACCTTTTCTTTCCTTTCTCCTCTAGCTTCCTCATATGAGAGAAAGCATACAGTATTTGACTCTCTGAGTTTGGCTTATTTTGCTTAACATAATGCTGTCAATCTCTATCCATTTATCTGCAAATGACATAATTGCATTCTTCTTCATGGCTGAATAAAACTCCATGATGGATGTATACCACATTTTCCTCATGTGTCCATTAACAGACAGCTAGGCTGTTTCTGTAGTTTGGCTATTATGCATTGTGCTACTGTGAACATGTGTATGTGCCTATATTATTTAGTATGATGATTTTAATTTTTTATGATAAATACCTAGGAGTACTATAGCCGGGTCATATCACGGTTCCATGCCTCATCTTTTGAGGATACGCCATACTTATTTCCATAGTGGTTGTACTAATTTAAAATCCCACCAACAGTGTAAAAGTATTCCTTTTCCTCAACATTCTCTCTGGCATTTTATTATTATTGACAGTAAGATTTTTAAAAGACCACTTTTTAAGGTAGATATATTTTCTTATCTTTAAGTCATTTTTCTGTTCAGCCTGAAGTAGAATATTCTTTGGTATGCAATATCAACCACTATTCATGTTTCCCAAAAATCGAATATTCAGCGTCCTTTCCTGGATTTAGTATATGACAAAGGAATGAGATTTTAGCAAGAAGTCATAAGGCACATGTTGAAAATTCAATTTGCAGCTCAGTAAATATTTTTCATTTCCTAGACATGTGATAATGTATTTCTAAGTCAGAAGTAAGTGCAAAGTGAAATGTATTATTTTAAAAGCAGTATTTCAAATTCAGGTATGTGGAGTTTTAAAGGGGGAAAAAAATTAACTGTATTTAGGGTAGTATCAAATGGTTTTTGGATTTGGCTTTGTAGAAAGATAAGGTGTAGTAAAAACTGTCAAGGCTAAATGGTCTTTAATATAGCAACACAGCACAAAATGTAGGATGAGTTTCTAAGGTCTTCTGATTTTAACCACAACAATACCATGTAGATGATTTGTTGTTACAGGCAAGTCACTTTATGCCCCAAACTCCCTGTTCCCATCAACTAAACTGTGGGGGAAATACCTGAACATCTGTCTGCCTTGGAAAGGCTCAGCGCAATCTATTTTCCATGAACAGTTTTTAAAACCACAATGAGCTATACAAATACAACTATTATTATATTCATCAGGAAAAAATTAATGTACATAAAAAGATATTCATGTCAGTTTTATATTTCAATAACACTAACTCTTACAATACAGATTCTTTTTAAACTCATAACTTGGACATGTTTATTGAATTCTTGTTTTATTTGGTAACATTATCCTTTCACAACATTGTGAAAACCTTTATTTGCTTGAATTGTTTTCTAAACCATTATATTTCCATTAAAAGGAAAAAGTACACCTAAAAATGTATATATACTATTAACACAAGGCTACTAACATTTAAAGTATGTTTTTTTGTCAAAACCTACAGTTGACGTTCAGAATTTTGTTTGTAGTTATGACTTCTAAAATTCTAAACAGAAACATCAGTTGCTTTTGCTTAACTTTTATCTGGTTGATAATTCTGGGTACCAGAAACAAAAACTACAGTCAGGTCTTGTTATTTGCTATAGTTATATATATGCTCTATAAAATCACAAGAAATAGTGAATTAATAAGTTCTGAACTACTAACCCTAAGAGAACAACAAAATCAGAGTTAATCAACTTATCACTTCTTTTTTAAAAATTTTTTAAAAAATTTTACAGACTGAATTTTGATTCATTGTACACAAATGGGGTAAAATTTTCATTTCTCTGGTTGTTCATGATATAGATTCACACCATTCGTGTAATCATACATGTACATAGGGTAATGATGTCTGTCTCATTCCACCATCTTTCATACCCCTGCCCCCTCCTCCCTCTCATTTCCCTCTACATAATCTAAAGTTCCTCCATTCTTCTCTCACCCCCCAACTCCCCTAACCCCATTATATATCATCATCCATTCGGAGAAAACATTTGGCCTTTGGTTTTTGTGGGATTGGCTTATTTCACTTAGTATGATATTCTCCAATTCCATCAGTTTCTTTATCCATTCATCTGTTGAAGGGCATCTAGGTTGGTTCCACAAACTAGTTATTGTGAATTGAGCTGCTATAAACATTGATGTGACTGTGTTACCATAGTATGCTGATTTTAAGTCCTTTGGTATAACCAAGGAGTGGGATAACTGGGTCAAAATGTGGGTCCGTTCCAAGTTTTTGAGGATTCTCCACACTGCTTTTCAGAGTGGCTGCATCAATTTGCAACTCCACCAGCAATGTAAAAGTGTGCCTTTTCCCCCACATCCATGCCAACATCTATTATTGTTTGTGTTCTTGATGATAGCCATTCTAATTGGAGTAAGATGATATCTTAGAGTTATTTTAATTTGCATTTCTCTAATTACTAAAGATGTTGAACACTTTCTCATATATTTTTTAATCACCTGCATATCTTCTTCTATAAAGTGTCTGCCCAGTTCCTTGGCCCATTTATTGACTGGGTTCTTTGTATTTTTGGTGTAGAGTTTTGCAAGTTCTTTATAAATTTTGGAGATTAGTGATCTGTCTGAATTGTATGTGGAAAAGATTTTCTCCTACTCTGTAGGCTCACTTTTCACATTACTGATTGTATCTTTTGCTGAGAAAAAGCTTTTTAGTTTGAGTCCATCCCATTTATTGATCCTTGCTTTGATTTCTTGTGCTTTGGGAGACTTGTTAAGGAAGTCTGATCCTAAGCCAACATGATGAAGATTTGGGTCTATTTTTTCTTCTGTTTGTTGCAGGGTCTCTAGTTTAATTCCTAAGTCCTTGATCCATTTTGAGTTGAGTTTTGAGCAGGGTGAGAGTAGAAGTTTAATTTCATTTTGTTGCATATGTATGTACAGTTTTCCCAGCACCATTTGTTAAGAGGCTATCTTTTCTCCGTTGTATGTTTTTGGCACCTTTGTTTAGTATGAGATAACTGTACTTATGAGGGTTTGTCTCTGTGTTTTCTATTCTGTACCATTGGTCTACCTGTCTATTTTGGTGCCAATACTATGAAGTTTTTGTTACTATGGCTTTGCAGCATAGTTGAAGTTCTGGTACTGTGATATCTCCTGCTTCACTTTTCCTGCTCAGGATTGCTTTGGCTATTCAAAGTCTCTTTCTCTGATACCAAAACCAGACAGAGATGCATCAAGGAAAGAAAACTTTAGACCAATATCCATGATGAACATATATGTAAAATTCTTAATAAAATTCTGGCAAATCACATACAAAAACATATTAAAAAGATAGTGCACCATGATCCAGTGGGGTTTATTCCAGGGATGCAAGGTTGGTTTCATATCCAGAAATCAATTAATGTAATTCACCACATCAATAGACTTAAAGTTAAGCATCATATAATTACTTCAGTAGATGCTGAGATAGCATTTGATAAAATAGAGCACCCCTTCATGTTCAAAGCACTAGAAAAAATAGGGATAGTAGGAACATAACTCAACATTGTAAAGGCTATCTATGCTAAGCCCACAGCCAACATCATTCTAAATGGAGAAAAACTGAAAGCATTCCCTCTAAAAACTGGAACAAGACAGGGATGCTCTCTTTCACCACTTCTACTCAACATTATCCTTGAAACACTAGCCAGAGTAATCAGACAGACCAAAGAAATTAAAGGGCTTTGAATCGGAAAAAGAAGAACTCAAGCTATCACTATTTGCTGACAACATGATTCTATACTTAGAGGATCCAAAAAACTTCACCAGAAAACTTTTAGAACTAATGAATGAATTCAGCAAAGTAGCAGTATATATAATCAATATGTATAAATCTAATGCATTTCTATTCATAAAGTGATGAATCCTCTGAAAGAGAAATTAGGAAAACTACTCCATTCATAATAGCCTCAAAAACAAAACAAAACAAAACTTGGGAATCAATCTAACGAGAGAGGTGAAAGACCTCTACATGAAAACTACAGAACACTACAGAAAGAAATTAACAAAAAACGTAAAAGATGGAAAGATTTCCCATGTTCTTGGATAGGCAGAATTAATATTGTCAAAATGGTCACACTACCAAAGGCGATATACAGATTCAGTGCAATTCCAATGAAAATTCCAATGACGTTCCTCATAGCAATAGAGAAAGCAATCATGAAATTCATCTGGAAGAATAAAAAACCTATCAGTTCTTAACCTTGTTATGTATATATGTTTTGTCTGAAGACACTTATTTAATATTCATCATGGATTGATTAGTTCATGATTAAATAAAGACAGCTTATCTAACAAGAATGTTCTTCATAAGACACATCACAAACTTCTTGGGCTTACAAATAATAGATACTACTTTAGCATTCTGTTTGATTGTCATTTTAAAGAGCAAAACCCCCACCAAACCCAAAATATGAGAATTATCAACCAGTGGAAAGGACACTGATATACAGCATGAGAGGTGAACATGCTGTATAGAGATATAGAGCATGAGAAGGCAGTGTCACCTTGCTCTACCTCAGCTGGGGACATTCACAATGGCTGGCTCCAATTTGTCACCACTGTGCACAGATCTGCAAATGACTGCAAAAGGGCCATTGATCTGGAGCTTGTGAAAACATTTTAGGGCATACATGAATTAGATTACATTGTATCTGCAAATAAGGAGAATTGACTTTGTCCCGTAGATAGAGACACAGAAATCTGCAGTTGGACAGAATTGGTGAATTGGTAGTTCACCCTGGGTGAGACTTCTTTTTGTTCTGAAGCACTTGATACTTCTGAAACGGAGCTTACAGTCACTATTCACTGCTTACCATTGATGGGTTTTTTTTTTTTTTTCCTTCTTCAACTCTTCCATTTAAAGAGTTATACTGTATATGTATTTGTTTACAAGTTGTGTGAAGCAGCTTAAATGATTATTTTTGAGGCATAATTTAGGATTTGGGGGAGTAAATTCTTCTAAACACACTCCTTCTACTCGTTTTCTCTCCAACTCCACTTCTGCATTGCCATAGGGCTTTATCATTTGTAGTTTTTTAAAAAAGTGGAGCATTTCAGCTGAATGATACCAATCTGAGAAGCATCTGCATTTCCAGTTTAGTCACTGTCCTGGTCTCTTAGGATAAAGACAAATCTGACCCACCACTCTGCATTTCATTCCTATAAACTTCTGTCATTATAATGCAAACATTCATTCTTTCCCCTGTAGATTCTATTGCTTTTAATTTTCTACCATCTCCACTGAGTAGAATTCTGGGCACTGTACTTAAAGATGATGGCAAAATGTCAATCAATTATGCAACACTTTGGCCACTCCCTCCCCTTCATCTCCAGTACTCCAACCCTGAAGGAAGAGGAGTGAAGGAACTCAAAAATGGAACTGAAGCTTTCTGAATCCCATGACAGTTTCTATTCATTAAAAATCCTGCTACAGTCCTCACTGTTTACACCTATTTCTGAGATTGCTGCTTTAATATTTCGTGAATTGATCTCCAAAGGTCCAGAAATACTCCACTGCATGATTATTCAGTGGATCCTGGGAGATATTTTCATGTGATTTTCTTTTTCAAAGTACTAAGAATCAGAAAACTAGGATTTAAATCCTGCTGCTGCTAGCTTTATGAGGTGGGGCAGGTCACTTAATCTCCTGAGCTTTATTTTCCTCATCTATTAAATATAGACAGTAATAGTTACCCCAAAGAGTAAATAGGAACACCTAATGACATAACAGATGCAAAATGGTTTTGTAAACTAAGGCTTTAAGAATAAGATCATGGGTACAACAGAAGCCAATGTAAATGAGAAGTTATACAGCAATATCATTATTTCTAAAATAATCTTTTAAAATATAGTAAAAGCAGAAGCTTCCTCTGAGCCATAACTCTTAATATTGCTATCATTACTCTGTTTAAGGAAAAAAAATGTTTGAGGACAGTCATATGGTAATAAGTGCCAGGAAACAATATTGAACCCCTTGTGCCTGAGATCTGTAGAGTTCCTTGTCTATCTCTCAGGAACAGATCGGCCTTACAGAACCCTTCTCTTTCCCTAAGGCAACTAACTCTTATGAACTGACAAAGAAAGACATGGGCATCACACTGTTTGTATGAACTTGCTGAACTTGTTGCGTGATGTTGTGTCTTGATTGAACTCATTGCTATACTCTCAAAAGTGTGAGTGAAAATCTGTGCTCAGTTCAATTGCACAACATGGAAATGATCAAGAATGGGAAAAAGTTGCATTGGTTCAATTACAGATATGCTCACATAATTAATATTGATCAAAGTGGTCAGATAATTGTTAATCTTGCCCAGTGTTAAGTTAGTTTTCCATTCGAATTGAGAAATCTCCTGTAGATTTAGATTTAAGAGCATGTACTTTGATCTCTTTCCCCTTACTCTGGATTGTCTTACCGCCTGCCTACAGAACCTACTAACATCTGACATTTTAAGATTTTTCATCAAGCCACAACTTTATGTGAAATCTCAGAATAGCTGAGTCCAATGAAGACTCTTCCCATAAATCCCTTTTTGGTAACTATTTTCCCCCAATGTATCACATCAAGTTTATAAGACACAAAATAACTAAAATTTGATCAATATATGCTTGTTTAGGAACTTCTTATGAGTAATGCTTAAGCCAATTCAGCTTGTAAATTTAGAGCAGACCTTGTCTATATTGTGTTTAATACAGTGTAGCTTATTCAATAAACACTTACCAGAAACCAAAGAGTTGAACCAATTGACACATTAGTTTTATGGATTTAATGATGACTTATACCTTTAAAAATCTTTTAAAGGCAGAATAAATAAAGCAGGAAGCATCTAAATTAACTGTTTCTGAATATCCCAGGACTTTAAATGTTACTATAATCAACAAATAGTCAGATCACTGTTCCACTTAAAGATGGCAGGCTTCTGAAGCATGGCAACATGGTCTTTTCTACGCTAAGCTTTTTTACTTCTGATACTTTGGAGAAAGCTCTCTGAATGAGAATTGGGTCTATTTTAACTTGGTAGGAATGAAGTTAGTGTTGTTTGTGTTATTTTACCTAGAGAACTACCTTAAAACCCTATATTTTTATCCCCTTCAAGCTTCATAGACTGACTCATGCTAGCCCCATTTATGTCTCAATGTAGGATGCTATCATTGTTTGGAGAGTAGTTCTCCATGGTCCACTGATCATCTACAAGGAGATTAATCCCTTCAAGGCTGAAAATCAGGTCTCTGCCATAGAAGCAAGCTTCCACACGTACAGGAACTCCACAGGAGTTCTTAATATTCAGAGAACATACTAGGTTGATCCTAAAAATTACTTTTGTCCTTCCTTAATTTGGTGGCATGTTTCAATTTTTGTTTGTAAAATAGAAGAGACGGGGGAAGGCCTTTGATAATAGCAATGTGCAGGAGCATATTGGTCTCAAGTTTCAGTGAAACAGACTTGCCTCTTTCCAATTCATCTTAAAGGCTGTACGGTCTGTATGAATGTTCTGCCTGGCCACCTGGTAAATATGACAAGCAGTGGACTAAGTGGGCATGAATGAATCCACTGTGGGATTTGTGGCTTTCATTTTTTTCCTTGGAAAATTATAGGGTTCAATAGCAAAGGGAGAAAAACACAACGGTGTAAATACCCTATCACAACATGAATTTTATGAATCACACTTATTGTTTTCCTTTAATAATTCAGAGAATGCATCAATAAGCAATTAGGAGAGCTGATTTTGTGAGGATCCTGTAAGTATTCTCCAAGAAAGTTAGCAATGTTTTGAACTCCCTAACATTTTATCAAGTCAGTCCAAGACAGCTATGTTTAATATTTGAGTTGTTAAAATAATTAATAATTAATAGTAATACTTTAAAATAAGCAAAAGTGTATTGCTTTATTAGTTAAAATTGTGTATCAAATAATCATTTCTGAATACAGACTATATGTACTGTGCTGTGCTTAGGCCCTCAGATGATGCAAAGGTACTAAAGGCACATCTCCATGAGTTGATGGGACAACAATGAAAGTAATGTATCCATGGGAGGAAAAGTAATAATCATACATAAGGATAACAAAAATATTTATTTTGTATAATAAGGCCACAGAATCAAAATTTGAAATGACTCTGCTTTTTTCCTAACCACTGTTTGCAGAGAGTAAAAGAAGGTCACTGTAGGCAGACAGCTTCAACTCTCTCAGTTCTTCAGAATGTCAGAAGCTTAAGCTTTATTTATTTACAGATACTAACTAAAATTTGTTTTTGAGAATCTTTCTGTGATCAGTAGAGGTGGGAAAATTTATGAAAAGGAGGAAAAAGTAGCTTTTGATGTTCATAGAGCTATTTGTAGAAGACCAGTGATTTACTGAGGCACAGAATTGATTCTTACTCTACAGGATTTGTCAGACTTTCATTAGAAAAGTGTGATCATTAACATAGCACACTGAGTTTACAGCTCTGAAGATACCTTTAGTATCATTTATATAATGAAGGAAGATGCTATGGATATACACTGAGGATCTATAGAGATGTGCTCCTTGACCTGGAAGACATCCTCCTCTGTATATTTCACAGGTTCCTAAAATTCAACAGATAGAAACTAGCCCCATCCCCAGCCCATTCTCTTGCCTCTCCCATACCTGGAAACACACCACTAAAAATTCAGCCCTTTCCTCTCACAGTCAGTGATATTTTTAGCTCTGCAACTGTAATGTCCCTTACATACAGTGCCCACCCCACTTTGTCCTGTACAAGTCTCTGATCTCGTGAGTGCTCTTTGCACTACAGTGAGAGTTCTATTTCTAAAATGCAAATGTGAACATATCACCACTGTGTTTAACAACATCTAAGACCCATGCGTTGCTAAAAGGATGACTTTCATCTGTGTAGGTAGGTGGTAAAAGATTATTTGCTCCCTTGCCTGCTCTGCTCATCAGTCTCTTTTCCCTTCATTGTCTCTATCTACCTGAGTTCTAGTCTCACTGGGGAATTTGCAGTTCCCCAAATCTGCTGATGTACATAACTTCATGAATGAGTTACTTCTTATCCTTTAGGACATAGCTGAGATGTCACCTCTTTGTGACCACCGCTTTCACAGGAGGGAGTCTGCCGTTTCCTCCTCTGTCTTCAATCCTAAATAGAAGAGCATGTTATTGGAATTCATGGTGCTCTCTAGACCATGCTCTTCCAAAGCACAGGCCATCAAGCCCATTCATCTTTGATTATTCATCATCTTAGTGCTCAATAAATTTCATGTGAGTGACTGAATAAATATCTTGCTATTTTTCCTACATTGAAAATGAGTTTCTCAGTCATGGACTCTATCTTATTTATCTTTATGCTCAACACAAAGCACTCAGAGTGGAACACTTGTTAAATTTTGTACAATGAATAAATTAAAAACTACCTAACTACCTGATTATGTTGACTGATTAACTAAATTTATAAGGTACTACCTGACTGTATTGCCCCCAGAGGCAGCACTATTTTAAATTATTTTAGTATATTTTATTTTATAGCATAATTAATTGTATAATTTACTAAAGAAGTTAAAAATACTTTTAAAATACTGCACTTACCAGCTAAAGTTTCCAGAATTTTTACTCAAAAACTCATAGACATTTGAATTCCATCTAGCTTAGAAGATAAATGGAGCCTTCTTCTCCTTAGACTGCAATCATAATGCCAAAGTTTTGGTAATTAATATATATTTTAGCTAAGACTAACTAAGGGCCTAAGGACCTGTAGTAAGTACATTATATATTATTAAATGATTACAATAACCATATATGCTTTGAGTTCTCTTATTAGCCTCATTTTTATTAGAGTTTTATAGTTAGGTTTATCCTGATAGATTCATACATGCCTGGAAATAAGTTTCAGCGTATGATCCCCACTCCCCCCCCATTCCCTCCTATTCTCCCTCTCCTTTCCCATTCTCCTTTCTCTACTAGAATTCATTTTGCTCATCTACTAATTTATACTTAATTGATTCTTTATGTTATCCTATCCTTCCCTCCCCCTTCATTTTAATCTAGTTTCTGCATATGAGAAAACATTCAACCTTAGTTTGGCTAATTTCAGTTAGCATGACATTCTCTATTTCTATCCATTTATGAGAAAATGCCATCATTTCATTCTTTTTCTTTATGGCTGACTAGAACTCCATTGTGTGTGTGTGTGTTTGTGTGTGTGTGTGTGTGTATATATATATATATATATACCACTGTTTCTTCATTCATTCATCTATTAACGGGCACTTAGGTTGATTCCATAATTTAGCTGAATTGTGCTGCTATAAACACTGTTGTGACTGTATCACTGTTACATGTGAATTTTAGATTTGGGGGAAAAACACCAAGGTGTGGAATAGCTAGCTCATATGGTGGCTCTATTCCTAGTTTTTTAAGGAATCTCCATACTGCTTTTAGGAGTGGTTATATTAGTCTGCAGTCTTATTAACTATGTACAAGTATATCCTTTTCATCACAACCTTGTTAGCATTTATTGTTGTTTGAATTCTTGATCATTGCCATTCTGACTGAAAAGAGATGATATCTTGGTGTAGTTTTGATTTGCATTTTCCTGATTGCTAGAGATGTTGAACATTTCTTCATATATTTGCTGGCCATTTGTGTTTTGTTGTTGTTGCCGTTTGAGAAGTTTCTGTTTAGTTCTTTTGCTCATTTATTGATTGGGTTATTTGTTCTTTCAGTAAGTTTTTTGAGTTGTTTGTATATTCTGGATATTAATCCCCTATTGGAGGAATTGCTGGCCAAGATTTTCTTTCATTCTGTAGGCTCTCTCTTCACACTATTAATTGTTTCCTATGTGGAGATGCTTTTTAGTTTAATGGCATCCCATTTATTGATTCTTGGTTTTATTTCTTGAGCTTTGGGGATCTTGTTAAGGAAGTTGGTGCCAGCACCTATAGATGGAGTGTTGACCATATGTTTTCTTCTAGTAGATACAAGTTTTATGGTCTAATTTCTTTGATTAAATTTGAGTTTTGTGCAGGGTGAGAGATAGAGGTCTAATTTTCTACATTATAGCTATCCAGTTTTCCAAGCACCATTTGTTTGGAAGGCTATGTTTTCTACAAAATATATTTTTGGCACCTTTATCAAATATGTGACAGCTATAGATATGTGAATTTATCACTGTCTTCTATTCTGTCCCACTGGTTCCCAAATCTATTTTGATGCCAATACCATGCTGTTCTTGTTATTATATCTCTGTAGTACAATTTCAGATCAGGTACTGTGATGCCTCCTGCATCACTTTTCTAGCTTACTATTGCTTTGACTATTCTGGGTCTCTTATTCTTCCAAATGAATTTAAGAATTGTTTTTTCTAATTCTGTGAAGAATGTCATTAGTATTTTGAGGGGATTGCATTGAATCTGTATACTGCTTTTGGTAGTATGTTCATTTTGACCGTATTGATTCTGCTTATCCAAGAACATGGGATGCCTTTCCATCTTTCCAACTTTTAATATGTTCTTCAACTTATTTTTTCAGTGTTCTAAAATTTTAATTGTAGAACTCTTTTACCTCCTTAGTTAGATTAATTCCCAATTAATTCCAATTTGTTGTCATTGTTGTTTTTAGGTTATTGTCAATGGGAAGATTTTCTTGATTTCTTCCTCTGCTGAATCACTGTTGGACTATAGGAAAGCTAATGATTTATGGGTATTGATCTTGTATCCTGCTACTTTGCTAAACTTATTTACAAGTTATAGAATTCTGCTGGTGGAGTTGGTTTTTATTGTCGTTGTGGTTGTTGGTTTGTTTGTTTTTGGTGGTTTACATATAAGATCATATTGTTGGCAAACAGAGATAGTTTGACTTCTTCTTTTTCTACTTATATCTCTTGTATTTCCTTTTCTTCCCTCATTGCTCTGGCTAATGTTTTGAGGACTATATTGAATAGGAGTGGTGAGAGTGGACAGTCTTTTCTTCTTCCTGATTTTAGAGGAAATGCTTTTAAATTTTCTTCATTTAGTTTGCTGTTGACTTTGGGTTTGTCATAAATGGCCTTTATGATATGAAGATAAATTCCTTTGATCCCTAGCTTCTTCAGTATTTTTCATATGAATGGGCAAGGAATTTTATCAAAATCTTTCTGCATCTATTGAGATGATCATGTGATTCCTGTCCTTAATTCCATTTAAATGGTTTTTTGCATTTATTGATTTGTGTGTGTTGAACAGATCCTGCATCCCTGGAATGAAATCTACTTGATCATGATGTATTATCTTTTTGATGCATTTTTGTATGCAGTTTGTTAATATTTTATTAAGGATTTTTGCATCTATGTTCATCAGGGATACTGATCTGTCATTTTCACTCCTTGATGGATCTTCATTTTGTTTCAGTATTACTGGTTTCGTAAAATGTATTTGGAAGTGCTCCCAGCTTCATAGAACAATGTGAGAAAGCCTGGTGCTAGTTCTTCTGCAAAGGTCTAATAGAATTCATCTCAGATTCCAGCAGGTACTGAACTTTTCTTTTTTGGAAGCTTTTAATTGCTGTTTCAATTATTTGTTATTTGTTTAGTTTTTCTATATCTTCCTGATTTAATATGAGCAGGTCATATAAGTCTAGAAATCTGTCAGTGTCTTCCATATTTTCTGTTTTATTTGAGTATAAATTTTAAAAATAGTTTCTGATAGTCCGAGGGATTTCAGAAGGGTCTGTGGTGATGTCTCTTCTTTCATCACTCATCTTATTGCCTATTTGGATCTTTTCACTCTTCGTTTTGGTTAGTTTAGCTAATGGTTTGTCAATGTCATTTATTTTTTCAAAGAATCAATTCTTCATGCATTGATCCAGTGTGTTGCTTTCTTATTCACAATTTCATTGGTTTTGATTCTGATCTTAATTATTTCCTGTCTTTTATTCATTTGGGTGTTAGTTTGTTCTTTTTCTAAAGACTTGAGGTGAAGCATAAGCTTATTTGTTTGAAATCTTATTTTTTAATGTAGGCTATAAATGTTCCTCTTAGAACAGCTTTCATACTGTCAAAGGGATTTTGTTATGTTGTATATCTGTTCTCATTCATTTCTAAGAAGTTTTTATTTCTATTCTCATTTCTTTGATCCATTCTTCATTTAAGAGAGTATTGTTTAATCACAATGTGATAATGTGGTTTTATTATTTTTCTTCTTTTTTATTTCTAGCTTTATACCATTATGATTTCATAGGATACATGGAATTATATCAATCATTTTGTATTTGCTGAGATTTGATTTGTGGCCTAAAAAATTATCTATTTTGGAAAAAGTTCCATGTGCAGTGGAGAAAAAGGTAAATTCAGATGTTTTGGGGTGGAATATTCTGTAGATGTCTGTTAGGTCCTTTTGATTTATAGTGTTGTTTAAGATAGAGATAATATTTATTGATTTTATGTTTTGATGACCTGTCTATTGGTGATAAGGGTACTGAAACTATCCAGTATTATTATGTTGGCATCTACATGGGATTTAATGTCATGGAGTATTTTTCCATGTAATTAGGTGTATTGACATTTGAGGTAAAAATGTTTACTATCTTCATATCTTCTTGACTGTAGTAGTCTTCTTCTTTTCTGATGGATTTTTGCTTAAAATCTGCTTTGTCATATATGAGAATAGCTAGTCCCACTTGTTTTCTTGAACCATAAGAATGGAATATCTTTTGTGAACCTTTTACCTTCAGCCTGTGATTGTCTTTTCCTGTACATGAATCTCTTGTAAACTGTCTATAATTGGAGCTTAGTTTTTGATTCATGCTACTAATCTGTGTCTTTTAATTAGGGAGTTGAGGCCATTAACATTCAGTGTAAGTATGGGTATGTGTTTGTGGTTTCCTGTCATATATATACTTTGCTATATTTTATCATGTCTTGATTCTCACTTAGTAAATTATTCTTCTATTGAACTTCCTCTGTTCAGGAGCCTTGGGAATTGTTTTTTAGTTCCTCTGCATGCTGTTTATCTTTGAGAATTCTTCATAGTGGTGGCTTGGTGCTGATGAATTCTTTTATTCTGTCATGGAAAGTTTTTATTTCTTCCTTAAATTTGAAACTGAGCTATGATGGATATAGTAAACTTTTATGACAGTTATTTTCTTTTAGGACTTGGGATATCTCATTCCAGGTCCTCCTTGATTTTGGGCGTATAAGCTGAGAAAATCAGAAGTAACATTTCTTGGTTTGTGTCTAAAAATTACCTGATGTTTCTCTCTTGCAGGTTTTAATATTTTCCCTTATTTTCTATGTTAAACCTTATATGTCTTGGTGAAATTCTCATTTTACTAAATATATTTGAGAATTCTGTAAGCCTCCTGTATGGGGATGTCTATCTCATTTCTGATATGGGAGAAGTTTTCAGTAACTATTTTATTGAAAATTATATTTATGCCTTTAGTGCGTATCTTCATGTTTTCTTCTATCCAATGATTGTCAAATTTGGCCTTTTAATGTCGTCCCAGAATTCTTGTATATTTTGATGATGTCTATGCATTTATTTTATTTATTACATTCTGTGTACTCAAGATCACATAGCCTATCTTCAAGGCCTGAATTTCTGTCTTCAAGGGCTGATGTTCTATTTTCTATGCAATCTAATCTGTTAGTCATGCTTTTAAGTGATTTTTTAATTTGATTGATCTTTTATTTATAGAAGTTCTGCTTGGTTTCTTTCCACTGTTTTTATTTCTTTATTAAAGTGTTCTTTTATCTCCCATAATTAGTCCTTTAATTCCTTCTTTATATTTTTTAGTTCATTACACATTTTAATAACCAGGGTTTTTTATGGTCTTTCTCTGGGCTTTCATCCACTGCACTATCAGTTAGATCCTTTTTGGGGGGATTGTGAATTTTGGGGGAGACTTGTTTGCCTGTTTTCTCATGTTTTCAGAGGTCTTGAACTTCTTCATCAATTGAGGTGGCTTTCTCTTCCTCCTTTTTTGCATATATTCTTTTGTATGCAATTATCTTATTTGTTCTGGAACTTCTGTCCATTTTTGATATATGAATCAATACCATGGGGTGGGACCTGAAGTTCTGTGATCCTCCTTGGGTCCTTGTTGTTGGTTTGGAGCTTTTGTCTCCTTACTTCTTTGAGTTTGAGTAATGTCAAGGAATGTTTTGTTCAGCTACAGAGTTTCTATCCTATGAATTGTTAGTTCCTAGCACCTCACAGAAATGAATGAAATAAACAATAGTAACAACCATTGTAAATAATACAGTGTTGGAGCTAGCCAGCACACCAGACCCCCATGCCAAGGTTTAACGCCATCGCTGAGCCTGCCTGCCTGCCTGCCCCCCTATTGTTTAGGGACACTGCAATTGCCTCTGTGCTGACTCAGCACACCCTCACTGGGGCTCCCCAGTCTTTGGAGGCTGGTGCAGGCATTTTGAATTATTCCTCAGGGTGTGGCCATCATCATCAGAAGGGCGGCTCCCTTCCCTACAGGAGACTAGAGGCCCTTTGACAGGACTCAGGATTCAAGAAGAGGAGGTATTGAGAGACTCGGGACCAACTCAGAGCCACTGGGTGAGTCTCTCCCACGGGGCAAAGCTCCCTGTATGGGTCAGTAGTCCCTGAATGTACGAAACTTCATGGAGTAGTTACCCAGTGAGACTCCCCCGCTGGAGCTGTGAACCCAGACAACAGGAGCATTGTAGAGGAGGACCACCCAGCAGGAGGCTTCAGTGCAGAGTGAGGGTCCCAGGCCTGGGTAGTAGATCCAGCCCCAGGGAATGTTGTAGAGGAGAGCCACTCAGAGAGTCCCTCGCAGGGCCAGGACCCCCAGACCAGGTGGTAGTTCTGGGCCCCAGGGAACGTCGCAGAGGAGGATTGCCCAGCGAGAGTCTCAATCGCGGGGCGAGGCTCCCTGGCCCAGGAGTTAGGACCAGACCCCTGAGAACATCACAGAGGAGGGCTGCCCAGCCCAGGTGTTAGTTCTGGACCAAAGGGAACTTCTCGGAGGAGAACTGCCCAGCGAGATGTCCCCACCGGGTTAGTCTTCCACACCAGGCAAGGCTTTCCCACCAGGGTGGTAGAACCAGAGACACAGGCCCAGATAAGCCACACCCCAGGCTGCAGTCTGGTCCCCCTTTTGACTGACCATAGGTCAACAAGTGGAGTCACGTCTTCTCACCAGCAGGAAATATACCCCACCTTAAGGCCACCACCCATAGAGGGGCAGCTTCCCTGTGTATCACAGCATCATCAAGTTCCTCCAAGAATTCAGGCTACTGAAGGCTAGGAGGTGAGTTATTGGAAATCTACAGGGACACTATAAGTCAATAGAGTTTCACTACTAGAGGATAGGTAGATACATGATCAATATGAGAAAACAAGGGAAGAAAGTGTCCCAAACAAACCTAGATGCTACATCAATAAAATCCAATGACAGCATGGCAGAAGAAATGTCAGAATGGAGTTCAGAATGTGCATAATTAAAATGATCAGAGAAGCAAATGATGAGATGAAAGAGCAAATGCAGGCTTTGAATGATCTCACCACTCAACTGTTAAAAGAGCAAATGCAGGAAGCAAAAGATCATTTCAATAAAGAGTTAGAGATACTGAAAAAAAAAAACAGAAATCCTTGAAATGAAGGAAACAATAAACCAAATTAAAAACTTCATAGAAAAGACATAACAATCATAAATATCTATGCCCCAAACAGTGGCTCATCCATGTACATCAAAGAAATCCTTCTCAATTCCAGAAATCAAATAGACCACAACACAATAATACTAGGCGATTTTAACACACCTCTCTCACCACTGGACAGATCTTCCAAAAAAATTGAACAAAGAAACCATAGATCTCAATAACACAATCAATAATTTAGACTTAACAGACATTTATAGAGTATACCATCCAACCAAGAGTGAATACACTTTCTTCTCAGCAGCACATGGATCCTTCTCTAAAATAGACCATATTCTATGCCACAAAACTAAGGTTAGCAAATACAAGAAGATAGAGATACTACCTTGTATTCTATCAGATCATAATGGATTGAAATTAGGAATAAATGACAGAAGAATAAACAGAAACTACTCCAACACCTGGAGATCAAATAATATGCTATTGAATGATGAATGGATAACAGAAGACATCAGGAGGAAAATAAAAAATTCTTAGAGGTAAACAAGAACAAAGATACATCATATCAAAATCTCTGAGACACTATAAAAGCAATACTTAGGGGAAAATTTATTTCATAGAGTGCATTCAATAAAAGAAGAAAAAATCAACAAATAAATGACCTAACACTACAGCCCAAAGCCCTAGAAAAAGAAGAACAGATAAACAAAAGTAGTAGAAGACAGGAAATATTTAAAATCAGAGTTGAAATCAATGAAGTTGAAACAAAAGAAACAATACAAAAAATTGAAAAAATAAATAGATGGTTCTTTGAAAAAATAAACAAAATTGACAAACCCTTAGCCACACTAACAAAGAGAGGAGAGAGAAAACTCAAATTACTAAAATTCAGAATGAACAAAGAAATATCACAAAAGACTAAGTGCAATACAAAACATAATTAGAAGCTATTTTGAAAATCTATACTCCAAAAAAATAGAAAATCTCAAAGACATCAACAGGTTTCTAGAGACATATGAATTACCTAAACTGAAGGAAGAGGACATACACAATTTAAATAGATCGATTTCAAGTACTGAATTAGAAGAATTCATGAAAAGCCTACCAACAAAGAAAAGTCTGGGACCAGATAGGTTCTCAGCTGAGTTCTACAGAACCTTTAAAGAAGAGCTCATTCCAATACTCCTCAAAGTATTCCATGAAATAGAAGAGGAGGGAACCCTCCCAAACTCATTCTACGAAGCCAGTATCACCCTGATACCTAAACCAGACAGAGACACATCGAAGAAAGAAAATTTCAGACCAATATCCTTAATGAACATTGATGCAAAAATTCTCAACAAAATTTTAGCAAATTTCATACAAAAATATATTAAAAAGATAGTGCACCACGATCGAGTGGGTTTTATCCCAGGGATGCAAGGTTGTTTCAACATGCAAAAATCAATAAATGTAATTCACCATATCAACAGACTTAAAGTCAAGAATCACATTATTATTTCGATAGACGCAGAGAAAGCATTCGATAAAATACAGCATCCCTTCATGCTCAAAACACTAGAAAAAATAGGGATAGTGGGAACATTCCTTAACATTGTAAAAGCCATCTAGGCTAAGCCCATGACCAATATCATTCTAAATGGTGAAAAATTGAAAGTGTTCTCCCTAAAAACTGGAACAAGGCAGGGATGCCCTCTTTCACCACTTCTATTCAACATTTTCCTTGAAACTCTAGCCAGAGCAATTAGACAGACCAGAGAAATTAAAGAAATATGAATAGGAGAAGAAGAATTCAAAATATCCCTATTTGCTGATGGCATGATTATATATTTAGAGGAACCGGGAAATTCCACCAGAAAACTCTTAGAACTCATAAGTGCGTTCAGTAAAGTAGCAGGATATAAGATCAATGCTCATAAATCTAATGCATTTTTATACATAAGTCCTGAATCCTCAGAAAGAGAAGTTAGGAAAACTACCCCATTTGCAATAGCCCTGAAAAATATAAAATACTTGGGAATCAATCTAACAAAAGAGGTGAAAGACCTCTACAAAGAGAACTACAGAACACTAAAGAAAGATATTAAAGAAAACCTTAGAAGATGGAAAGATCTCCCATGTTCTTGAATAGGCAGAATTAATATTGTCAAAATGGCCATACTACCAAAATTGCTATACAGATTCAATGCAATTCCAATTAAAATCCCAATGACGTACCTTACAGAAATAGAGGAAGCAATCATGAAATTCATCTGGAATAATAAGAAAAGCAGAATAGCTAAAGCAATCCTTAGCAGGAAGAGTGAAGCAGGGGTATCACAATACCAGAACTTCAACTACACTACAAAGCAATAGTAACAAAATGGCATGGTATTGGTACCAAAATAGACAGGTAGATCAATAGTACAGAATAGAGGACATGGACACAAACCCAAATAAATACAATTTTCTCATACTAGACAAAGGTGCCAAAAATATGCAATGGAGAAAAGATAGCCTCTTCAACAAATGGTGCTGGGAAAACTGGAAATCCATATGGAGCAGAATGAAACTAAACCCCTATCTCTCACCCTGCACAAAACTCAACTCAAAATGGATCAAGGACCTTGGAATCCAGCCAGAGACCCTGCATCTTATAGAAGAAAAAGTAGGTCCAAATCTTGAACATGTTGTCTTAGGATCAGACTTTTTTAACATGACCCCCATAGCACAAAAAATAAAAGCAAGAATCAGTAACTGGGATAGATTCAAACTAAAAAGCTTTCTCTCAGCAAAGGAAACTATCAGCAATGTGATGAGAGAGCCTACAGAGTGGAAGAATATCTTTGCCACTCATACTTCAGATAGAGCACTCATTTCCAGAATATATAAAGAACTAAAAAAACTCTACACCAAGAATACGAATAACCCAATTAACAAATGGGCTAAGGAAATGAACAGACACTTCACAGAAGAAGATCTATAAGCAATCAACAGATATCTGAAAACATGTTCAACATCTCTAATAATAAGAGAAATACAAATTAAAACTACCCTAAGATTCCATCTCACCCCAATTAGAATGGCAATTATCAAGAATACAAGCAACAATCGGTGTTGGTGAGGATGTGGGAAAAAAGGTACACTCATACATTGCTGGTGGGGTTGAAAATTAGTGCAGCCATTCTCAAAAGCAGTGTGGAGATTCCTTACAAAACTTGGAATGGAACCACCATTTGACCCAGCTGTCCTACTCCACGGCTCATACCCAAAGGACTTAAAATCAGCATACTACAGAGATGCAGCCACATCAATGTTCATAGCGGCTCAATTCACAATAACTAGATTGTGGAACCAACCTAGATGCCCTTCAATATATATATATATACACGATGGAATATTACTCAGTCATAGAGAATAGTAAAATTATGGCATTTGCAGGCAAATGGATGGAATTGGAGAATATCATGTTAAGTGAGATAAGCCAACCTCAAAAAACCAAAAGATGAATGATCTCACTGATAAGTGGATGATGATACATAATGGGGGGGTGAAGGGAGGTCAAGAATGAAGGAAGGAGTGACTCTATAGAGGGGTGGGAGGGGTGGGGGAAGGAAAAAATAACAGAATGAATCAAAAACTATTACCCTAGGTAAATGTATGATTACACAAATGGTACCTCTACTTCATGTACAGAGAAACAAGATGTATCCCATTTGTTTATAATAAAAATAAATTACAGAAAAATAATATAGTGTTAAATACCCATTTCATACTATGATGTCTTCAGTATTAACTACCACCAATAAACAGGAATGGTTGGTTCAGCAATTGTCAACAGTGGAAACAATAATCATAATCTTTAAAGCAAACAGTAGGTGTCAACTTCTAGCAGTAATTATTGTGTTAACATTTGTGGTGGGGAAAAGACATATAAACCAATTAGTTCTGAAATACGGTAAAAATACAAGTTAATTAGGGGGAAAGAAAGTATGCTAGAAAGTAGAAAAGAGTTTGCAATTTTAAAAAATGAACAGAGAGAATGCAGAAGAGATGTAGTAGGTGATGTTTATTTGGAAGGAGGGTGAAAATATAGAATAAGGAAGGTATTTAGAGAAAGGGAGAGAGAACCATAGAAGTTGGTGTTAGAAGAAGATAAGAAAGACAAACAAGAGAAATTAACAAACGAAAATAATACAAAAGCAAATCAAAACTGTAATCCCAAAAAACCAAATTCTCAAAAAAATCATGCTAGTAAAATATAATTACTTTAAAAATGCTAAATATAAAAGACAAAGAAACAAATAAATGTATATATATATGTCCCAGAACCAATCAGCACAGTCAGAATTCACACTTGCTCTCTCTCTCTCTCTCTCTCTTTCCCTTTATCTCTCTCTCTCTTATACACACACATAGAATAAAATAAATAAAATAACTTTTAAAAAATTTCAAAATCTTAATAAAGACTGAAATAACCATATTCATGGAAGTGTTCAAAATAGTTTACTACCAGATTGAGTAGTCAGTGTGTATTTCCAACAGTCTTTCTTTCCAATTCCTCTTGAGTTACATACTGATATAGAGAACAGGGGTGGGGATTGTTACCCTCATTCTATTTTTGTGTTGCTCTCTTTTAAGTTGCCAGTGGAGATTAAGATTAAAGCTGTGTTTTTGGGATTGGCTTATTTCACTCAGTATGATATTCTCCAATTCCATCCATTTCCCTGCAAATGCTATAATATTATTCTTCTTAATGGCTGAATAATATGCTATTGTTAAATATACCACAGTTTCTTTATCCATTCATCTGTTGAAGGACATCTAGGTTGGTTCCACAATCTAGCTATTATGAATTGAGCTGCTATAAACATTGATGTGGCCTCATTACTATAGTATGCTGATTTTAAGTCCTTTGGGATAACTGGGTCAAAAGGTGGGTCCATTCCAAGTTTTTTGAGGATTCTCCACACTGCTTTCCAGAGTGGTTGCACCAATTTGCAACTCCACCAGCAATGTAAAAGTGGGCCTTTTTCCCCACATCCACTCCAACATCTTTTATTGCTTGTGTTCTTGATGATAGCCATTCTATTTGGAGTAAGATGGAATCTTACAGTTGTTTTAATTTGCATTTCTCTAATTACTAGAGATGTTAAATACTTTTTCACGTATTTATTACTCACCTGTGTGTCTTCCCTGATAAGTGGAGGATGATATATAATGGGGGGAAGGAGTGAGAGAAGAATGGAGGAACTTTAGATTATGTAGAAGGAAATGAGAGGGAGCGGGTTATGAAAAATGGTGGAGTAAAACAGACATCATCACTCTCTATATATGTATGATTATACGAATGGTATAAATCTACATTGGGCACAACCATAGAAACAAAATGATGTACCCCGTTTGTGCACAATGAATCAAAATGCAGTCTGTAAAAAATAAATAAACAAATAAATAATTTTTAAAAATATTGAATCTGTTTGATATGAACTCAGTTCCCTTCTCACCACTATGGTTTGCAATGGGTTAGCATGTAGTCAGTTGGTGTTTTGTCCATTAGGATGAGTTCGGTGCACTCCCAGAATCCAGCTTATGCAGCATTCTGTGAATGGAATTCTAGCAGGCTGGCCTAGGTCTAATCAGGTTCTGTTGGGTATAACCTTCTTTGGAGAGACTAGAGCAACCCGCTTCTAGGGCTAGACAGTAGTCAATCTTTTCTATAGGTCTGGTTCTCAGGGTCTCACAAGAAATTCAATCATGAGTCATGAAGCCCATCGCCACTCACTGCTGCCAAGGAGCAAAGCCTTCCTGGACTATTTCCCTAAATGTATTCATCCCCACCTGCTCAGATTCCCAGACTGCTTCATCTGGTTATGTGAACTGTCCAACACAAAAGAGAAGCAAGTTGGGCTCCCCTTTGCCCTTCCATCTCTAGTCACCCTGGTTAGAGTCTACTCTGCACTTTTTTCACTCATGTTCCACTAGGCCCAGTCTGTGACTTGATAAGGCACCTGCCAGGATATTGTGGCTATTTTTTTCCCGTGGATCTCCCAGGTCTTGCAGCAGTCAAGACCGCATGCTCACTCTAAGATTGCTCCTGCCAACTCTCCAAAGCTTGTTGGGATACAGAGTGTGCTTTTGAAGCACCAGTGTGAAGTGCAGTCTCTGGAAATGCAAAGATAAGGCAGTATTTTTTATCTCAGCTTTTCTGTACCTAAACTGTGTTCCCCTACTCTGTTTGCAGTGAATCCACACCAGCAACACATACCAGGTTGACTCTGATGTACTCTGTCGTCTTTGTTTATTGTATCATAAATATTTATGAGTCCCCAAGTTTCTTGTAGTGTTCAATATTAAATTTTAGTGAAATCCCTCCTTACTCACCTTGCTGAGAAGCTGTACATCTACTGCTTTGGTCTTGTGCCATAGTGCAGTTTGAAATACAGCTTTTCTCTACTCAGCCATCTTCTTCCTGATTATCTTATTAGACTCATTTTGCAGGTAGAAAAACTGAAGTTTAGAAGCATCACCCTACCCCACCTCACACAGCAAGTAAGAGGTAGGACTTATATTTGAAACCAAGTTTAGCATTCATAAAACTATAGAATCTTAGCCACAACTATCATATTAGTCAGGGTTCTCTAGAGGAACAGAGTCAACAGGAAGTATAAGAAGGGGATTTATTAGATTGGCTTACACCACCATAAACTGGACAGTTCACAATGGCCATCTGCAGCTGGAGAGCTGGAAGAACCAGCAGCTGCGCAGTCCAATAGGCAGAAGCCCCAGAACAGGAAGGATTAACAGCGGTACCCTGATCTGAGACCAAGGCTTCTGGAAACTCCCTGAAGAATCACTGGCAGAGTTCACTTTAGAAGAATGAAGAAACAAGAGTCCTCAGATGACTGAAGCAGAAATCAACAACCCACTCAAGAAGAGTGCAGCTTGCATCTGCATCTGTGTCCTTGTTCATCCAACTTTTATTCCATCCAAGCCACCATCCTATTGGGCAGTTGATGCTGCCCACGCTTAGGGAGGGTCTTCCACTTCAGTTCACTGTCCCATGTTCCAAACAGTCCTAGACATGCACGCCCTCATTGACAAACCCAGAAACCTCTTAATCATAGGCATCTTTTAATCCAAACTGACCATTCAAATTAACCATTACAACTATAATATGCTCCACCCTGAAGTGACAGTACCAGATAGGAATTTCTTTTAATGACTGTAATTTTTCTATTAATCTATTTCAGTGTCTGCTACTATCACATGCAAAGAGAGGAAATAGCTTTACCCAAAGCAGTACTGTGAAGATAGTTTGTTCTTAGACAATTGTATATTGAGTATTTTTGGGCAGATGTCATATATCTTTCATTTACTCAGTTTGACTTGTTTACCAATAGCTCTGTGAGGCACCCTACCTTTATGACCTTGTTAAATACCAAAAATTAATGTTATTATCCCTGTTTTTGAGATAGGAAAACATTATCAGAAAGGTCATTTAAGTGGCAATATCCCTTTTTAGAATGTTTTATTTTTAAAAAATTTAAAAATTTATTTTATTGACATATAATAAGCATATGTATTTATGGATTACTGCATGATAATTTGATACGTGTGCATAATGTAACATGAGCAAATCAGGGTAATTAGCATTCCCATCTCATTGAAAATTGATCACTTTTTGTGTGGGGAACCTTTGAACACATCTCTTCTAATTCTTTATAATTACATAAAAATTATTGTGAACTATATTCACCTACTGTGCTGTAGAACATGGGAAGTTATTCCTCCCAAGTAACTCTTTTGATAACCTGTTATCCAACCTCCCTCTATCTGCCCCCAACTCTCCCTAACTTCTAGTGATTTCAATTCTACTCTCCATTTCTATGGAATTTTTTTTAGCTCCCCCAATATTTTACGTTTTAAGATCTCTAATTAGTGGGCATGAAAACACAAACATAGAAAAGTACACGGAACTATAAAGGTTCTGTGCAATTAGTGATCGCAGTGTTACTTAATCAGGCCAATTGCTGACACTGCACATTTTACAAAAGAGAGCGTTTATTCAAAAGGAAGCCAGTGGAGACAAGAAAAGTAGCCTAACTCCTTGAGAAGAGGGCTTAAGATATGAATAGGGTAAAGAGGGTGGTCTGAGGTATGGGGAAAGGTGATTGGATGCAGGGAAAATGAAGTAATCAGTGGTCTGTGTGTGCCCAAATTCATACTCTTCAAGGATGCATGTTCAAAAAATGCCAGTGTTGGTGTGCTCTAAGGGTGCAGATTTGGGTCTCAGGTGTCAGAAGCTCACCCACAGAGTGCTTGTGAAGGCCCACATGAAGGAAAGGTAGTTTAGAGCAATTCGAGCTACCTTTAAGTTCCTGATAAACAACTCAGGCAACCACGAGGGGACCGTCACCATTACGACCCACGTGTCAGCGGAGTTTTCTATAGCAAAACAAAGGGAAGTACAATGCTTAGCTATTTGACCTGCGAAATTGCTGTTAAAGGCAGGTAGCTAAAAGCAAGGGAAGCTGGAGGGTTTGCTCAGGATTCTCTTGGTTTTAAAAGCAAGATGTGAGTTACTAAAACCCAAGTCAAGAAATAGGACTTTGTCAGTATCCTAGAAATCTCTTACATACCTTCCCAGACACCATCCTATTCCCCAAAAGTGACCACTCTCTTCAGTTCCAACACCACGGCTTAGTTCCATCTGTTTATAAAATTTACATACATAGAATCCTTGAAAGGACATTTTTAAGCCTTGTTTCATTGAATACTATGTTTGTAAGATTAATCCATTGTATTACATACGATTCTGATTCATTCCTTTTCCTTGATGTATAGAACTTCACTGTGATTTCATGAACACACTCATACATGCATGCCAATATGTTCATATATGCATACCTGAGTACTGAATTTTGATTTGAATCTTTATGAATATTTGGTTTAAGTTATGAAGAACTTTGCATCTTTTTATAGATGTCTCTTTGTTGCGCACATGCACATTTAAGTCCTGGGTGTTTACCCAGGAGAGAATAATATACATATATGAACTTAATTACTAATGTATTTTAAATCAATGTGATTTTTATTTACCCTACCTATTATATGTACTCTTTTCTTTCCTGTTTTCTTTGTAATTATTTACTATTTTTAAAATTATTCCATTTCTACCTCTGTTAATTTTTCCTATTCTTTAATGCTTACCCTAGCAATTGTCATTTGCACTATAGATTTATTGAAAGCTGTATAAATTACTAATTCGACCTTTGACGATGTTAAGACTTTAGAATGTTTAAATATCAATGACTTTTTGAGTATCTAAATTCTCTGTACATTTTAAACTCCATGTTATTAATACTGTATATTAAAGTTAGCATTAATTTAGAATTCCCATGTATTTTATTTATTTGGTGTTTTCTTGATGCCATTTATTGTTTAATTCTTCCTAAATATACAACTTTCCATCTGGGATCTCTTTCCTTATATGCCTAGAGTATAATATTAATACCATTAAGTATTTATTTTAGTTTAGTTCTGCTAGTGATGAATTTTCTCGATTTGTTTTGTTTAATAGTTAATAATTATTTATGGTCTATTTCAGAATAGCTAGAAGACAGGATTTTAAATATTCTCACAACAAAAAAAGTAAATATTTGAGGTGATTGATATGCTAATCATCCTGACTTTATATACATAAATATATACACATATTTTATATACATATCAAATTATCACACTATGCACCCTATTTAGGCAGAATCATTCTGTCAATTAAAATAAAATGAAAGCTTAGTAACATAAAAATTAAATAAAAATTAAAAAGTAATGTTATCATTATTTCTAAAGAATATATTCACTGGTTTTAGAATTCTAGATTGGTAGTAATTTTATTTCTTTTCTTTAAAGACATTATGTATTTTCTTCTGGTTTCCATTTTTTTTTTCATTTGAGAAGATGGTTGTTAATCTAATTATTCTTTCTTTGTGTATTTTCTCTTTATTCTTCCTATTTTTATGATATTCTTTTTTTCCTATTTAATTTTAGTAGTTTGTCTAAATGTGATATGTGTGTGTGTGTGTGTGTGTGTGTGTGTTTGTATGTGTGTGTGTGTGTGTGTGTGTTGTGTATTAATTTTTCTTGGTGTTTGTGGTGTTTTTTGAATATGTACCTTAATATTTTTCTTAATAAAATAAACCTCCTCAGCTATTATGGTTTTACCATTGACCATTTTCACCCTGCTTTATCTTTATTTCTAGGACTCTGATTTTATGTCTGCTAGACCCTTTCACATTGTCCTCTATGCCTCTTACCTTTTATTTTTATTTTATATTCATTTTACTCTTCATTGTTCCATTTTGATAGTTTCCTCTGATCTATCATTTGGTTTACCTATTGATTCTTCAATTGTGTCTAGTATTCTGTCACCACCATAGAGTTGTCAGTTTCTGTATGATTCACTTCATATAGCTTCCAAATTTCTGGTAAACATTCCAATAGTAACTGTTTCCTTAAATATATCATGAATAGATATTCTAAAGTCTTTATTTGCGATTTAAAATGTTGGTTTCTACTGTCTGTTTTCCTTCCTTTATTTTCTTATCTGCTTCTGTGCCTGATTATTTTGACTGAGTTCTGAATATTATATACAAAACATTATAGAGATAAGGTTAGCCCTCTTCTGACCCTGTCTTCCCCGCAAGATGACTCAAGATGATGATCAGTAGGTAGGTATACACACCACAATAACAGTCACATTTTACTCCATTTTCTAAGATTTACATTATTTAAATCTGAGTTTCATTCCCCTTGGTATGTTTTCTACTTTTGCTTCAGGCTCACTACTGTTGTCCTTATCTCTAAGAGATCTTTGGGATTTTAACACAAAGCTCTGGTGTTTTAAAAGCACCACTAGCAGCTCCTCCATTCCAGTTTGTGTCTCCTGTCTTTCCAGGATAGTCTATGAATTGTTCCCTTGTCTAGGTGGACAACTCGCCTGAAATAGGCATATATGGCTAGGGAAAAGTGACCCTGAATGCCATAGCATTTTCTCTCTGAAAATCTTTGCATGCCTTCCTGGCTTTCCAATGCCTTCAAACGATTTTTTAAAACAAATCTTCTTTTACCCTTTTCTGGCTGTCCTCAGCAGGAGGTTGTCCAGATTCCTAGTTCTTCATTACTGAAAGTGCATGTCAAAGTCCTCTTTAAACTCCATTGCACTGCTCTTTTAAATAATGTAACAGAATGCAAACACACAAATAAATATTTGCCTGTCAAATTGTTTTTTGCGAGCTAGTGACTTCTTTGGCCATCTTACCATCTTGTGAAGCATTTTAAGAATTCCTAGTAGATTGTTGGTTTTAGAATCACTTTGTAAATTAACCTCCCAAATTTAATTTTGTTGCTCTTAAAGTTACATATATCCTTTCATACTTCAATGCAATTCTTTGATCACATGCCTTAATCATTACATATTCATTTACAAATCTAGACTATTTAGAAGAAGTCAAATCCCTGTTATATAAATAGAGTGACTACCTTCCCTTGAGTATATAATAGAGCATGCTGTGGTTTCTGAAGCCACTTCTCGAAGAAAACTTTCAAACATTATTTGAAAAATGCCAATTTTCTGAGCCTCTCCAACTGTCAATTTTGGAAGGAATGCTAAATGTTTGGATAGGTGGTGGTTTTGTGGTTTCAAAGAAGACTAAACCCTTAATATTAGAGTCAGCCATTTTTAAAGATTGCAGAAACTCATTCTTCCCTCATCCTTGATGAAATAGCATAGAAAGCAATCAACACCTGTGTTGTACTCATTTTTAGGAACAAAAACGTTGGCAAAAAGTGTTCCTAAAAATATTTCAATTGTCTTTGAAACACAGAGAATGCTTTTCACCCTTTGGCACTGTCAGTTTTTTTGCATGTTCAACACGATGCCTTGGGGTCGAGAGAGATCTCCATCCATAAGGCCACAGATTGCAGCAGACATATGGCCTTGCAGTGTGGAGCATCTCTCACGTTTGGAGGAAGAGGCTTTCTCGCCTATTACCAGTAAGGCCCTCGGTGCCCTCCACGGCATTAGCATTCATCCCAGTCTGGATCTCCTCTCTGATCTGCTTCAGATGGGTTGATTAAATTTGATTAAGGCTGTGTCTGGTCCACTTCGAAGTAACATGGAAAACGTTCGTAGGCCTCTATAGTTTCTTAATCCCCTTATTGCAGCTTCCCAGAAAGGAGTCCACTTAGTTTCTGGATCACCAACAATTCCATTTGGAACCAGCCGCAGTGACAGGAGAGAACACAGAGGAGGATAATCCTGCATCACAGCATGCATTACCGAGCCCTTGGCCTGCACCCTGGGTGTGTGCTGAGGCCCTAGGCAGATGTTCCTGGGTGGAAGAGTTAGTAAAGGGCAGCTGTGCACACAGAAGACAGTTGATATTTCCACCGTTTTCTCCACAGGACCTTTTAGATCCTAATCTCCAATTTTCCTCATCCCCTACATAGTGTTTAGAGTTGATTTTTAAAAATTGAATTTGGGGGCTTCACTAGCACAGGTGCTAATGCATAATGAAGTCTGCTGTGGCTGGGACAGTTTTAGGTCTGTAGTATGGCTAAGGGGGACACTAAGAATTTTTTCCCCTTCCTGAGAGAAAGCATCTCTGCTCCAAGCTCAAGCTGTCCCTTTTCAGAGAGAAAAAGCCTGCTTCCTTTCTGGTACCTGATAGCCCAAGGCTATCTCCAGAGACTAAAGGTTATTTCAAGTACTGGAGTTCTTCTCCTTTACTTGTAATTCCCAAGAAAATAAAGCCCTTTTTCAAAAACTTGACAGCTTATGACAGGCAGATGTTCCTGCGTGGCCCTTACTGAAAAGGTCTTATCTAAGTGAATTTTCTTTTTCAGCTCGAATTACCTGGTTTCTCTGGCTACAATGAGTAGATTAACTGAACTGTTGCCAAATCGACACTTGATTTATTTTTTATTCGTGGGCATATATTTCAGCTTAAGCAGAGAATTATAAGCACATCCAATGAAGACACAATTTTTACAAACACATTTTGTACCTCCACAAGCTTGAGATGACCCTGAGGGCCTGAAGCCAAATATATCTACTCTCTGCATTGAAGAAGTGTCCCTACATGAAAGGGGAAGGGCATGAATAAAAGTGGCTTCTCTGGTAAGACAAGTGGAAATTACCAACATATATGCGGGTTTTAAAGGGTACAAGCTTTTGTAAGGGCAGTTTGAAGATGTCCGTTCTATATTTGGAAAGTAGAACTAGAGGCAGGCCTTTTCTATTCCTGCTGGCCTACCACCATTCCAAAAGGGCAGGGTCAGGCTGAGGGGCAGCTGCTCTGATTTGGTTCTACCCTCCCCATTCCAGTCACATGTTAGCTTTGCTCTTGAAGGCCGATTTCCTTTCACATGGCCCATTTTCATGAGTTGCAAAGGTCACAAGGTGAAGGAGCACACAATTGTCAGGTTAGGTTAACCGCTCCAACAAACCACCTTGGACCTCAGTGCCTTTGTACAAGTTGATTTCATGCTCACGTCACGGTCCAGTGGTGGTCAGCAGGACACTCCACTTGGGCTCTTTTCATTCAGAGACTCTGAGACCACAAATACGGACCCTGTAGTCAGCGGGCCGAGTGCAGAGCACTGAACAGGTTTTATTGGCCAGGTCTGGGAATGGTGCATATTACCTCCACCCAAAACATGATAGCCAGAATCCAATCCCAGAGCTGCTCCTCAGCACAAGGGAGCCTGAGACATGTGGCTCAGCTTCCTTCTGCTCTCTCTCTCTCCCTTTTTTAAATTTAAAATTTACTTTTAATGGCACAGAAAGATAAACACTGCATGTTCTCACTAACACGAGAGCTAAAAAAAAATTAAAATCTCATAAAGTAGAAAGTAGTAGTTAGCAGAGGGTGAAGTGAGCAGAAGGGGATAGAGAGAGCTTGGTAGAGAATTCCAGGTAGACAGGAAGAGTAGGTTTTAATGTTCTATGGCACAGTAAAGTGACTACAGTCAATAAGATACTCTATACTTAAAAATACCTTCAAGTCTTTTCAAAGGACTTAGGTAGGGTAGTTGACATTTTAAAAAATAAAACTGTGAGAGACAAAAATATGGCAGGGTAGGCACACAGGCCCCTTCTGCTGGGTCCACTGGAGAGGAGACCACACCTTCCACAATTTGTCCTTGGCACTGCACTGTTATCAGGTGATCTTGCGAGCATAAAAATAAAGCTGTGTCTTTTGTGAGCGGAAAGTCTCATTATATTCGAGGTGAGTCAGGAAAGGAAGTGAAGGGAAAGTGTCTATTTTTGGGCTCTGAACGCAGCTGAGGAGCCCTCGCTGCCTGCCAGAGAGACACAGCTGCAGCAGCCCGGCACGGCTGTCCATCCACCTGCACACCCAGCCGGTGCCATGCTGATTTCCTTGCTGTGTTTCTGGTCCTCTTTTCCAAAAGTTATAAGAAGCAGAACTAAATATGACAGCATTTCCTATAGTGTTAAGTAGCCCTTGTATGATTCTGATAAATAAAATATTTCAGGCAAGAAAAGCACTCATCTGTCTACATAAAAGTAACTTCATCCAGTTTGCCAAATTTGACTCTCATGCATTTAAATGCAAGTTATGAGTAGCAAAATATTCTTGGTCTTGTATCTAACCTTATTTAGCCAGTGGTGGTGGTCCTTTGGTCATTAGGACAACACTGTATCTAAACACTTTTGAAGTATGCAACAGGGACAGTTGCCAGGTACAGTAAACAACAGATGAAAGTGATACTACCAAGCACTACTTTATGAGCTCATTTAAAATGGTAACTGGGCAACCAGCTTGCTTTTGTCCAAATGGATTACAGAACCATTCTTGTCACTCAGAATTAATTTCTAAATAAGTTTCCTGAAAACAAATGACACTTCCAAGTAAATATTTAAATGGGTACACACTTGGAAAATGTTCAGAGAGAACTTGCCATCCTTCCTAAAAGAACTATGTTGGTTTAGAAAAGAAAAAAAAAAAAAAAAACTTGCTAGAATTTCTTCAATTAAGCAATTTAAAATGAAATAAGAATTATGATTAATCTAACATTATAGAGTGGAAGTTTTTACAACATTAAAAAAACACAAATGAACAAATAGGAACACGCTCATTGGGTCATTTGGGAAAGGCAGAGTCCCCTGGCACTCAGGCAGATGCCCTGTGACAGTCTATCCATTCACCAATAGTTAATAATCATCTCTTCAGTGTCCAATATTGTGGTGACCACAGGGATATTAGAGGTAAACAAAATAGATTCAGGACTCCAATTCTTGAGCTCAGGATTCAGGCATTGTCAAAGGGTGTCCATCCTACCACCCTGTCCTGGGAGTTTATAACCTTTAACTGTGGTATCAGTTAAAGGCCTTCCAGGAAAAGTGACCTTAAAGCCAAATCCTGAAAGAAAGTCAGAACTATACAGGAGAAAGGACACACACAGGGTGGGGCTCAGGAGCAAATAATTCTCATGCATTCTACAGCTTATGCAAAAAGACCTGAAAACCAGGGAGAGCACAGTAACTTAGAGAAACTGAAAGGAGGCAGATGTAGAAAATAATTAACAAGAGCCAGAGTGCAGGAGACAGATGTAGATTGGAGGAGGAATGACAAACATTTGGGACAGAAACGTAAAATGTATAAGAACAACAACAAAACAAACAAATGACTATATATGCACACATATGTATATATAATTATACATGCATGCACGTGTATATACACATGTGCATACTCTCTACATACATACATAAACATATATATTTTCACATAGCTGCATAAAAATATTCTCCCACTTTTAATGGCTCTTAAAAGCAGAAACTCAACACTAGAGGTAAAGTTTTAATATTGCACAATTTGAGCTTGAAAAGATCTTTTGCAATTTCTTTGGCCAGAGAGGGAGTAAGGAACTTTACAGTAATTTGCAAGTTTTGAACATGGAGATGCTTACATATATGTGCTCTATCCAACATTTGTCTTACACATATGGGTGTGAGTCCATTGTTATGGTGTTTTTAATTGATAGCTTTTTTATATAATCCTCGATGAATAATTATGGATCTATCCCTCTTCTATATTTTTGTTAAGTCAGGAACTTTTTGTGTCAAAAGAATGGAAACTGTTCTTTGCAGTCCTTGAACTACATCCTTGCCTTCGTGAGGTCAGATGTAGGTTTATCCATACAAGATTTTCTCTCTAGCCCTAAGATGCTTGTAGAAGAGAGCTTTACTGATGTCCAGACAATGAGGATAATCGAGTCAATTACTGGAGATGTGCATAGCTCTTAGGAGCATGATGCTTTGGGTAAATCTGCCTCACAGGGCGTGGGGTTAATTAGTGTTTATTAAGTACTTTGAAGATAAAAAGGAGAGGAACAAGTCTTAGCAGGCCTGAAAGGTGGTAGGTTTTTTTCCTAGTTCCCACTTTCCTTCTGACATGCAGGCTCTCGGACAACCTTCTGCCACCCAGTGGCTTTGGGCTACATCTGGAATCCCTTAACTTCTCTGACCCCTTTCCGCCTGTTTCTGGACTTAAATTCAGCAAAAGAGATGCACTGGATAGACTCCCCTTGGCCTCCCTTGAATATAATAGCTACTGTTTAGACAGGGCCTTCATGCTGTCAAGTTTCCAGCTTGGTGCATTCAGATTATCTCATCACATGAATGTAAAAACGCAGGAGCCAAAGGTCAGGGTGGTTAAGTAACTTGTCCAAGGTTATACAACAGGGAAGAAGCAAAACCATAGCTCATAATCAATGTTTGCCTCCAATGTCCATATTCTTTCTCTTCTTTCTGTTTTGCTACCTATTCTTTCTAGAGATTGGACTAATTATAAGGTGCTTGGTGCAGTTTGCAATCTCTTTTATATATGTAATTAATCAATATTAATTATCAATGGGAGAGAAAAACTTTTGAAATTCCTATTGGACAAGATTGGAAGCATGAAGTTTCAGTTTCCTCACTGAAAGTATCTTTAATGGGCAACTTTAAGGGACTGTGAACTGTTGTATTTACTCCACAGACCCCTCTTGGTGAGTCTTATTCGGGTTGTGCAAAATCCACATGTTGATGGTCTAAAATGTCTTTTACTAAGGATTCAGTGGTTCAGCAGACAGAGAACTCTGTGTTTCCAATGATTCTAAGTCTGTACTCTCTTTTTGGGTTATTGAATTTTTTCACAGTAGAGGAATTACCGAATTCCTCTGAGCCTCACCTTATTCATTTCCTAGCATCTACTCTGCTTCCATCCCAGAATTGTTATAGGAATCATAATGAATAGGAAATGGAAGTATTTCAAATATTATGGATTTGTAGTTTAAAGTTACTGAAGCCGAAAAATAAATGTCAATAATATTTAGGCCACTGACATATTGAATTTTTCTGTTACTCATAGTTAAAATTAATTTTAATTGATTTACTATACATGCAAAGAAAGCTGGAATAAAATCTCTTCCTAAAGGCTTGAGGTTTTGGGGGTGCTTATCCTTTATTAGATATGCTACATAGGCGTGCAAGAAATTCAGGACAGAAAGTAAATATTAAGCTATACATGTCTTCTATCTGCTAACATCAAATTTTTACCTTTAGTGAATTAAAATAACCTAGTAGAGTTTTCCTCTGTGAAATATGCAATGATACATTGAAATGTAAACACACTATTTTACATGCATTGGTAATGAAGGAAAAATAAGAGAGTCCAACCAGTGACCAATATACTGCTCAAGACAAAATTAACTTGCAAGACTGTTCAGCTGGACACCAACACTAGTCTATGTAGTAAGAAGTCTGCCAGATTTTTTCTCTCCTGGTTCTCTACTCACAGTCATTTAATGAACCTCATAAAAGCTAACATCCCAATTTAGCAATTTCCTCCCTTGTGTTTCACTAAGAAAACAGATCTTGCAATAAAATAAATATGCAGAAGGACTCAGGGCAAAGGTATATTCTGTATATGATTTTAATAAAAACATGTTTTACTTTGTGAAAGAAAAAAACACCTAGTGATAGCCTAAAAATAAAACACAGAAAAATGTGTAGATCATCTGACTTGAATATTAGAATCATTATGTTATCTCAAATCACCACCATTTCCTTCATCAGTTACATTCAAGATAAGGTTTATGGCTGAAGCATACACGGAACACATATCATAAGCTCAAAAGCCTGTATTAGAGCACTGGAGGGAAAAGATATTTGGAAATAAACAGTATGGTGAAATTTATGCATATGATATTTCTGTTGCTTTCTAGTTCATAGTAGTCACTGCATTAACTAGTGGAAAAGATTTGGGTACATATCAGCACATTTTAGCACAGATTAGAGTTCTGTTTTAGTGGGATATTACCCAAAAATGACAATTAAGTCTAAGAATTCTGGGGAGAATCCAGTGGTTCTAGTCTTCTACCCAGTCAAGCATTCTGATTGGGAATAACATTGAAGAATCACAGTTCTTTTTTTTTTTTTTTTAATTTATTTATATTGTAAACAAATGGGATACATGTTGTTTCTCTGTTTGTACATGGAGTAAAGGCATACCATTTGTGTAATCATACGTTTACATAGGGTAACGGTGTTTGATGAGAAACTGAGCTGCACATCATTAAAACCCAACAATAAACAAACAAAAAAAAAGAATATAGTAGAAACCAATTACAGAAAAGTCATCTTTCTTCTGTAAGAAAGAATTTATTATAAAAAGAAAAATTACCACAATAAAAAGGATTGTGATTTTTCTAAAAAAAAAAAAAAAAAAAAAAAAAAAACAGAATCTCATCAAAATGAGACATCTGATATCTGATCAACCACCACTCTCATCCTGTAAAGAACACAGATTGAAGTTCGGTGAGACCTCTGAATCTAAAAACAAATCTTCTGAGAATGAGTTCCCTATTTCTGTAGAAACATAGTTATTCTCCTAGCTGACTAGAATTTTGAAAAGTAATTTGTGAGTGCATGTATGTGTATGTGCCAAAGTACTTAATATCAAAAACTACTCTGCAGTTAAAATCTATATACTGATTCAGTGCTATTAATGAAAAGCAAAACAGGCAACTCTACCTCATCAATAATTGTTTCAATGCACATATTTATTTGACTTCTCAGATTGGAGACACATTGGCAAAATTGATTATTTTTTCTGTTTCAATAATTAAATAATTAAAATTAATACAGTCACTAATTTTAATTCAACAACAGCTTATACACATCTCTCTGCTCTCTCTGGCTACCCAAGACCACAGTTACCACTGCCATCAGCATGACCACCCTAACACGTTCCTTCTGCACCCAGTAACTTTGTAGCACTTAACTCAATTGAAATTCTGTAAGTATTATACAGTTCATTAATATTTATCTCCTCCATATTACTGAAAGTTGCAATGGCAGGAACTGCATTTCTCTTACTTGGAGCTGATCGTAGCTGACTCATTTTGGCACATAGTAGGTGAGGTAAATAGTCAATAAATATTTATTGAATAACTAAAGGAGCCTATTGATATTAGTCTTTTTTCACTAACCGCTGTGGGGACTTCGCAGAAAAATTAGAAAGGGTTTAGAAAGAGAGAAAAGACATTAACCAAGAGCTATGTACATCTCAGCAGAATATCACCAATACTATAGAAGAGACATAGTACTTAGAAAGTATTATTTGTGGAGGGAGTGATTATTTTGGCCATTAATGAAGACAGAACGATTCCATTGTATAAAAACAATGCTTAGCTGCAGTTGAGATTTGTAGAGAGTGTGTGATTGCTAATGCAGAATACTAGTTTTTTGTTGGTTTGTTTGTTTTGCTTTATGGATCTGGAAGATACATCAGAGAATGGAATGCCACCTTGAACTTTTATTTTATATTCTAGAAGAAGAAGACATTGTAGACGTCATATAGCAGAATAGGAGCTCTAATTAGAAAAGCATGACTTCTACATTATTGTAATTTATCTTTCCAGATCCCATTCAAGTGAGTGTTAATTAAAGAATAATATTAAGCTTTTTATTTGTTGAATGTTGTTATTCACGTTTAAACATTTTAAATAAATGAACGTTTCTTATTTAATGGGAAGAATTAACAACATAATACTCAATAAAGTTGCAGTAAAGATATTCTCATGTACCAGTGATAGGAGAGAAAAATCAATGTTTCATTTCCAAAGAAATTAACCTTAATATGTTTATACTCTTTGCCCAGGAAAGTCCATTTTAATGTCAAGTTTATATTCCTAAATATTTCTGGATGTTTGTTGAAATTTTTATCATAATACTAAGAAAAAAACAAAACAACCTCAAATTTAAAAATAGAGAATTGATTGGATTATAAAATAAGTGGATGATATATAATGGGAGTGCGTAGATTGGGGGTAAGAGAAGAATGTAGGAACTTTGGATTATGTAGAGGGAAATGAGAGAGGGGAGGGATTGGAGGTATAAAAGATGGTGGAATGAGACAGACGTCATGATCCTATGTACATATATGATTACACAAATGGTATGAATCTACCTGTGTACAAACAAAGAAATGAAAAGTGAAAAGTTGTACACCATTTGTGTACAATGAATCAAAATGTAGTTAAAAAAAAAAAAAAGCAAAATTAAGTGGGAAAATGAAAATTTTGTTCTACAGAAAGGGATAAAGAGTGAACAACAACAAAAAGATATGGTAACTCTAAACAATAATGTGGTTTTGATGCAAGAACAAAAAGAAAAAATAAAACAGAATAGAAAGTAAAAAAAAAAGAAGAAGCAAAGCAATAAAGTACAAAAATGTCACAATGTGGTTTCACCTTATGAGTTTTTATTTTAACTTTATTGGGCTTGTAATTTTTATATTCTGATCTTATTTTAATAAAACATAAAAACATAGCTATTATCCAATATTTGTCCAAACCTGGGAGTCTGTTTTATATAATTCCATCTTTGACTCTTAGAGCATTTTGAAGAAAGAAAAAGAGAAGATGGTACTTTGTTGTATTTATTCATATGCACCATTCACTGACAGATCTTAGCATTAGATACTTTAGGTTCTCCCCCACACCCTCCATAGCATGTTCCTGTAAGCCATGGAATAGAGCTAAAAATGTGTCCAGCTGAAATGTATATTTCAAAACATCATGTCCATTTAATTAAATTAATTTTTTCTGTATAGAAAAATGATGAAGCCATGAAAACCCTTTATTGTGAATAGTGTTTCGGGACATTTTAAACCAAATGTAATTTTATGTGAAATCCTAATATGGAAATCATACAGAAGTTAAACTTATTAAAATGGCCTAGAAAATTCAGTGTCTTCTGTACCCACTGTCTAAACATAGTGTCAGTTTCCAAACAACTTCTGAAGAATACTATTTGATGTGGGCAATTCTATTTTTTTTTTTTTTTTTATACTCAGGGTATTGAACTCAAGACACTTAACCACTGAGCCACATTCCCAGTCTTTTCTATTTTTCATTTTGATACAGGGTCTCACTAAGTTCCTTAGGGCCTTACTAATCTGCTGAGGCTAGCTTTGAACTTGTGATTGTCCTGCCTCAGTTACCAGAGTTGCTAGGATTATAGGCATGCACCACCACACACAGCTGGTAAATTCTTTTCATAGATTGTTTAAAGTCCTATAGGGAAAAGGAGAAGACAATTACATCTTTACATGCACAGAATGATATTAACAGTGTTTATTGCTGTGCAATGAGATTATGGTACATACATTTACTTCTTCTACTGTTTTATGGTTTAAAAGCTTGGAAAAATGAAAATGCATTAACTTTTTAATTGTGGAAAGCAGTTATTTTAAGTAGAAATGTAACTTGATATTTTTATCTCCAAGGTACCACATGGCTCAAAATGTAATATTTGCACTTTTCCCTTGATGGATTATTCCTTCAACCAGGAGCAGAAAGGAAAACATCTGCAATACTTCTGTGAGCTTAGTTCTAGGCATTCTCCTTTCCAGTTGAACTTTTGGAGTCCAGAGAATGGTTGCCAAGTCTGTGTTCTAATAGACATGATAATGATTACACTGAATTTTATTTTTTAAAATTCCAAAGAGCACATTATAAAGGAAACTCATTCTCTAAGTGAAACTCTCACAGCAAAATCAGCTCGCACAAATATTTGTTTAGGCAGATATTATTCCAGTTTACAAGTGCCAAACAGAAGGTGTTCTTTTCCAGTGTCAATTGTGGTGCTTTTCCCTGTTTTCCCCCAGAACAAAGAAGTTGTCTTTAATAGAATCCCATTAAGCAACACTAAATAATCAGTCATGCCATTTTGGTTTGTGTGGTAGGGGTTGGCTTAAGGGGACTCTGCCATGCTAGCCAAAGCACCCACTTTTTATTCTTAGTCCACAATAATGTAAAAGTAGAAGAATGCTTCTTTCCATTCATCTTCAACAGTACTGGTCAACTATTGAGGGCTAGATTTGCAAGTATTGTTATAATCCTGCCTAAATATGTCCCATTTTTAGACTGTTGCTGTGGTCTACTGTTCTTTACATAGAAATTTTTATTAAATAGATTCATGTTTTTGCCACAGTGTTTTTAAAGAAATATATATGTGTATATATCCCTTTAAAATATGTATATTTTAATTGTCAATGGATCATTTTTATCATAATTATTTATATGTGGTGCTGAGTATCAAACCCAGGGCCTCACACATGTCAGGCAAGCATTCTATCACTGAGCCACAATGCTAACCCCACTAAAGGAATTTTTAAATCAAGCTGTACCTGGAAAACTAACATTTGCCACAAGTATATAAAATTGGAATCAAGGAATACTGCCAAAAATTTTAATTAGATGATATCATCCACCATGTCTCTGCCTAGAAAGGCCCTAGGCATCAGGCCTTGTCTTTTTGTTAAAAAGTGGATAATATCACCAAGATGGTAGGGGCACAGCAGCTCCAACATGAGATTTACTCCTAGACACAGAAAGATCAAGAGAGGATTAAAGGGAATAAATTTTTGATGATTTGATGCTATTTAATCCTATGCCTTCAGACACCTTCCTTTACAGAGCCAGTGGTCCTCTCCTGTGTGGGGAAGTGGTACTCTAGAACAATGCTCTGACCACATGGAGTTGCTGTCATCTTCTCACTTCTCTCCCTTTCCATTGTAAAGGGCTCTGACATCTCAGGATCTTTGCTTTAGCTCATTCACCCAATCTCTTGGCTTATTTCAAATTCTCAAGGAAAAGAATCTTGATTGCTCTTTCATACATTTTCTTCTGTGAGCCCTTTCATTTTTAGCTTTTCTTGAGACAAACTCCATATTCAAATTCAGCCAGGTGCTTTGCTTGCCACTAAGCATAGCATATTTTTGAGGCACTAAATAAATAATAAATAATGTCAAGTCTTACTTTTCTACACTTATGTGCTGATAATTTAGTATCTGCATGGGTTCCAGATGATGTCATTGCTGCAAGCTTTAAGACTTTCTTTATTACAGCCATGCTAGCATTATTTTTAGCACAGCAGGTGTCAAAAAGGTTTATTTTGAAAGAAAGAAAACATAAAAATGAATTATTTATGTGAGTTAAATCAAAATGTACTTGATATAAATGTTTAATCAGTTTTTCACCAACTTCTTTCCATATGCTCTGCCCTGCTCGATGGTGCAGTTCTAATGGAATTACTAAATATATCTTAATAGCTCAGCATACAGCATTATGCAATGGTACTTACACAAGAGGAATTTTTCAACTTATATTAAACAGGTCAAATGGTAAAAAATATCTATTGGATCCTCACCGTTTTCACAGAAAATTATTATTCAATTGGCATAGAAAAATTCAGTAAGTTTGACACTTAAAATGTGCTACGTTGACCATATTTAAAGTTTCTCATTCCCTAAAAAAGATGAGAAGATTAGAAAATAACTTTAATTTTGACTGTAATTGCAAATGTTTTTTCCCCTACTTTCATAAGTAATCAGCAGATTTGCTGTTACTCCTGGAATATAAATGTTGCAGAATTAAAATAAGGATTCCAAGAAACACTCTACCATGACTAAAGGACAATTTTTACATTATGGAAGGAGCTGAAAACCAAAGGCAAGACCAATATTTGTAGTCTATGCCCACTTCTAGACTGACCTTCAACTAGTTGTCTCCATGTTTTTGTTCTTGGAATTTCCTACTTCTTAGACATTGGTAAAGTCCAATTCTTTACTTTTACTATGTGCTACTTTTTCAGTCAAATCACTGGAAAATAAAAAAAAAAAAAACCTCCTTATTATTTTTATGTGAAGACACTTCATCCATGAAATTTGTCCAGTTTTCAAGTCTACAATCTAAGGGCAAACCACTTGAACAAAGAGCCAGACATCAATCTCAAGAGAGAGTTCTTAAACTTCAATTGAACCAAATTAGTAATTATCAACATCATGATGTTAGTGAATGTTTATTGAGGGCTTTCCTCAGGCCAGGTGAGTAGCCAATGCTCTCCATATACTGTACAAAATTTTGTCCTTTTAACCCTGTAACTACACCATACTTTCAGAGGAATAGTTGAAACACTAAGAAGGGAATCAGTTTATCCTCATAAAGAGAATACAGAAAGATATGTTTGAAATACCATATGAGTGAAAAGACTGAAGATTATTTGGGTTTAGGGGTCAACAGTTAAACTCATGCCATGACTTTAGGTAAAACATGGGTTATAACAGTTGTCTTAATCACTAAGAGGGAGATGTAAGACACATTCATGTGTATTAAAGGACAATCTGAACACAGTTCAAAGTCTATCTATGCTTTATACAAAACCCACAAGCATCTATTTTTACAAAACTGCATTATTGAATGCACTCTGCTCACCACACTTTAATAAGAATGGACAGTAACAGAAACAATTCAGGGAAGGATAGCTAAAATGATTAAAGGGATAGAGACCTTCTTAAGGGAATAGACTGAAATGGTTATAATCTTCCAGTGTGTAAAGCTGACACTTTCAATGGAGAAGCAGGAATAGTGAACAGGCAAGAAAATGCAGAATGTGGATATGCTGGGCAAAGAATTCTTTATCTGAAATATTGGCAATAGAAGAAACTTCTTGAAATTTGGAAAAACTACTAGGAAAAATGGGGAAGCAATTATGAAACTAGTTTACTCAATAATTAAGTGCAAGGTATATATTACTAGTCAGCAAAAGGAAAAGCAAATGAGTGTGAAAGCATTAAACCAAATGATCTAAGTATCAAGTTGGCACATTTTGAAGACGACATAATATTTTCCTAATTTTCTGAAGTTAATAGCATGAAGCATCAAAATATCCTGCCACAGAGCAGAGACAACATCACCAAACACGAGAAGGGATGGGCCCTAACTCATGAAGGAAGATTTATAATTGATGGACACAAACTATGAGGGACAAAGTCTTTGCTCCATGGTTACGTATTGATCATCTCTAACAAGCAGGTGAGCATTTCTCCCTGACTTCCTGGCACCATGGATGTGGCAGAGGTCCCATGGATTCATGCTGATAGGATAACTATGCATGACCAAGGTGGGTGCTATTAGCAGAATCAAAGGTATCTTTGATTTTCCTTAATTTGAGAACTTTATGGACACGGTTTTGAGCAGAAACACATGTTCTAGGCTCCTCTGTCTCTTTCAGTAATCCATTTCCTCTTTTTTCTCTGCAGTGGAAAATGCAGTTTTAAGAGCAGTTCATGGCTAATGATGGAAATAACTGAGGGCTTACTATGTGCTAAACACTGTGCTTTTCACACATTGGTTTTTAATCCACTAAGCAGTGATAAAGACCATGTTTGACTTTTGCTTAT
The DNA here is from genome assembly GCF_902686455.1 of Sciurus vulgaris. Taxonomy (NCBI): domain Eukaryota; kingdom Metazoa; phylum Chordata; class Mammalia; order Rodentia; family Sciuridae; genus Sciurus; species Sciurus vulgaris. Next base: position 167,415,847 of record NC_136461.1, read on the forward strand.
TTAGCATCCATCCCCCTTTGTTGCTGGTGGCAGCATCCATTCCAGAACCAAGAGTTTCACCCTACTAACATGACCCCAAGTTCCCCGCTTCAACTCCCCAATCTGGTTTCAGGAGTAGGAATGGGACCCAGATATGGCCAAGAAATCTATTCTCTTTTGCTGTGCATGGTGATGGGCTCAGGGACAAACAAATGATAAAAGTTCATATTGTGATAATTTGTCAGGGGAGTTTGAATGGAATAACTGGGAAAGAACATCTTTTTCTTTCTGGTCACTTTGTGCAGGGGGGGATGAACCTTAAAAAGGTCAGGAGCCACCAGGGTCTACCACAGAAGAGGCCATAGGTCAGAGAAGCAAAACTAAGATGGGGAGAGAAATCATGAAATAGAACAAAAGCAGAACCATGGCTGTGGCGGATGGGATTGAATCCGGGTTCCAGCTCTTGCGCATGAGAAAGACTTGAAGGTTCGGGGGATGCCAGCTACCAAATTTTTGTTTCTGTTTTCTCAGTCACTTTTGAGACTACTGCTACTTGTACAGTCCTGACTATAAGAGCAACAAAAATATAGCAAGAACATATTGTCACCATTTTTTTTTTTTTTTTAATAAACCTAGGGGCACTTAATCAGTGAGCCACATCCCCAGCTTTTTTATTTTTTTTATTTTTTGACAGGGTCTCGCTAAGTTGCTAAGGCCCTCAAAAAACCACTAAGGCTGGCTTTGAACTTGCGGTCCTCCTCCCTCAGCTTCCCAAGTCGCTGGGAAGTGTGCTGGAAGTGTGCCACCACATCCAGCATATTGTTACCATTTGATGATGGATTAAAAAAACTGAGCTTCACAAAGATTCCTTGAAGGACTCACCGTTCTACCTGGTATTGTTTGGTTTCTTTAGAGATTTATTGCATCCTTTTTCAGGTCTTTACTCTTAATCTTTGTATTTGAATCTGCTCATTCATTCCTTAATAGCAACTATATGTTTTCTTCATTATTCAAAATAAATATTTTAAAGTATATGTGCAATCATTCAAAATCATGGTCTTAAAATTGTCTCTTAAGTTTTGTTTTTATTCATTGTCCCAATTCACCTAGGCAGAATTCCACCTAAAAAAAATGGTTTGCATTCACAATTTCTTCATCTCATGGTTTGTAGAACATTTGTAAATGAGATGTGAATATTTATAGACATTTGTGACATTACTACTGCATTTAGAAGCTTTTATACCAAATTATAGATTCATGTAAAGGTTATAAATTAGAAGCTTTACAGAAAATGTCTAAATATTTATGAATTTAACTACATTTAGGAATAAATTTGCAAATTTTACATTTGCTATTTTTTCACATTTATGAGCAAATATGAGTTTTCTAATAATCTATCAAAATGAGTCGGCACTCAGAAAAGCACAAACCCCAGATGGAAATGTTGTCTTCCTTTGCTGAGTGTCTCCCTCCCCCTCTGTCTCCATCTCTTTCTCTTTCCTTTTCTCTCTTGCCCAACTCCTCTCTCCACCAGATAGAAAATATGCAAAATTCACTAAGTAGGTCTCACTTCTCCCACAATCCCTGGTATTTATGAGTTGTCAATCATATTATCTCTTTATTTTTAACTTTCTAATCAATCATGCCTCAGGATTTGGGGAAAAAAAAATACTTCACTCTGAAACTCTCTAAAACATCATGACCTGACCACTCCAGTTATGCTGTGATCCAACTGAATACACATGGCAGAGATCCAGGGAAAGCCATTCTTTATGGCCATGGCCTTAAGGAAGTGGACATAAATAGAAATCTTAAGCTTTTCTGTTTATATGCACTTCATTATAGTGAGCTAAGGGAGAATGGAGATCATCTCAACTTCAGGTGTTTGGGGTAGAAGGCCCCTCCTTCAGCTGACCACATGATCTGCTCACCTCTAGGGGTCTTTTCCTAGCCCACCATAGCCACAGGACCTTGTCATCACAATAACCAGACTATTACTGAACTCTCAACTGGCAAGTGCCCTACTCTTTGTACCCTACCTTCAAATCCACTCTCAAACATTTCTTTGACCTCACTAAGACTTTCAGTTCATAAAAACTACTCTTTCATCACTGTCCTCAGTCAGTGACACTTTCACTTTCCTCCTTACTCAGCTCAGACTCCATGGTCATCTTTATAGTCATCTCCATGAAAATACTGTTAACTCCCTTGACCCTCTCTCCCTTTTCCATTAGGGCAAATTCTGGCCTTGGTTAAACCCAAGTACCTGGCAGAGTTACTTAACAATCCTGGAGAATAACATACCAGATGCTGACTTAAGCTTGAGACACAAAACATATCAGGAGTGCAGACTCACATCAGCTGCAAGGGTGCCATCCTTCCCTTGGAATGATGTACATAACTCAGATACATCCTACAGTGGAGGTGGTCCAATCAGACTGGTTCAGGGATGGGCAGGAAATGCAGTCATTGTGGATTAGCATAAAGAGAGAATTTTTATGTTTTCTTAGTCATTTCAAAGAGCATCTAGACTTTCACTGGCATGTTCTCCCTTCTCCTTTTGATGCCATGAATTACAGGTATAAAACTTGGACTACTTCAGTCATATTCCCATCATCAAAAGAGCAAGGCCATCTCTACATGATGCAACACCATGGAAGATAAAGCTGATAACCCAAAACAAGGCCAATCAAAACCCAGACTCTTTATAATATGTTTGAGTTGATGATGAATCATTCAGTTTTTGCAAAAAATGTAATTAAAGGTCTTTACAGGTATAAGTAAGTTAGACATGTCAAGACAAGATTATCCCAGATTTAGGTTAGGATCTAAATCCAATAACAAGTGTCATTACAAAAGAAATGCAGAGAGAGATGTGAAACACAGACACAGAGAAGAAGGTGAGGTGAAGATGGAGGTGGAGATTGAAGTCATGCATCTGCTAGCCAAGGAAAGCCAAGGCCACCAGAAGCTAAAGAGGCAAGGAACAGATACTTCTTCAAAGGTTCCAGGAGAATTGGAACCTACCAACATCCTGATTTTAGACTTCTGATTTCTAGAACTATGAGAGAATATACTTTTCTTGTTTTAAGTCCGTGGTTCATGTTGATCAACATGGGATGGAATAAAAGCTGAAATTTGAACTCAGGATAGCCTGGCCCTCAGGAGTTCATGCTTTTACCAAAATACTACATAGAATAAAAACTACTGAAAAAAGTAGACATTAGAGTAATATAGATAAGAGAGTTGAGTATTGATTGAAATTAGTGAAGAAGTTCTGGGACAGAAATGACCATTCTCAAGCACACTGACATAGGGAAAGATCTAGAATAATCTTTAGTGCAGGACAAGAACAATATCAAAACCCTAGCTGATGGCTAGGGGTTTTCTACATGAGTTTGTTAGTCAAGAGAAATTGGAATTTAGTCTCAGAAAACACTTCTCCTACATGATGGTTTGATGCCTGTGTGTTCTTCATGAGTATATAGACATAAATACACACAGGTATGCTTGATTATTTAATTAACAGTATAACATACTCTGAATTTAGGTATCAGGTAAATTTTCATTGTCTTTTCAAAGAATGAGAACACCTACCAGGTTTGAGTGACTCCTTAACCAGACACTTTGTACATTATCTTAAACTTTGTAACCAGCAAACACTCTTTCAGTTTTCAAAAATAAGGTTGAGAAGGGCTATCCACAGTCTCTACAGCACTTTTGTGCAAATTACAAATGCATGTGCTGGGACAGATGGCTTAGGAAGAGCAGCAAGGGGTTTAGTTCAGCTCCACTTGGTCCCTTGGCTGTGTCTACAGGCTCTTCTGCAGAGGAGGAACTGCACAGCTGTCCAGAGTGTCCACTGAGATGAAGCCCAGAGAAGCTGGGTAATGGTGCTCAGATCTAACCTCTGGAAATGTGTATGATATGGTTTGAACCCACTGTTCTCTGACTCCAAATTCCATTGTGGCTACACAATGGCATCTTCAGATAACTTCAGGTTTTGCTACCAAAAGGCATTTAAACTGATAAACTGAAGTGACAACTGCAGATGATATGGTGGAAAAGGCCAAGCAGGTAACCCTTCTGAGAAATGGTACCAGAAGACAGACTCACCTTCCCCAGGTGAGCAGGACCAGCTATGCAATTTGCAGGGCCCTGTGCAGAATGAAAATTAGCACCCTTATTAAAAATCATTAAAAGTTTCAATCGGGCAGCAACAAAACATTAAACCAAACCTGGGGTTTTCCTATGTGTGGGCTCTGGGGAACTGCTCAGGTGGCACACCCATGAAGCCAGCCCTGCAGGTGGGCCACATGAAGGAGCAACTGACTTGCAGAATGGCAAATCAGGGCCACTGGTGAAAAAACATCTCCCACCTAGATCAACACATTCTCCTCTGTGGCTTCTCACCCTCCCTTGGGTTTTGGTAGTACTAATAAGAACTTGGGTCAAGTTATACTTTCTCAAACAGAAAGGATCTTTATTATTCTCTTCATAGTTCTTACACAAGTAGTCTATTGAATTTTGCTGGGGAGATCTCCATGTCATTAAGACTAGTGACTAAAAATTCAAGTGTTTTAACAGAATTATTTTATTGCAATGAAATCTTAGTGAAATAGATGAGAAGAAAATCTCTCTCTCTCTCTCTCTCTCTCTCTCTCTCTCTCTCTCTATATATATATATATATATATATATATATATATATTTAATTTGATCCAAGCTACATCAACATAAACAATGCTTCAGATATAAAGGTTAGTGGAATGAGAAGCAGGATATTATTCAAACGCCCAAGAGGAGGCCACAACTTCTGTTTAAATTACTCTTCAGAGTCTCAGAAATGCCACATTTGGTTTCTGTAAGAGGCTAGCTATATTTGAAAGCCCACTCAGATCTGTTTCCCAAAGTGCTTACAACTGAAAACTAGTTTAAAAGATATTAAAAGGTAACTACATGCAAATAGATTTACAGTAAAAGAGAGAAGTTTTGTGCTAAACAAACTGTTTCACGACAGCATGTTTCTATGTCCTTCATGTACTGCTGTAATGTAGTGGGGTATGGTATGTGGCTTTTGCATAGAGCATCTTGGGGGACTGTGTTCCATGCATTTTATGAAGAACTGCTTTATGTGAAATTGTACTGTAGGCAGCATGCCAAAGAGGGCATTTTCAAGCTTCATAAGTCCACATACACTTGTTTAAGAGCTTGCTTACCTGGAAACTTCTGATTTGGCCATTCTTTGCTCATTACTTCCCCTCCCCAAGTCCCAGGTGGAGGTTGGTACACCTGTTCTCACAGTGTCCTGGCATTTGGTACTCAGTTTTCACCTGAGGAGCAGATTATGACTGGGAAGATCGAAAACATTCTCAGCTAATCTTAGCTGTGGGGTTAATACTGTTGTGGGGATCTTTTTGCAGTTTATGCCGCTGTGCACTGCTCAAAGATCCATCTAACACTCAAAATGAGGCTCCCTGAGTCTGCACCCCAGAACCCGCCAGCACCATCAGTGCTGGCAATGTGCCTGGCTGCTCTTGTGTGGCCCAAGGCGAGTCGCTGTGTTTGCTAAGACAAGTGGCTGCTGTGCTCTTCCTAATTTTAAATATGCCCACAGAGCAGAGAGGGACTCACAGTTTGATAGATAACTATTTAGTTTGATTCAAGAGTAACTGAGTTTTCCATCCCACTACACTTGAAAAACCCATCAGGCTGAAAAAACAGCCATCAACACGCACACACCAAATCATCCCACGCAACCTGAGGCTCCAAGGCTGGGGAGGTCTATGGGAGGGATTTCCGCAGCTCAAACACTGAAGCTCCCAGGAGGCAAAGAATAAAGTGGGTAAATGCAGGAGTCATTTGTGACTGGACAAATAACAACACCATGTGTGATGTTCATACTAAGAGATGTTGAAATCACTATCATATGTTTACTGATATGTGGGCAATACTAAAGTAATATTCAAATTCGAAAAATGAGGTTCACACTAACTTTTTTTTTAACTCAATTATTGATCATGTTGTAAATTATTTAAACCATGATCTCCAAATCCTTAGTCCCTTTAAAGGAAAGAAGCAAAACAGAGCAGCAACAACAACAACAACAAAATCAGCAATTTTATTCAGGCATATTTTCTTATTGAATGAAACCATGATTTTTACTCATTTTTGTCTCTTAAATACCAAGAGCTCATTTCTAGTGATTCTGTCACAGCAGATATTGGTTGTTATAAACTTTCATCAACTTGCCACTATGACCACTCTTGAAAGTCCTATGGGAACTAAACATCTGGGGTTGAAACATTCATACCTTTCTTTAAACTTAAAAATGGCATCCTATTATAAATTTATTTATTTGATGCATATATTGACCTCTACTTGGTGCCAAGAATTCCAACATGATAGACAACAGCCCCAAACTCATGAATCAGCATCTCTGAAATTGTGTGCTGTGGCAGGTGACTGTGGAGGGGTTGTGACCACTGTGACTACCAGCCCCCAATATCCTGCTTCTGCCTTCCTGATTTTCCTGCTTCCCAAATCTTCCACACATCATGGCTTATACCCTGGATCACACTTAGACTTTCTCCAATTCTTCAGCAAATTAAGATCCAGGCAGTTGTATGTCAGGGGTTCTTAGTATTATTTCTCCTGTGACTGGAATTAATTAGGAGCTTGTGGAAATTTAAGGTCAGGACCTTGACCCTGGTCCTAAATGGCTGCTTGTGCCAATCAGATTGGGGATATAGTCTTTAAGTAACCCCTAGGTTTCTGGGCTGCTTCTCTAAGTAATTTTTCCTCTTCCCATGTCAACCTGCCCAATTGAATCTTTCAGCCTTTCTCTTCAGCTCAGATCAGTCAGGCTGCCCAGGTCAGTAGCTGCATCCCCAGCATGATTAAAAGTGGTCCTACTGTGTTAGCTCCTCACTTTGCAGCATAAGGTCCTACGCTAACAGCTCAGGCTGGAGATGCAGCCTGGTGTAACTATTGCCTGAAATTCTTTAGAGAGATGAGCTTCAAACACATGGATGTAGCAATGAGGCAATCTAGAGAGGAAAATAGATTTGAATGGAGGGTAGGAATTCAGGGAATTGGAATTCCACTTCCTGTTTTATACTACAGTTAAGGGACCACCGGAAAAAACGTTCTGTAATTTCCTTCCTTCCTCCCTTCCTTCCTTCCTTCCTTCCTTCCTTCCTTCCTTCCTTCCTTCCTTCCTTCCTTCCTTCCTTCCTTCCTTCCTTCTTCTTTCTCTTTCTTTCTTTCTCTCTCTTTCTCTTTCTTTCTTTCTTTCTCTTTCTTTTTTATTTCTTAAAAGGCACAGACAAGGGAATTCTTCAGTTTTAAAATCCTAGGCTTTAAATAAAGTTAACGATCAGGATTAGTGAAATAGCATGGGGACACAGCCTCTTTAATGTGACATAAGGAACTGGATAACCAGACTCAAAAAGCAAGCAAATGGAAAATACCACCCTTTCAAGATGGGCTTAACATGTGGAAATTGCAACTTCTAGTGACTTCAAGACATTTTCCCTTCTCTCTGCCCTCAAATAGATAGTGGTCCGGAGTAAGTTGATCCTGATTGTTCTGCACAGCTGATAAACAAAGGAGCTGCAGAGTCAGGTCAACTTGACACTTGGCTCATAGGCCTGTGCCTGGCACATAGTAGCCTTTCAATAAACATCTGTTTACATTATGTTGAATTGATAAGTACTCTTTTTTCAATTGCAAATTATCTAGCCTTTCTGGGCCATACTTTCTCCACTGTAAAATGGAAATAATAGTGCCCACCTTGTAAACTCATTTAAGGATACAGTGAAATAAGTTCTGGAGTCTTTGTACACAGTGCATAAGAAAGTTTAGTTGCTGCAAAGCAAATTGTCTCAAGGATTCTCTGGGCTGTTACTCTTAGGCATTTTTAGACTACCTGACAATTTTCCAGAATGGCTACCAATTCAGGCTGATATCCTTGTAAAACTGAAAACCTCTGGCCCTGATGAGAGAAGCTGACAAACCCTGAAAAGCATATTATATTAGCAAAACTGCCTCCCATTTCCTCACTTCACCTCAGGGTCTCGCACCCTTTCTCTCTCCGTGCACTGTGTAATATTCAGATCAAAGCATTCTTGCCCTGCTTATCCTCTGAAGCACATGATATCAGTAGGTTAATAGTTGAAGGTCACCGGCCTCCATCTCTCTGCACCTTGCCGGGGCCATGCTTGGTAGCAGCCAAGGCCCCAGCTGGCGTGGGGGAAGCTGCAGCGACTGCACTGTTTGTGCGCCCAGCAGATGTAAAAGGCTTGGGGCAGTGATCTGGGTGCACCTGTTGGTTTGTCACCATCTGTTAGCCAAAATGTTAAAGAGCCACACCCTCAGACGGCCAGCTGAGGAGAACTTAATCTCTTCCCTCCCAGGCCTCCAAATACAGGCTGCTGATCACATCTTACAAAAGCAGAGAGCCAAACACAAAGGAGAAACCCTCTGAATTCTGCCTAGGGGGAAACCTAATCTTTTGTCATGGCTGGGTTTTGTTTTTTATGCTAACAAGAAAGGGCTTTTAAAATAAACCTAGATAGCTATTACCTGTTAAGAAATCCTGTTATAAATTGCCAGTTTTTTTTCTAAAGGAAGATATTAGTTTAACATGGATACTAGTATTAAGGGAATTAAGTGGTAATGGTATTTCGGGTGACTACTTAGTGAGGTGGAAGTATGGCAAGGGCGTCATTGTCTGCCTCTGAGGGAGATGGAGCTGGAATCTCAGGGGCAAAACCAGCCTGGGGTAAGCAATTATATAGTTCAGTCGTTAAAGTCCCAATGATTAGAGAAACATTCCTCTGAGGAAAGACAGAGTAATAGGACCTTTATCAAATCATGAGGCAGGCTTAACCTGCTGGTTCTTCTCAGTGCTTCCCATGTCCACTACACGGAACCAAGTCTCACATGCAGAGAGCCAAAGACCACACCAGCTCACTGCATTTAACCAGTGGATGTTATTTCAGAGATACTGCCAGTCAGCTGAATATCAGATGCTCATTTTCACAAGTAAGAGGGCAGGGGCCTTCTATTTAATGACTAACTCAAATCATATCAAAATTAAATAATCAGCTAAGAATATACTGCTGACAACTTTCATGAATATACAACCGGGATAAGTCACAGCAAATGTTAGCAGGCATTCTTGTCTTTTTGGAAAATAAATAGGGAGCAAGAAACTGGTTTCCATCCAAAGCTGTGAAATAAAGGGTGATTTACTTTGCAGTTTAAGATTTTACGAAAAAAAAAATTTAAGTTATAAATAACTTCATCTAACTGACAAATCTAACTTTTATAAAATGTATTTTTTTAAAAAAAAACAAAAATACATTGGCCCAATCTTGTGTGTGGCCTCATAACTTTTATATTGATTCTCTTCCCCTTTTCTTTTGTATCAAACTATCATTCAATGTAATCCTTAAGGAATATTGAATAGAATTAACACCTTTATAACAATCCCATTAGTGTGCTGTTAAATTAATGGGTTCATTGCTGCCCTCGAGCAAAACGTGGATTATAATCTTGAGACAAGCTACCTTTAGGCACTAGGCAATCACTTTAAAAACCTGAAAGCAGGCAACATATGGCACACTGCACAATATGAAAGTGTTTGAGAGGCACAAGTTTCCACCCTCCATGACACACACCCAGTTTTAAATAAAGCATAGCGTCATCTGGTTCACGCTTAAACACTCAAATTGAAATTATTGGCCATACTGTCATTTTCAAAACAATAGCTCACGGTTTGCACATGTGCTGTTTACAGATCTACAGCCTGTAAACACAGTCACCAACCACAACTTTGCAAAGGTAAATGACAGCTTGAAAAATCTCAAGTCCCCAGAACTCCTGGGATTTCCTCATTTTCCCCCTTTCCATTCATTCTTTCTTCTCGCCCCCCTCCAGAGTTCCCACCCCCAACTCTAATCATAGACACAACAGATCCTCCTCTGCTTGCGCATGCGTGACTTCCTAACCATGTCAACCCCCTTCCCCCCTCGACACATTTTCCTGCTGTTGAGACCAGCTGGGATGTATTAGTCATGCTGAAGCACGTCATGTAACACAGCAAAATATCAGGCAGCCCAGTGTCATGGGAAAAGTGAATCTACTTCATTATCTACCTAGGGAAAGGAAATAGAACTATCACTTAAATGGGCATGGTCTTCCCTTCTGCATTGTTAATGTATATTCTATTAATATCATTAATGATATTCCAAGGCCTTGGTATAAGTGAATGTGGTATATTAAGAAAGCACCATTGGTAATACTATGGCATGAACCTATGCTCTGGGGTCTTTCTCTACCCTTTTCCATTATGCACAAATTCTGTACAAAGTCAAGGATTTTGATTTACATAAGTAGGGAGATTTATATCATTGATATTACTATCAAAGGAGAAATAGGCATGTCCTGAGTAGGCATTCTGCATCCCAGAACATAGATGTAGCCTAAGCCATTGCTTTGGAAATTTGCAGGGAAAAACAATAATGTGTCTTTTAGCACTACTTCTCAATCTTTAATGTATAATCAAATCACATGCAGAAACTTCTGGAATTGCTTTTTTGATCTGGGGACCTGATTTTTAATAAACATCCAGGTGACACTGATGCTCTTGGCTCCTGTACCACCCTCTGATTAGCAAGGTTGCATAGATAGTTCGGTATTTAGGAAAAAGAATACCGTGTTTTAGACGTCAATCAAATTTAACTGAGTTGGAAATGCTGTGGTGTGAAATTCATGTTGAGGCTTGGTCTTCAGTGTCACAGTGTTGAGAGGTGGTGGGTACTTCAAGAGGTGTTCTGAGTCATGAGGGAGTCATTTTAATGAAGGAATTCACGTAGTTCCTCTGAGAGTGGGTTAATAACCAGAACAGATTGTTATAAAGAAAGTTCAATCATCCCCAGTTTATCTTTTGCTTCTTATTTGCACAAGTGATCTTTCCACAGATACCTACTCCACCTTTATGCTTGTCTACCAATATATGATGCAGTGCAAGGCCCTTACCAGAAGCCAAGCAGATGTTGATGCTATGCTCTTGGACCTCCAGAACTGTGAGCCAATAAACCTCTTTTCTTAATAAAGTACCAAGTCTCCGGTATTTTGTTACACCAACACGAGATGGTTTATAACAGAAAACATCACTATGTCAACAATGATAAGGGAGGAGGTCAACACAATATCTTTGGGAAAATTTTTGGTGGATGTGGAAAGACCTGGGGAACAGGTGTCATCAAGAGAAAAGAAATGTGCTTAGTTTAAATTCTAACATTTTTTTCAATTATTAAAAACCGGGACATATCTGGAAATAGAATTCTCTTGAGGAGGTCACATGTTGGTATCTCAGGTGTTTTTACTAGAGAAACAGACGCAAATCGTGGGTTTCCATAAATAAATAGATGATATCAAGAGAACAGGTGAAAACAGAATTAGAACTGGAATCTGGTTTGGTAGCAGCATCCCTAATAAAAGAGTAAAACCCTTGGGGAGAAAACAGGAACATGAGTTTCCAACAAAAGACGGTTAAAGAAGTTATGATCATGCAAAATATTGGGTTCTCACTGTTCCTTGAAGTAATTTACATCTGGCATTCCCTCTGTCATTTTTCTCATATCATTAACTATAGTAGTTTGAAAACATCTGACAGTTATAGGATTATCTTGTTTTTATAGTAAAATTTGTAAGAAAGTAAACTATTTCATAAACTTTCAAAAGCTGTTGGGTGCTCTCCTTCACAACACTAAGAAACGCATGGACTATTGACTGCCCATAATGGGAATTAAAAACATGAAAAATTAGTCAAGTTTCTTTATTATTTTTTAAGTTGCATCAGAGCATTGTATTAGTTTCCTAGGGCTCTAGTAGCAAATTGCCACAAACTTGGTGACTTACGATAGATAGGTTTTCTCACAGTTCTGGAGGCCCAAAGTCTGAAATCAAGACATCAGCAGGGTTCTGCTTTCTCACAAAGCTCTAGGAAAGCTTCCCCCTCTGCCTCTTCCTGGCTTCTTGTGGATTCCAGCAATCCCAGGTGTTCACCTGATGTTCTTCCTATGTGTCTTTTCTTTTTGTCTCTTTATTTCTTCTTGTAAGGCACTCCCTCTGTTGGATCAGGCCCACCCTAATCCTCATGAAGATTAGAGTGGGCCTGACCTCATCTTAACTTGATTACAAAACCCCTATTTCTGAATAAGGGTATGTTTATAGGTACCAGTTATTAGGACTTCCACATATTGTTTTAGGGCACACAATTCAACCAATTCAACCTATCACCGGTATTATGACCTAGACTTTCTACACTTTGAAATGTAAAATTCCCATTTATTTTTTTAAACACCATTAAAGGTGACAGTTCTCAGAAGCAGAAGAGCTAGGATTATGAGAAGGGAATAAAACAAGAAAAAGTTTCACTTTTCTAAATTGACAAGTAAAAATTATGCATATATATTAGTATATAACATGATGTTTTGATACATGTATGCATTGTGGCATGGTTAAATCAAGCATATGCAATACTTTACCTACTTATCATTCTTTATGATGGGAACACAAAATCTACTCTTGGAAATTTTCATATAAATACTATATGAATATACTGCTATTACCTAGAACTGCCTTGATATACAAAAGATCTCCTAAACTACTTTTTCCTGTCAAAATGAAATTTTGTGTATTTCGACCTACATCTTGAAATCCCCTCCACCAGTAGCCCTTGGTAACCATTCTTGCACTCTCTTATTTTCAGAGGTTCAACTAAGAAAATTTCACTTTTTTGGGGGGGGAAGGATACTGGGGATTGAACTCAGGGGCACTTGACCACAGAGCCACATCCTCAGCCCTATTTTGTATTTTATTTAGAGACAGGGTCTCACTGAGTTGCTTAGTGTCTCACTGTTGTTGAGGCTGGCTTTGAACTCATGATCCTACCGCCTCAGCCTCCTGAGCCGCTGAGATTACAGGCGTGTGCCACGAAAATCTTACTTTTTAATGTAAAAAACATTAAACGATTAAATGTGTAGTCAATATTAGAAAACTTAGCTTTGTTTTAGAGATAATTCAGAATGTCGATCCTTATGAAGATTTGTACATGTTTCTATCTGGCAGTTGTTGTCATTGATTATTAATAGCAACCACTGGGAATGTAGTACTCTATCACATTATATAGTCAATTGTTTGTTTCTTGGAGATAGTTATTGCTCCACTATTTTGATTTCATCTGGGTTCTTAAAAGTGTGATATCAACACATGTTGATTGAAAATAAGTAGGATATTTTCTCATATCAAGTTACACTGAATCATTCTGAAGGCAAAATAAAACTTGTTTAATCATCATCAATATCTGAGTGTTATTGCCTAATGCACTCTGGGAAAAGACATCAGAAAAGGTATGACGTTTCAGGAAAGATTTACTGTTTTTAATCTGTTATTAGCACTCAAAAATATACAAAAAGCAACCATAAACGATTAGTAGTTAATGTCCCAGGTTTCTCCTGTAAGTCCTAAGATTTGTAAGCTTAATAATTTCTCCCCAGGCTGAGTCCAACTTACTTGGGAAGTCACGATGATGGATATTGCCATTGTCCACTTGCCCAATTATAAGATATATACTCAAACAAGTCACTTGCACATTGACTCCATGGTTCATGTGAGAAAAGGTAAAGAAATTTGGTATGAAAACATTTTGACTGTGTGTTTTCCCAGAATCCTTCTCAAAAACCTCTCTCCCCCACTCAGCCACACACGTGCAAAAATATTCGAAGAAGAATCTTTGTGGTTAAGATTCAAAAACTCATCTTGAACTTAAAGCTAGCAAATGTCAGCAGTTTCATGTTAGTTTGTCCTAATGTTCTCAGAAATCTAAACTATGGTATCTTGCCACATTTAAAATTCTTCCCTGCTCGCTGCAATCCCTAATAATATCCTGGCCATGTACCTTCATCTATATTCATGAGAGTGCAGATGCAGCCAAATTAGTGGCAGCAAAGCACATTTTACAGTGTAGAAAATACAATCTGGCTTCCTTTAAACATTTTTTGACAAAAAAGTTTTATTAAAAAAAATAGAAAGAAAACCAGACAGATTTAAATTCACCACCCCCCGTCGGAGGAGTCTGTTACAAATGCACAGCTGGCTTGATGATGAGTGACAAATCAAAAGTCAGAGAGAAACTTCCCGATCATCTGAGCCCTTGCCACCCGATTAGCAGAAGAAAAACAGGGCAGATGGAGGGAGACGCAGCAGTTCGGAGGGAACAGATGGCCACTACGAACTTGATATATGAAATTAATAACACTTTCTCAAATACAATTAGTAACAGGAATACATTACCTGAATTTTCATAACTGTGAGCAAGCTGACATTAAATGAGGTTTTTCAGATTAACAGTTGATGTGGCATTGATATTTGGAGGGAAATAAAAATATATAGCAATATGAGAAACCTCTTGCTTTTTGGTGCCATTGATCAGGATGCTGTAACATATGAAGGGAGAAAAGCTATTCAAAGAAATTCCATATTTAAATTTCACTAATTGGGATTTTTTTTTTCCTAATGTAGCCATTTGGGCCACATAATGCATGAGATACTTAAGAGCCTTGCAGATGTATGCAGCGTCCACTGCCCTAGATGAATTATTCTTTAGGAGGAAATTAACCATAATGCATCTCCTTACAGATAAACTGGGGGAGGGGCAGCAGAGAGAAATGAGCACAGGACAGTAAACATGTCAAGGTGAAATGAAATCAGGAGCCAGATTTGGGGGATTTTGTTTGGTTTTGCTTTTTGTTTTACAAATCTTAAGTTTTATTCTAGGAAAGTCATCTAGAATGGGCAAAATACTTCTGCTGTATGTTTTGTTCAAAGTATTATCAACCAGAAACTATTAAAAAATAAAATCAAAAGCCCTGACGATGACACTTCTGGGTTGTGTTAGCCAGTCCTCTGGGATCCAGAACCTCCCATGAGCTCTGTGAGATCAGCCTCCGTGCAGGAGCTCTTTTGAGACTCCTGATCGACAGCTCTTACGGTGATGGAGCCTTGATGAATGAAGCACAAACGTGGCCCCTGCAGGAGGCTGAGGCCATCTGAGGTGTTGCAAGGCAAGGCCACAGAGTAGTGGTGTAGACTTTCTGACAGCAGGAAAAGGCACACCTACACTCGTGGGTCAGTGGTGTCACAGTGCAAAAGCACTGTAGGACAGGAAGTCAAGAATGTCTTTGGAGAAGCACACACACTGGGTGTGATACAGGGATAGAGCTATAATACAGAAGCGTACCAATCATTTGCACTTTTGCAGAGTGGTAAGAGGAGTCCTTCCCAAGTCTCAAGAGGCAAGTCATTAGTTCTGCTACAACATGGGATGCCTATGACAGCTGGTGGCTGCAGAAATTGGCAGAGAGAAAAAGTAAGGACATTTCCTCTTTCCTGAAAGGAATACCCTAGTTATTCGAATAATAAGTCACCAAAAGGAGACTCTTCTAAGTTACAGAGCTAGCCCCTTCCTGTCTGTATTTTCAGGGAAATGCAATTTCTCCCAAATCATTTAGAAATACACTCTGTATATAAAAAAAAAAAAAATTCAAACCAGGCTCAACTGGAAAGCCTAAAAGAGAGAATGAATACAGAGCACTTGAACAGACATCAATAATATGAATTATTATTATAATTAAATTGAATTTATGGTTTCAGCTCCAAAGCCAGTTGGCAGTGAGACCTTAAATAAGTCACTTTATAAACCTTATACTATTTGAATAGTTTTCAATGGTAAATTAAAGTCTTGGATTTTTTAGAAGAACAGATTTAGAAGTATATAACTACATAAAAATCTAAAAGTTATATCTATAGATATTTTGTTCATTCTTTCAGGTCTTAAGGACATATCCATTGGTAACCAAGAACAATAGTTATTAGAGAAGTTAATGCTAAATGCTCCCAAAGTTTTCAACTTACTGCTAATGAAGGGAACATGATTTTTCAAGGTAAACATATTTTCCATAATATCTGAAACAAAAATAAGATCATTACATAAATTTAAGCTAGGCCTCAGAATTTAAAATGAGTACAAATTGGATAGGCATGATTTCAAGTTTGGGTTTCCCCAGAGCCAGATTTGACCCAATAACTTGAGCACAACTAGTTTATTTAGAAGATGAAAGAAAGAAAACTCCAGTGTGGCTGGGTATGGGGGAAGTAAGAAAAGGAAGTAAAGAGAACTGGCCAGTGTCACATTCTCAATCCAGTCACCACTGTATGTGACTGTTGCTTAATTTCACTGGAAAATCTCTGGGAGTCCATGTAAAACACTCATTCCAGAGTTAACCCCCCAGATGGGTGAGGTGGGGTATTTATGTACCAGCTCCTGTCAATCATTGGCTAAGGGCTACTCTTGGGGATTGTTAATTTCTTTGTACTGCTGGTCATTGCTGGTGGCCACACAAGCTCCAGGAGCAAGAGAAAACCCTCAGGCCAAGAAGAGCTGGTGCTGGCAGTTGGAAGTTGGGTTGCCATACCTCTAAGTTGTAGAGGCCATGCCCAACATCAGCTATAATATGTAATAATAAGCTACTTTCAACAAATTTGCTACCCAACAGTTATTTATCCTACTATACTATGTGACAGGAGACTTTATTTATCTTCTTTCTTTCACTTGGGAAATAGGCAGAGTCCATAGGTCATCTAGATACTAAGCAGTTTCTCCTGCTCCCCAAATTTCTCTCTCCTGCAGCCTCCACAAATGAAAGAGAATCATCTTTTCACTCCAACTCACTGGGGTATTTGGTATTTCCTGCAGTGCTTCCAGTCTCCTAAAGGAAATCATCCTGATTTTATGAATGGTCTTCACTCCACAATTGGAACTGATTACTCTGAGAATCAGGAGTGAGACAACAGAAGAGAGAGAAGCTACTCTCAGGACTTAGACCTAACATTCTAGTGAGGGGAGGGGACTATTCTGACTCCCTTACTTGTTGTCACTATTCCCCAGAAGGCACATATTTGGGATCCAAGGTGAAATCCAACTAGAGTTCTCTTCTACCTTCCTTAGAATACAAAAGGAAGTTTCTGCCTCTTTATTGAATTACGCATATTGAAGTGAGCTAGTAGGCAGAATGTCTAAATGGAGGGCTTTAAATTAAGCAGGATATTTGTTGATGTTTCCATTCTCCCTTGAGACTGATGGGCAGCATGCCATTCAGTAAAGGTCATAGCAACCTTGACATGCCTGGCCCGTATGCTGTTAGGCTCATCTGTTCTGTGACAAAGAAACCTCATTAGATAGGAATGCTGCAGGACTTCAGTGTCATTTAGAGACTTTTCTCAAGGATTCCCTAAACACTGATTATCTTTTATTCTCTAAATTTAAAATTCTTAAAAAAAAAAAATTGATTCTTAAGAAAGTGATCTTTGTTGACTCAATCATTCAGCAAATATTTATTGAGCATGTCTTACATGGCCGGCAGGCACCGTACCAAGTAAACATTTCAAAGATCTCTGCTTCTGTGACATTTACATTGTTGCAAAGGGAAACAGCCAATAAACAATAAAATTGTTAAGAAACTTAGGTTGTATGGAAGAAGGCAATAATTCTATATAGTTTTTAAAAATGTAGGGCAGGAAAAGAGGCCTAGGGGAGTTTCAAGATTTTCGGGGAAGGTCTCACTGGGAAAGTGACATTTGCGCAAAGACTTAAAGGAAATGAGGACATAATTATGAGTATCGCGCACATTCCTGGGACTAGCAATACAGCAGTAAGCATGATATAGCCCTTCCCTAGAGAAGTCTACATCCTAGTAATCAATCATAAAGAGATAAATAATTATTATGTAATGGCAAAAAGCAGAAGCTTTGAGACAAAAAAAAGCATGATAATGAAATAGAGAAGAGGTCGGCAAACTACCTCTGGAAGGGAAATGATAGTAAATATTTTAAAGATTTTGGAACTTTTCAGCTCTCAGCTCTGCCATTATAACACCAACGCTGTCACAGGTGATAAGTAAATAAACAGACATGGTCATATTCTAATGAATATTTATGAAAATAGGCAGTGAGCAAGAATTGGTCCATAGATCATGGTTTTCTGCCCCCTGATCATGGGAGACTTTGAGGATACACTATTTTAGCAGAGACCTGAACAAAATGAAAAAAGAAAAAAAAGTCATGTAATAAGCCGGGAGAAAAATATCCTAAGTAGAAGGAATCACAAGTCCAGAGGCTCTGAAATGCTAGCTTGATTGGCAATTGTGCCTTGCAGCCAAGGGAGCAAAAGGAAGAAATTAGGAAATTGGATTAAAATATGTGGTGTACTAATGCTGGTCACAGTCATTAAACTCTCCTGTGTTCACACTCTTTGCCATATGATACCACCGCTCCCTCCCCTAAAGAAGAATAGTATATTTTCCTAGTCTTGACTTTACATTTATTCATGTGATTTTCTTTGAGCACCAGAACAAGACAAAGTGACAATATACCAGTTTCTAGTCTCACTCTTAAGAAGCTTTGCCTGTTTATTCTCATTCTCTTGTGAACACCTGCCATTGCTATGAGAAGACTAGCTTAGTCTAGAACAACCTTCTGATTCCTGTAGGATCAGAGCCATCCAGTGAAACAATCCCTGTTGAGTTTAGCCTGGATCAGTCACTCCTAGCCACGCTCTGGACACATAACGATAACGAACCTTGTTGTAAGGCGCTGAGTTCTCAGGTTGTTTGTTATACACAAATAGTGAAGTGATATAGAGAAATAGGCAAGGGCCACATCATGGTGGCCTTGTAACCATAGTTAAGAAGTTTGGATTTTATTCTGTGAAAAGGAAAATCATTCGAAGTTTGCAAGCAAAAGTAGGATAAGACATGATTCATATTTTAAATGGATTACTCAGGTGACTATAGGAATGGACTGCACAAGAAACAGTGAAATATAGGAAACTAGTTAAGATGATTATCAGAAAAATGATAGTGAAAACTAAAGAAGTGGTTAGATGAGAAGCACATTTTGAAAGTGGAGTTAATGTACCTGAACAAGTGGTTGAATATTGCTACAGCAATATTCAGTGAAGGAAAATATAGACAATGAGATGGTTGAAAGTGAAAAAAAAATGTACTGAACTGAGGTCAAGATTAGCAGGAAAATCAAAGGGAGATCAGTAGAGGAAAGGGACCAGTGGAAATGGTGAAAGGCGGGGAGGAAGAGAGGAAGTGCTGGGGAGTGATACTGCTGATATATTGTGTGCATGTACCAATACATAGCAACAAATCCCATCATATGTACAACTATAAAGCACCAATAAAAAGATGGAAAAAATAAATTAAAAAATGCATCCACTAACCATGTTTTATTGAAAGTATATCCCAAAAAAAAAAAAGAAAGTATATCCCTATTGTTAAGACAAAATACTGATATTCATTTCCAAAAGTAAAATTAATATTTTCTTACAGCTTTCAATACTTTAAGTATTTTTCAAAATTCAGTCAAAATCAGAATTAAAGTTCTCAATCACAGTAAATAGTTCATATCAAAAAAATATTAATGGAAAAATGAGAAAGATTTTTCACAATATGAAACCATTAAAATATTTTAAATAACAATTTTGTAAGTATACTATGTAAGCTACCACATTAGTCAGCTGGATGGTCATAACCATGGGGTCATGGGAGAGGATCTAGAGACTGGAAGTCCAAGATCAAGATGGTTGGTTTTTGGTGAAACCAGTATTTCTGACTTGTAACTTCCTACCTTCTCCTTCACATAGCCTTTCTTCTGTGTGCACACGGAAAGAAAGAGAGAGAGAGAGAGAGAGAGAGAGAGAGAGAGAGAGAGAGAGAGATGAGATTTGGTTTTCTCTTCCTCTTCTTATATGGACACCAGTTCTGTTGGATTAGACCCCTTCTCTATGACCTCATTTAACCCGAATTACTTCCTTAAAGATCCTATCTCCAGATATAGTCACACTGGGGGCGGTGATTTCAATATATGATCTTGGGGTGGGGGAAACAATCCAGTCTGTAACAGCTACCTTTATTTGTTAAATAGCTAACATTATTTTACAATGGACTAAAGCAATTTGATGATGCGTTTGGCATCATTTTCTCTGTCCCCTTTTTATCAATACTCTGTGGAAGCATACTATATATCCCCTATTATCACCCTTTTCAATTAAGTTGCTTTTCTATCACCCCACTAAAATTTCTCTCCTTAGAGTCAGCACTGACTGCCACAAAATGAATCCCTAGCTCTTCTTCCTCTATCTACTTTTAGCTCTCCTCTTCTGATTGGCTACTGTTGACCAGACCCTCTTTGTAACACCCTCTTTGGTTGGCTGAGGTGAACCTACACTCCCGTTTTTCCTCCAATGTCTTTGAGAACCCCTTGGCAGTCCCTCCTTTGCTGGCTCTCCTTTTTTACCTTCAGGTACTAGGGTGCCTCAGAGCCTTGGCTCATTCCCACTGTTCTTTTCTGGAACTGTCTGGCCGCAGGTGACCTCATTAGTTTTCATGACTTTACATAAAACCCACAGGTTACGAATTCCCACTTTATGTATTCAACTGTGACATTTCCACTTTGATCCCAATTTTTGCATCTAAGTGCACCCTTGATTTCTTGACTTCATTGTTACAAGGCATCTCAATCTAGCTCATCCGTCTGAAACAGAATTCTTGATTTACCCCTATGTCAAACCAGTTCCTCCACCAGTTTTCTCTGAGTAAACCACCACCATTCACTCAGTTGCCTAGGCCTAACATCTGTGAGTCTTCCTTATGTCCATTTGTTCTATTACCCTTCAGGTTTGATCTTCTGGCAAGTCCTGTCAGTTTTATTCCATTCCCTATTCCAACTACTTGTTAATGTCGCAATTGCTCTCAACCCTGGTTATTGAAAATAAAATTTGCAGTGTAATAAAAATGTTACCAGCACCAATGGTTCAAGTACATGACTTCTTTGTAACTGTTTCTCTACAGCATGTAGTTAACATACTAGACAAGTAGAAAAAGAATATATGTGTTTTAATAAGTAAAACTTCCTCAGGTTTTATAGAACATAAAATATGAGTAGAAGGAATGTCAATAAATATCATATGATATTTATTGATATGTGGTAAGCTAATACCAAGCAGGGGAAAAAAATAGCTGGGATAAAATTTCTTTTGGGGGAATTAATACTGTAATCCAGCTGAATCTAAGGTAGTGAAAATTCTGTAGAAAGTCAACTAATGCTCTTTCAAAACTAAAAGAGTACAACTGATCAGGCTAACCAGAGACGACTTTTAATACAAAGAACGAAATCCTTAATGGATGAATATCAGAATCCTTAGGAGCACATAGTAAATCATTTTGTGAAGGTCCTCAAATTTAACTACTTCACCTACATGTGAGATGAGCTAAATCATTCTTACTTTTATAACAAGATAAATGAAAGTTATTAAAAAGGGGGAAAAAGTCACAAATAGTGTTTTTAAATATCTATAAAATCATCATATAGTTTTAACCAATTACAAATCTGATTTCAATTTAAAAAGTGCCAAGAGTCAACCACAGAAATGAACAGAAAGAGAGTTCAATTGGTGACTGCCAGCCATTGGCCAATTTAAAGACTATTTTAAGATAGCTGGTTGAGCTAAGTATTGGAACTGTATTTGATTCACCTTGGAATTTGCTAACCATTCAGACCAGTGAAATTATCCCTTCTGTGGTAGATTTTAAAAAGTCCCTCTACTGGGTCTTAATATACTCCTACCACTGCCTAGAGTTGAAAGAAATTAAGAAAATTCAACAATCCATTGAAATAAGGGCTAACAGCACAATTTTCAAAGCCCAGATCAAAATAAAAATGTGGGCCCCTTGTTGAAAATGCAAGAAGAAAATGTTTTTCCCTTCTCAATGTTTTCTTGTTGCTCTTTCATGGTGTTTTGTTAACTTTTTATTGTTCTACTCCCTCGGGCAGGTGGATATGCACAGGCTGAGTGCAGAGGCTCTCAGGTACCTGAGCCACCAGTTCAATTTGTCAATCCCCCTTTTTATACACCCATCACCCAAGCCATGATTGACAGATAGCTCTGAAGGATTCCAGCCTCAGTAGGGAGGTACACTGAGTACCTTGATCTGGAATAGATAAAAGTACATCCCCCCAGACCTTCAGTCATCCATCCATCGAATGTCCTACAGTATTGCTAACCCAGGGTTAAGGAGAGCTGCTATAATACCTGCTTTTATGGTTTGGATCTTCAGTGTCCCCAAAAGTTCAGGTATTGAAGTCTTGGTCCTTATCTGATAGCATTTGGAGGCAGTAGAAACTTTAGAAGATGGTGCCTAGTTAGAGGAAGTAGGTCACTGGAGGCTTGCCCTTGAAAGATACATTGGAAACCTGTCCCCTTTCTTTTCACCCCTCCTCCCAAGTCACCAAAAGCTAAGCAACTTTATTCTGCCATGTGCTCCCCACCATGATGTTCTGCCTTGCCACAGGCCCAGAACAATAGGACTGATGGATATAGGCTGAAACCTCTGAAACTATGAACCAAAATAAGTCTTTGCTCTTTCTAAAATACTTTTCTCAGATATCATGTCACAGCAATGGAAACTAACACAACTGCCCTGAAATTCTGTAGGGTACAGGCTTACCTAACTCCAATCTTCCCTATGCTCACCACCAGGCCCATGAGGAGGGAGGACAGTGATAGAATGTGACCTGACCTTGCCTCTGCTTGAAGGTGGCAGCGGTATGGGAATGGGAAGGGAAAGTGTGGGACTCAAGATACAGAAGGGGACACCTTGCTGCCAAACAGTATTCTAGAAAAATGAGGAGACAGTAGGTGGCACTTGCATTAGCTGGGTCTCCAAGAAACCCATCCCCGGACTTTGTTCTTGCATCAGACTTCATTTCTAAGATTAAATTAATAATTTAATCAAGATTGCTACTGAAGAGCATGGAACACTAAGTTCAGATCCTCCCAAGTGGGGTCCCTGAGACACTGCACTGGACATGGGAAGTGGACTCACAGATGACATCCTGGTATCCTGATCCTGGAAGGCCTTGGAGGAGCTGTGTGTGCCTGCAAACTCTGACGTTCATTCAACATATATGATCTTATTTTTTAAAAAGAACTTTCCACCTTAGGAAGACAAAAAAGAAAAGGCATTTTAGAAAATTCAAAAACGGTATGTATCTTATTTCATGGATTTAAACACATCATACATAGTGGTACTTGCTGAAGAACAGAAATGACTTAATTTGGAGTCTGTTTCTAGGCAGTGCCATTCTAATCAGAATGTAATTAAGGCATTGCTCCAAGCAGTCTTGGCTGGGTTCAGTGAGCTTAGACAGATATGGCTCTCTGAGTCCTTTACAGCCTGGACCGGATTAACGATCATCAAAGCCTTACAGTGACTGTTTTTCCTCTTTTCTTTTTGACTCCATTTCTTTCTTCATATTGTTCAAACTGTATTCTGCAGGTCCCAATGCCATCTCTTTATGATGAATGAGTGCACGTGTTTATACTGCTACAATGTTCACAATACTGTTTAACTGATATCTTTCATTGCACATATTTGAAAAACATAATTAAACTTATATTTGCAAATAATTTTTGAGAATTTTCAGAGCTTTGCACATATGGTCACATAACTTTAATTGATTTATTTTGTGGTGTGATATAGTTTTCTTTGGGTAGTCATTAGGAATAATCCATCTTTTATAATTATTATGATTATGTATACAGTTATACATAATTATGATTATATATGTATAATATTTATTGAATGCTTACTACTTGCCAACTATACTTAAATTTGCTTAATCTTCAAGATAACTCTGTGAAGTAAGTATTCTCATTAGTATTCTACATATGAAGAAACTGAGTTTGAGAGTGATTAAATTGTCTACAGTTTACCAGCTACACATAGCAACATTTATTGAGATCTTACTATGAGCCAGTCACCATAAAAAAACATTCTTTATAGGTTATCTCATTTAATTTCTACAACTATCCTTTGGAATGATATTATTATAATCCTCATTTTGCTGATAAAAGAACATGAGACTGAAATGGTTGATTTTCCCAAAGGCACATACCTGTATTTCTAAGCAGAAGAATATGAATTTGACCAGAGCTGGTGTTTCCATCCATTAAACTATTTGTAGAAGTTCGCATTTTACAAAAATGGTAGAGCAATCTTTCTGTTCCTGGGCATTCTTCCAGAACCTTACACTTCCTCATCAATAAGTGCAGCCTATTCCCCTCCAATTGAAAGCTGTGGGCATCATAACAGCCATGACAAAGAGCAACATGGTAGAAGCAATGCTGCATTTCTTCCAGTGTTATGTCAAAAAGGCTGCTGTGGCATCTTCCTGGCTCTCTCTCAGGATGCTCAGCCTTGCAACTTAGCCACTATGAAGTACAGTAATGACTTCTCTAGGATTTCTTTGTCCTGATTTCTGGAACCTGTGATGAATGTATTACCTTACATTGCAGAAGCAACTTGACAAATGGGATTAAAGTGAGGCCCTTGAGATGGGAAGGTCTTCCTGGATTATCTGGGTGACCCAATGTAGTCACAAAGGTCCTTAAAAGTAGAAGTGGGATAGAAGGTACATAGTCAGGAAAGGTGTCTATAGAAGAAAAGCACAGAGAGGAAATTGAAGAATGAGGAAGGGGACCATGAGACAATAAATGAGGGCAGCCTTTACAACTTGGATTAAGGAAAGAGATTCTGATGCAGAGCTTTCATTTGGAACACAATGCAACCTGGTTACAAGTGGATTTTAGTCAAGTGGAACCCATTTTTAGATTTCCAGATTATAGGACTGTAAGATAATAAATCTGAGTTGTTTCAAGTCACTACATTTGTGATAATTTTTTGAAGCAGGGATACAAAAACAATATAGTCACTATGCTGTGAAGAAGCCCAGGCCACTCAACTGACAACCTCACTTAAGATCTCAGGCAACAGTCAGCATAATTGCTAGAAAGTAAATGCACTTTTGGATGATTCCAGCTCCAGGTCTCCGAGATGCCTCCGCTAATGTCAAGTGGAAAGAGACAAGAGGCCTCTGCTGAGACCTGCTCAAAGTCTGATGGTACTGTCCAAACAAACAAACAACAAACAAGAGGGTCTGTTTCACATTATTCTAAACTCTGGTGACACTGGGGAAACTTTCCAGTTTGAGAATCAGTTGTTAATTACTGTGTTTCATGATCATAAATTATAATAAGCATTAATCTATGCACAACCTCTATTTCTTATCTTGTTAAAACTGAGTTTTTTTAATTTCTATTTGTTCTTTTTAAATATACATGACAGTAGAGTGGACATCAGACTGTTTTTAAGAACAAGGTGCCAGGACACTGTGATCAATACATAAGGAAGCATATTTAAAGAATAACCCACCTCCGTAATCAGTTTACCACTTTATGATTGCTACTGATTATAGGACAGTTGTGAATGTCATAGCCCTTGGAAAACTGTCTCTTTGTATGATTTCTGGTATTCATGCCAACAATTGAAAACCCTGTTTTCACATTGTATAGAATGCAGAATATACAGAAAACTGTGAAGGACCATCTAATAAGCTTATTTTTTTAAAAGAATACCATGATATGAGTTTAGTATTTATTAGTTTCATCCATACATGCTTTTATAATTTTGCTCCTTGACAAAGACATTGTTCTGCATCTTTCCACACATTATGTATGGTATCATCAACCTCAACCTTGTTTTTTGGTCACAGTTATATTTTTAAGATTTATTTTCATTGATACACATGGATCTAGCTTATTCTTCTTTGCTTAATCTTTCTCTTGATAAGAATATTTACATTTAATTTTGTTTGTTTTAACTTTTCCTTTTCATAAAAAGGTTGAAGTCTATATATATATATATATATATATATATATATATTTTTTTTTTTTTTTTTTTTTTTTTTTTTTTTGTGGTAGTGAAGATTGAACCCAGGGCCTTGTGCTTGCAAGGCAAGCACTCTACCAACTGAGCTATATCCCCAGTCCTGAAGTCTATGTTCTTTACACACCTCCTTGGCACATCTATTAGAGTTCACTGAATTATATACTTGTGGGCAAAGTTGATAAGCTCAAAAAAATAATGCATTTTTAAATTCACTAGATATCACCAATATATTCTCCAATTTTTTATTCCATTACAGTGTATGACATTTTCACTGTTTTATGTATCTTACTTATATCTGCAGTTATTAAATATTCAATATTTGTCAAACTTATAAGTCTCAGATTGTATCTAATTGTGGTTTTCTCAGATTATGAAGGTAGTTAGGCAACATTTTATGTGTGTATAGCCAAAAGTTTCCCCTTCTGTCTGTGAATTACCTATCTATATCCTCTATCTACTTTTCTATTGAGATATATGTGTGTGTTCTTATTGATTCATAGGCATTCCTTAACAATTTTAGATAATAATTTGTTTAGTTATATGCTCATAAAAGCCCTACTCAGTCTTGTAATGTCTCTTGATCTTGATTATGGTGTCATTGTGTAACAATTGTTTAAATTTGCATATAGTCTGCTATATAAATACTTCCTTCAATACTATATGCACTTATTTATTATTTAACTCATCTTAGTTATAAATAGAGCCTTTATATATTTTCTAAACTTTCCATGTTTTTCAAGCACATGGAATTTAAATTTTCACAGTGTATAGTGTGAGGTAGGGGTTTCATTTAATTGTTTCATAGGGACACATTATTTCTCAGCAGCATTATTGAATGATCATATTATCCCACTTTTTTTAATGGCATCTCTCTTATATTAAATTTTCATATATATGAGTTGGAACCATACTATATAATATTTCTATCACTTTGTATATGTTATCTCTGTCCATAATATCCTTTTGCCACTTTACTGTCTTCCAAATAGAAAACTCTTCTATTAGGTCTCACTTTCAATGTCACCTCCTGTATGAGATGGTACTTACATTTCTTTCCTCTTCTCTCTGTTGATTACAATCTTCCTTTCAACATGTATTGCACCAGAGAGAAAGAGTTTTCACTGCCAGATTTTTAGCTTTTTTGAGGCTAAACACATTGTCCTGTTATTTTGTACTGTCAAGTACCTTGTAGCTATTTAATAAGATTATCTAAAGGAATAAATTAATGAGTGAATCTTTAAAACAGAACAGCTTGAGTGACACTTGGTAGATCTGAATAATTCATCTTCCTATCTCTGGTCTCTTTTCCCCTTGTTTTGCTGACTTTATGTAGAAATTTTAACATAGTTGTTATGGATGGTATTTCTCTCTCTCTCTCTCTCTCTCTCTCTCTCTCTCTCTCTCTCTCTCTCTCTCTCTCTCCCTGTTTGTGTGAGTACGGTGGTGGTATTAGGGAATAAACCCAGGGTCTCTACCACTGAGTTACATCTTCAGTTTTTTATTTTCCTTTAATTTTTTTTTTAATTTTTAATTCAATACAAGATCTCACTATGTTGTAAGGCTGGCTTCAAATTTGTGATCCTCCTGCCTCTGAGTAACCAGGATTACAGGCATGTGCCACTACATGCTCCTGGGTGGCGTTTTTCTTTTAAAAATTGTTATTTGTATCTGTAGATTGTATTGATAATATCTTATTTGTTCGTGTTTTCATCTCTGCTTTAAAAAAAATGATGTCTGAGAGTTAAATTGGCAACCTCACCTGCAAGGTGACCTTGCTTCAATCAACAATCCCAAAAGCTCTGCACTCAAAATAAGCAGCTATTTGGTACAGATAACTAAAGTCTATAAAACACACCCTAAACTCACCCAATCTTCAATAAATAGTTTTGGCTACTCCATGGTCCTCTATACACATAAGGGCTCTATAAATACTTATTGAATATTTTCATGATGATAGACATGTGCTTCCTCACATGCCTTACTCTTGAGAAGGTCTTGTAAGATCTATCAGGGATACAGGCACTAAGAAGCATAACTGATATTTTTTTTTTTATTTTTAACTTTTACAGACTGCATTTTGATTCATTGTACACAAACGGGGTACAACTTTTCATTTCTATGGTTGTACACAATGTAGATTCACACCATTTGTGTAATCATATGGAGGAACTTTGCATAACTTATTTTTATACACCATTTTCAATCAAAGGATATACATCCAATGAAGCAGAGTATATAAACATTGTTGAGATGATCCTGAAGATGCCATAGCCACTGGTTTCTGATGCTATTTGAAAGTAGATTTTGAATATCTATTGTTGATATTTTTTCACTTATAGTAAGTTTTCAAATGTTTGCCAGTCATTTTTTTATGGCTGCCAAACTTAATATTGACCAAATTCATAGTAATAAATGCAACTATCAACTAGAAACAACTCAAGAGTGTGCAAAACAAAGTCTACCTAAGAGAGCGTGGTCTCAACCAGTTCTTCAGGCAACAAATTCTACCTTATGTCAGAGGAGAATCTTGCACTTCTCTTTGCTTACAGATCAGTAAATAATGCATAGTTATCTAATTCTGTTTAAAGGAATCTGGCTATAACCTGTTCTACACTGTTTCTGCTATGTCTCTAATTCCTTTAATTGACTTAAGGAAAGAAAAACTACTTCCAACATTTCCCACATTATTTTTTAAAGCCACTCTTAACACTGAGCTTTCCTCTTGAGCATTCTCTTTCTTATCCCTAAAAATAACCTTTTATCATTGACATTCCAA
The DNA here is from genome assembly GCF_902686455.1 of Sciurus vulgaris. Classification (NCBI taxonomy): domain Eukaryota; kingdom Metazoa; phylum Chordata; class Mammalia; order Rodentia; family Sciuridae; genus Sciurus; species Sciurus vulgaris. The sequence goes on from NC_136461.1 coordinate 167,444,528, forward strand.
GGTGTTGAGTCTATATAATTCCTAAAATCAGACTTTCCAATTCCTGACCTAGTTACCCTATTAAACATTTTAGGTTTTCATTCTTAGCTCCTTCTGGTGAATTTCCTTTTTGAACATTCCTTGCCTCTACTCTCCTAGGCCTCCCTCCCATTACACACATGAAAATTTTCTATTTTCTTCCCAATCCCAGCCATATGGGTTCCAAGTTTTCTCATTTGTGCATTTCCTTGTTAAAAAAAAAAAAAAAAAAAAAAAAAAAAGAAAGGGAAAAGAAGAAAGATCTGTTTTATCTCAAATTAATGTTTTAAGTCCCAAATTTACATTTAAGGGGCATAAATAACTCTTATCTACAACCTCTGTCAGACTCTTCCTCTCTTTAGAGTTCAGTTTCCTTGCCTGCAAAATGAGGTGAATGAAGGGATCTGTAAGGTCTATTTCAGCATAAACATTGCGATGCTATGGACCTATTTGTCTTTGATACATCTCAGTTCATTAGGATTATTTATCACAGTAGGCTTTCTCTTATGTGCAATGCCTTGAGCACTTTGACCATCAGCACACTACATGTTAAACTGGGTTATGGAAAAGAAGAACCAGCCAACTTCAGCATCACAGATGTATGTGTCTGACACAAAGTCAGGCCTGGTTGGGAGAAAAGAAAGCAGCAAAAGCAAAAGAGCCTGCTAGAATATAAACAGAAATAGGAGTCACAGGCAAGGATGTATGTTGAGACATCTTTGTGATACCCCAGGACAAGTAACTCATCCAGCATCAGGACTTCAGGGACAGAGCTGACACAAAGGAGACAAAGACATTTATAATATAGGCTTCAGAAAAAAAAGAAAAGAAAAAGGAAAAAGTTTGTTTTGTTTTGTTTTCTACATTAATAAAGCATTTCCTTAGATTGTGAGTTTAGTGGTCAATAAGACAAGAGGGAGAGGTAACTGAAAGATCTTCCAATAAACAGAAAGTCAGGTCTATAGGTGTGGAGTATGGAAAAGGGTATGAACCCAGAATCCTTACTCTTTTTGTTATCTCCAACAAGAAACACCAAAAACATAATATCTAAATGCAATGAACAGAAATAGCTGGACTTCATTTTGAAGTGCAATATTTGTTAGGCTGCCTCTCATCAGACTGCTAATCCCATGATCAGACTATTGTGTCATACAGGTAATAATCAAAGTTCAATTATATGCCTTCATTCCACGTGGTAATGGGACTGAAAAGGGTCAGCTTTTCTTTCTTTTTTTATTTTTACAGATTGGATTTTGATTCATTGTATACAAATGGAGTACAACTTTTTGTTTCTGTGGTTGTACATGATGTAGATTCACACCATTTCCATAGTGATACATGTACATAGGGTAATGATGTCTGTCTCATTCCACCATCTTTCATACCCCTGTCCCCTGCCCACTCTCATTTCCCTCTATGTAATCTAAAGTTCCTCCGTTCTTCTCTTATCTACCCCCATTACGTATCATCAAGCACTTATCAGGGAAAACATAGAAGACCAATTCTTTCTAAATGAGTAGAATTCTTGCAAAGAACTTTTTATTTCCCAAAAAGAATATTGGTAAGTGTTTTTTGCATCGTCTAGAAGTTCGCTTTATTGAGATTTGCATCTTTTAAAAGTTTGCTTTATTGAACTTTTTCATTTTTTAAATAAATGAACTTTTTTTTTTTTTTTTTAGTTCAGGCCCATATATGCTGCAACCCTTTCTGAAAAATGGGCAGTGGATGATTGAATTGAAATAATTTTAAAGTTTAAAAATTTATAAAATCTCTCTCTACATAACTGTTTTTTCCTACATTCATTTTGCAGAAGAATACATGGAAGTCTGGAGTAAGTGGGATGAAGCTGGTCACATAGAGCAAGAAATGAGGTTGGGACTGGGTGTGGAAGGGCATGCCTATAATCCCAGCCACTCTGAAGGCTGAGGCAGGAGGATTGAGAGTTCAAAGCCAGCCTCAGCAAAAGCAAGGTGCTAAGCAACTCAGTGAGACCCTGTCTCTAAATAAAATACAAAATAGGGCTGGGGATGTGGCTCAGTGATTGAGTGCCCCTGAGTTTAATCCCCAGTACCAAAAAAATAAATAAATAAAATAAAATAAATGAGGTTGGGCTTTAATCTCAAGCCTCCTGAATTAAGGCACTATAGTATCATTGTACATTCCTGCAACTTCCCCAAGACTGAGAGGGGTGTACTCCTTGCACATCCTTAACTTGCACCTACTTAGTAAATTAATGGGAAAATAATAGACATGGTGAGCATCTTAGCAGAATCACTGGATGACCACCTGCAGTTGCACTTATATCTCTCTTTTAACTCCTACCTCATCTTGTGAAATTCGGATAGCTTTCTTTCTTTAGCAGTTCGCTTTTTAGGGTTTGTATGGATAATGGTGCCAGGTGCACCACCAGAGATTCCTGACTGTGAGGATACCTTCACTGATTCTGCGATGAGGTCATTCATTATATATTAAATGAGTTCACCCCATGCAAGTCACTCACGGTGTGAGGTACAATTGGAAGTAAAAATTTAACTTGGTATCTGTGACTATTTATACTAATAGATACAACAATCTAATCTCCTTTGCTTTGTGTAATCTGGAAAAAATTTCGCATGGTTGAGGTTCAGAGAAAATTAAGAAAATGAATCTCAGTTCAAATAACAAAAAAAGTCCTGTATGAAAAGGAAGTAGCACTGATTCATGTTTAGCTCCAACATGGAGTCAAGCTCCTCAGCACATGTTTTCAAATATCAAAGTGGAATGAGTGGTGTAAATGCCAGACAACGTTAACTGGTACCAGGTGTCTCTCTCTCCATCAAGTAAATTAACCCAAGATTGCTTCCATTAGCCCCACCTCTTCTTCATGTCACCCCCACCACCACCCTGCCTGGAGGAAGATTTCTGCTGATGGCACTTCCTGGCACAACAGCAACTGTGATGTTTTCAGTGTGCCTCACCTTTTGGTGCTCTCTTAACTCAATGACCCACTGGTGCAGGCCAGAGCTGCATTAACCAGGACCCGCCCGCACAAGAGAAATTCCTTTCATTCATCAACAGATAAGGAGTTTTGACAAGTCTCTTTGGGGAGCAAAAGGGAGAAAACACACACACACACACACACACACACACACACACACAAGATTGTCCCACAATACTGAGAGACACAAAGCAAAGCAGCCAAAGAAAGGCCCAAGGAAGCTTTAAGGCAGCCAGGGCAGACAGGGAGTCTGCTATCAGAATTAAATGCGATGAAGTCCAGAGCCCTCTCTCTGTCTCTACCTGCTTCTTCTCAATGTCACTATCGGCCAAGAGTTTGATACAAAACAGATCCCCAGAAGTATTCCAGTAACTCCTCAGGACCACCAGGGCAAAAACAAAAACATTCAGGGCTTGACACTTACCAGGGCAACTTGCCAAGCTTATCACATGTGAAAAGAGCTGCTGGGAGAGAATAATCTTGCTCGTGTTCACAAGGCTGGGTGTTAAGTCTCTGGGAACCAAGGGCATTTTCCATCCTGAGCAGCTTGGTAGGGCTGGGAATAGCACTTCACTAGGAACTGCCAGAAAGGACAGTTTTACATTTTATGGAAGTGAAGCCTGGAGGAGAAACTTGAAAGGTTGTTTTGGGGATGGGTGGGACAGGCACAGTTAGCCTCCCTTCTTGCCTTTAAGTCTGAATACACTGGATTGACCAGATATTTCATACATTCTTTATGTAAATCTCTTGCAAATCTGGCCTTGAGGAAATTCTCACACCAACCTAATACTTGCAGCATGCATTTCTTTCTCTTCCTGCAGTTTCCATTGGAGATAACAACAGCACACTGGAACCTCCCTTAATGCTTTCTGTGTATAAAAGTGATCCCAAGCCTCTTATGTGGGTTTTTCCCATGTGATCCTCATAAATGCCCTATGAGTTCATGCTATTGCAACCCTCGTTTTCCATATGAGGAAACTGAGGTAAAAAGAAAATGCCTGAGGCCATGCAGTTAGACAGAGAAGGGATTTTAAATTTGGTTCTCACTGGATTTTCAAACTTTTAAACAAATTTTTTTTTTTTTTTTAAACAGGGACACTTTCCCATTTTCATCTAAGTTTTCTCTGTTGCCTCTAAGCTTTTCTCTTTCCATGATTTCAGTCTCCTGTCTCCTCTAAAGGTTTCCTACATTTCTAATAAGATTTTTTTTTTAATATTGTATGAAACTTCTAATATGTGTCTTAGGTTTGAATATAAGTCAGCTTGTGTACGTTATGTATATGTAGATGCCCTTTATCATTTTGTATATCTTTTTCAGTTGGAGGATCCCTGTTTGACCTGTATTCCTTATAACTAATATAAAATTTCAAATTTTAGTCTATTAAGATAAACCCTTATATCTCAAATTGAACCTCACCCCTCAGATATGGTTTTCTACATTGCATAGATATCCATGCATCCCAGCCCTTATGCAAATTTGTTAAGAAGCTTTGTGAGGCTTTGAATTTTATGCTATTGCTATTTTCCTCAGGCTTCTGGTCAGCCAACGTGGGTTAAGATTTTGGCAAAGTGCTAAAGTCTCTGTGGCTTACCTGAAGAGCAACCAGTTCCATTTTTTTCCCTCTAACTTTAAGAGGTACCTGGCTCACAATCTTGCTCATCAGGCCTTAATCAAAACGATGGTAAGTTGGACTTTTCCACTATATGACACTTGTATTCATTGATCCAAGGATACAGATTGTGCCTCCTGCTGGCCAAGCATTGCTCTAAATGCCAGCTTTAAGTCAATGAGCAAAACAGAAAATAAATCTCAGTCTTTTTTTTTTTTTTTTTTTTTCTTTTTTGGTATTGGGGATTGAGCCCAGGAGTTCTTAACCACTGACCCACATCCTTAACCCTTTATTTTTTATTTTTTATTTTTTATTTTGAAAGAAGGTCTTGCTGAGTTGCTCAGGGCCTCGCTAAAAATTGCTGAGGCTGGTTTTGAACTTTCGTTCCTCCTGCTTCAGCCTCCTGGGTTGCTGGAATTACAAGCGTGAGCCATTTCACCCTGCAAACCTCTGCCTCTTGAAACCTCTTGAAATTTTTCCTCTAGTGAGGACTTACAGATAAGCAATATATTAATAATGCCAGAGAATTCGGTAAATGAAAATATGAGAGATAGAAAGTTAATTGAACCAAAATTGATTTAACAACTCTATTAAATACTAAATATATTACACAGTGTTTATCAGGTGCTGGGAATGGAAGGAGGGGCCAGAACAGGCGTGTTTCCCACCCTTATGCTTCTTTTTCTCATGGGTCATTTCATAGTATAACAGATCTCATGCGTATTTCTTACCCCTGTGCTCCTTGGGGGTGGGTGAGAATATGGAGATTATCCCTGTGGACTTCATTGCCTGCGTTAAATGATTTGCTAGTCATGGTTCTGAGCCCCACTCCTTGTGTCTGGGTTCTGGGACCACAGTTCCTCCTATGCTCCCTCTAGCCCTTGGATAGAGGTAACTTCTTGTACTGGGTTATTTCACCAATTCCTATTTAACTTTTCAGTTCTTTCCAAATCTGTGTGATAAAATTCTTGTATTATGTCTCTTCTCTTTCAAAGACCTGAATTGGTTTTGTTTCTTCTCATGGACCCCTGAGTGAAGAAATGAGTCTTCAATGAGATATTACAAATGTGTCAAGCAGAACGTAAGTGGAAACGTGGGGTTCATTGAGACACATGAGAGGAAGTGGTCACTCCATTACTTTTTGCTAGGGCTGCCATAATGAAATACCACAGTATGGGCCATTGAACAACAGAAACTTGTTTTCTCACCATTCTGGAGGCTACAAGTCCAAGATCAAGGTTTCTGCCAATCTGGCTTCTCTTGAGGCCGCTCTCCTGGATTTGCAGATCATCTCCCTGTGTCTTCAGAGTCCTACCGCAGAGCTGCACAAACCTCATGCCTCTTATTACAAAGAGAGTATAGTCAGATTGGATTAGGTCCATCCTAACAGCCTCATTTTAACTGGACCACCTCTTTAAAATCTTTGTCTCCACCTACAGTCACTGAGATGTTGGAGTTAGGACTTCAACATATAAATATTGAGCAGTACTCAGTTCAGTCCATAACACTGACCTGGTTGAAAAGTGGGGGAGGCACACCTCTGGAAGCCATCAACAACTGCAATAGTAGGGAAGACACTGGCAGGCAGATGGCATTTGGTTTTTCACACATTTGACACACCGTTACCAATACACCATGATAGCCACTGTATATACAGGCTTGCATGAGGTGAAGATTCTCTCCTGTGTTTAACTTTCAATAGAAGAGAGACAAGAAAGGGAGCAATTAAAATATAATTTGTCTCAAGATAGAATAACATAGGGAGTAACTGAAGGGTGACAAATGGGACCATCTCACCCTATTAAGAAAGTCAGGAAGGGTTTCTCTGAGCAGGATCTTAAATATTAAAATTTGGGGTGAGTGAAGAAAAAATAAAAAGTGGGAAGAAAATTCCAGGTAGATGCAGGGACATATTTTCTAGGAGACAAATTTGTAAGCAAAACAAAGATAGCATAGCTTATTCTTCCTTTATAACATGGAGAGCACAGGTCTTTTGTGTGTGTGTGTGTGTGTGTGTATGAACTTAGTACTTCCCATTTACAGCTCTTTTTAAGAATATCAGGAGTTGTTTTTTACCTTTGAGCGAATGTACAGTGCCTCATATTTCCTCCTCTGGGTTTGTTTTCCTCTTCGAGAGGTCACCTCACTCGTTTGGTCATCGTGTCTCTAATTTATCCTGGCCTTTGCTCCTTGAACACTTAAGATCTCAGGGCCCATGACAATACAGCTCCCAAGAAGTTACTGAGAGTGTTTATCAGAACAGTGGGAAGACAAGAGAAGGCTTTTAAAATTCTGCTTTGTAACATTTTGTGTCTACATCCTTATTGGGGATGTTTCTTTCTTTCTTAGCCAAATCATTACGGTTAATGAAGTGTTTCACAGTACAGTACTGTGCTTATATGATTGGCACGAAATGAATGTTAAAAACAAAATTAAAATATAAGTGTTTCAGTCAGCTTTTTCACTGCTATGATTACAAGACCTGATAAGAACCATTCAAAGAGGAAAAGTTTATTTGGGGGTTCACAGTTCAGAGGTCTCAGTCCATAGACAGATGGCTTCATTCCTCCACGCTCAAAGTGAGGCAGGACATCAATGGAGAAAGAGTGTGGCAGAGGAAAGCAGCTCTCATGATGATCAGGAAGCACAGACAGACTCCATTTACCAGAGAGAAAATATAGATCCAAAGGCCCACCCCCAATGACCCACCTTCTCCAGTCATACCCTACTCACCTTCGGTTACCAGTTACTTAAAACCTGTCAGGAATTAATTCACTGATTGGATTAAGGCTCTTATAACCCAATCATTTCACCTCTGAATGTTCTTGCATTGTCTCACACATGAGCTTTGGGGGGCACCACATACCTAAAACAATAAGCTTTGTGTCTTGTTGCTCCTTATCAGCTAATGCAATAGATCTCTTTTTTCATCGCCTGGTGTCATTTGAGAAAATTTAAAATGACTTCCTTGTGGATTTCTGTCTTGAAGAAGCCATTCTCCAATGACATTATTTAGGAAGGAGATTAAGTGAGAAATCATGTTCATCATACTCATGGACAACCCATGTGCATTTAAGATTTTGGACAGTGTCATACCAATCATAGGTGAAAACCTTCTCCACACCCCCGCCCCCCCCAAAAAAAATCACTGAAATGAATCTTAGATATGGACTTATTTTTCTGGAAAAATTTTGTTTCCATATTCTAAAATGATATCTTCATATATTATTCCTGTCCCAAGTAAAGGGGCATTTGGGTATTTAATCAGTGTCTGTAGCAGATGTAGGAGTAGTTGTATTCTTTTCTCATTAGAACTAAGTTGCTGGCTATTGAGCATAGATTTTAAAAATACCACAGGCATCTTTCTAGCAATTAAAATTGAGAATATTTGACTTGGAAGTTTTCTAAGTTGTTAGATTGTTTTGCATTTCTACCTCCGAGGAGGAAATTGATTCTAAGTTATAGCAAGAGAGCACTGAGTTAGATGTAAAGAAGAACTTTGTGTGTCAGGCTGATTAAACACTGGCGCAAATTAGCAGGGAAGCTTATGGAATCGCCATCTGTGGAGATATTTCAAAAATAGAATTGACGAATTTTCTTCTTTGGATGATTTAGGAAGTGCCCTTCCTGGCAAAGAGATGGACCAAATGGGCTCTTGAAATCCTTTTTGGTTCACTGTTCCTAAGAGTCTTCCTCTATAGTTCTAGAAAGTATTTGTTTCCAAAGTAGAATGTAGAGCAGAATGCCTTTAGCAAAGGTAGTTTGTGTGTGTGTGTGTGTGTGTGTGCGTGTGTGTGTGTGTGTGTGTGTGTGTGTCCATGCCCTTTATGCCCTTAGGTAGAAGAATGGGAAGCAAACACTGAATTATTTTAAAAGAAAAACTTTCATTTCCTAACTGTTGGATTATATCAAATAAATAAGACTTTCTCAGACTTGGCAGGAACTTGCCAACTTTCTGACTCCTCACTCTGCTTTTCTACACACACTTGAAGCATAGACCTGATCCTGGGTCCTACTCTCTCTCCTTCTCTTATATCTTTCTTTCTCAAGCCAACTTTATGTTCTCCTGAGGTCTCTGTCCTTGAATTACTCACAATCTGTTCCGATAGTCGTAAATGTTCCTCTGGGTTCCAGAACTGCATTCTGACTGGCCACCAGGTATATCAACCTGAGCAAACTCAGCAAATTCAAGTCAACATGAACCATACAGAAGACTGGTTAGAGGGTGCTTTTAGATGCTTAATCTCTAGCCTCCCCTTCGATAGTTCCTTCTGTAGTCTCCTCAGCTCCACCCACCACCCCAGCAGTTCTTCTTATGTCCCTCATCTGGGTCCTCATTATGTCCTCAGCCTCATCTTACACAACAAATTCATTCTCCCAACTCCCCAACATATCAAACATGGTCTTGGAGAACCCAGCTCAACTCTGTCTGGTACCACCTGTCCACGTGACTCAGGGCTCTCATTTGCCTCTCGGAAGCTGCCAGTTCCTCTTTGTCTACAATATTCCCTCTGCTTTCAATAATACAATATTCCCTCTACTTGACTGTGAAATTGTATCTCTACAATGGGACACAGATTTTTAGTCTTAGCTCATCTTAGAAGCCTCCTTCATGTGCACTAATTGTCTCTCATCTAAAGAATCTCTTAGAACATTCTTCACAAGACTATGGCAGAGTCATGCCGCATGAGAAGTGGATCACTGAGTATCTGGGGCTCCAACATGTATATCAGATCCCAGCTGTGAGAACCTGATGTCTGGCTGAACTTCTCAGGGTCTCTGTTTTCCCAGGTAAACAGTGGGGATAAAAACAATCCCACCCCACAGGACTGAGAACGAAAACACTCAGCTGAGAACTGAGGAGAATAAAGAAGTAAGTTGTCCCTGCAATCAGAGTTTACATTTAAAAACTAATAATACATGCAAGTCACATAATTATAATAAGCTATGAACATACCATCATCATAATCATCTTCATCTTTGCAACCAACCTTCCTTTAGTGCTTCCCATTCCACCCTGCCAAGTGCTAAGGCAAATGAATCATTCAGGAGTAGGTATGTTGGGAAAACTCTCAAAACAATTAGGGAAAGCTAGGTCATTTAGATTCAGTGACCTTTTTTCCTGTTAGGCAGGACAATTCCCTATAGCATGTTCTGAAGTGTTCAATCATTCTATGTTTAAAAGACTGAAACTATTCAGTTCCTATCATAACCTATGGAAGATTGCCCCATAATATACTGGACATAAGTTCCAGGAAATTCTTTTTCCTGAGATTTACTTTTTCTTCAATCACTTCAACAAACCTCATATCCTATAATTTCATTGTACAGAAGTAGTATCATTGTGTAGTTTGTATGCCAAGTATTTACAGTTAGTTATTTCATTGCTTCTAAGATTCCCCCCACAAGACGCATACCACATGCAATTATTCTTTGATTCTTCCAAGATATTAATCCTAAGTAGCCAAAGCTTAGTTATCTTTGAATTCATTTGTGTCTTCAAATTGCCTCCCATTTATTTAAAGTTCTGTGGCAAACTCTCAAGAATTTAAACATCACTTTATCTGGTGTAATGATGATGATAATAAGAATAATAAAACCAACAAAAAAACAGCATATGAAAATAATGATGCCTTGCATGAATTCAGTGTCTTATAGTGTACAAAACACTTTGCACACCAGTTATAGTGGAATTACATCTTACATGGAGACTGGGCTCTCAAACCAATATATAAGATGAAGATTGCCTACAATTAAAATTACCCTTAAAAATCCCTTAGGAAGTGCCACGTGCAATATCAACATACCATTTCTCAATCAGTCCAAAGATTTCTTTTTTTCTTCTGCTATTGGAACAGATCTGCTTCTTTGGTTAAGCTCCAGATGAAGCAGTTGGCTTGCATTGAGGGACCATGTTGCATGAAAAATAAGTATCTTTAAACACTAGAATCACACTCCTGTACCATCAGGTGCCCACATTATAAGAAGCAGCCACAGGGAGACAGAAGCCCAAGTAAAATCATTTGCCCTTGTCATTCTTACCCTGGGGCACTGGAAGGCTGTGCAATTTCTTGTCTCCTTCTGTTTCTCTCACCTTCTCTGACCCTGGTTCTCTCTCTTTCTCTTTTTTGGTGACGGATAAAAGATAGGCATATAGCTGGATATGTTTAAATCAAAAAAGGCTCATGATATGCTGTCACTGCACCCCACTGGAGCATCTTAACAACCTGATGAAGTAGATAAGAGTTGTTATCTCATTTCACAAATGTAAATATGTGAAACTCAGAATAAGCTACAAAATTTGCAAAGCAAAAGTACAGAATGTCTAGTTAAATTTCAATATCAGATAAACAATAAATAATTTTGTCGGATAAGAATATCCAATGTGATATTTAGAACATATGTGTACTGAAAATATTTTTTATTTATCTGAAATTTAAATTTAACCAAGCATCTTAAATTTTATCTGATGTCTCTCTCTTGGAGATACAACTTGACTTGAAGTCTTCTAGTTTCCACACCCTCTACATTAAATTATGGTGCTGTCCACATTTTGAAAGTATTTATCATCATCCTTATTTTGTTAACACTTGAATAACTTACTTTTCTACATCATGATTATATTAAAATGACTCTCAACTTGTTCTACACAATTACTCAATTTAAAAGAAAGAGACAACATATAAAGATATTTTTTCTTATTAAAATACTTCATAAATTAAGATTTTATTCTTCATAAGGAATTGATTATTTCTCTTGTTTATACTTTAAAAGATGAAATACTTAGTGAATTTGATTTTTTTAAAATGGTATGAAACCCATGAATATAGTGAATATAGTGAAGGCTTTTGCTGCTCAGATGGAATGGAAAATATCTAAGCCAAAAAAAAAAAAAAAAATGGAAGAAAGACCACATTCATGTGTCTAATATATTGGGCTTTACTCATTATGATATCATTAATAGCCAATTAGAAAGTTTTCTTGGTATAACACCTTCTGACCCCATTTCTCAATGATTGGTATTGATAGCATTTTATTACTGCTATATACTTTGCTAGCACCAAGAAGGATGGATTGTGATCCAGCAAAATATGATGCTTTAACAAGGCAAGCACAATGTTATTTTTACTATGCCATGTTACCTGGCAGGCAATTACAGTTCTGGACTTTAACATTGTTTTCCAAGAATAACAATCATATAATGTTTCATTTGGCTAATGTAGAGTTGGTGACCAGCCACCTATTAGAAGAAAAACAAGGCATTCCTGTGGATGGAAGAGTTGAGGTAAATCATGAAAGGTTTTAAGATGGGGCCAGGGGAATAGCTTGTCCTGTTGGCTACACTAGAAAAGGTAAGAGGTGAGGAAATTAGATGATAGACAAAACCCGAGTGTTTCAGATCTTTTGGTTATCATTAAAGTATCCAAAAAATGCTACCACCAGTAGGCATGGAAGAGAAGTTTCTGGCATTCATGACATCTAGGTGGGGACTGCCCCAGAACTATGTTTTATACTGGTAGTAAGACACCCTGCAGAGGATTAGGGAAGCATTTCAAAATGTTCATGCAACCAGAGAGCCAACTTAAAAAGTCACTATTGAATCATGAGGCAGATGCCCAACTAACCTTATATTTATGTGCTTGTGTCTGGAAACAAGCACAATTGGAATAAAATTATCAGCTGTGCCACTTCCTGCTGGGAAAATGTTCCTAAACCTCAGTTTCCTCATCTGCAAAATGAATGAAATATATTACCAGGGTTGCTTTGAAGGAATCAATACAAGTGAAAAAAAAAGTCCTCATCATATAATAGATCCATAATAATGAAATTATTATTATTATTGATAAGCTATATGAATAAGGAACATAAGATTTGTTTGTTTGCTTATCAACTTTTATACAACAAACATTAAGACAGTGTTTTCTAGATGATGAAGAATAAGACATTTTAAACCAGGCTCATCCTTGGTCTCTTCCCACAACATTTCAGTACAATTTGCAGTTCCATACCAGAAGTAGGTAGGATGCATGAAATTAACAAGTGAGTAAGTGAGCATATAGAGTAATGTTTCCTGTGCTTGGGACTGTATGTCTTATTTTATCTTATTTTAATGCATCCAACAACATCTATGTGAGACAAGTCTCCTATTCCCTCTATTAGAGATGAGGAAACAGAGGCGCATAGTGTTAATGACATATCTAAATTATTGAATGGCAGAGCTGGGGTTTGTATGGCTGTGGTGTGTAGTTCCTTAGCCACTACAGTCAGAAGAAAACACCTGAGAGCCCCTGAATAGATGATTTGCCATCCTGATGTGTGAGAATAATAGAAAGGCTAAACCTGTTTTCATTTTTGTGGTCACCAAAATGATCTTATCTTGCATCCAGCATGAAAACTGAAAGCTAATTCTTACATCAAAGTGCCATTGTACCAATTCCCTGGTTCTCTTCCATGAATATGCATTCATTAACATTTATGTAACTAGTCCCTCGTATTGCTGATGTGATCAAAATCAAAGGGTTAATGAACTAAGCCACCCTTGCTAAAAATAATCTCTGCAAAGACCACATGTGGTAATTCTAATGAGCCATTTTACAGCAAATGTACTTATAAAGACCATGAAGGAAACAAAGAAACAGAGTTCTCAAAGTCAAATTAAAAATCGGTATGAAAAAAAACCAATCTGATTCCATTTAGAATACATTTTAATTCTACACTCTTTCTCCCTCAAAGATAGCAGAGCTATCAATGACCATCTATGGATAACCACTTTTAAATGTCCACAACGCATTTAGATGGAAACTTTATAAGGGGGTACTGAGTCATCAAAGGACCAGCAAGGTCTCTCATATGCAGATTGTGATTTTTTGATTAATAATAAACTAAAAAACCTGCTTTGCAACCAATTTTGGAAGATTTCAAATAGGAGTATTCTTTTTCCCACTTGTTGATGTGAAATTATCTAAATAGCTCTTATTTTGAAATTCCTCAATATTGCATTTACTATCTTTTCATAATTATAATTATTTGCTTTATAGCTTAACGGAGATACACAGCAAGCAATGCTCAAGGGTAAAGTGAAAAATAGGAGATTCCAAATGAAACAGGTGATCTTTCAGCTCTGGAAAAAATTCAAATTCAAGCCAGCGATTGCCAGGACCTTAGAGTGAGCCCTTCTATGTGGGAGTCAACATTTGTGAAGGCATAGGACATAGCATTAATGCAAACTTAGAGGAACAGTTGGTCTAGATACTTCTTTAAATATCATACAGAGAAGCAAAAGGCAAGGAAGTGATGGGAGATATCCATCTTCACATTTCTAGGAAGGCTGGTACCAGTGGAGTAGCTAACCTAACAACACCTCTCACAGCACCCTGGAGTACAGGGTCGATGGAACACACAAAGCCATTTGCCTTCCTTTCTTCAGCAACTCAGAAGGAATGCAGGAGGCTAAGGTGTGACTCAAACAGAGAAAGGACAGGAGGGAGGGCTGAGGGAAAGGAGAAGAAGCAAATTGAAGAAGGAGAGAAAACAAAATATATTATCATAAAAATGTGAAATATCAAAGGAAACCACTTCCGAATAAAAACATGAAACAGCTCTCTTCCATCAGTGACACAGCTGGTAGCATCTCTAATTTCGGGACTCAGCCGGTGGGCATTACTGTGTGGAATTACTTTAGAATTCTCAGTATTGTTTAACATTGACCAATAGCTTCTGGGAAGGCTTAGAATACTTCAGGAATCTTCCGAGGAAGCAGTATTTAGAAATATTTTAATCTACCCAAAGGTAAAGAAAACCAACAGAGAACGAGCTGAATTTTGGAGATTAGCAAATATACATTAAATAATATCAAGTGAGAGCAGCATAGCTTCAAAGAACATGCCATTTTGAATTGAGAAAAAAAAAAAAAACTAACTTGATCAGTGTCTGGAAGTGCGTATTATCTACCAGCATATTACTGTTGGCTTGACTTTTACTAGCGGGCAGAGAAATTTCCTCCTTCCCCTCTGTGAAGTGTGGCTGTGGAGAAAAGAATTTCAAGTTGGTCTTATAAGGATCATCGGTGAACAATTTGCTACATCCAATCAGTCGTTTTTAGCAATGATACAAAAGAGGAATGTTGTCTTAGGCCACAGGACATAGGCCACATAACTGAAGGTGATCACAGGAGGAAAACTATAGTTCTTTTTTGAAAAGGAGAATAGAAATATGTAGTTCTGGAGTTTCTAGAGTAATTTAGAGGACAGAAGATTTACAAACAAAACTAAGTTTATAGGATTTTTAAAACATTGTCATATCTTTAAAAGACAAACATGTAACATGAGTCTGCATGGTACAAACCTAAGTATGAACCCAAGAGAAAGAAGCTCACAGCTAAAAATTAAAGTCTTAATTGTTTTTTACATTTACTTTTGTGTAGCCATGTGAAATTAAAACTTTTCTTGGTTGTGGGCATATTCCATGAAGTCAAAAGATTTGCAGGCCACATTTATTATTACTTTCCAAAAAATAAAAAGACCCTAAATATATGATATATAATTGAGTTTATAGGTTTATATGTATACACACATATGGATATTTATGTACTTAAAATAGTGAACTGCTTTTGAAGAATATTGTGTTGCTCAATGTTTCATAAATGTACTTTAAATATTATCTTAATGCGTCACAGATAAAGTTTAGACAACTACAGACAACAGATAATAATATTAAGTTATAATAATACCATTTCGAATAGACCTGCAAAAATCCTTGGTTTCTAATAGAGTTGTTTGATTAACCAAGCTTTGATATTAATTGACTTTGTGGCTTAAAGTATGAATTAATTACATTGAAAGCCTTTATAAGACAACTTGGAGGTAGAAGCCCACTGTTCAAGGCCTAAGAAATATCAATAACTTAGCATATGATTCTGGACAAGTCTCTTAATGGTACTGAGTCTCTGTTTCTCACCAATAATTGGGATACTTACTTTTAGGTTATAGAAAAGATTAAAAGAGACAAAATCTTAAAAGCATTTACATGACACTAACAACTAAGAAAATAACTACTGTAATTACTACTAATAAGCAATGATTTATTTAAGAGGAGTACCAAAAGAGTCTCTCTTTGTCACCCTGTTATGAAATACTCAGAGCTGATGTCAAAAATCTTTGTTAAAGAGAAGAAGGGATCTAAGAATAACTTCAAGAATTGAAACTCACTATAAAACCTTCCTCTAATGGAGATACTAACTTAAATTGGTCAAAATACTGAGGAATTTATAAGTTGCTGTCTTTCCCCCCCAAAAAAATACTTAAGGAAAACATGTGAACATCTTTTCCTTAAAAGAATCATAAGCTGTGAATGAGGTAGCATAATTAAATACCTTATTATTTTGAAAGACGGGGTACAACTTAAATACAGGGTTTTTCAGAATTTTAGAACAGCTCAGGTCAAACTTATTTTTTGAAGCTTCCTGTTGTATTAAGAGAATGTAAAAGTGCCAAAATAAGTTTACAAATAATGTTATATACTCTAGCTTCCTATATTTAGCAAAGCAATATTTTAAGAAATCCACAAAAATACACTGACTGTGTGTTTGCATCCCTTTAGCACCCCCTGGATGACCAAAAGGTGCTGCCCCCTTCCAATCCTCTCTCCTTCAGCACTAGCCCAGCATTAAGCACATTATTTTTATGATAGCAGCCAGATTTCAGTATGGAATATGTATTGGGCAGCAGTAAATCTTTTCCTCAAAATGAATAACAATGTTTCTCCAGATAGTCTTATCCAGCAAGAATTATCTAGGCTCACCAGAAGAATTCAGTGTATGTGAGCTGCATCCGAGATGTGCCTCTGTTTTTATCTGCCTCTGCAAGGACAAAGCGATTCCTTTTATTTCAAAGACAGCGAACACTGAATCACTTCTCTTGCTTATACACTAAAGCAAAACTAAAGCGGCCTGTATATTTGTCTTCCATGTACTCAAGAAGCAACCTCACATGGCCTTTTAATTATGTTACCCCCAAACTAATATTCTTTGGAAAAAGAATTTTCTCTCCAAGAAGTTATTCCCATAAGTTGACAGAGGTGGGGAAAAAAGAACCCCAAACACTAATATTCACATTCATTCTAACCAACACCAATGCCAAGAAATGCACTGAATCTTGAAACGGACCTCCCACATTCTCGATAGGATGTTTTCTGTGCATGGTGATCCACAAATATTATCATTCCATGACAATGCAGTTTCATCAAGGTACGTCTCAATCCATGGGATACGAGTCCCACACAACAGACGGAGACTTTGGCGGAGCTCGGCGCACGCTGCGTGTGTTACTTACTGGTTATATTGCAGTGGCCACACTGAGTCCCGTATGGCGCCGTATTAACGGATGGCATGCAAGCACCTTCTGTTGAAACATCTGCGACAGGGAAATTTCAGGCATTTTTCCAGAAAATTTTTGTGCTCTGGACCAAATTTTCATTAGGACTATAAAACCTGGCAAGCAGTATTGTTGTGTATGATTTTTTAATA
Organism: Sciurus vulgaris; assembly: GCF_902686455.1. Classification (NCBI taxonomy): domain Eukaryota; kingdom Metazoa; phylum Chordata; class Mammalia; order Rodentia; family Sciuridae; genus Sciurus; species Sciurus vulgaris. Next base: position 167,461,656 of record NC_136461.1, read on the forward strand.
AACTGGGACATGCCTTTGTTAAGGGAGTGAGGAAAAGGGCTCTTCAGAGACTCTTTTCTATTATAAAAAGTTCAGAAAACATATGACAGCTCACAAAATAACATCTCCCAACTTTTTTTTCCCCAAAGTGCAAGGTTCCAGGATCTCGTAGACATACAAATAAAATTCACAGTTTGGGATGCAAATGCAAAAATGTAGATTTCACATCTTGGAGTAAACGATTCCAATGGTGGCTTTCCTTAGGCACGTGTTTGTTAAGAATGCAGACAACCAACAGAGATGTTTTTTATGTGTTTAATTTTTGATGCTGGAGGCCAAAATATCTGTGCAAGAGTTTTTGCTTGCTTTGAGAGACACCATCTCTCAGAATTAAGGGGGAAAACGTACAGAGTTTGGGCACAAACCTTATAAAGAATGTGAACCTAACAACTAGCATTGTTCATTTTCCTCACTCGTTGAAATATGCAGTTTTCCATTTTCTTTCTTCACTGCCAATAACCACCCTACTATAGTAATGTAGCCTAGAAAAACTCCCTTTTGTAATTCTTTAATTCCCGGTGCCCTGCTACAAACACTAATGCAAAACAAACATGCTTGGCAGTTAATATGTGCATTATCATTATGTAAATAGGCATGTTATCATTATAATTCGATGATGTTGTTCTTTGTAAAGCCTTTTTCCTTTCTAAATATATTATCCAATTTAAGTTATAATGCATATTATACCACTGGGGCTGTATAAACACTCTAGATCATGGAAAATTAGTAGACTATATATAACAAAATGTTTACCACCTATGCACATGGTACTTGATGCTCAGACTACCACACAAACAAATTAATGCTGCTTTCCATTGTTCAATTACACCACAACACTACATAGAAGTCTTTGAGATTAATATTCATCTTGCTGTTCAAATTGAGTACCACATTATGACATTTTATATTGACAACATTATAAGTGGAGATGATACATTTTAAACTTGATGAGATGAATGATCTAGGACTAGCAGAAAATAGGCTGCATATCTGAACCTTATAGGAACTAGGGACAACTCATGTCACAGTCTGTTTGGAAATGTTACAATGTTTGCATAAATCCATTGCTTATGCATAAGCACCAGGGAACTGGAATCCTGAGGCAGGCAGTAATCTGTAAAGTTCCTGCAGTGCTTGATAAGCATGCAAGATGCATCTTGCATTCTCCTTGGTGAATTGCAAATATATATGTAAGAAAGAGCATATAGCTAGCTGGATCTTGTATGAAAAGATCAACACAGATTTCTTTCACAGTGACTGGAAGAGAGCACAGGAGGAATGGATGTAAGGAAATGAAGAGCCTAGTACATCATTTAATTTACTTAGGCCCCTAAAACCAAGCAAAACTTACTGGAATAAGCAGATTTTTGGTCTCATTATTTGTCTTCACATTCTGTAGTTGTAAGAATTATTGGACATATCACTTTTTTTTTTTTTAATTTTACCTAAGAGAGAACGATGCCAGTAATCAAAGGAAGGATGACGTGTTCCATTACTTCACTTGTTTTCTCTTTTATGGAACAATAAGATATTAACTCTGAAACAACTGACAATTTCAACATTTATTCTTTTTTCATTTGTTTAAAAAATGCTGTCAATTTTTTCAAACTCTTCTAAAGGAGAATGCTATTTGATAAATCATTAAACTGATAAGAGCACAGATAGCATAATGATTTGATTTCTGTAAATTTAAAACTCATTAACACTAAAATCTGATTTGCAGGGTTTCAAAATAAATAAATAAGATGAATTTTTTTCATTTGCTCACCTCACACTTCACCAAGTACCTGTTCTGTGAAAAGTCTTCTTTATTTTTAAATATACTACCCAATTTTAGTTATTGAACGTACTATACCACTGACTGGCAACAAACCTACTATGGTTTTGAGATATTTCAAATATTTAACATGTATTTTAGAATTATTGCTTTGACCTCCCAGCAAAAAAAAAAAAAAAAAAAAAAAAAAAAGTTTCTCTTCTGTCATTGGATTCATGGCAGGTATGATTTCAAAGTTGGAGCTGTTGGACACATAATGTATGGTCACTCCCACAGTGTGCCTGCCCTGGGTTTTGTCCTTGGAGAGACCCTTCACTCCAGACCTTTGTGTTCATTGTTACCCCCTTTCTCCCATCCTGAGCAATCTCTGCCAGTTTATCTGGCTCATTTCTAGTTGCATTAGTTGTTTAGGGCTGACATGACTATGTGACTTTGACCAAAAAAAAAAAAAAAAAAAAAAAAAAAAAAAATGCATTTTCTCACAGTTTTAGAGGATGAAAGTCCAAGGGTCCAAGGTCAAGGTGCCAATGGGTTGGTTTCTGGTGAGACTTCTCTTCATGGCTTGTAGATGGTAGCTTTCTGTGTCCTTGCCTGACCCTTCTGTACCCAGGTAGGGGAGAGGAAAGGTGTCATTTTTGGTGTCTCTTCCTCTTATAAGACATCAGTCCCATCAGATTAGGACCTTACCTTAGGACCTCATTTAGCCTTAATTATCTCCTTAAAGACCCTACCTTTAAATGCACTCAGGGGGTTGGGGATTCAACCTGTGAATTTTAATGGAATGAAATTAATTCCATTAATAGTAATCATTAATCAGATCACAGCTAAGATCTTCTGTCCTCTGGGGAGCTCTCCCTAATTTTTAAGTCTGGTTAGGTGACAGTTTCAAATTAAGCCAGAGGTCCAGTGTAATTTTGCAAGCTTATAGTAGCAGGCCTGCAATTCTTTCTACTCTATGACAATAATGTGTAGTTATGAAATGTAATATTGTTTTGGAGAAGCAGCTGGATGAATTAGATATGTGTCACTCAAGGCCCAAAGTCAGAGCATGAAAAACTGATATGAAAGTTGCTTTCTGAGAGCGATCCTTGTTTTTGCATTTGTGAAAATACAAGATGAGGACAAGGAGATTTGTAATTGAGGAGCTAGAGTCCATAAGAAGTGGAGTTAAGAAAGTTGACAAAAAAGTTAGCCTGGCATCTGGGCATATTACTGGTTGGGTTGAGGGAGAAGAGACTTAGAAGTCTTCTGGGTCAACGTACCTCAGACTTGGGAGAAGATTGAGAATATCACCAGAAGCTTCCAATCACTCATCAGTACTCTTTTCAAGATCCACATGGTCTGATGCAGACCTGTGTCCTCTTTTCCTTCTGAGAGACATCTTGTTTCAACCCTTCCCTGAAAAAATAAGTGGGAGCCTGGCATCCTCCAGTGGATTCATAAACTTGAGTCTGCAATGATGTAGTCATTGCCATTGGTTTCAATTTCAGAAATCCTGTGTGGCTTTTGACAAGCCCCTGGAGAGAATGATAGTCACTCACATTGAAACTTCTCACAGGGCCCCTCTGAGGAGTCATTGCTTCTTCTCCCCACTTCTTGGAATTTACTATGATTTTATGCAGCACTGTTAAATAAGCCTTGGTGACCTGAGAGCTTTATGTACATCAGGTAAGTTACACATGTAACAGAGAAAAATCTCGGTATGGTACTACTTGGCTTTAGGGAATTTTAAGCAATACCTAGAAAAATTGGGGGTTGGCAATACTTGGGAGTAGGCAGGGAGGGTGACATTGGGATCTGGTAACTGGTGGTTAGAAATATTTCTGAACACCTTACAATATGCAGAACAACCCCCACTACAAAGAATTATTCAGTCTCAAATGCCAATAGGACCAAGTGTAGAAATCATGACATATAAGTTAAGAAAATAGGTTTTGGCTTAAGACAGATGCTTAAGTAATTTCCCAAGCCTATCCAAGGTTAAGTTCACTCACCTATAAAGTGAAGATAAAAATATACATTTCTTAGTGCTAAGGATTAACTGAGATAATATAAAATATTATTTTTTTGTCTAGCATAAACCTGGTCTTTTATGAAATTATATGAAATACTTTAGGCACTGACACATACTCAATGTAAGCAACTATTTCAATCCATTTAAAAAAAAAATTAAAACTCATGAACTTAAAGCATTCAGACTACATTATGGATTCGTGAGAGGGGTGTCGGAGTGTGTGTTAGACTGGGAAATGATGTGATTGCCCTATTGTTATGAAAAATGAAAATCTCCTATGATTCATAGTAGAAGGGAATGCAAGTCACCAGCCAGGAAAATCCCAGTCTCATCTCTTCAAAGATCAGCAGACTCTAAGGACAAGGGAAAAGCATGAAGAGGACCCAAGGGCTCAGGAATCAAAGATGATAAGTAGAAGCTGAGAAAATGGAAGGAACTGTGTAGGAAGGGGCAGCTCCCGAGAAACCCGAGCTAAAGTGAGAGTCCTGAGAAACCTGGCTGGAAGGAATGCACATGCCGGGATTGAAGGAGACTGAGTTGGAAAACTCAGACCAGTTTTTCCCTTGGTGACAACTTCGATCTCATAAGGATCCTTTTCCAACTAAAAGAGAACTTACTTTCCTTTTATGAAAACACATAGGTTTTCCATCAAAGCTCTACTATGGCTACCCCTAGTGAAAATGTTAAAATGCTTTTACCTCAGTTTACTAACTTCCCTCCACCATTCCACTTTTTAACCTGCCCCATGAAGGAGCAATGCTTAGGCTGTGTGGAAAAGGAAATGATGGTTCCCAGCAGAGTACTGACTGAATGCCAGCCTGCCTGCAGTGGGACCTGGTCTCTTGGTATGTGCAGGTTGGTGTGAATCCATGTATGTTTAACACCAATCAGATCCCAGAGGGAATCTTAATTGTTTTTAAAATACCAACATCAGAACATGTGAAATTCCCGAAAAATCACCGGGTAACTGAACCTAGTATTGAGATAATAGAAAAACTGGAAACTTCTTGATGCTAATTCTCTAAGCAGTACAATCATAAAATGACTAGTTTTTTAAGAGCCATAATGTACCCATTTACAATATATCCATTTACAAAACTTGATGTAAGAAAGAAATTATCTTCTCAGAGTGCGTGTGTGGTTCTTTTCTTTTTTTGAACTAAAATTTATTTCTTTAACAGACGAGCTCTCCCAGAAGTGGAGATCTTGAAAGGAAACAGAGCTCAATTCCAAACCCACAATGGTCACAGGGCGCCTGCATTTCCCCTAACTCCTTTAAAGTTGGACACACTTTTTAGGAAAGGGGAAAAAATATACATGCTAGAAAAGCCTTTTATAAACAAGCCATTTAAACTTCAGAGACAATTAGCCCCCTGCCTGGTTTTAACTTCTGGGGTTCATAGCCTTGGCTTTCTTGATAATTTACTTTTGAAATTCTCAGTCTTGCTAGGCTGGCCTGGGTTCCTTCTGCCCTCACATGTGTGACTGCGTGGAGCCAGGGAGCTGCCGTGGTCAACTTGACGAAGTATACATACAGCTCTGGCACCACGTATCTACAATATCGTGGACGGTCAAGGAGGCGCCTGTTATAAAAATACACAGAGCAACACGACTGAAGGACTGCTCTTTCTCAAAGACCAACGTAATGCATTCCTTCTGTTTAGGCTCATTTTCCAGCCTCTCACATTCTTTGTGAACAAGAGTTATAAAACAACCCTGATGCAGGCCAATTATTTTTACTTTGAAGGCCATTAATCAAGATTGACTAAGAAAATGAAGACAGCTAAGCAAAATTTCATATGTGACTAGAGTGAGATTAAAATAAAACCAGATGGGATGGACAGAGACACTAAGCATTTTTTTTTTTTTTAATTTTGGACTCATGTAATAAATGTCTTTTACAAATTACAGCACTCTTATTTTCTTACAGTAAATCAAATCAGGCCATAATGTACAAGTGGTCTCATTGCTGAAATGTCAAAAATAGAACCTGCCTTGTTCTTGTAGAGTAATTCTTCAAATCTAAAGCAGCAGTATGGGCTAACAGTCTATAAACCATCTACCTGTGCACAATCAGAACTCTACCTGATGGATGTGTTTCTCATGGCCTCGGAGCAAACCACACAGTGAATTCACAGAAATCTCACCATGAAATGATTTAGGTTTTGAATGGGAGTTGTCAAGTAGTGCAGTCCCCTATGCCTTAAGAAAAGGTGAGTTCAAGACCTGTTAAATATTCCAGATTCTCCATCATGAAAATGGTTAAAAAAGGCCAAAAAATTCTACCCATGTGGAGACTTTAAAATGGTTTCCCTCACATTTTCAGAACCTGATATTGCTAGTAGAGTTATTTTTGTCATCTAAATACACATGTTCAAATGCGCGTTTATGAACAGAATAGTAAAATATGTGTGTTTAAAACATAAAATGGAATTTTCTTCTTGAATTTTCTGGCACTTTTTTCTTCTAGTTTTATATGGAGAGCCAGGTTCTATCTCCCTTGCTTCACGCAGCAGCAGTATCTTCCCACAGTGAGAAAATGACTGAAAATAACCAGCTGTTTCAGGATCTCTATCAAAACACACACCATAATCCCAAAGAATTCTTCCCCATTTAGCAATGTCAGGTTAAAAAGTCTGCTTAGGAAATGAGACTAAACTTTCTTTTCATAACACTCAATGAACCATTTCCAGCATGCATTTAGAGAGGACAGACACATTTCTTAGAGCAGATTCAAAATAATCTGGAAAGAAAATGAAGTAAATTTTCAACAGTGGTAAATTTTCTTAACTCTTCTGATGCTTCTTTCATCAGAAGAAGGCAATTTTTTTAGTTTAAAAAAATACTTCTTTTTTTTTCTTTATTATTTTCCTGAAAAAGATAAGTCAACCCAAGACAATGAAAAAGGACATCCACTGTTTTTCTTCTGGAAGTCTCTAAACAAAGCAAGAAACATTTGTCCAAAATTCCTCAGAAAACAATACAACATTCTGGACATAGTTATACCTTTTTTAATGCAGTAGACTGTGACCCTCAGGAATCCCATTAACATTGTGTTTTTGTTAGTGAGCTCATCATTTCATTGCTTCCTATTTAATGACTCCTGGTGAATTCTTTTGTAAATAAAATCTCCTGATGATATATGGGGACTAACATTAAATACTACTGAATTAAATTGACATAAGTGATGTAAATGCCTGAAATGTGTCCATTTTTCAAAGTTCAGATTTGTATGTACATCTCTTGATCAATGGCTCTAGTAGAGACATTAACTCTGTATAGTATGTTTCTTTGTAGATCCAGGAATAAAGAACTTTACACACCATGTTTCTAACTCCGGCAGAAATACCATGAAAATGTTCTGCCTTGATCTCAAACACATCAACTCCAAACTAAATTATCTTTTTTTTTGGTCAAAAGTAGTCACATTTCTTAATGTCTTAATTTCTATCCATTGCAACTTCATCCTCCAACCCTAAACCTTAAAATTACCAAAGTTAAACATCTTAGAGTCCTCTTGAAAATCTCAAACACCTATACTACTTTTCTTCTCTCTAGTCCCCCAGCTACTAAATGCTATCTGTCAAGGTCAGATAATGCAGTCCAGGTTTCACAGGAGTCCAAAACAGAAGATCGGCCCATTGGGGGGATTATGCAAGAGGATGGTGCTGTGTTACTAAGTTATCAGCCTTCTGAGCAAAGAGGGGAAATTCACTCTAAAATCAATGATATTGGGCAGAGTAGATGAAGTCAACATAGACCAAAGAGGAATTGTTAAGTTCCCCCACCTTATTCTTGGTATTTGCTATTTACTACTTCCATCATTCATGTTCAAACTAAAGAATCTTGACATTATTTTAGATTCCTTCATTTTAGTTACCCACAGTTAATCCATCATCAAATGTTACCAGATCTCTCTTTATAATATATCCCAACTCCCAACACTTCTCTACTCCCCATGATTAAAATTCTAGTCAAGTTCACCATCTGATTGATCTCTTACCTGACCACAGTAAGATTGGCCCCAATAATCACTTTTCGACAGAACAGACTGACTGAACTTTTAAAAAATGGAAATAGATCTTATCTTACATTTCTCTAGACAAATTTTGATGTTTTCACTTCCTGTGTCAGAACACCCTGACTTGTTCCATTGGCCAATACAACCTTTCCTCACCTGGCCTCTGCCTGTCTTTCTATAGGTATCTTCCTCCTTCCATGGTTTACCACATTCTAGCTCTGCCAGCCCTTTGTGTTCATTTTTGTCTTAAGCCCACTATGATTGCTGTGTCCTATATCTGGAGTCCTCTTCCCCCAATATTTTCTTTGGCTATCTGCTTCTTGTCATTCAAATTTCTGCTGAAATGTCACCTTCTCAGATGGGCCACTCTGAAACTACCTACAATTCCTCCAGTCACTCTGTCACAATACCTTATTTTCATTCATTGCTCTTTTCCTCATGGATATATCCATTTCTTTGGTTGCTGTCTATCAACAATAGAAGGTAAACCTCAGCAGGATAGAAGTCTCTCTTGTCAACTGCTGTATTTCCAGTGTTGGATCTGTGCTTGGCTTTTAACAGGATGAAAAATAAGTCTGCTGCATATATGAAAGAATGAGAAATGGAAAGAAAAAAAGAGCAATCAAATCAGAGCACACTAAAAAGGGGGAAATGAAGATGAAATGCATAGAGATGAAGCATGCTAAGCTGATATTTCCTTCAGATTCCAAGTCAATAACCTGCAAGGCTCCTCAGGAATTTCTCCTCATTATGGGAAGAGCTTGTTTGTGAAGGGACATAGACACACTGAATATAATCAATTATTCCAAGGAAGGTCTTTCAAACCTTTCCTCTTTCAACATACCCATCTCTGTCCTCATTACCTTTTCTCTAGATTCTCTATGCCTTCCTGCCTGGACCACCTTGATCTGATCTTGTGCACTGGTGCCAAATTAATCTTACTAAAAGCAGTTTGCATGATGTCACCTTCCAACTCAAAACTCTTCAAGTGGTTCTCATTATCTCAGGGTAAAGGTCAAACATTTTAGTTCAGCACACAAGACCACAGTATTGCACCTAGACCATTTTCCAGCCTTATCTCCCACAGCTTCCAAACGGGAATTCAGTACATAGTTACCCTGGACTCCTCAGCCCCTGGAACTCATATTTCTTCCGTTTTGCACATGCAACTATCCCTAATTAAAAAATTTTCTCCTCTCCACTCAGCTTTTAACCAGTGATTATGGTCCAGGTGGAATCCGAAAGGACATTTCTTAAATCCTAAAATGCTTATTATTGACTGTATCTTTAACCATTATCACACATTACTCAGATCATTTATAGGAGTCTTACTACCACCCTGAATGTTGAAAATATACTTACTTTCTCCCTGCATTCATTCAGCTTCAAACTTTGACAGTGAACATGTTATAGAAAATCTTACAGAGACTGTATTTTCTCATTGGGAAGATAGGAACAGTAATTGAATATTGATAGATTTGCTAGAAGAATTGAATGAGATAATATATTTAATAAGTTTATAAATAGTGTTATTATATTTGTTCATATCAAAGATGCAGGTTAACGAACTTATTAATTGAGCAAATGATTTTTAGGAACCACAAAATATGTAGCTATGACATGGATTTATTTATACTGCAAAAAACATCTCACATATAGTAAGCATTCATAAATTAATCTTTTTAAAGAAGCTATAACTTCTGATTTCTAGTGCTACTATCATATTTTGTGCTTCTGAGCTTATTTTAAAACTGAAACTTTCAATAGAAAATTTGATTAAAACTCTCAACACTCTCACCAGAGAAAATATGCATACCTACAAAATTTGGTATATAATTTAGGGTGTCATTGCCCTTCTAACCCGCACATCAATTTCTGGGGGTCAATTAGAACTTTATCAGGCTGTGAAATCCAGTGTCATGAATTCCAGTGTCAGTAATCCACTGTCAATTATCTGATCACTCTCTCCAGACACTGCTGATCTACTCTCTTTGATGATGCCCATTGATAACCTCACCCTGATCTACAGCAGAATGCCTGAATTCACCTTTTTTTTTTTTTTAAGGCAGACTTTAATGAAGTAAAGTAAAACCAAAACAATGAAAGAGTATATTTCTCTGAACACTCTTTGCAGCAAGCACACTACAATGCTTTCACATTATTTCCAAAATGAACCATGCACTGTAGGCTCTTCCTTTCTACATGGGAGACAGAAGCTAAGTTGGAAAGGAGAACCAAGGTTGACATTTAGATTTTGGATTTTAGTTTTCCTGAGTGGATTCTTCCTTCCTCCCTCCCTCCCTTCCTTCCTTCCTCCCTCCCTCCCTCCCTCCCTCCCTCCTTCCCTCCCTCCCTTCCTTCCTTCCTTCCTTCCTTCCTTCCTTCCTTCCTTCCTTCCTTCCTTCCTTCTTTCCTTCTTTCCTTTTTCTTTTCCCTCTTTCTTGGCCTTTCTTCCTTCTTTCTTTAAAGTTATTGAATGCTCATTTAGTTTCTACAGTTGACTAAAACTAGGAAAGACAGCAGAAAGCAACACAGTTTCTAGTCTATCATATAGACTCTTAGAAAACACAACCTTATTAAAAATTCATATGAATGAATACTTGCTCTCAATATAATATGTGGCAATAAGGACAACTACTGGATACTATAAGAGTATATAAGAGTATATAACTGGGGAAGATAATCTAGTCTAGGGTTCAGAGAAAGTGTTTTGGAGAAAGACACATCTTTACTGAGATTTTAAGTCTGAATGTGAGTCAAATATGTGAAGTATTTGTGTGTAAGAGGATTGGAGTACTATGATAGAAGAGTTACAGATCTAAAGAAGAATATTCTAGAAACTCAGAGAACACCAGTGATGGTGAAATGTTGGAGAATTCCAGAAGCCATTGCAACCTTTTATTTGTGTTAAGAATGCTTCTGATCCCAAGCCAGGAGGAGTGGTTTTAAAATGTGTGTTTGGTTTTTCTTACATAAAACAAACTTTAAAGATAGGTAAATACTTGCACTGTTCAGCTATCCATTGATAGCCCTAGAGATGAGATTTATTCTGTTTTTTCCTCCTTCAATGACTATTATATTATGATGTTGTCTTTCATCCTCATGCTTGCCATCTCATGGTCCTAAGGTGGCTGCTGAAGCCCCAGATATCCCAGCCATATTAAAGACAAAAAGAAGTAAAGTGGCAGCATCATTACATCTCACTGTTTCACATGAAAGCACAAAACTTTTTAGTCTCCAGTGAATTTCCAATTAAACCTCATTAATCAGAAATCTACTGTATTCTTCTTTCTAGTTGCAAGTGGAGGGACAGCCAGGAGGTGAGTATTTTACATTTCCAGCCTTTCTGGAGGAGGTAGGTGAGGGAAAACCTAGAGGGAAGCTGATGCAGGGCTAGGCAAACAATAATGTCTGCCTTTCATTGTAAGGGTTGTGTTCTTTGTCTTAAAAAATGAAAACGAATGACTCCACGAAGTGCTTCAACTTGAGAAGTAACACAATCATTTAAAAACACATCCCCGTCAGGTCTGATGCAGGGCAAGAAATGATGAGGTGACAGGTTGAAAGATATTGACCAGGTAAGAAGTGACTGAGCTTTGCACTTGGTGGATGGGAGGGAGGACAGAGCAGTTCAGGAGATAATCCCTGGGAGCTGGGGTGACTCTACCACTAGGGCAGCCATAGGTAGCAAATGCAATCATGTGTATGAATTTGCATCAAAACTACAAAGTTTGACACCAAATTAGTGTGTTTTAAGGTCAGAATTTGACTAACTTATTAACATACACATTGTCCTTGAACTTAAACATCTATTAGTGAACTCCTGAGAGAAAATACGGTGGCTTCATTTGACCGGAAAAATTACATTCTGATCTTTTTTTCTTACAGAATTCAAAACTGCACTTTTATTTTGTGAGGTAAAAGAAAAAAAAAAAAAGACAAAAAGAAAAAAAAAAAGTCCTAGACCAACTACATTTGCTTCCTCCAGCTGAATAAAATAACTACTTCTGTGCTCACACCAAGGAAAACCCAAATGCAGCTGATAAAGAACATCCTTAAAGATCTGGGGAACAACTTCAGTCTCCCTTAAGTCAGGCAATCATTCTACAGAAAAAAAAGAGGGGGAGGGAATAAATTAAACCCACATCCTAACATAAATCTCATAGAAAAATATGAGAATTTCTCAGAGTTTTCTATAACCGCTACCATTAGAATTCATTCCTGGGCTGAGATTTTTTTTTTTTTTTATTTCAACTTTCACATTAACAGCCCAATAATAAACCCTTGATTAAAGAAAAAGGATTACAGTGAAAAGGTTGAAATAAGCTTAATTGTAGAGGTGTGATTAGTGCCACAGTGATAGACTCCCAGGTAATGATTTTTAAAATTTTATAGGAAATGTTTAACAAGATGATTGCCTGACTATAAAATGTCTCTGTATAAGAAAATAGTCTTTGAAAGCAGCATTGGGCCCTGTTGCACTAATACATCCATGAATGCCAACATTTCTTTTATAGTTTTGATGAATGCTGAAGTAGAAATTTTATTATAATGATTTTGGACCCAGAACTGTGAAAATAGCGGGCAGAATATGAACACTTTACCAGATCAATCAATTTTCATTTAAAATTCTACTTATTGTGTATGGTATCAAACTATGAAAATGTAACATTTCAAACTAGTGATTTCTGTCCTACCAAAATTGCAGTACTTATTTGAGTTTTGAAGTAGGTAGGATCAGCATTAGAGACAGCATGGTGTAACACCCCCAACCCGAAATATTTTTTGAAATACCAGTGTTCTAGTCTCTTTTACTTAGTCATTTCACCTGGCAAACATGTCCATAGGGCCTAATGAAGGCAAGACACTGAAATAGAAACCCCAGGTATTTCCAGGTATTCTTCTCAAGAAATTCGCAAGCTCCACAGAAAAGAGAGGTGGGGACAGACACATGCTTGGAACATCATCAGGAGTGTGAGCTATTGCTCTTTCACAATGAAAAGATAAGTTTATGGAAACTTAGAAGAAAGGAAGTCATCTCAGGAGGGTGTGGTATAATAAGGGTCTAAGGGAAAGCTGTCGGGAAGGACTGGCTTGATGTCAATTTACAGTGGCATTGAATTAAGGCTTGAAGTCTTTTCTTACAATGAGATTGACATTAGTAAACAGTGGCCCTTTTAAGACACTCAAGCCGCTGGTATCATCAGAAGGCAAAATGTGACAAGAGAGGAGACGTGACCACATTGATCAAGGTTGCTTAACTTGAATATGGAAGAAAGTATCTGAAGGACTTAGGATGGATTTAATCCTAAAGACAACAAAGAACCATCTGGAAGGTGCTATAGTTATATTTAGATATGAAATAATTCACTCTCTGAAGGATGAATTGTATAAAAAGGCTATGAGGAGTCTTGTGGCAATGGGTTGAGACAAAGAAGATGAGGAAGAGCCAAGAAATATTTGAGTAATATCTGTGAAAATATGCAAAAGAGGAATCAAAGATATGAGAATGAAGATGCCCTGAGGCTGTTCCCAGAATTGCCAGAAGCAGAAGTGGTGTGGTGGAGAAGGTGACAAGCGTGCTGACACTGAGTCCTAGAGACCTCTGCAGGTCCAGGTGGAGGTGGCAGCATATGACTGGACATGAGTCAGAAAGCCAGGGGAAATTCTGGGCTGAGGACACTCATATGAAGCTCTCAGCAGGCAGCATATCTGCATGAGAGGTCACCAGGCATGAACTTGGATAGTTAATCACCGACTCAGGGAGTGTGAATGACAGGGAAGGAGCAGGAGGCCCCATCTGTATTGTGCTATTCCTCAAGAACAAAGGAGAAGCTCTGGAAAAGAGGCTTGACTTCAATGCTTGCTTTTGTGAAATTCTCATAAGACTGATGGGTTTTGGGTTTTTTTTGTTTGTTTGTTTTGTTTTTCTTTTTTCATCTTTTATCTGAAAGTCTGTGTTATGCTGCATTTCATTATTTTATTTTCATGGACAAAAAAGATGTACATTTATGTACAGGAAATACAGAGGACCACTATGAGATGTCCACCCTTACTCCATTATAATGTCGTCCTATCTTCATATATCTTCATATACGTTTCATGGGTTTGGTTTTCAAATGCCTCAAATGCTACACAAATGAATGATCTCAGTAGGAAGTCCACTTCTAGGCACATGGGAGCCACGTGGAAAATTAAAATGGATTGACTCTTTTAGGTCTGGCCTGACCAGACCTAAAAGTAAATTGATGTTTGGACTCTGAGCAGGAGATAAAACACATTTCGAGTCTCAAAAAGCATTGAGGCATAACATTCTCATGTTCATGTATGAATACACAACCAGTGTTAACTCCATAGCATGTACAACCCCCAAAATGGGAACTGATACTCCATGTATGTGTGATATGTTGAAATACACTCTACTGTTATGTATAACTAAAATGAATGAATAAAATATTTTTTTAAAAAGGAAGCATTGAGAAGAATACTAGGGATGGCACCCTTATTCTATTCCCATGGAAACATGAAGGGAAAATAAAAGTTCGCTATAAAGTCACCAATCCAATCACTCTACCTATGGAATGTGTCACCTTATCTAGAAATGAGATTATAATGTGAAAAAAATAGTGCCCACCACACCACTCCCTCCCAACATCATGATGGCCTGTCCTAATCCCTAGAAGCTGTGAATACATTATATTACATGGCAAAGGGGATTAAGGTATTAAAGTTGCAGATGGAATTCAGGTTGCTAATCAGCTGACCTTATAATAGGGAGATTATCCTGGATTCTCTGAGTGGGCCCAATTAATCACAAGAATCCTTATAAGTGGAAGAGGGAAGCAGCAGAGTCAGAGAGAGATCTGATGTCAGAAGCATGGTCAGAGAGACGCAGTGCTGCCGAATTTGAAGATGGAGAAAGAGGGCCATGAGCCAAGGAATGTGAGCAATCTTCAGAAGCTGGAAGAGGTGAGGGAATGAATTGTCTTCCAGAGCCTCCAAGAGGAATGCAGACTTGCGAACATCTTGAGCTTTGTGTGGAGATACCTACGTTGGACTGCTGACCTACATAACTGTAAGAGAATATATTTGTGTGATTTTAAGCTGCTAAATTGTGGTAATTTGGTGTGGTAGCATTAGAGAGCAGCATATAGTGTTTATTATGTAAGTTTCTAAACTAAAGATACTGAGCAAAATAACTAAAGATTGGAAAAAGAGAAAGCTATCTAGACTACATAACTTCTGAAGCCCCTTTCCATTTTGAAATTGCAGTTGGCTCCTATTAAAATGCATGATGTTGCAATGAGCGGGGTCCCCACACCAAGGCTCTGACAGAAGGTGCTCAAAAGTTTCTTTATTTTCCTCTCAGACAATTTGCCCATTTCACTTTCATCCATTCCATTTCCTCAAACTTACATACTTAGAGAGTGTATTGTTTGGAGAAAAAAAAAAAAAAAAACAGCACATTACTTATATACAGTTCACATTTTTATTATCAGCTTTAACTTTTCAGCAAATACACTTATTTCTTGGCTACCTATTCTTGGGTTCACCTGATAGGGGGTGGGATAAATCCTCCATCAAGATTAATGAGACCATTATTCATAAGACCAGGTAATCAGAAATTAAATAAAAAATTTTAACATCTCTAAAAGCCAACATTATCCTGGGAAGACAGTTTTCTTTAAGAAACATGTGACATGGCATTCTCAACCATAGTATTTGTTGGTTATATTAAAAGAAAGACCTTGCACTGGGTTATAGCTCAGTTGGTAGAGTGCTTTCCTCGCAAACACAAGGCCCCGGTTTCAACCCCCAGCACTGCATAAAAACAAAAAAAAGAAAGATCTGGGTTGTAAATCATAGGAAGACACAGGCTAGGGACAGAAAAGCTTACTTCTAGGTTATCAAAACATAATTTGGGGTGTAACCTGGGTGGATGGAAACTTAGGAATGGAGTTGTCATATCTTCCTCTGAAACCTTTCACAGAGGTAACTTGTTTTCAATTTGAAAAATTCTATGCTAAAAGAGTTTCTTCTATATTAAGTTATTGATTTTTTTCCTTACCAAGTCTACTGACTAGAGCATTCAGCTGGTAAGAATTATTTTTGCCTGAATTAAATATGGATGGATAATTCAGGTCCATTTCAGGTTCAACAAACATCTTGAACTATTTTTCAAACATTTGGGATTTGCCAAAAAAAAAAAAAAAATTTACTCAAGTAATTTTCTGCTTAATTTTTAAACCCTCATGTGCTTCAGGGGGAATTTAATCCGTATGTTTCTGATTCCTTTACCATTAACTGATCAGTTTGTGGTTTTTTTTTTGTTGTTGTTGTTGTTCTTTTTTCTGCTGGGGGAGACATTTTAGGGAAACTTTCAGGAACTTTACCAATTTCTTGGGAAAAATTTTAAAAAATAAAGGAAGAGACAGAGAGAGAGGGAGAGAGAGAGAGAGAAAAAAAGAGAGAAGAGAGAAGAGAGTAGAGGGAGAGAGACAGGCAGGCTTTATTTCACCCCAGGAACTAAGTGCTAAATCAAGGAGGATGAGAGTTCTGGATTCATATCAGTAATGCAACCCAATTCCAAAAGAGAGATAAGTTTGTCTCACTATTCTCCCAATTTTAGTGTTAAGTATGGAAGAGGTTATGAATTTGGAATTGCAGATATGCATTAGTACTCAGAACACCTCACATTCAGTGTGCTGGTCTTCACCAAGCCTAAGAAGAAAAGCAGCTCTGCATGTCAGGGGTAGAACAAGAGCCAGAAAGGATGTTTCTAGAAGCTTAGGAAAGGATTATTTATATATATATATATATATATATATATATATATATATATATAACAAAAAATGAAGGCGTAGAAGAGAAAAACAGAGGGAGCAGAAAAGGATGAATATTTCTGGAAAAGTTAAGAAGTATATAATTTCCTTTTTGCTCCTGGAGGACACATAACTCAAAATAGCTAATCCCCGAGGGAGCCCTCCGACCTGGATAAATTTGGAATTGACAACCAATGCTATAAGCATTTGTAATAAACTAAGTAATTTTTAAAATGATACAATCAATATTATTCTATTTCCATCCTTTTATCAATGTCTGGTTTTACAGAAACATTTTTAAAGCTCCCATTATCACACTCTTCTCTCCAAATTTTTTGCATTACTTGTCCTACTTCAGAAGCAAGAAATGCTAGTTAAAAAAAAAACAAAAAATTATTGCAGAGCTTGATGCTTTCATAGGTTTTAATTTATAAAATTTTACACAGATGTGCATTGCATGTGTATGAAATTCTTGGCATTAAAATCATTTAGTTTCAGAATTTTCTTCTTTCTATTATTAACATTGCCATTATATTAATTGAGTTAAATATAAAAGTACCATGCCTGAGTCATAGAAAATTTTGTAGAATTGTATAACTGATTCTGTTATTCATTCAACATATATTCATTGAGCATCTTCTATGTACACAACACTGTGATGAAGAAAAATGGAGCAGAAGGCTTGTTCCTGAGCTTAAGTGTTTAACAGAACAGAATAAAATTTTAGAAAATGCAAAATAAGATGATTTTATCTTCCAGTTCACAGTTCATAATTGTAATAAACTACATGTCTTTTGTAAAGAAACTTGCCCTGGAAGCAATTTTATATTTAGAAAAAATTAAATTAGAATTTTTGTTTAAACTTTCACGCTCTACAGCTCCAGATCCTAGTCTCTTAGGAATATTCTCTCAGTTTACATCAAATTATTTAAAAATCATACCTTCTATTGAGATGCCAACCATGTCAGTCAATCTGTGAGCAGTCCTGGCATTTCATGAGAATGACAAGAGGATCGGGAAAATGACAGGGGAATCACTAGGAATTATTTCAATGCCCCAGAGCAGTCCCTCATTCTCTGTATCTCTTAAGTATTTTTTGTCTTCTTTTTTGGTCCCAATTAATAATTTTAAAATGAAATATTTGATGCATGGAAAAGACTTGGGTTTCATAAGTCAAAAATGCATAAGAGAATGGCCTTATTTTTCTATATCTCAAGGGTAGATTGATTGACTCTAACACACATCAAGCTGCCAGAAGTAGATAGGGCTATGTCTATCTGTATTCAACCCACTATCCCCAAAATGAAGGAACTGCAACTCTTTCTAAAAAGAACATTTGATTTAGTGCTAACAAAGGGCAGTGGTCAGAAGGAAAATAGACATGCTACTTTTTAATTTAACATTTGTGTGGATTTTCAGGATGGATCAACACTGTTTGCATTCCATAATATGGTAAGAGGGTAGAGTGGTAAAGGGAATACCATTGTAAGTGGAACACAGTAACATGTCCTAGTTCCAACAGCTAAGGGAAGAGAGAGACAGAGACAGAGAAAGAAGCAGAGACAGAGGCAGAGAGAAAGACTGTAAGAATCACGAGGCCCCATCACAAGAGAGGAAGCAGGAGAGAAAGCCTAGAATGCCAAACTTGCTTTATAATGATCCATTCTTCTCTCTGGAACTAACCCAGTTCTAGAAGATCTGACACACCCTTGGTAGGTAGCATTAGTCAATTTGTGAGGGTAGATCCTCCATGACCTGGATCACCTCCTACTAGATTTACCCTCCTGAGGTCCCACAGACTCTCAACTCATTGAGGACCAAGCTTCTATTACATTAAGCTTTTGGGGACAAACCATAAGCAAATCATAGCAAGCGTTAATCATTTTCATTGTTCTGGAGCTACAAATTCTTCTTTGATAGACCTCCTTGTACCATGGTGTTTCATTTCAACAGAATCAATTTCTACAGAATTATAAAGTATTTTGAGTTTTTCTAATGAAGATCACTGTGAGAAAATTCCCCACCATCTTGTAGTCTTCCTCCTGTTCACTTTCTCTGCACATTAAAATAATTGTGTTTCATAAGTTAAGGAAGAACCGTTCTTTTATAAGCAGAATTTGTTGGGGGAGAGGTGTTCCCTTCAGAAAACTTTTTCTTGAAAATTTGACTCATGCCTGTTTTCTGTTATCTTTGATTTAACAGTGCATGTGTTAAATTGGTAAAGTAAATTTTAAATATGTCCCATATCCTGAGATGAAGGAGTCTAAATGGGTTTGTCTTTGATATTGCAGTTCTTTCCCCTGAAACAAAAATATTTGAATAAGTCCTGGCAGGGATAAAGAGGAGGGTTTTTCAAGGGATAAGGAAACTAATAGTGAGCTAGTGTCAGAGCATAAGGACCAGTCCCAACAGAGAAACAGAGGGTGAACCAGTCACCTGGGCCAAAGGCATCCCTGCAGACTTGGCCTGCATAGAAAAGAATGTCAAGGGGAAAAAACCACCATAGCTTTGTGGGAAGAAAGGAATCTGAAGCTCACAGAATTGACTTGACTTAACTGCAATGCTAGATAATCTCATTCCAGCCCTTAGTGGGTAGAAATCCATCCTTATTTCAGCCTTAGTGAGCAATGATTGCCTCAGGAACAAGATGTGCCTGAGTATATAAATTAATGTTTGTTAGTCCCTTAAACAGGATGATGGCAAAGGGGAAAGGAGAAAGCAGAGAATGCTCTGACCAAATAGTACACATTTTCTGCCAGATTCCAAGGAGATGCTTGAAGATGTGGGGTGGGGCTAGTAGGGGGAAATTTTTGTTTTGGATGCAAAAGGTTTACCATATTTGCTCTCAACCTTTGGGGTAAAACCAGGACAAGTGATAATCCTGTTTTCCTGTTTATGAACTATCTCATTTCCTCAGATTCTATTTAAGTTTTATGGCTATCTATAGAAGTGGAAATTGAGCCAAAGCCAAACAAATCTGGTCCTATTTCCCGTGGGCCCCTGCATCACTGACTGGGATCTGAGAGCAGGCATAAGCTTACTGTCTACAGCCAAGCACTCAGTGACGCTGTCACAGAGCCTGTCCAAACACCCAGAAGCCTTGGGGTCAGGAAAGAGCTGCTTTGTGGCTTTTCATGTGGGTACATAATGTCCCTAGAGTACTGTTTCAGTTCCTATTATAATTATTTCTAATTCTCAGAAGTTCTTCACTGGTAGTGATAATGCTACCAAAGAGCTACATGTTTCTATGTGTATCATATATATTGCTCCTTTATCAGCATTAACATCAACTGATAAATATACACTAATTGACCCCTCCCATGTGCCAAACATCATGTCAGGTGTTGTGGAGAATTCAGAGGCCCGTAAAATCACACTTGTTTTCCTAAGTTTGAAAGTTTCCTTTCTCACTTTCTTCTTTTTTGTTTGTAGAGGAAAATAAAGAAGTCTCTAGAATCACTCAGTTCTCTTTCGAGCAAGCCTGAAACAAGCAGTGATTCTTAATGTTTTCTTTCTACTATTAATTTTTTAAAATTTTACTTTAACTTTTAATTTTTTAAATCTTGTATATTATTATGTGATATGTGGGAGTGACGGAATTTGTTCCTTCGTCTACCTGCAATCTTTAGCCATATAGCAAACCCACTTTGTGCATATGCATTGGTCAATATTCACCAATAACCTACTTAAGAAGGTAAATAATTTGGTTAAAGACTGTGTGGGTGAGTGTGTAAAAATAAAATGCCAAATAGAACATTTCTAAAAAACAATTCATAAAACAGGGGTATACGTTGTGATAGAGAGAACTCCTTGAAATACTTTTAGGGAAAGTATCCTACACTGAGGAAAGTATCCTCATTGAGGTGAGCTTATTAGATACACTCTTCTTCAACTCTGCCTTCTTCATCTACAAGCTTATTTACACAGAGAATCCATCTTCCTCTTTAGAGAATAAAGCATTCCTTTCTTTTCATTGGTGCATTTGATACAATTCCTTTTATCTACATTTTTGTTTTTCTCCATTAATCATCTTTACTCTAGAACTTCCTATTGGAGAAACATACTAGCTTAGAAATATAAATAAATAAATACACCATATACTGAATAATGATCCTCTGTTGACCCCATGCCGTCCTTACACCAGCATCTCTACCATCTTTCTTGTTATCCTATACTTTGGATGTAGGATCAAGTTTTCTCTGTTTGACTCTACTCACATTTCCATAGACTAAAGTCTGGATTTTATAGTCTCCACTCATGGAAATGGCTCTTGAAGGAAAATCAAAGTTGCAGCATTCAGCAGACACTATTTTTATTTATTTATTTATTTATTTATTTATTTATTTATTTATTTATTTATTTATTTATTTATTCCAGTGATTGAATTCAAGGGGTGCTTACCCACTGAACCACATCACAAGACCTTTTAAATATTTTATTTAGAGACAGGGTCTCACTGAGATGGTTAGGGCCTCCCTCAGTTGCTGAGGCTGGCTTTACACTTGTGATCCTCCTGCCTCAGCTTCCCAAGTAGCTGGGATTATAGGTGAGCACCACCATCCCTGGCTTCCAGTGGACATTATTAAACATATGTTTCTGTTGCATCTGGCAATGTTCATTGCAACCTTCAACTTGAAATTTGCACTTCTGAGTGTATATTCCACCACTCTGCCACTGTCTTTAATCAGCTTACACTTCCCTACGTATTTCTTTTTGGACTTTTCCATGAATTTTGCTATTATATTTTACTTCTTTAGTGTTAATATTCCTCATTGGTCTGCATCATTTCTGCCATTTCCTGAACTCCATTGTGCTAATCCACTTTCGAAATTTTGACTCCCACCAGAGACTGTACAATTCAGTAGTTCTTTTGGTATAATGTCAATAATAATTCAATATCTTTCTCCAACTCCAATATTTCCCCAGAACCTGTGGTCATCCCCACCAAGTTGTCTTATATAAGGACTTTTACTCCCATTGTCTGTCCTAAATCATTTGGAAAATGCCAGGGTATTAACAAAATACTAAAAGGGACAGGCCCAACTTGGAATTTATTACTTTCTTACCCTCTTATTCCAAACTTGCTCCTTATTTTTGTAATCACTGACTCATTTGTGAGTATACCATTTATCCAGTCAAACGAGAAATGGGAATTGAATGTCATTCTTGAATAATTCTTCTCCCCTTGGCTTTATAATCAAATCAATGATTACTAATAGTTGTGTACTTTACCTTCTAAATAATCTTGAGTTGTTTTTTTCATCCCCAATAACTACATACACTCCTTTATTGTAAGCCCTATCCCGTTAAGATACTCTTCCAGGCTCTCGGACTGTGTGCCCAAACTCGTCCTCTCAGAGTGGACAGAGGAATACATTCAAGTTCATCATTTTCCTAGAAACTGAAGAAGACCTCAGAAATTTGAAAGATCTCCCATGTTCCTGGATAGGCAGAATTAATAGTATTAAAATGGCCATACTACCAAAAGCACTTTACAGATTTAATGCAATGCCTATAAAAACCCCAATGACATTCCCCACAGAACTGGAAAAAGCAATCATGAAATTCATTTGGAAAAATAAGAGGCCCAGAATAGCCAAAGCAATCCATGGAGCAAAAAGTGAAGCAGGAGGCATCACAATAGCAGAACTTAAATTATACTACCCAGCTACAGTAACAAAACAGCATGGTATTGGCTCCAAAACAGACATGAAGACCAATGGAACAGAATACAAGACACAGAGACACACCCACATAAATACAGTTATCTCATCCTAGACAAAGGCACCATAAAGATACATTGGAAAAAAGACAGCCTCTTCAACTAATGGTACTGAGAAAACTAGAAATCCATATGTAATAGAATAAAATTGAACCACAATATCTCACCATGCACAAAACTCAACTCTTGTGGATCAAAGACCTAGGCATTAGGCCAGAGACTCTGCATTTACTGGAAGAAAAAGCAGGCCCATTTTTGAGGGCCTGCTCTTGTCAAGGAACCAATTCCTCAACAAGACTTCTAAAGTGCAAGAAGTAAAATCAAAAATCAATAAATGGGATGTTATCAATAATGGGATGTAATCAAACTGAAAAGCTTTTTAACAGCAAAGGAAAAAATCAAGAACATGTACAGAGATCCTACAAATTTGGAGAAATTCTTCACCACCAGTACTTCAGATAAGGCATTAATTTCTAGGATACAAAAAGAACTCAAAAAACTTAACACCAGAAAAACAAATAATCTAATCAATAAATGGGCAAGGGACTGAACAAACACGTCACAGAAGAAGAAATACAAATGGTCAAAAAGCATACGAGACAGACATCATTACCCCATGTACATGAATGGTATGAATCTACATCCTGTACAACCATTGAAACAAAATTATGTACCCCATTTGTGTACAATGAATCAAAATACAGTCTGTAAAAACATATGCAAAAATGTTCAACATCCAGCAATTAAAGAAATGTAAATTAAAACTACATTGAGATTCCATCTCACTCCAGTCAGAATGGCAGTTATAAAGAATACAAGTAACAATAAATGTTGGTGAGGATGTGGGGAGAGAGGTACTCTTATACATTGTTGGTGAGACTGCAAATTGGTGCAACCACTATGGAAAGGAGTATGAAGATTCCTTAGACAACTTGTAATGGAACCACAATTTGACCCAGTTATACCACTCCTCAGTCTGTACCCAAAGGACTCACAATCAGCATACTGCAGTGAGGCAGCCATATCCTCACTTTATAGCAGCTCAACTCACAATAGCCAACTATGGAAACAACCTAGGAGTCCTTCAACAGATAAATGGATAAAAAAATGTGGTATATATACATAATGGAATATGACTCAGCCACAAAGAAGAATGAAATTATGGCATTTGCTGGTAACTGGATGGAAGTGAAGAATATCATGCTAAGTGAAATAAGCCAATCCTCCAAAAAATCAAAGGCTTAATGTTGTCTCCAATTTGTGGATGCTAACCCAAAACAGATTTGGGAGGGGGATAATAGAAATAGATTAGACTGGACAGAAGGTAACCAAGGGAGCAGAGGACAGAGGGGAATAAGAAGGACAGTAGGATTAATTGTTTGTAACTTTCCCAGCCTTGTATTTGTATACATGACTAGGGTAACATCACATTATGTACAACCACAAGAGTGGAAGCCTAACAGAATAAGTTTTACACTATGTATGTATATGCTGCCCAAATAGTTTACTGTCATGTGTAATTAAACATAAAAATTAAAAAAAAAAAAAAAACAAATTCATCACTTTCCTAACAAAATTTGCCACTGGTTTCATGTTATTAGTTCTATGTATTTGCCATTGTCACCTTGATCACCTACTTCATGCTTTGTTCTTCTGCCATATGGAATTCTTCTGTAATTCCCCTCAAATGCTATGCTACTTATCCTACTTACATCTTTGTTTAGGCTGACCCCTCTGTTGGAATATTCCTATCCCCTTTATCTTGCCAACTCTTCCTAATCATTGAAGACTTCTTGAGAATAACCTCTTCAAAGGAGACTTCTTTGGTTCCTACGCATACCTCAGATTAGACCTGGCAACCCTCTCTGTACTTCCACAGGAGTCTCTTTTATATAAGTCTCCAGATTTGTCATTTTATGTTAAGATTATCTGCTTATGTCTTTCATTGAGTAAAAAGACTACTTTATGCATGCAATTTTAACCTCAGTACTTAGGTGTCCATCATACAATAGGACTGGGATGTTTGCATGTGTGAATCTCTATATGGATCCATCTGTCAGTAGGTTGGACAGAGAGATTGGAGGTAAAAATGGAAGATCCTCAGCACTGAGATGTATACATCTTGGACATTGTAGACAACACAGAAGCAATGAGTATCCATGTGATGGGGAAATTATTGTAGGAAAACATTTTTAGCAATAATGGGTTGATATATTAGGACTTGGAACAGAGTGAAAAATACAAAAATAATAATTTGGGAATGAAGTGGTAATGATTTGAGCTAGAACAATGGCAGTGGAAATAGTGTGGAAGAAGTACATAACATCATTTTCCAAAAGAAAACAGAAAAGAAGAAAGAAAGACAGAAAAAGAAAAGAAAATTCTGTGGTAATGCTTAAATGTCAGGTGTAGGGAGAACACTGTGAGCTCAAAGAAAACGTCCATCTCATTCAATGTTGCATGCTCACTGCTTAGCCCAGAACTTGGCATATAGGAGTTGGTGAATAAGTGCCTTTTAAGTGAAAGAGTTAATGGATGAACGTTGATAGACCCCTTTATTATACATAGAGTGCCTATCCTCCTTGTGAGAATGGCGTGGGATATTCTTTGTTGCCTATTTTTGTTTTGTTTTGTTTTGGTTTGTTCTTTTCACCTCTGTGAGCACCAGTGAGTTGGTCTGGGTAGTAGATTACTATAATGATGCAATGATGTGACTTTGATGTAGTTGGGGTCACTTTCATTCTCTCCAAGAGTCCCAGCCTCAGCACAATTAATGCTACTGTTATGAAATCAGCTTTAGAACTTTGATCTCAGCCTCTAAAAATGCCCTTGTTGTAAACAAGCAACACATCTAATAATAACCATATCACCTGCTCATCTAAAGGGTTTCATGTATGTTTAATTAATAATTGAGAACAAATGTCACTATAGTTGTCTCAGTCTAGACAGGGCACAATTATACCATCCACTTATTTTTTTTTTTCTGCTTCAGAGATATATAAAGCTTTCAGGGAAGGTTATTAAGGATTCAGATAATTAAACTTGTATTTTTTTGCACATTAACGACAATTTATATTTGAAAACAATTAGCATGAGTAACTTGTATGTTCAAAGAGTCAATTTCACAGAAAACCTTTATAATGTGCTAAGATAAACGTTCAGGGATATTAACTGCAACATTGTTAAAAATAGTAAAAGTCTGGAAATAAATATTCATCATAAATTATGGTATGCATTCTAGGCAGAATTCTAAACAATGTTAGAAGAAAGTAAATCTATATGTACTGAGGCAAAAAATGTGCAAGATTATAAGTAGAAAAATTGCAGAATTACTGAACAGAATATTTAGCATGAAGTAATCATGTGACCAACAAAACATCATGTGACTGCATATACACATACTCACATACAACTTACCACTAGCGATATTAAATTACATGGAAGAATCCTAAGAATATGTTAACACTATTTAATTCTGGGATTATTTTGAGCATTTGAAATATTTTTACAATGATTGATAGAGGACAATAGATACATTACTTCAGTGTTTTCCAAATTTTATTGTGTCTTTGCCTGACATTTTATCCTCTAGAAATAAATATTCAAGAAAACTTGAAAGAATCACCTTTTTCCCTAAGTTTAAAAAGTCATCTCTCATATACAGGTTATATAGAGGCAAAACTAGCTTCACATCACTTACTGTTAATTAAAACATCAATTATTAGAAATGGAAAAGTAAAATCATATTCTCACACTCCTTATGGGCAAAGGTAGTATTAAAAATATTCTTCAGTCATAGGATACTGACCAGTCACAAGAGACATGGCTCTTGGTCCTGGAGATCCAACCATTTAGTTGCTTAATCATGGAAGAGTTGAGGTATCTGGAAGATTCTAAGGTAGTCCAGGGTTCAGAGTCTGGAAGTCCATTGGAAGTGAAGGAGGGCAATTATTTACCCATATGTGTATACTTTTTGTTGTATTTTACAAATTATTACAGTGATGTCATTTTTCCTATTCTCAAACCATATTGGCCTCAGGGACTTGCTCAGAGCAAACCAAATACTGTCATCCCACACTTTCCTGTCTTTACAAAGGCTCTTTCTTTTCCTTCCAGTTCCATGGTCATGTTCCATTCTCTTTCTCAAGTCTATGCTTAGCAAGTCTGTTCTTCAAGGTCTCTCTTTTAAAAAAGTCTAGTTCAAATGTCACCCTCTCTGTGAAGCCTTTGGTGGTCTTGATCTTTGTCTCAGTCTGTTTAGGCTACAATAAAGAACACCGTAGATTGGATGTATTATCAACAACAGAAATGTATTTTTCATAGTTCTGGTGGTTCAGAAGTCCAAGATCAAGGGAATAGCAGATTCAGTGTCTGGCTAGAGTACAGTTCCAGATTCATAGATGCTGTCGTCTTGCTGTGTTCTCACAAGGCAGCAGGGGCAGGGAGCTCTCTGGGGTTTCTTAAATAAGGACACAAATTCCGTACATGATGGAAAGCCCTGATGACCTAATCACTTCCCAAGGGCCCTATCTCCAAATATCATCACCTTGGGGAATAGGTTTTAACATATGAATTTTAGGGGGATGTAAGTATTCAATGATCTCTAATAGATTTCTTTCCTCTCCAGAAATAACTAGTGAGGTAACCACTCCCTCTGACTGTGAGTTCCTGAGGAGATCCATTTATTCCAAAGTTGTGTTGTGCCACTGTGTTGTGTACTGTTATAATTGGGCCCTGTGAGATTATGGATACAGCTTACTAATGTATTCTTGTCATCTAATCTAGTGTCAAGGACATCGTAGGTGCATTTATTACATGAACAGATGGAGAGTGGTAGTGACGGCTACCTTCATGCTAGGTTCTACCACATTATATAGCTCAACTTTTTAATCTTCATAACTAACCAATGGGATGCAGTTTTCACCATAGAGCAGTGAAAACACTGAGGCACAAGAGAGTCAAAGATTTGTTTAAGGTTTGCAGCCATGGGAGAGGAAAGATAAGACCTAAGCAGTATGGCAGAGATTGTGACTAACATAAACCTGTCCAGTTACTCAGATAGCTTCATGAGAATTGGATAGGCAAGCAGCTCTCAGGTCCTACAAATCTTATCACTTGATGGAAATCTGTGGTCACAAAGTGATATGCCAGTCCCTGATGGATAGTTCTATGCTGGATGTTAGATGTGCCAAGTTCTGGACAAGGGCAAGTATACTATTAATACATCCAGAAGACTGCAGAGTAAAAAGCAAAAATCATAGCTTGATGAATAAATAAACTACTCAGAAAGAAGATCACATATTAATAGTCTACATAGAACAGAATGAAATGAAATTCTACACTCTGTCAAGTT
The DNA here is from genome assembly GCF_902686455.1 of Sciurus vulgaris. NCBI lineage: Eukaryota > Metazoa > Chordata > Mammalia > Rodentia > Sciuridae > Sciurus > Sciurus vulgaris. The sequence goes on from NC_136461.1 coordinate 167,489,404, forward strand.
GCTAAGAAGAGACTCAGAATGTGTGTGTATGTGTATGTATTTGTGTGTGCATACATGAAAGTGTATAGACAGGAGTGTGTTTTAAATAATAAGAAACTGTATAGCCCTATAATGAGGGTATTGCACACACTAATGAATCTAGTCACCATAACAACTTTAGGATGTAGATGCTATTACTAACTCCCTTTTGTAGATAAGTAAATTTAGAACCCAGAGAAGGATGTAATTTTCCCAAGGTCTCAGAGTTAGGCTTGACAGATCCAAGATATCAACAGAGCAATCTACATTTACAGCCTACCTGCTTAACTACCATGGTATTCTCTGTTTCTTAAATCATAGCTAACAATTATTGAGCTGTTATTATGTGCCAGGCACAGTTCTAGCCTGTATTAATAATTAAAATACATTAAGTGGTACCAAACACAAAGAGGCGCTCAATAGATGTTAGAACCCTGTGGAATAGGTACTACTTTACCTACATTTTCAGGGAAGAGAGCTAAAGTCCAGCAAGGTTAAGTAACTTAATCCATTTTATAATAAATTATGCAACTAGGAAGTGATAGAGCTATGATTTGAATCCCAGAATCTGACTACTCTTAACATTTAAGCATTACACTCCAATTTCCGATGTCTCAATATTAGGGGAAAATTTGAGTGCCTGAGCTTGGGCAAGCTAACCTCTATGTCTCAGAGGGAGGAGGGAAGAGAAAGGGGAAATACTGGACGAAGTTATGTTGTTATATTGTGTGTGTGTATGAATATGTAACAACAAACCCCACAGTCATGTACAACTATAATGGACCAAATAAATGTAGCAAAAAAATAAATGCTGATAATTATTATTATTTTACATGACCATTCATGTGTCTTTTTTCTAAAGCATAGAGAAAACTGGATTTGTTTCCTTGAAATTGAGCAAACTTTGATGACGTTTGAATACATCTAAAAAAATTATAATCAGAAGGTATGTTCGACCCTTCTAATGGGTCTTGCTGTTCTGAAAAAGAAATAAGAAACTATATTATGCATATTTTAGTATGTGTTGTGAAGGCAAAAATGCACTTTCTTCAGGCTGGAGATATAGCTCAATTGGTAGAGTGCTTGCCTCCCAAGCACAAGGCCCTGGGTTCAATCCCCAGCACTGCAAAAAAAAAAAAAATGCACTTTCTTCCCATTTATTTTCATAACATCATTCTCATTTAGAAGAGAAAACTGAAGTTGAGAAGTGTAAAGAACTCATGGTTATCTCACAGCCTGAATTCAATTGATGAGGAGTATACAAGACAGGCGTCATCTCATCATCTCACAAATTTTGATTCAACAAGTTTTCATCAAATAACTTCTCTGTGCCTGGTACAGTGAGATTTGATTCTGTGGTAGGTTATTTGGCCAGGCACTCTTTTGTAGTCAGAAACTATAAAGTGAACCATAATCAGAAAATTCACAAATGTAGGCTTCTCATAATGTGTATGGCTATGTGGAACTAGCAGATCTACAACAGTTTATAAATTCCTAAAGTTCTCCCAAACTAAAATTTAAAACAGAATAAGTATTTTGAAAAAATAAAAATAAGATTATTTAGCACCATTAATCAAACAAAAAAGCCTCTCCTTTCTTCTGGGTCCTCCATTACATTTCACCCTCACCTCTGTTCCTATTGCATGTACAGGTATTTTGTAGATAAACTTCAGGTGTTATTTGGCCACAGTCACTGAGAAGGATCCCTCTCACCTTGGCCTCAAAAAAAAATAAAACTAAATTTTTTTCTTCCTGAAACTTATCATATTCTTGTGTTCCTTATCTCAGTTATTGGTACCACTACATTCACTTGCCTAAATAACAATTTCATCACTCATTAGGACTTTTGAAATCTTTTAGCACAGGAAAATAATGGTGCAGCCCCTACTCCCGCTAAAAACACATACCATAAAAAATAAATATTAAGAATAAATATTAAGGAGTCCAACAAAATTCTCATTGTCCTATAAAGACAACTTTAGCACCTTCTTTGAATTCTAAAATGTCAAATTATTTTTAAAATATTCTTGTGCCCCCCCCCCCCCCCCTTGAAGATGGCCTCAAAATCTAGGGAGTAAACCACATTGCTGACACAACTCTCCTCTCTCTCTCTTCATTCATATGCTCTCCAGCCACCTTTCACAACAGTTGGCTGACCCTCCTTAGTGATTTCTCTACCTTTACCTTTCTCACCTAAATCTATCCTTTATAGTGTTGACAGAATAAAGTCAGGCCAACACATACCTGTTCAGATCAGTTCTCTTCATAAAACTCTCAATTTGTTAGCAGGACACTCAAGTACTTCCTACATTGGTAATAACACAGACTTCCTGAATCATTTCTGGGTCCTTCCCTCCTCCCTGTGGCCTGTTCTCCAGGATCTCTAACCACAGCCCTCCCTGGAATGCCAGGGTATACCCATCTCCTGACCTTCACTCGACCTATCTTCTCTGCCCTTCCCTTTTCCTTTCACTGATATTGTTTTGATATTTCAATGATTTTCTAAAATTACATTTTTTTCCTTTCAAGCTATTACTCCAATGTTTCTATTTTAGCCATTTCTCACCACTCTCACATTCACAGCCGAAGTAATTTGCTTTTAGTGTTTTCAATAAAAGTCGGCTTATGAACACATAGAGCACGTACTACATTGTATTAAGGGTATAAAGTCCATTCATTTTCCTGCTAGACCTCTGTCCTTTGGAGGACAGGAACCCCATCTTGCTCCCTACTCTCACATCCCCTTTGCAGGTCTCAGAATACAACTGCCCATGGAATTTAATTTGGCATATTTTCCACACAGTTGTCAGCCCCTGGTCAGGAGGAGAACTCAAAGCACCACTCCCTTTTTCTGGAGCCTCTTTTTTCTCCCACTCAATTTTTCACCTCACCCAACTCTCACCCTCTGTTCAGAGAGAAGGTGGAACTGATTTGATTGATCAGAAGGAATCGCTGATGGAATCAAACTACTAGTTCCCGAGTTGAGGGAGGTGCTGGGGCAGTGTCCCCCAGCCCCTTCTTCACTCTGAGTGCCTGCTACTTCTGGTGGGCAGCTGCAGATAAGGAGAAGACATGTGACTCCAGGGACTCCTCTTGAGCCAGGAGCCTGAGTCATGAGCTCAGCCCAGCTGTCCAGAAAGCTCTGTGTCGGAACACTGGGGGCCAGCCGACAGGAATTGAGGCATTTTTAAATTTAGCATTTGCCTTACCCTTTGGGTGAGCATTTCCACCTTGGGGTGGAAAAAGAGATGGAAACCAGAAGTAGAAGCGAGATATTCTAGAACCCCTGACTCTAATGTCTTCAATATTATCCAAACTAACTCTGATTCCTAACAGCAGAATAAGGCAATGATATTTTGTGTATTGAGAATAGCATATTAAAAAATTTTTGTCGTCTCTGATTTCAGCCTTCTTACTATGATACCTTTTGAGAAAGGAGTTATTGGCTTGAATACCAATTGGGATGAGATCAATAATAACAACATGTTCTTTAATAACTTTTATTATTTGTTTTACTGAAAAAATTTTTTGGTGGTTTAACCAGAATTGCATGCTTATTTTTGAAAAACCTGGATTATAGAGGTAATTTTGTAGCATATTTCAAATCTATCATCTGTAAACTCTCTTTTATTAAGTTCAGGAGTGGAGAGAGATCTGGTTCTTAAATCAACTCTAACAAGGAGAAATATTCTTTTGCACTTGCATTTAAAAAAGGGTAAGGCTTCAGTCTCTGTTCAACTTTGCATACTATGCTTGAACTGATCTTCAAGGTCATCAACATTTCAAGCAAGGTGTTCCCTACTTTTAGTGGGTACACATGAAGGAAAAGTGGGTCATTTACTTCAAAGCTGAAGCTATAGGCTATTAATGTGCTGTGCTGTGAAAATCAGTCTCTTTTCATGTTGCAAGTCAAAATTTTTAAGCAACCACATGTTTGTCATTGTAATTGATACCACAATGCTGTTATTCTCAGCTCTTTCGTCCTCAAATATCTGCAGTATAAATATTCCCTTAGCTCACAGTTTCTATTTCTTTCATTGATACCCAGTGCTCAGGAACTAGAAGTGCTGTCTTTAGTAATGAAACACTACAAACTGCAATGAATAGTATGTGAGTTTCTTTTTCATAATGTAAAACAAGAGCATTTGTTGTTAGTGTATTATTGTATTTCTGAATAAAAGTCCCTATTCCCACTGTAGCCAAATCAAATGAGCTTGTGTCAGATTTTATTCATCAGAATTGTGGTTAATGCAGTCCTCAGCTATGGCATTAGTTATGGCCTGCTCAGGACTGCTGAAGAGCCAGCTTTGTGATTTACCTGACTCAGTATGTAATCAAGCATCTCCATTATTGGAATAAAATGAAAACTTTCAAGATCATGGTCATGCAATAGAGGAAACAATTTTACCTCAGCACTAATGCTCAAACGCTACACTAATCTACAGTAATTCTGTTATTGCATTTGGAAGCAATTCCTTCTATTCACTCAGAGATAACTGTTAGAATACAATAGGCTGCCTCCTGCCTTTTCCCCCCAGAGAACAAAATATGCTGTTCATTGCAAAGAAACCAAGCAGTAGTAGGCTGTAGTGTTTGTTTCTATGTGAATTAACGTGTACATGAAGACCATCAGGAGGCATTGTATTATGAGGTTATAGTGAAATGGGTACATGGGATATGAGACACTCAAGCCAAATATGCATGGGGAGGAGATTATTGCCTTCCCAGATTTTAGTGAGAAATCTAATAAAAGATTCTTTGACTCCAGTAGTCCCGCCAGCACAACTCTGGCTCAAGAACTGAGCTGCCTGAATGGCTTCAGTATCATTATACAGAGGGAATTATGTCTTAAATAAATACCACACATTTGCCCTCCATGTGCCCCAATGGAGTTGATTCACTGATTGTTGGCTTCATGACTTTTGTTTTTTATATATTTTATTTTTAATTGACATAATCGATTTTCACATTTATGCAGAACAGTGTGACATTTCAGTACATGTCACTTTATGTCTTAAGTTTAGCCCCTGCATCCAGATTCAAATCAATCACTCAAGATAGAGGAAAATTAATTTTATTTGAGAAATTACAAAAAAATCCACTTCTACTTACTTTCTTGACTTAGATTTTGATTGCTAACATTTTTACATTGGAAAATCCTTCCCTGACTGTCTATAAACTGTCTTGTAGTGATTTCAAACCATATCCTTCTCAGATGAGGGAAGGATAGCAATTTAAGAGATGACCATAAATATGAGATGCATATTTTTCTTCTAATACCAAATTTTTCTAATTTTCTGTCTTATCAATCTCTCTGCCAACTGCTTCATGAAATGACTTCTCTTAACACATGATTTTGGCCATTCTGATCATTACTCTAATAAAACAAAGTGGATCATCTAGAAGTAACAGATTATTTTACAGTTGGTATCATTGGGTCTCTTAGTTAAAATCCCTGTTACATGTTAAACATTTAAGCTCGGAACGTGATTCTTGTCACTATACGGTGTCAACTTTCACACAAACAAGCCAAAATAAACACAAATGATGTACAGCTTATAAATGGAGAAATCAACAGTATCTGGGGAATGTTAAAAAGAAGGAGTTGAGTATCCATGGCTAAGAGAATTCAAGGAATGAAAATCCAGGGCTAATCACCCCAGACATTTTTGCCTGATTTGATTAAAACATGTGTTTTAAATGATGCAATGTGTAGATTTAAATAGAGTAGCAAGTCAAAGTTACAACTTAATCCTTCCCTAAATTGGGGAAATGAGATCATAATGATTACACAAAGAAGAAAGCTAATGGAAGATAAAAATACTAAACCTACTTTTTTCCATCTCAACCTCTGCCTTGTCTAATAGTCTCATGGCCTATGAAGCAGTTTCAGAATTGAGATGACATCATCACATCTCATGCAACAAAAAGGGTGGAGACTTTGTATACATTTGCAATAAGAAGGATCACACATATATTTGTATGCAGTGTGAAGCCAAAGGCCATAACTGACTTTTAAAGTTTTTGTTTTATAGGATAAAAACTATCAGATTTCTTTCCTATCCATATGAGTATTTCAAATCCTTAAATTTTGTTGCAAAATTTCATGTTAAGTGCTGAATGACATCCATGTGCCCACAGCTGTGCTATATTCATAATCCAAGAAAACACAAAGCAATTTGGTTGTTTCTTTGTATATTTCTTTTTAGTACTGGGAATTGAACTTGCTTAACCACTGAGCCACATCCCCAGCCCTATTTTGTATTTTATTTAGAGACAGTCTCACGGAGTTGCCTATTGCCTCACTGTTGCTGAGTCTGGCTTTGAACTTGTGATCCTCCTGCCTCAGACTCCCGAACTGCTGAGATTACAGGCATGTGCCACAATGCTCGGCTGCATAATTTTTTATATATATATTTTTTCTTTTGTTTTCAATGAAGATTTTATTTATAACCATTCAGGAGAGACATGGGAGATTCACAGTCCAAAGTCACAAGCACAAAAGTGAATGTGCAGAGGCTTAATGTTGCACCACAAGAGAGTGAGTAGTGTACCATGCTGCTCAGGCATCTACACCTCTAAATTCCTGGTATTCTTCCTTTTGAAATTCTCTAGTATGATTGCAAGCAAACAAGAGAGACAGAATCTTCTCTTTAGAAGCACCGTTACAATGCTGAACTTGATTTTCTGCCTCCCCCACTCCACCTGATCCTAACTTTTTAGTTAGGAAAGTTGAAGCTTTTAAGTGAGGCTTGAATACTCAGGGAGACAAGTTCAGAGAATTCCTTTTTGACTTTGTTGCTTCTCAGCTTGAGCTGATATTAGGAATCCCTGACTGCTGTCAGCTTTAGAAGATCTGTCATCCAATCCTTACCTCCTGGATGAAACACCACTGGGTGAACCTTTGAAAGCCTCATTGCTTTCTGTTCTCAACATTGGACTTGATTCTCACACATGGTTATCAGCATTGAGTTCATGCTCAGAAAACCATATATTTTAAAGGATGTCTCACCAACACAGAGGCCCAAAGTAATGAACAGTATTAAAAAATGTTGCTTTTCCTACCTTTACAAATATCACTTTAATAGGTCTCTTGCATGTAATTATAACTTCCCTAGCAAAACTTTTTTTGAGGAACCATCTGGAATAATATGGAAATGTTCATATGGGATCATATGTTGATCCCCCTTTCCTTTCCTCTGATACCTTTGGCATCCATATCCAAAGTAAACCTGGGAGGTGTTTGCCTCCTACGTTCATCTGTACTTTCTTAATTCAGGTTATTAAATACATGACAACTACAAAGATTTTGACAACTATAAAGACACGGATGTATTGGGAGAGTTATTTTAGATTGTGCTGAAAATATTTGTGATGACAATATTATTTTAGACACCAAGCATATACTAGGGGAGATGTTCTAAATTCAAAATTCTTCTTGAAATGTCCAGGGTATGTGCAAAATAAGCATAATCTCGTGTGGGTTTCTTTTCTCCATTTTTGAGTGAGAATAGCAAAGGCATCAGATGTTTAAATCTCATATTGTCATCTGCTGATTTTATGGTACTCTTCTGTCATTTGCATTGGGTTCTAAGGGGTAAATGTGTCCCCTACCAGCTTATGTATCTTAGTCATCATTTGGCTCCTGTGATCTGACCCATTCAGCGTGAGCTTATCTTAGTTGTGACACTCACCATCCTGGTAAAGATTGTTCTTACCAGAGAGGACAATAAGAGGAAAGGCTAAAAACTCTACAGTCATTTCCAGAAGGAGCATGTTTTCTGCCTCTTCTAGTAGCATAGTGCGTGCTAATTGCCACACAGAGCAGATTTAGGTTTTGTGAGGTCTAAAGCTATGCTATTTGGGGTAATATATTTTTAAGAAAAATTGACAAAGTTAATAACTAATGCTAATGCTTATTTTCCATGAAAAACAAATCTTAACAAATTTTAAATTTTAAAGAACTAACAAATATCATGAACACCACAAAATTTAGAAACACAGCATAAATTTTTTTTATGAAATAACTACCAGGCCTTCCTCTAATAATTCACTGTAACTTGGCTGTATTCTTTGAAGACCCTTTCATGGAGCTGTGTGATACATTCTGCAGACTAATAAAAAGATGGTTCTGTTTTCCATTTTCTTCTAGTATGGTTGATTAATATATTCATTATTGTTTTTATATTACTGATAATTTAAATATTTTTCTTTTAGTTTCAAAACCACTATAGTAACTTAATATAAATTTCTATGGGAAAATTTCTACCAATCTTTTTCACATGTGAGTTATATAAGATTTGTAAAAATTTTCCACAGATGAGCTTCTAGCTCTGCTCCTCTTTTTTCTCCTCGCTTACCTACTTCCTCTTTGATGACAAAAATCATATGGCAGGCCCAGTTTGCAATCAGTCTCTGGTTCTGCACCCTTAGGTCATGGCACAGGGTGAACAGGCGATCCCTAACATGTGTTCCTGGAAACCATTCATTTGTGCCCTGGAAACTGGGGCAACTGGAAGCATCTACCTAGAATTTAGCATGAATTCAGATTCTTCACCAGATCTCAGGCCAATCGTAGCCCTAGGTAAAGCAATTAAATGTATTAATATAACCTCCTCTTAGTCATACCTCCAAAATTTGTGTAGCTGCTCCAGTGCCACCCAACACAAAGAAAAGGAGCTGAGGGGGGATTTGGAGTGGATAGGGACAGTAGTCTTAACTGATTACACTTAAAATATCTTACTTTTGCAAATGTTGCAAGACACACAGCCATGTGAACAGACTTTCCTCCTAAGGGGTTAAATGAGCCCATGCAAATGAGGCATCCTGAGTTTTAAAGACACGAATGTCTTTATTTTTATTTTCTCTTATTTCATTTATTTTAAATCCATATAGGGCACCAAATACACATTATTTTAAGATATTTGCATGCAATATTTTTCTTGTTGAGATAAAACACGTCATAAAATTCATCCTTTTAAATAAATGATTCAGTGGATTTTAGTGTATATGTAAGATCATACAATCATCACCATGATCAAATTCCAAACATTTAAATCATCCCTAAAAGAATTCCTTTACCTGTTTACAATCATTCCTTACTCTCTCCCCTCCCTTATCACTTCCACTTCCTCCATCAGGGTCACTTTCTACTCGCTATTCGTATGAATTACTTATTCTGAACATTTCATGTGGATTGAATAATATGTGTCCTTTCTGAGTCTGATTTCTTTCACTTAGAATGTTTTCTAGATTTATCCATGTCTCAGATATTTATCCTTGTCTGCATGTCTCAGTACTGTATTCCTTTTTGAGACAGAATGTGTTCTAACTATTATTCATATAATGCTGCTGTGAACATTTGTCCAGGTTTTCACATGGACATACATTTTCAGTTCTTTTGAGTATATACATAGAAATGGAATTTCTGGGTCATGTGCAGCTCTATCTTTAGTTCTCCAAGGAACTGCCAACCTGTTTTCCTAAGCAGCTGTGCCATTTCACATCCCTACCAGCAGTGCATGAAAGTTCCAACTTCTCCTTACCACCCTTCTTATTTTGTGTCATTTTGGTTATAATACAGCTCCTAGGGGTAAGATGTGGCATTTCACTGTGGTTTTAATTTGCATTTCTCTAATGATTAATGATGTTGAACATCTTGTAGAGTCATCCAGTTAAGGCTATTGTCCTTTTCTACTCCAAATTCCCTTTCAGCTCCATGTGGTGGGTGGCATTGGAGCAGCTACATGAATTTTGGAGATGTGTCTAAGAGGAAGTTTAATTGATACATTTAACTGTAATTGTATATTTTCTTTGGAGCAATGTCTCTTCAAATATTTTGGGCACTTTTTAACAGGGCTATATGTCCTTTTATTATTTCTTTGAAAGAATTTCTTATATATTCTGGAATTTAGTTTCTTAACAGATATATGACCTACAAATATCATTTCCCACACACAGGTTTCTTTTTCAGTTTATTGAAAAGGTTTAAGTCTTGAACTTCTTTGTTATACTTATTCCTAAATATTTTCTTCTTTTAGATTCTAAATTTTCTTTTTTCTTTCTTTCTTTTTTTTTTTTTTTTTTTTTGCTGGTATATAAATTGAACTGATATTTGCATATGCTCTTGTATCTTTCTACTGAAACTGCTTTATTAGTTCTAATAGCTTGTGTGTGTGTGTGTGTGTGTGTGTGTGTGTGTGTAGAAATTAATTGGGATTTTCTTAACACAAGATCAAGCCATCTGCAAATAAATCTTCTTCCTTTATCTGGTTGCCTTTACTTTCTTTCTTTTGCCTAATTTGCCCAACCTTGTATTTCTGAAATAAATCTTACTCAGTTGTGGTGTGTAATCCCCCAGATATGTCACTGGATTCAATGTTTTAGTATTGTGTTGAGAATTTTTGCATCTATGTGTATAAGAGATATTAATTAGCCTGTAGCTTTCTTTTCTTATGATGTCTTTGTTTGGTTTTGATACCAGATTGGTCTCATAAAAAAAAAAAAAATTGGGGGGAAGAGTTCCTCCATGAACTCTTATTAAAAAGTTTGTGAAGAATTGGTATTAATTCCTCTTTCAGTGTTTGGTAGAATTTATCAATGAGGTTGTGGTTTGGGGCTTTTCCCTTGGAAAGCTTTTGATTACTAATTTAATCCCTTTTATTGTTATGGGTGTATTATGATTATTTGTTACTCTTTGAGTCATTTTTGGTGATTACTTTCTAATTTTTCTGCTCAATCTAGGTTATTATTCTTTTTTCTAAGAAAAATAATGTAAAATAGATTAAGGTAATTTTCTAGGGTTCAAATCTTTATATTTGAACCCAGGTCTGTCTGTTGGATGCTTCGGTGCCAAGATCTTCACCATGAAGTTATGGCTTCTCTGTCACAATCACAAGGGGGCAAAAAACATCTCTAGAACTTCCTCAAAGGTCCTCAGAGGTCTAACACCAAGGAAAGACACTTATGTCACTCCACTTGCCAGCTCTCTGCTAGGAGAAGTTTTTTGTTTTTGTTTTTTTGAAACTACAAAGTGGAGTGTGGTAAAATCTGAAGAATTCGTATTTTTATATCATTTGTATTCCTTAAAATTGTATTCCTTAAATTTGGGAATTATTTTCATATATTTTAAATTCAAACTTTATTTTCTGAATCTGTTAGATTTAGCATCATCACTTTTTAAAGTTTAAATTTCACTCCATTTATTTTCATTCTTAAGATTTCTTAGCTATTTTTTTCACGACGTGGTAGCACATGCTTATAATCCCAGCAACAACTTGGGAGGCTCAGACAGGAGGATCACAAGTTTGAGACCAGTGTCAACAATTTGAGAAGGTCCTAAGCATCTTTGAAGACCAAAAATAAAAAATAAAAAGGGCTGGGGATGTGGCTAAGTGCCTCTAGGTTAAATCTTTGGTACAAAAAAAAAAAAAAAAAAGAAAAGATTTTTAGCTACTTTTATTTTCTTATTCTTTTATATTTTATTTTTAAATCTTGGGAATATTTTATTAAGTAGAATTAATATCAAACATAATATTTTCTACTTTCATATTATTTAAAAATTTACCTTAAATAATATACTTCTGTATTAACTGACATTTTTATCTTTTCTTAGAAACTCATATTCACTCAGGTAATACAAAAATTTTACTCAGGTAATACAAAAACCAAATGTATAAGTCAAAGTCAGTCCCTGACTCTAAGAGGTTTACCTTCTATTACTGAAAATATTTCAATTGCCTTTCACATGTTACCATTTTAACTGACCATCAGGAAATTAGATACTATTATCACCTTCATTTTGCAGATGATGAGGTTGCAGGAATACAAGTAAATCAACAAAAGTTATGTAGAAACTAATAATCAAATGCAAAATTTCTCTTAACCACCACACATTTCTGATTTAGATTCCATCTTAAATCCACATATGGTTAACTTCTTAAAATCTAACTGCAAAGACATCTGTACAGACTGAACCAGGCATGTCAATGCTAGAATTCTTAAGAATAAGTGTGTCTTGGCCTATAGGCCTATAGTAATGTTATGTCAAGTGAGATGGGATATAAATATTTTTGGTCCAAGCAACCTATATCATATTAGAAGTAATTTCCCTTTAAATAATGTGTTTTCAAATCTGTTACATATTTAAATTCTTGATGTTCAAGAAAAACTGTAAGTTCATAATATAGTTAATCTTCCACAATTCATTTTCCCATGAACATCCTCTCTTACAAACTCAGCTACTTGGACAGTAATCTAAAAATAGTATGTTAATAGCAATGCTATTTATGTGGAATATCTCCATGCAAAAGACAAGAGTACAAAAACAGTAAGTTCATATTTTCAACCCCAACTTTGAGCTCAAACCAACATTTATAAACCCATCAATATCTGAAACGCAAGACCTAATGGATCTCATCTTCTGTATTCTTTTTCCTGCAATCTTTGCTTTGGTGACAGGCATTGCTACCCACCTGGTGCTCAAGCCAGAAACCTAGAAACCATGTACACCTCTTTATATATTTCCTCTTCCCCAAACCCTCCTTCTAAACACATAGTCAAACCCAAGTCCTTTCAGTTCATGCTCCCAAACAGTTCTTATTTCTTCCTTTCTTTTCATGACTGCAGCTACTGCCCTAATTTGAGCCTTGTCCTTTTTCCTACAGGATATTCCTTCTATTCCTCTGTCTTTTCAGAGTTGAATCCTCAAATTTGCCTTTCTTCTCTATCTCATTCCTTCTCTGCACTGCCACCATAATGATCTCTGGAAAGTTCAAATCTGATCACACAAAATTATCAAATCTGATAGAAAACATTAAGAATTATTAACGGTCAACCACAATTTGGTCTCCAGTGGACTCTCCACTTTCACTACTTCTTGCTTTCACTTTTTGTGTGGTTTTTAGGTTGTTAAGGTCTTCCTTCAAGCTATAACAGCTTATATGAAAGGATGGAGTCACACTTAGTAATCAATTGTGTTTTATCAACCTGTGTCTGCACCTGCTGACTTCTATCTTGTCTGAAAAACTCGCTCTGTACTTTTTCGTGTATCCTTGGAACTGTTCCATATTAGCTCATAAACTACTTGGCTCTGGGTACCATGCAAAAGCAGTTGTATTGTTCTCACTTTTCCCCTTGGAAAGATTTCTTGTCCATGTTAAGAATTCTATTCTCTAATGCTTCCCAATCTGGCACACAGACCAAGTGGAGGCCTAAAATGTGTTGACCTGGGGTTGGTATTCAGATCTGGAGACCCCTCACAAAGTCTTATCCTGCAATCCTGGACTACCAGTTTTATTAGATAATTACCTGGTTTTCTTTCTTCCCTTCTAGAAAAATCTCCTCTAGGAAGGCAATCTGCACTCTCGTTTGGAGACCTCTTTGTGCACTATAATGAAAACCTGTAACTTAGTATGCATCTTACTTCACCGTCTTCATTATTCTACACTTGCTTTCTTTGATTTCATGAGGAAGCGCTGCAATTAGGGACTCTCTTTGTATGCCCAGCATCTACCACAGTGTCGGGACCATAGGAAGTACCCAATTAAAGTTTGTTAAATATACAAAGAACATCCTTTCCCATGTACACTCATGATTATTGGAAACAATTTATTAATGATAAAAAATTCTGCTTATTTTTCCTGCTGGAGTTTCTATCAGGAAAAGTTACACTTCAAATAAATTCAAGTATTTCTCCTTTTTTGAAATATCATTGCAGTATTTTCAACTACAAGCTATGAAAAAGTTAATTCAGGTGACTCAGATCATGAATTAAGACTCTTCACACTCAGTGATGGGAGTCATTGATTAGACATGCCTTTTATCACAAGAAAGACCCAACTAGAGAAAACAAAGAACAAGAAAAAACACAGAATTCTGGTTTTGTAGAAAAATGTTAAAGGAATCTGTACTTAATCAAAACACACAAAACAATATCCAGATACTGTCTGGCAACAAATTTAGGATTTGCAGAGCTGAAATGTTGATTTGTGTAGCTATAAATATCACCTTGATGAAAGACAGTCCTAACTCTGTCTTTTGCCACTCTATGTCTGATAAGAAAGTTGCCATTGCATGTGGTCTCTTAGGAAGCCATTAGATATAACCTTTCTGGAAACATCCACAAAACATAGTTATTTGGTATGTAAAGAGATATCTAAATTTTGTAAAGAAAGTACCCTCTGAACAAAGGTGCAAAAAATTGAGTAAGAGAACAAGAACAAGAGTGAAAATTTTATTCAAATCTAAGGACTAATCCAACAGCTTTATAAAAGAAAAAGAAAGAAAGAAAAGAAAACTCCTTTTCATGTCAATGAGAATTCTGAGTTCTCAAGTTTGGGCACAGAGCCCATCCTGTGATATGTTAACTAAAAGAAAAAATTTCTTTTTCAGGCATCTGCCTTCCTTTTTCTCCATTTCCACGGCAAGCTGTTTCAAGGTGCTTCATGAAAAGCTTCTCAAATCCAATGTGTTCTAAAAGCTACAAGTTTGATGACTGATGAAAGAGTCACAAGAGAGAGTTTTTGCATCTCTTCTTTAGTGGAGATCTTGAAAAGCCAAACGGCTGGGAAAGAGCGTGATTCATCCTCTGCAAATGCTGAAGAGTGTGTTTAACTGTCACCTACTGCATTTCACAGTGGTGCCTATTCACAAGCTCCCCAAAAGATGCACACACTATTTGGAGGAGGAAGAAAAATCTGAGTCATGATAAATCTCATACTGAACTTTCTTTCATTTATGGAAATTAGGAGTTTAAATGTTACAAATAGTCACATTTCTATTCACATTATGTAAAAACACATACAGTAAGTCCTCAACTATACAGAACTCCCTGGAAATGAGTTATTCTGAACAGCTGAATGTTCCAGATGGCTTGAGGTTGGTTAACCCACTAAGTTCCAGCCACAATGTAGTCTCCAAGTCTCCAAAACAGACTTGGATTTGTCCTTCTGAAAACTTTAAGGCATAAACCATATTTACAGATTGGTCAATGTTTCAAAAGTTTATAGTGCACACAATATTCAAAATACTCAGTAAAATTCCGTGTACAAAGTAAATACCTCAAGAAGTATTAGACATTGTTGCTACTATTTCTTTGAATACAACCACTACTCCTAAAGATTCTTGATAGTTTTGGTAAATAGTATTTAGAAATAGGCCAACCTTGGATCATTTGACTAAGAGTTACTTAGAACAGAAAAGAATTAAGTGGTCTCATTTAGATAGCCAACCTAAAAGTGTCAAATGACAGCTCTATGTAATTCAGTATCTGAAAAAGAATTGAAAAGAAATACTCAATGATATTGCACAGAGCAAGTTAGTCATTGTTGTTTTGATCCATCAGGGCACTATAGAATTCTTCTTGAGCTTCAGTGTCAATTTATTCCTATAAGTTTATGACAATTTTTCAGGTTTCTTTCCTTTGTTATTTGAAAGAATCATGTCTGTGATCTACCAGGGTGATTGACATGCAGTAGGTATAAAACAGTTGTTTAATGATGGACTCTGGTGCCCCCTCCACTGCTACAGGTGTGCTTGGCATAGCATAGATCTCTGTGCCTAATTTGTCTTATTTTCTAATTTCACTGGGAGGGCAAATCTCACAAGTTGTTAGATTATAGTGATTTCTAAACCTTTGAGGGCTAAATCCTAAGTTCATTGTAATTGGGGACCATTTAGTATTTAACTTTATCCAGCAGAGCCACTGTGGTTTCTAATACACAGAAGCCCTTCAGGGCTCATAGGCAGAATGAGGCTAATGTTGGTGGTATTTTATCATCACGTCCTGCTTCACTCACTCTCCATCACTGTGATGAGTCTACCACTGTGAAGTTCAGGTAGATTTATATTTTGACCCAGCAGAAGTATTTTTCTCTTCTTCGACATAGCTAATAAATTTTAAAAATAGTCTATTTCCTCAACAAATAGTTACAACCTGGTGGTTGAGAGCAAATCTTTGGAGTGAAAGAGATGTGAGGTTATAAAGCCCAGCTCCATCATCAACTGCTTTAGTAATCTTAGAAAGGTGACATAACTTTTCTTATCCTCATAGATAAACTCTAAAAAGACCTCTTGACTGTCAAGAGGATAGAGTAAATTTCCATACAGCCTTTAGGACAGTGCTTGATACTTAGCAAAGTACTCAGAACCTCAACATGTCTTCAAATATATTTTATATGTTAAAATATTTGACCTCTGCTATGAAAAAGATAAGAAAAAACTATTTTATCTATTTTATGCAAAATATTGTAGTAACCTTCTGTTTACACCACCACTTCAACTGATAAAAGACTGCTTTGCCCCCTTTGGTAGAGTTTGTTCATTGACTGTGGCTGTTTATTAGTAAGGAGGTTTTGTTTTGTTTTGGTATGTTTAGATAGGAAATTAAATTGTTCCAGGAGTCTGGGAATTCTGGAAAGCTAATTGCTGAACTGTCATAATTTTAACAAATATTGTCCCAACTATTTTGAGCACTGTAATTTATAGTATCTTATAAATTAATGCTTCTGATTTTTTAAATATTACTAACCTAAGTTAAAGGGAGAAAAAAGGAAAACACTTTTTTCTCACCAGTTATAACCCTTACCTTTGGTTAAATATTTTTGTAGAGCGACAGTTGCAGAAATGTTTATATCTTAATTTACATATTTAATAATGGGTTAAATTTCTGAGGGAAGAGCCACAGTTTATCATGAATTAGTCAGGACAGCTACATTATCATTGAAATCCATAAATGTTCTACTAAGCATCAAGGATCATCACAAAGCAAATATTATATGCACCTGTGATCACTTATATTCAGATTATATAGAATTGATGTAAAAATAGTAAATGCAATAAAATCTTATCTATATAATCTTCATACACTTTTCAGGTTGTGAAAACATCTAAAATTCTAATGAACATGTAGATTCATCTAGATGTTAATACTGGGGTCTTCCAGGACTCTGTGCTGGATGCTCTTCTTCCTCATCCATACGTCAAAAAGCCATAGATAACTTCATTGATTTTAAAGATCAGAGAAGATACTTCACAAAAACCAATAAGAACAGGAAAAGTCATGTTTTAATCATCAGGAAAATGAAGATTAAAAATCACAATGAGATATCAATTCACCCCTTTTAAATGGTTAAAATTAAAAAGATTGACAGAAATTAAAAAGATGTTGAAGATACTCTCATAATTTTCTGTAAAGCAATTTGGCAACATCTCAGAAAATTAAATATAGACTCCATAGTATAGCAATCACACTACTAAGTATTTATCCAAGACAAATTAAGGTGCATGTGTACAATAACACTGATGTGCTCATATCAGCTTCACTCATGACAGCCCAAACTGGGGACAACCCAAATGGCCAACAGTTATGAGCACAGAAATAGTCATACAATGGTATGAAACTCAGAAACAAAATGCATCAAATTGCTGTACATCAAACAACATGAATGAATATCTGAGATATAAAGTTAAGTGGGAAAATCTCTGTGACAAAATATATAAACTATAATTACATTTGCATGAATTTCTAAATAGGAAACACTGAATGACAGAGAAACAGACCAGATCAGTAGTTTTAGGATGAGGAAGATGAACTGGACAGGAACATGGAAGAACTGATTGGGGTGATTGGAATGATCTGATCTTGAGTGGAGTGGGGAGTATTGGGTGTCTACACATTTGTCAGAGCTCTAACTTTACTATAATATTGAGACAGAGTACACATACATAATTTGTATTAGGCAATATAAATTATTTGCATTGTTATTTGTCCCCAAAATAACAATTAAACTTAGTTGATTCATTTTCTATTTACTCACTGATCAATCCATTTAAAATTTGTTTCACACTAGAGGAATAAGCAATAACCAAAAGAGGCCATACCTGCCTTCTACCTGAAAAAGCTTACATAATAACAGAAAAAGTGGGAAATAAATAAAACAAAACAGAGTTATAAAAAATTATTTTAAAAAAGACTATCTTCCATGACCTCCCCACCATGCAAGCACAAATGTAACTTTGCATAGTGATGGATGCATTTATTTAACTATCATAATGGGCACATAATTATGTTATACACATTAAATATGTATTATTTGTTAATAAAGTATTTTTAAAAAACCAGAGAAATACACCAGTTTTCGGACTATCAAAACCAAGACATATCATTTAGTTTTGTTATTATTAAAATAAATAAAGCTTAAAAAAACTGAAATATTGCCAATATAATGGTGCATGCCTATAATTCCAGCTTCTCAGAGGCTGAGGCTGAAGAATCATAAGTTCAAGGTAGCCTGGGTAACATAGGGAGCCCCTGTATCAAAGTAAAAAATAAAAAGGGTTGGGGATAAATCTCAGTGGTGGAATGTGCCTGGGTTCAATCACCAGTACTGAATTTTTTTTAAAACATAGAAAGAGAAATATCAATTTATAAGTAAACACCTATCTTGATATGTTGATATTTTCCTTTAAATCAGATAATACAATATTGACAGGTCTTGTGGATGCTTTTCCCTAGAATTTTTCCAGATTGTATACCAACCAAATGAATAGCAGAAGGTTTTAGTACTATACAGAATTGGAATATCATCAACTTAGCATGATTTATTCATCTAGGTCTATTATTTTTTAAAAATAAAAATTTCTATTTAGATGAGATCAAATCCACATTATATTCTGTTTGCAGAGAGGTTTTATTAATTGAAATTATCTTTGCTCACCCTCCTGCATTAATAAAATGTGCCTGACAGTCATCACAGTCCTACAGGCCACAGTTGTTATGAAAATATGGTTGCTAGGATACCTTCATTATTTCATTGTCATGTTACACTGGTCTATCAATTAATAAAGAAACACTCAAGTTAATTCTCAGTCACATTTATACACATTCTTAGCATATGATTCCCCTTATCTCCAAGTGACATTTCCCCCGTAGCATTCACCTTCTACTACATAAAATATTAAACATGAGGTTATCACATCAGTTTACAAATTACAGCCATGATGCACATCTTCTACTTAACCTTTCTATTCACTTTCCATCATGGTGAAAGTTCTTACAGTAAATATCATGCTTCGACTAAATTATTTTTTATGCTTCTAGATTTATTTCCAAGAAAATTGATGCCTGGGGAAAAAAATACATGCGTTGAATTGATATCCTCAGTCCATTTTAGTTCTTTCTAAGGGAAACAGGAAGGGAAAGTGAAAAACCTTTTGAAAGTTACTCCTGCATCTTTAGCTGTTCATAACTGTGCCCAGCTTACTGCTTTACACTTTAGGGTTAGAGTCACCCAAAATGTTTGGTATGGGGTCATATGAATATATTTCTTATGACTATTACATTGCAGTCAGATTCACCATATGTTGTCTTGAGTTGCTTCTGTTAGTACATTATAAAAATAAAAACAAATAAAAATCTGCAATACAGTGAATTTATTTCATTATTCCTGTTCATGAAAATTTAGTGCTTACTCATCCCAGTTTATGCTGCCAAAATAAAATTGATTACATTGATTTCTCAAAAAATGAGAAAGCAACACATTCTGAAAATTGGCAAAAGAAAACATTGACTCTAATTATAAAGCAGTATAAAAATATAGAAACTTTTTCAAGACTCCATATATTTTTGATAGCCTTTCTAAAATTCCCAGGAAATAAAAAGTATTCTTAAGGGCTGGGGATGGAGCTCAACAGTACAGTGCCTGTCTATCATACACAGGTCCTGGGTTCAGTCCTTGGTACCACAAAAGAAGTAAATAGTATCATTTACCTTACTCCACAAGAAAACTGAGCATTATATGATTAAGTCAAGTGCAAAGTATAATGTACAGTCAAGGATAGAATTAAGGTTTCTTATGTTTAGAATTGTTCTGAAAGTAGTATCATCCTTCCAATATGGTGGTCAATATTTGCACTTCAGATTTTGTTTAAATTGTATAATCAGTAAAATGGAAGAACACACAAAAAAAGAGGATACGATTCAAGGAGTAGATATCTCAACTATTAAAAATGTTGTCAAGCAGTCCAACATATCTCTATATTATGTGTAAATACATAAAAGGTGATTTTTATCAAAACCCAAACTGACCACACAGATGTAATCTTTCAGAAGAGGTTGCCTGTGCCAAAGACAGTATACAGCTGTTTTAAATTCACTAAAGTATATGTGTGGTCCTCATTTCAAGTCAAAGTAAAATCTGTCTCTTTTAAGATTTCCATGTGGGTCTTGGCAAATCTCAGCATTGAAGTAAGAACACACTTAAGTGAGAAAATCTTTCTTTATCAATCTTGGTGTCTTGTTAAATGGGTTAAAACTCTCTTCAACTGATAGATTTCCTAATGTATTTGATGTTTTTCAAACATTCTCAAGTGCTACTTATGCATTTTGAACATAATGCACCAATTCTTTTTTAAAATTTGAGAATCAGAAATTAAAATAGTGGAACAGTAAACTCAGAATTATGACATTTTCAATGGAATTAAGAGAATCTGAGAATTTTGAGTGTCATGTTGATGTCAGTCTTCTTTGCATCACAGATCACTTCTTATTTTTCCTTAGAAAATGTGGTCACACTTTAGTTCTCAGATACTGTTGCCTCTGGTTCATCTTACCTATACTTCCATCAGGTATAATATATTCTAAATATATATTTTAAGTATAAAGTATTTTCCCTTAAAGCAGGAAAAAAAAATCATTGGATATTGATTATGCTTCCCTATGATTTGGGCAGACTTAAGAAAATCTAAACACATTTTTATTTTCTTGTAAGTTCCATTTCTTGTTTTAAATTCATCATAAAACCTGTGTCTGAAAATATCATGAGGTGATCGTTAACATAACAAATTCATGTTTTCATGCGTTAAATTCCCCTTTCTAATATTAAAAAATTGAATTAGGGTCTAGCAAATGATTATATACAAGGTTATAACAAGAACATATCTTTTCTCAGCTTTGCAAATGGCCTCACCCATCATTCCCTCTAGCTGCCACTAGGGTAACTATGGTTAAAGAATATACTTTCCCTAATTTAAATATTAGCTCTTTTTTGTCTGTTTATTTTCATCCAATTATTTTAATCATAATTTCTAGTCTTGAAGCAGAATTGATTCTTTTTGTTTATTGTCATAATGCAATAATTTCTAGTTAAAATGACACATTCCACGATGACATTCCTCTGGTCAACTCATCAAATATTCATTAATGTGTCATAGTGATGGTAGGCTTCTCTGCCCGCCTCACTTAATCTCTGTACCAAGGTTAAAAATGGCACAGTTGGCTCTAAATATGCATTCAGACTCAAGAGAAGGGATCAACATTGCTTGTGCTTTAGGCAGATGTGAAATAGGATGTAATCTTTTAATCTTTCTCCATCTTTAATCATGAATACCTTCCTGGGGTTTCCCCCACTTCTTTTCTCAGGTATCAAAGAGAACAAACTAAAAAAAAAAACAAAAAACCAGGATGCAGTCAGTTGAAAATGGAGAACGACATCCTGATGACCCCATAAATGAGACTGAATATGTATGGTGTGTGAGGACAGGAAATTATTACATGTAAGAGTATGGAAAAACATGAATGACAATGAAAGAAAATTAAGACCAAAAGGAGAGGATTAAAGGAATGACTCCCTGCCAAATGCCAAATGTTTTCTTTACCTGTGTGTTTTTTATTTGGTTTACTAGTTTGACTTCCATACTACCTGTAAAGTGTTTTAGAAATTATAGAATTCACATACAGGGTCAGTACAAATACTCAATATTTTGAAGCAAGGATAATGTACATTTTTCCTGTAGGTTCTCTACTGAAATACACAGACTAAAATAAGTAACAACCGTGCCAGGGTCGGACTATTCTTTTTAAACATGGAGTACAAAAGTTCTATCTGAATGTTCTGTTTGGAGATCTAGTGTTCAAAATCACACTTTGTCTGCAAAGTTTCACCCACGCTCTGTTGAATACTAATACCTGAGCTCTAATGGGAAGCTGTCTCCACGTGGTCTCAGGATTCCCCTTGCTATCTCAGTCCACATGTTCATCAAGAGGCAGTTCCTGAGCTTTAAATCTCTATTTCACAGACTACTTCAAAGGGATGACATTCTTATTAAAACTCCAGGCTTAAAAGATGCTAGAAATCACCCAGACTTTGGGTCAAAAGAACTGGGACTTTATTTCTAATGCTCTCTGGAGAAGCATAACCTTTTACAAGCAATAATTTACTCAGCAAACAGAAAGGGAATAAATAAACTTCCCCAAACACCTTTATTAGGAACACAGTATTATAAGCATGGCAGGGTATCAGTGGTCTCTCCTTTATACAGATCAGGAAAATGCTATGTTCCTGGTAAAGGTGAACCATACCTGGTACCACAAATCCATTAACCAAAACCCAGACCACAGCCCTATAAGATAAGCTCAGTCCCACACAGAAGCCTGCACAATTATTTTAGGAGTCATGGAGCAGTTGTAAGGGTCAAGAACTATAGTATATAAATGTAAATTCAAACTAGAATCATTCAGTTTTCCACATATTCAAATAATTTTAAAAAAATCTTTTTTGATTCCTGTCTAGCATTATATAAAATCTATTAAAAGTGTATATATATATATATATATATATATATATATATATATATACATAGAGAGAGAGAGAGAGAGAGAGAGAGAGAGAGAGAGAGAGAGAGAGATTCTGCTTCTTGGAAGCTCAGTGTGTGAATAAACTTATGAAAAAATAAATAGAATAAAACTATATGTTTGAAAATATGTCATTCTAGAAAAAATGCTAATAGTTATAAATTCTACAATTTTTCTCCTCCTTAAAATTTGGATAGCACAGACAAAAGTCCTTCAAATATTCTCAGGATTTCCTCCTCCTCAAGAAAGAAATCCCTATTAATAACTTCAAAAATTTCAGCAGTATTTTGACCTTAGATTGAGTCTTCCATTAAGATGAAGAAAATAAAGCATAGAAATTACATTAAACTTCCATGTTCATATACTTATTCAACAGTAGAGTCAGAATTCTGAAAATACCTTGGGTTACCTGACATTGCACATTTATGAATTCTGTAACCCACACTAGACCCAACAGAATTTTAAAAGTGTAATTATTTTTTTTCCTTATCCTTTCCTGCCAACACTTGAAATGAATTCAACTGCAGTGGTGTTAGCAGCATGGGCCTGGTGATAGCACATGGAAGTATGAAATTCAGAGAAAGCTAAGAAGAACTTTATAAAATCCTAGGACATTTCTTCTACTAACTTCTTTCCTGCTATTTTAGACCAAAAAGAAATGTTATTTGCTGCTCTGCAGCATCTGACCACATCAGAAGACATACCTATGAGAATGATTTCTATTGCTTCAAAGAAGTATTTCTCAAATCATGCATAAGAGTGATTTTAAAAAAAAGTTCTACCTGTCAATCACTTGAAAATAAATATGAATATTCACTTGTCACTCATTTGAAACCCTGAACTTTTGTACTTAGTCTAGCTCAGTGTTCATTGTTTCACAACATGTTTTTGAGAACATAATGGAAAGAAAATTATTCATCTAATTTGGGAGAAGTGGCTGCTACATTTTGGTGTGGCATGTGGCCTTTCTATGTACACAATGATACCCTGCCATGTACCAGCTTTTCAGCACTGGCATGTCACCTGGCCTGTGGCATCTCACATTCTCATGTTCTCACACTTGTGCTGTGGCCCAACCAACTTATTAAGCCAAAGCCAAAAAGCAGGTGGAGCTCATGCTTGTTAGAGACTGGAATGGCAGGCCACATGCCTCTCCAAGTGCTGTAAACACCAGGGTTTGTTTGGAAATTTCATCTCCTGGTTACAGTAAACATGACTTGATGGAGCATCCAGCAGAGAAGTGGCATGCCCTTTTTCTGCAAAAAAGAATTTTCTGGAAACAATATAAGCCATTAATGAATGGCAGAACAATTTTTCAGATTGCCTATTTACTGTTGAACTCTATTTAAACAAAACACAGTTTAGTATAATGCAATCTAATATCTTATGATATAATACACAAAATGATATATGAGTAATAAATAAAATGATATAATAATTTGCCTATAAGGTTTGTTGTCCAAATTTTAGAAATATATGATTAAAGTTTAGATGATAAACCTTGTAAGCAATTTACTATAGATTGAATATTAAAATAATGCAGCTCTTGGATATTATGCAATAACTTTTCCAAAGTTAAGGTATAAATTTTTTCAGGAAAAGATTAAATGACAGCATAGTATAATGATTACCTTTTATCATATCCTTTCAGTTCAAAAGAACCCCAATTTTTAAATTCTGTACTAAATTCAGAGAAAAGTCCCATAAAAATCTTTCTAGTCTAAAAACAGAAATCTAATCAACTGTATAAAATTGGGTAATTTAAATTCTACTATTATCAAGTTTCAGCATTGTACAAAACAATCTAGGAACTTGAGAAACTCATAACTGTGACTCAGCAACTTGATTTTCAGTCCATTACTCAGAATTTAAAGATCGCCATAGAACAATAGGCTACTTAGCTCCACTTGATGATTGAGGTTCTGTTCTTCTAAATTGGATTATAGGGTCTTTAAATATTTTGTTTCTTTGATCTTACACTCAAAAACTCCAGTCATATATTTTAACTTACTTATTTTGGACCTAATTGTGATTTTTTTTTCATGTAGAAATGCTAAGAAATTGGGTATAGTGGTGTATGCCTGTAATCCCAGCAATTCTGAGTCTGAAGCAGGAGGATCTCAAGTTCCAGGCCAGCCCCAGCAACTTAGTGAGGTCCTCAGCAATTTAACAAGACTCTGTCTCAAAATAAAAAATAAAAAATGACCGAGGATATAAGATATAGGTCACTTCTAGAGCAACCCTGGATTCAACTGCCAGAAGAAGGAAGGAAGGAAGGAAGGAAGGAAGGAAGGAAGGAAGGAGGGAGGGAGGGAGGGAGGGAGGGAGGGAGGGTGGGTGGGAGGGAAGGAAGGAAGGAAGAAAAAAAGGAAAGAAGGAAGGAAGGGAGGGAGGGAGGGAGGGAGGAAGAAAGGAAGGAAATGAAAGGCACTAAAAATGCATAGGTTATTAGGAAGATAAGAACAGATTTATTGTTAATATATATACACTAAAAAAACTTACATGCTCAAATATATCAAGAGTTTTACTAGATTCTGCTCAGCTCTACCTTATTGGTTACTTTTAGCTAAACTTCAGATTGTGCAGTAGTGACTAGTTGGAAAGATTTTCACAAAGATTAGCCTTCAAAAATTATGGTTCTAAACCAAATTCTAAATCAACCAGTGACTTCCATTTGGCAGGGCCAGTTATCCAGGATGTTAGATGCTTTGCAATTGTCTTGAGGATATGTTAGGAGTTTTCATTTACCAAATAGAAAAACCTGCTCTGATTTGTATTAATGAGGCTTCCATCCTTACTGCTGACAGCATAGGTTAGATGACAAAGATAAATGAAACTTTCATTGAGGGCAACAGGAAGAACAGGGATGATGTCATTCCCTTCTGTTTTCTTTAAAATTGAAACACATTTCCAGTGAATTTCAATTATAATGTTAAAAGGAGTCTTGAAGCGAGAGTGAGAAATGCTTTGAAGCTTTTCTCAGGTGAATAGCTAAAGGTGGAAAGCTTTCTTTTCTTCTGATTTTTCTTTTCCTAGATTACAGGCTCTGTGTATCCATCTCCAGACATTTTACCATGCACCTTATAGGTGCAAAGCATGGCATAGCTAAGGTTATGCAATTTTAGCTAGTCTCTGTCCTCAAAAAGAACAAAGATTTGAATAGCTATAGTGCCTAGCAGACCATAGTAATTTCTGTTACAATTATAAAGTATTAAAGGTGACAGAGAAAGAATACAGGTTGAAGAAATTTTTTTTCAAAAGTTTTCTGGAGGAGGAGGCATTTGAATATCAGTAGGGATTTGACAGAGAGGGACTGTGGAGAATATTTTTGGTAAATGGAGCAGCTTGAGGGAAGATATAAATGCCCAATATGTGCTTGGGAGTTAGCCAGGAGGACAGTTTGTAACTCAAAAAAAAGCAGAAGGAGAATAGGGTGAAACACCAATAAAAAATCTCATGGTCCAGATCAGAGGTGATCCGGGGTGCTAGGCTGAGGACTGTGTATGTAACAGGCATGAGAGAAATACGGAGGGCTGCTGTTAGTTGGAAGATGATGCTCTGTAACGGTTCTTTAAGATTTAGTGATCAGTTCTGCCCTGTAGAGGGAGGATGAATTTGAAAGTGGAGAACAATTATATGAGATTTTAAACCTCAGGTAAGGGTAAGTGGTCAGTGTAAGAGGCCACAGATCTGACAGTTACAAACTGTAACCAAATAGACATGTAACTTGGATCAATTAACCTTTTTTAGCATTTGTTCCCTGATCTAGCTTACCTTCTGACTCTTTCTAACAGTAGCATCCCACAACTCAAGGTAATGCAGAGGCCTGGAGTGTCGCAATGGAAATGAGCATAAAAGTACAAGATGGACTCAAAGCCTTTAAAGAGGTGGACTACTCACATTTCTCCATGGGAGCTTCAGTGACATTTGCAATGTCATTTCCAAAGATAAGAATCGCAGATATTTTAGCATCTTTGGTCCCTACCACTCTGTTTGAATAGCAGCATCCCTGCCATTGTGGCAAACCAAAAGTCTGGTATATTTCTAAATTTTTCCTGAAGGATTGACTATGACTTCTGTGTCTTGCATCACTTCAAATGTAATAACAGTTGTAAGTCTATAGTAAATAACATTTTGACATAGTGAAGAACTAAAAGACTATTGGTGTCATTAATGTTCATGGAGAATGTGCGAGGAAGAACTGCTTTACTGATGAACATTTTAAGGACTATACGGACATATTGAATTTGAAGTGCCAGATAACCTATTTATAGGCAAATAGATAATAAGAGAGTGAAAAATAGCAACGAAAGTTCTTTAATTTATCTATTCAACCTTAAGAGAGAAGTCTTTTCTTTTTCCTATATTCAGGTATTTTTATTAAAACAAAGGAAGTGCTTTGGCCTTTGTATCATCCCTAATGCAAAGGGGACACTAAAATGCCATGTCCCTGAATTTCCCCTTTCAGGGTTCCCAAAAACCTAGCCAAATTAAGGGAAAAATAAGAGCAATCCTGGCCTGGAAAGCTCAGATATATATTCTCCTGAATGTCACTGTCTTTCTCTATACACACTGGGAACCAGGACAAGTAAGTGTTAGCTGTAAAAAGTTACTTTCTCTCATATAGTTGCCCAATAAACTGTATGCCTTCTATGCTGCCTCTAGACCCTTTGTACTATCTGCAAGCTACCCAGCTGCCCTGGCACAACTGGCTGTGCATGAGACAGTCTTGCTGGGATCTGCCAGTCTGATCCACTTCTATTGAAACTTTCTTTTGAATTTCTAAGTAAGCAAACGAAAATGTCCAGATCATGGGCATCTACATGAATCAAATGTTTGCCAGGTATTTTCCATGTGTGTATTTTTCACATTCACAGACAGGTTGAATATCTGAATCAAGATTAAACAGTTAGTAGCAGAGAAGGAAGATTTAAGCCAGTTCTGTCCAGCTCCAAAACCTGGGTTCTTTTCACTACCGTAGTGTGACCGTTGCCTAACTTGAATTTCAGCAAGCCATGCTAACATGCAAATTGGTATTATACATTCATGTACTATTCCCCCAAGGCCTCCCTGGTGAAGAGCGCTTGAGGCAGAGCCACTCTGGTGGGAATTCTCTGTGTCATACATGGTGAACCAAGATGCAAACTATTACATGCATAAATCTCATCAGGGAATACTAACTCCTGTTTGACCAGGGTATTATTATTTAGACCACTTTGTTTGGTTTATATCACCTTTGCAATGGTGGAAACAGATTTCTTCTGTACATTTTAATGAAAATCTCAGATCTGGGCACAATCCTTGAAGTTATGGGGGAACAGTGTACTATTCCCCCCAAGTGCAGACCCAATTATCAGTCTCCTAGTATCCCCAGATTTGGCTTTATTCTGATTTCTACTAGACTTTGCATGATGTCGATATGATATGATTCCTGCATATGTATGTGAGATGTTTTGGAAGTGGCGAGTGCTTCTTACTTTTTGCAATTATTGCCTTAGATTCTTAATTACATCTGGTGTTTGGAGATAACCTTTACTCACCTCTACTGGCTCCTTTATATTGAATTCTCTTTCTGGCTTCTTCTCTTAGTATCCACATCCCCGATCCCCTACTTTTTTTTTTTTTTTTTTTTTAATCATGATGTCATCAGTACTCGGAAGCCTGGATTTCAAAGCTTTTAGTTTTGATCTTGTCTCTGATGCTGTCCTGTCACCTGCAGCAGTGAATGGATTTGTAAAATTAGCTGTGCTCATTTATTCTCTCTCTTCTCTTAATGTTTCAGTTTAGTCCTGTTATGAACTCTGAAATATCCTGGCAAGCCACAGGTTATAATACCTGGATTGTACCTCAGTGAGAGACAAGGAGGGATATCTGACCCAAATAAATTAATGTGAAAGGCTTAAATCACCCTTGTACATACCCATCAGAAGTTAAGATTAAAACTTACTTTCAATGTTGACATAATACTTTGAGTATGTATACCATACAAAAACAAATTATATATTTCAATATGTGAACATGCAGAGGTTTTGTTCAATTGGTCAATGATTTCACTGCTGTTCTGAATAATTGTTTGCTGAGAAAATGTATATTAAAACTGTCTCTGTCATTAAAGTCCAGGAAGAAATATCTGTCTAGAGGGGGCTCAGATCTCTTTTTGTTTGTTTGTTTGTTACTGAGGATTGGACCCAGGGGCATGTAACCACTGAGCAACATCCCCAGCCCTTTTTATCTTTTTATTTTGAGACGGGATCTTGCTAAGTTACTTAGAGCTTCACTAAGTTGCTGAGAAATAGCTACTTTTGTTACATAGAGTAGTCCAAATGAAAATTTGAGGATGAAAGAAAACTAAAATATTTTTTCTCATTTTGAAAGTTATAATAAAATATGTGATTATATCTTACTTGTTAGCTAAAGCAAGAGCAATCAGGCCTTAGGAAATTCAGTGAGCTATATTTGGCCATTTTTAAGCAACACCACTTTTGAAAAAGTGAGTAGAATTCTAAATTAGAGCCTAAACAGAGGTATCCCTATTCTTAAAGAGAAGGAACCAAAAATGACTTTTGATTGAAAGATCTTCCATAGTTGCTCTTACTAATTCTATCAGGTAAAAATTTTTCAATCTTGGGTGACACATCTATTACTTAAATCTGCATATGTCAGCATGTACTTTATATGTATACACTTTAAATCATTTGGATTTTGACTTACTTCCTGTTAAAGAATGATGCATTTTTATGTCTCATTGCAAACAACAGTTGTAACTTCTCACTGACTGTTAACGCAAAATTTATTTAATTAAAATTTCTCTCAAATGAGTTTAGCAGGGCATTTTCAATAAACTACTTCTGGTTATCTTTGTATGTGGTCACAGATCCAGGAAACTCAATATTTTGTTTCAGATATGTGCTACTTTTTTAGGAAAATGTAATCTAGTAAATGATTTTAAATGTGTAAAATCAAAGTTAACTCTTGATGTCAACATCTTAGGGTTACAGTATTAACAAAGCAATAAATATTCAACAAATAATAGATATATTATTATTACTGTCATTGACAAAGTATATTTTATGTCTTCATGCCCAGTATACATCCCAGATGTAAGCCCCTGGTTATTGGCAAGGCATCCACTGTTTAGAGTTGTCCTGTTCTTCGAGATTTAAGTAAAACTGTTTCAAAAGCCCCATCACGATATCTCTAGAGATTCAGAGCCGGGGAATTAGACTGATATTTTGCCTAGACAACCATGGATTTTATCTTCATGTCTCATAGCTTCTCCCTACTCTGGTTTCTCTATGAACCAGTTATAAAACAAAAGTCCCTTTTCATGATAACTTTAACATATGAGAAAGATAGAGTTGTGAACTTGTGTCTTAAGAAAACACAAGTTGAAGGCTTTAATAAGTGTTGCCTGCATTACAAGTATTTTCCTGGTGAATTTTAGACATTTTGGGCTGGGGATGTGGCTCAGTGGTAGAGTATTTGCCTAGCATACAAGAGGCCCTGGGTTCAATCCTCAGCACCACACACACACACACACACCAAAAAAAAAAAAAAAAAAGGAAAGAAAGACATTTCTATTGCCATTATCATCAATGGGACTGTCCCACTTACTGATTCTTCTGCCCACCTCACATCTATACTTTATGGGATATCCTCAAACCCATTCCTGGAGTTCAACCTCTTTTCATTTTTGGGCCTCCTCCCCTCTTACCCTTGGCTGCACCCAGAAATGCCAAATTATTATGCCAAGCGGCACAACTTTGTGTGTGGTGTGTGTGTGTGTGTGTGTGTGTGTGTGTGTGTGTGTGTGTGTAACTCTTATCACAGTCTAGTAATATTCTCAGGAATAGCAAAGAGAACAAATATAGACCCAAATGTTATCTTGAAAAACAAAATAAAATTCTCATTTCTAAGATAATTCAGATGCCATCTTTGAATGAACAGTTTTATCCCCCAACCAGGTATGCATTTCCCAAGGTTATATGAACATGTACATGAAATATATACACTTGTATATTTAACTTTCATCTCATTTTTATTCCATCCTCTGGTATTTCATCCTCTATATAGTTAACTCCAACTAAAAGATGCAAATACTCCAATATTCCTAAGCTTTATTGAACTTACTAACTAGGTGATGCTGACACCTGCTACTGCTATCAGTCTACTTTATTTCTGCATTTAACAAGTGAACCTTCTGCTGCCACTGGTCCTCACCGTCTGTTCTTCCTTGATCTGTACTTGCCTTCCATTACTGCCATTCTGCCAAAGGGATTCATCAATCCCTTTGTACTTCTAGGAAAATCCCTTCTTCTTTTTCCTCTTTATGGAAGCAAGTTTCTTCTTGCAGCTGCATCCAGGAGGTTTATCTGGCAATTAGTACTGGTGGCTGCCCTCTACTCGACCATCCCACCACCACGTCCTGTGGTTTCCATTCTCTAACATTCCACTTCTCTTCTTACTCATGAGGGACTTATGTATTGGTCTACTGCAGATGCTAGCACCAGCCAAACAACTCTCAAATCTACAATGTCAGTCATGACTGTTCAGCATCTTTTCAATGTTGCATTTCTACTTCCTATAGGAACTACTTAAAGCAGGGAACACTGAACTCATTACTTGGCCACATAAATTTATATTTTGTAGTTCTTTATACTAAATAATGATTCTTCTCTAATCAACTTATGCTGATGCCTTTATTCTTTGGAATTGATCAAGTCTTATGCACTGAACCTTTGACTACTTAACACATTCTCTTAAGTTCAATCTTTTCTCCTCTCCATTTCTACAACCACTGCTACTACCTGAGACCTAATTACTATACACTTTAGTCATTGAATCTTCCTCATGTATAGCATAGCTTCTTATACTGATCAGCATTCCAAATTGCTTCTTAAATTTGCCTTTTAATACACTTACATCCAGTACCTTCTCACTGCAAATACAATCAGTACGCATATGTACCTAGATATTTTTCCTCAAATGCAATTTGAATTACATCACATCATGTGATCTAGAATTAAGTTTCTATTGAATTTTGAGTCTACATTAAACACTGTACTTTCCTTGGTCAGTGGTCCTTCCCCTGTAGTGGGAAAACTTGTCTCAACAATTCTTATATGCATGTGCTGCTTTCTACCTTAATCATGGTCCTTCCCTCTGTGTCCCTCACTTGGGCTGACCATTTCACTGAAACCTTCCTTAACATTTACTCATTCCAAACATTTGTACTTCATTATTATCACTTATCTTTCCTCTGCACATGTCAAATGATTATAACATATCAGATAGATCTTTATAATAACACTTCTAAATGGCAAACTTCTAGTTGTGCATTTTCTCCATACTTTCTCAACCTTGTTACATTATGTACTGTGATGTGTATGTAACGGGTGTTAAACTGTAGGTGAATTATAGAAGTAGGCAACAATATATTCTATATGGTGAGTCATTAAGGAAGTCACAGTGTCTTTCCACCTTTAACCTGCTTACCTACCCTATAACTCCCTTAAAAAAAAAAAAATTAAAAAAGCTCTGTTAAAAGTAAATGAACAGAGTCAGGGGAGAGGAAATACTAAAACCCCCTGTTAATTCTGAAGCCCACCCAAGCTGAGCAATGGAGAGGTGACACTCTGCATCAGCCAGCATATCTTTAATTTCTCCCAGCTCCAGCTCCTATTATCTCTCCACTGCCACAGCTGCATACTGCTATTGTCAGTGGTAAAGATGAGACATCTCTAATTAGAGGGCAGGGTAAATTGCTTTTATCTACTTTTAACATGCTTTTACATGGCACCTGGTACACAAGCCTCAGCTAGGCAGCCATAATTTGAAAAGCAAATGAATGTTCAGAGAAATACGATACGTTTTTAAAAGAAAATTAAATATATAGAGTAGCAAAATCAACATGCTGGAGACTGCAGAGTTTTAAAGCTGTCAGAGTTTAGTGCATGTATATATTATAGTGAATTAAAATAAGCAACCAGAATCCACGGACCCTGCCGAGTCCAGTGGTCCTGTCTTTCTTTTTCTGTTGGAAACAAATGGTGGGATTTAAAGCCTAGAAAAATCATCAGGGCCAGAAACTTACTGATGCTATTTCCTTGACAGTCTAGAATAATACATTTTTAGGTGAAAAAAAAAAAAAAAAGAATCAACAGAATCTTTTCTGTTTTTCATTACATCTATTCATCTTTATAATAAATAAACCCATTGTGTAAGAGTTGCTGTTGCCGATTTTGGGTTCAATTTTTGTTTCTTTAGCAGACCATGATGTTTTCAACAATCAATCAGTTTATCTGGTTTTGAAAAAGAAAACAAAGAGAAATCAACCACGGGTAGATCCATAGTGTGTCGGACAGCAATGCCATTGTATAAAAATATCTGACATTTATTATTGCTTGGAATAGAGATTCCAAAGTTCTGGGAGCCTGAGTCACACACAAACTCCACAGGCTCCTTTTCCTCAGATCATTATCAGCAAAAATGTAGCCAGTGTTTTCCTCCAACAGCATCCATCACAGGAGGACACGTGCTCTCCACTCTGTGCCTTTTTACAGCCCTTCCTCCTGCATAATTCCTGCCACTGCTGTAGGAACTACAATGTTGCCCTCCAAACTTTGTTTGCTTCTTTCCGTGGAGATTGCCTGATTACTGACTATAACTTCTAGGCTGTAAGAACTGGCAGCTCTAAATAATAACTGGGCTACACTGTATATTTATGGCTGCTGAGGAACAGAAAACCAACCCAAGTCCTTCAGTGCAGTGGGCAAAAAGGACTTTCAACTAAGAGAAGAGGATCTCATAAATACAGTGGTTATGGCAAGGGAACTGCCTGGTTCTCATTTGGAGACACCATGAACAAGAGGGTATAATTTAGAGGGCTAAAGCAAGAGGCATATTTAAGAAGTATTTCTAATTTAAATATTTGAGCCATATGCAAGATTAGAACAAGTGTTCCCTGCATGAAACCATTTAGAATGTGCTTGTTCTTGTTTTCTTCTTGCTGTCTGTCTTTAGCATACTTGGCTAAACATTCTGTTTTCCGTGCACATGATAGGACTGCATTTCTGGACCACTTATGCTGAGGCATACCCATGTGACTATTTCTAGTCAATGATTAGTGAGTGAAAAGAACACTTGATGGCTACTGTG
This sequence comes from Sciurus vulgaris, assembly GCF_902686455.1. Taxonomy (NCBI): domain Eukaryota; kingdom Metazoa; phylum Chordata; class Mammalia; order Rodentia; family Sciuridae; genus Sciurus; species Sciurus vulgaris. The sequence goes on from NC_136461.1 coordinate 167,523,209, forward strand.
AGAACTTTCAGATCTCTCCTTTTTTTTCTGCCTAGGCAAACAGGTTTAAAATGGTGGCTAATCCATTAGTTTAGATGGTGGAGTAAAACAATTTAAAGAAGCCAGAATTGACCCATGTTGGTCACATAGTACAAGCAAGAAATGGTTTGTCCTTTTAAGCCACTGAGATTGTAGTACTTTTTCTTATTGTAGTGTATCTAGCCCACGTTGATTGCTACATAATTACTGTACCTTTCACATTCTCAGCTTTGATCTACCTACTTTACTTGTGGATTTAGCTTCTTAGGCATACTTTGATCATAGTATTTGATCACCTAAATTGCATTTACATTCTCTCTCCCCTTTTTAGACTAAAGTGTTCTTAAGAACAGAAATACTTCACTTATCTTCATATTTTCAGCCCTTAGTACCTTGTCCTTCAATTGTAGATACTTGATACTATTGATTTAAACTGAATTAAATTTACCCAAAGTCAATAGTTCATCTCTGTTCTCAAATGGTAGTGAGTGAGTATATGATGATTAATCTTAAGTCACATTATTTGGATATGTGCCTCTCTTGATGTTTAAAGATGAAAAAATAATGAAGTCTGCCTCATGTAGTAAACAGATGTGTTAGAGTTACCAGGTTTTAGTTAGACTTCCAATTCTGACTGTGTGACATCTGCTAATGTATTTTGGCAAATATTTATTAGTTATCCACTTGCTATATGCCCATGGTTTAGATCCTCAGAATATTAAGAGTATTAAGTTTTGTTAAGGAATGATTGGGATTGTGGCATGTCGTGTAATGAGTTATATTTTTATCCTTTATGATAAATTAAAGATAATAATATCTACTTTACTTAGTGTATTTATTATAAGGTTAGATGGAAATAATATTTACGTGTTTTATGAATTTCAAAATATTTTATAAATAGGAATGTAAAATATTTTAATAATTATCTGCATTAATGCTTCATAATTCAGTATTCTAGATATTTGATCTCTCATTTCTTGTGACAAATTAGAACCCACAAAGACATAACTTAAGTCATTTGGTAACCATTGTGAAATTTTTAGATCAGCAAGTATTTTGGTTTGGAGGAGAAGGTCTATGTAAAAAATAATAATAATAAGAGCAGCAAACACACCTTTGGTTTGGCAGAATGCAAGTTCTAATTTCTAATTTAAAAAAATGACAACCCTTCCTGGGGGGAAGGGAGGACACTGCTTTAATTATGTAACCAATGGGAGTCAATAATTATCAATCCCCAGTACCAGAAAAAAAAATGAGTAATATGTAGGAAGAGCAAAGACTATAGTTGGGCTTATCATGTGACTGAAATAGTTACAACTCCCATTTATAAAATGATTTATTCAAATGCATCTGATTCAAAGAAGAAATACTCAGTACATGTAAAATACATATATATATATATTTAATAATTTATATATTCAAAGATAAAAATTTATGCTAAATGAGCCAGCATATAAACACCTACCAAAAATCTTCCCTTAAGGGTAATTCTTTTCTTCTGTTCTCTGATTCTCCCTCCTCTACAAGTCCAGGGAGCATTGGTTTTTACTTTTATTTTTGTTTTCTCTCTACGTCATAGAAAAAAATAAAAGTAATTATAAAAGAATTTGTTTTTCTGAATATCCATGGCTTGTTCCATAAATTTGACTTCATTTCCTTAAAAAAGGCAAGAATTAACTTCAACCCTTTTCCTTTGCACTTGGAGGCATCTCTTATAGTGGATCTCATAATTTTTTAAGTTCAAGGTCTAGTTTGAGAGAGAAAGAGAGAAAAAGAGTGTGTGGGTGAGTGTGGGTAGGGGTAAACAAAAATGTGGTGGGGATTATAAATATTAAATATTATATCATGGCTGCCTGTGTGGTGGTAGTATAATATTTGCACAATGCACAGCAGTGTTAAGATGTATGACACTGAAATAAATATTCCAGAATGTCACAGGGAAGGAAGAATGCAGTGAGAACCAAAGGATTAGGAAATTTTCTACAGGACATAGGAACTCAGTGAAATTATAGTAGGCAAATCTAAGGTCAGGAATTCTAAGGTAGGCAGGCATCAGAAGCAAAAGCGGATTGGAATAAGTCCTTGGAAAGGTGAGAAACTTCACGAGGGTCTCCTGGTGATATTCCACAGAGGGTGGAGGGAGTTAAGAGGGCATATCTGTGTTTGGATGGACTAGGAAGGCTGCTGAAGATGAGGACTACTGTCTAGGTGTAACCATAGCTGTGTCTTCAGGACATAGCTGTTGTCTAGTGACTGTTCTTACCAATACCTACCCTCTAGGGAGCACATCATTTTTTAAAAGATCTTTAAACAAAGGGTTACAGAAATGGAAAGAATATAGAAAAATTACCCAAGTTTTTTTCGATAAAAGTATTATCAGTTTCTGTCCAATAAGGACTAGAGTAATTTTAATGTCATGTATTTTGAAGCCATATCATTTTATTTTCATTAAATTCCACCTTCTCATTCAATCAGTTCTACAATGGCAAATCACACAAGTGGTACCCAAGACCGGTCTTCAGTGAACTCAGCCAGTCCCTCTTATAAGACCATTCTGTGCAGCCACATCTATGCCACCAAAAATGGCTGTTCTTTTAGAAACCCCAGGTTTGTGGTGTTCTTGGCACATGGCTTTTACTCTTGCAATCATTATTTACTAATAACTTCCATTTTCAAGTTAGCATTTCATTTTTAAGAACAGATTCATATAACTAGTTTTTCTTAATCTCTTAAATTTAAATTACATATTATATTTTTAAAAATATTTTTATTAGCTGTTGATGGACCTTTACTTTTTATTTACTTATTCATATGTGGGGCTGAGAATTGAACCCAGTGCCTCACCCATGCTAGGGAAGTACTCTGTCACTGAGCCACAGCTCCAGCTCATATATTTATAATATTTTAATAATCACTATTAGCAGTGGTTTTATAACTTGAATGATTGCCTCCTCATTTATCTGAGTATGTTGATATATCAGATATTAAGGCCAGTATGAGAGATGGAGCCACAGACATTTGGGAATCTTGTTCATATAATCAGGAAGAACAAACAAAGCTGAAAATGCAGTATTCTATGGTTTTGGGAACACTGTAAAGTCATACTTTATCAAATTTTCCATTTCACCTAAAGAAGTTAGCAATCCATTTTGGAATTTTAGCTAACTTCCTTCACATTGCAATTGGATTTTTTTCTTAAATTTTCTTGGCTCTTTGAAGATATTAAGTGCCATCAGATTGGATTGAGCATTTTCCTTTTAGTCTTCTGTCTCTGCATCATGCTTTCTAAGATCATTCCAACATCCAAACAACAATACCAAATGGCAAAATGTTGCCTAAGCAAATGTTAGAGAAAAATTCATGCTAATTTCATACTCCTATGGACCCATTATATATCATGCTCTGTTGAAATTCAACATATCTTGAGAAAACTATAGTGGGAAAAAAAACATGGCTTTTGTCCTCAAGGAGATAAAGGAAATAGACAAGCAAAGAAAAACTTGCAAAGCCATGTTTAAGTGCTGGCTGTCAAACTAATGGGAAAGGCCAACAAATCTCTTGGAATGATCAAAGATTCTTTCTGGAAGAAACACTTTTGATTATTACATTAACCATTCAATTTGCTTTAGTGCTTTTTACTAAGGTGATACTGAACAATAGCTCTCAGACTGCATCCCTCAACCAGTAGCTTCAGTAGCAGCACCTGGGAACTTGTTAGAAATACCTACTGAAGCAGAAACTCTGTAAAGAAGTTCTGCAGTCTGGGTTTAATAAGTCCTCTTGGTGATTCAGATGCATGGTAAGTTTAAGAATCACTGCCTTAATATAACACTAAGCAAAGTAAGGTTGGTATCAAATTATGTGCATCTTAAAAAATGACTGTCTTCCAAAGTGAAGTTATATATTGATGAGGAGTTTGTGAATGACTGTTGATTGCTTAGTGAAGACCACGAATTCTGATTTGGGATTCTGAAATTCACTGTTCACTGTTTGAGAAAAAGTGGTTTTAAATCTCTCAAAAGTTCCCTGATCAAATATTGCATTTAAGCATCCTCAACAATTCTGAATGTGAATGACCCTAGATGAACTTTTGCAAGACTATCAGAAAAAAAAAAAAAAAAGATGAAAAACTAATGAACAAAGGACTTTGAATTATGTCCTTCATGGCAAGTTTAGTTCTTAAAAGCACAGTGAAAAGTAAAACAGAAAAGCTACTCATTTACTGGATGTTTTTCTATCAGGAAAATAATAAATAGAGGAAGGATGAGCAGACTTTCGACAAGACAGTAACTCTTTTAGTGCAAAATCACTCCAGGCTAATCCCACTTTAAATCACTAAAATGTACTGCATGAATGGAGGCAGCAAAGGAGCTCAAAGAAATCGAAACACATGCAAAATTATGACCCTTGGCACCTTCTGACATATTCAATAAGTTTCAAATTCATCAAGATGAAGATCTTTGATATAGAGTGCTCCTTATTTCTCATTCATATTGGGTGAACTAAGAAAACAATAGTTCTAAGATGCAGCACAAGAAACCAGGTCAGATAAAAGAAATCATTTGCACCCTTCCCCAATCCAAGATGATTACATAGAGCCCAAATGATTTTCCCCAATAATGCCCAGCCTTAAAAATGAGACAAGAATCTGGCAATTGGCTATGACTACTTAATTTATCATTACTCGGTGGGGTGAGGGAAGCTATTCAGAAGTTTGGAGTAAAGTTGTATGAACGCTGCTTTGGCATCATTTGTTAAGAGATAAAAATTTCAAAATCCACTTATGACTAGTGCTAATCCTAAAAGAAAGACTTTTGTTTCTAAGGCTAATCCTCCCCCCAACCCCCCTTTTTTTTTAACCAAAAGCAATCTTGATGTTTCTGGATAAAGACAACATAATTCTGATCACAATGAAAATATGGTCATTCTTTGGCCTCTCCAAATACCCACTTATGAATCAAGTACCTGTATCAATGGTTAGATTTCCTAGTCAAATCAGCAGGTATTCACAACTTCAATGTAGAAATTGGTCAGTGTGGAAAGAGATAAGCTCCCATGTACAGGATAAGGATAGGAGTTTCTCTGGCATGTAGCATGTTTACAGGTGACTTCACTAAATTGATCATATGGAATTATTTTAACATGATAAAATTTGAGATTTTTCATAGCATTTGCCAAGGTTTAGAAATTGGCATCTTTTGTGTGTTTCATTGGGAAATGTGGGACATGTCTCTCTCTCTCTCTCTCTCTCTCTCTCTCTCTCTCTCTCTCTCTCTCTCTCTTTCTTTTTTACTAAACTGTGTTATCATTCATTTAGAGACTGTCAGGAGTATAAGAAAAGAATAATGTGAATTCATTTTCAATCTTAAAAGAAGAAAGTCAGGAATAGTATAAAACCTTGCTTAAAATCAGAATGCATCTGATCAACTGTTTTTCAATTTAGTTGTGTCACTTAGGCACACTGAAAGGGATTTCGGTCAGTAGACAAGAAACTCACCTCTATACTATGAAAAGTGAATTCTTCTACCTTTCTATAAGAAATTTTACCAAAAATGTATGACATGATTCTAACATATTAATATACAACATAGAACACATCCAATGAATTATAACATGAACTGTAGGAACCGAAGAAGTTACATTATAACAATAAAAAGTACCTCTATTTAAGTTATAGTGCAGAATACCTAGCAGTGAGTTATCTTCATGATGGAGAGTCCATAATAAAACTTGCTACTGCTTCTATAGTGATGTTTTAGTAAATGCCATAAAGGTAGACATCCAAACTAAAGCAATTTGTATGAAACATTTATAGAATGATATCTTATTCAAACCTGTTTGGAGCTATTATGGAAACTATGTCAAATTTCTTTAGATGCCTCTTACACAAAATTATTTACCATAGACAGTCACCACTCCAAAGAAATACACTCCTTTGCCAGTCAGTTCTCTCTCTAGAATGTGAAGGCTACTTTGAATCACCACACCCTAAATAATGGATTTCTGTAGCTTGCACAAGCTAATTCCCAGTGCAGCCAGAGCTCCCATCTCTTCACATCCATAAGCTGAAAATTAACAGCAATTTTTCATTATGACATTGGGACTCCAACTGTGCTCATAAGTGTTTCAGAAAAAATACAGCATGATATGATTTCCATATATCTATATATTTTTGAGGTTTCAAAAAGCACAGCATTTTGCCGAACCACTTACGTAAATACAATGATACTCTAATAGAGGGAGAATTATCATTATATTTCATTTTAAATGTTTAAGAGAGAAATACCTCATGGCACAAATTTGAACTAGCACATTGTTTTCTTGATTTACAGGGTTTGAAGAGATACTGAATGAATAGCCCTCCCTAAAGCAATATTTCATGTACTTTCTATAGGTCTGTGAAATTTCTATAATGCAGCAAAATAAGCTTTGCCTCAGGTTTAATGTGTTCTGTTTATTAGCAGAATACTGTGCACCTGCTCAAGACACCTGCACATTTTAACTTAGCATTTTAAACCAAATTCAATCAAGTATGCATTAGCACACTGACTCACCATCTAGTACATTAAGGATTTAGGGTTCAATTCATAAATTGCTTAGCAAGATGGATGTCCCCTCTCCCCTGCCTCCTTGTTGCTCCTCCAGTCCCACCACCCCATGCAGAGGATTATCTATCACAGTAGAACAGTAGCTTTATCCTTACTGTCAAGTGGAATTAGAAGGTTATTTAACTCTTGGGAGGCAGATCCATAAGACTCATGGTCTGTTGTTCATGAGACAACAGGAATTTTATTTGTGATTATAAATAGGCATATTTTCAAAAGGAAATGTCCATCAATCATGAGAACATGAACCTGTGCATGACAATTTTTCTTTTCATTTGTAACACCAGCTGCCAAGTCAGTTTCCTATAGGTACAGGAAAAAAATTAAACTAAAAGCCCTTTATATTTCTTCTATATAGGTTTTGATTAATCATCTTTGTGTGCTTTTTCAAAATATGTGGCTCACCTTTTGTATTTATTCCTTCAGCAAATGTTTTTGAGTTCTTACTGTCCCAGCACCATGAAAGGTGCTAGTAAACACCATTTAACAACAGGAAATGTTCTTGCAACTTACAACTTACATCATAGCAATTGGTGTAGATGTTGGGAGCAGACATTAAATGAGTAAATAAACAGATAAATAAAAGCAAAGATTCAATTTACCATAACTGTGATATGAAAGAAAAAAATAGGGTAATATGATAAGAAGAAACTCATTTCTATGTTTAATTCAGTTCACTTAATTTTATGCATTATCTCTGACTGTAATAGTTAGTTATATACTGTTAACCAGTCCCTATTTGATAATGGAGCTACAAAGTGAATAGGTTTAGCCTATATATTAACAGACAGAAAGAGAAACACAAATACTTATGACAGACTGTGACAAGTACTGTGAAGAACTTTCTATGATCAACTGAATGGGAAAAATTCTTTGATGCTACCTAAAGAGGTGAGGGAGACTTTCAAGAGCGAAGGACAACTGAATGGACAGTTGAATAAGTGTAATGTTCATCTAAGTGACCACAAACTCAAAGAGCATTGCTGGTGGGCATGCAAAAGCATGGAAGTTTAGAACATCATGTGCACTTGGGGAACTGTACTTAGTAATTAAAACAGAGCATGCCTGTTTGTGTGCCAGGATTAAATGTTTGGATTTCATCCTGAAGGCAGGAGGTAACTACTAAAAGACATTAAGAAAAAATAGAGATGAGATCAGATTTGGACTTTAGAGAAATCATTTTAACAACTTGGATGGAGTCATCATTCCAGGAGATAGTTGCAGGTCCAGATAAAGGTAGAGGGACCTGCAGGAAATGCAGCAAGTGATAGCAAGATCCACTGGGTCCTGAAATGGCACAGTGTAGGCATTGTGAATGCATATGCATATGTATATGTTAGTGAAGAATAAAAATAAATACCCAAATTAAAGGTGGAGCAGATAGGAGAGTATTAGGGAATGAAAACAGCTTTTTTATTTGACTCAACTCCATGACAGCATATTGTTTTAATGAAACATAATGTGAATCATAGTCCTAAGCAGAAAAGCTGATGTTTAGAATGTGTTCAAGTTCTAATCAGGTGTTCTAGAGCAATGGTTCTCAGCTCAGGGTGATGTTGCCACTCATCCTACACTAGCAGAACATATGGAAAAATTTTGTTTTTCACAACCTGGGGGCAGGTGCCACTGGCACAGTGTATAGAAGCCAGGGTTGCTGCTAAACGTCCTATAACGCACAGGTCAGTCCCCTGCAACAAAGAATTACCCAGACCAAAATGTCAGAAGTGCCACAGTTGAGCAATTGTGGTATATGGTAGACAAGTAATCTCAGTAGGAGCAGGTAAGCCTACAGTACAAAGCCTAGAATCAGAAGTCACTGTATGGAGGGAAGGTCTGGGAGATGAAGCTGAGCTTGAAGATTTATAGAGTCTGGCTCTGGGTCTGTAAGCTCCATCCATGTCAAGTAAGTAGGCTGTTTTCTTCAACCCTGCCTTTCTTCCTATGCCTTCAGAGAAGACACAACTAAAGGAGATATTTGGAAGATACATGTCTTTGTTGGTATTTATTTCTTGGTAATATGCCCACACACTGCTGTAAATATACAGAATTTCCTAATCACTCTGGGGGAGAAATGCAGCAGTACATTACCTACTGGATAAACTATACGCAGGTTTCAAAACCTGTTTTAAAAGTATAATGCAATCAATTACCAGTCAGTGAGAAGATCAATAATGAAATTGGAATATCTGAGAAAGCTGGTCTCTGTGATATTAATAGCTAATACTTAGTGAGTCCTTAACGGATATAAGTTTACCTGCATTGCTCACTTAATCCTTAAAACTTCCCATGAGGAAGGTAGTATAATTACTTGCATTTTGGAAAGAGGGAATCCAAGACACAGTGGAGTTCATGGACTTGTCTGAGTCCTACAACTAACCCGTAGAGCCCGGACTCACTTGCACATGTCTGACTCTAGAGCCACATCATCCTTTTTAATCACACATTTCAATTACTACAGCCTCATACTGTTTAACTTGTGGACAAAAGAAAAAAAATTTTTTTTTTCATTTTTCCTAGAGGTGAAATGGAAATGGTTGCACAATGGTGCCACAATGTTTCCACAGTAGAATCTTTTTTAAAAAATTTCAGATTTAGCAAATGGGAGTAAGACGAAGGTTTATTGATCTCTTCCAAATCATGAGGGGAGATAGTTTCAGTTCTTCTCAAACAAATGATAACAAGTCCTTATTTTAATTGAATGGGAAAATTAAAAGGTTTAGAAAACTTGGAATAAATGAAAAATGAAAAGTGTTTCTTTAAAATTGAAAAATAATATTGCCCCATGGGAGTATTATGAAGCTGCTTTGTTTCACGTGGGACACCTTCTGAAAATAAAAATACATCTAGTGATGAAGAAAAATCCATATAGGAATTAAGTCTTGTTGGAACCTAACACAGCTTGCAATAATAAATTCTGTATTGATTCTATCTCCATCAGCAAGAATAGAAACAAAGAAAATTGTGCATTTATAAATTAGTTCCCCAAAGTACAAAACACTTGCAGCAGAAACCCTAAAAAAATTATTTTTAAAAATCTGGTCAAAGTAAAAAAAGATTGTAACAAAAATTTTTTTGTTTTCCTTTTCTAGATTGTGCTTCAATTATATATTCCTCCCTGAGAAAGCCTTTTAAAATATATTATTCTCAGATACAAAAAAATTAAGGTTTGAGAAAAGATGAGCCATTTTAAATTTAAAATTTAAAAATTTTCAGCTCCTGGTATAGAGTCTTGCACATAGTAGGTATTGGTGGAATACTGAAGATTTTAGAATGTCTTCCCAAAAGTTTAAAGAAATTAATGTTTACTATATAATTTGGTATAAACAAAATATATATAAGAAAGATGAAATATAATCCAAGGAATTGATTAGTAATTGGACTGATTTACCTGAACATCAGATTGTAGATTTGAAGCTGGTGTCTGCATGAGTTGTTCACACACATGTAATATGACATGAGGGGTGTACTCTATAATGCCATTTAAAATGGCACTTTATAAAGTACATTCACCCCCATTATTTCATTTAGACCTCTAATATTCCATGAAGACGCTGGTATATGGCCAGTTTACAGAGTCAGAAATATTCAATAACCATCCTAATGGTCTAACAGGATTTGAACCTAAGTCCTCAAATAATTGAGCCAGTACGGATTATTTTTTTCTCATATAGAGTTTATACATTCCTCAACCCTTTCCCATGCTGGGTGTGCTAGTTAGTTTTTTGTTGCTATGACCAAAATGCCTAACAATAACAACTTAGAGGAGGGAAAGTTAATCTTGGCTCATGGTTTCAGAGGTTTAGTTCATAGTAGGCCAAATTCATTGCTCTAGGCCCAAGGTGAGGCAGAACATTGTGGCAGAAAGGCATGGTGGAGGGGCACTGTTCCTTCATGGCACCAGGAAGCAGAGAAAGGGGAAGGGACTGCAGGGAATGTGAATCCTTCCAGTGTAATTCCCTGTAACCCACCTTCTCCAGCCATGCCCCACTTGCCTGCAGTTGCCACCCAGTTAGTCCATTCAAACTAGGATGAACCTATTAGGTTACAGTTCTCCTAATCTAATTATTTCACCTCTGAATATTCCTGTATTAACACAGGTACATTGGGGGGACACCTCATCTCCAAACCATAACACTGGGATATTTCACCTTTTTATTTTTCTAATGAGAAGTCAGTCCTTCTTACCTTCATCTGGACTTTTCCCTACTCAAGTGTGGGAAGAAGTCCAGAAGTTCATGAAAGTAAAAGGCATCAGCCAGGCATAGCTATCATGTTCCACTTTCAGAGTTTATGGATGCTCTCCAATCTCTTTCACTGGCATGGGAGGTTGAAGCACTATTTGCTTTGTGCATTTAACTCTACCTCAAAGACTTCCATCCTGGTACTGGACCTAGAGAAAGGGCCCTGGCTTTGTCAGCATGCTTGGTGGCATGGGCAGTTATACAGTTCTGGTACTGCTGAACTAGGCAGGATCTTTTTCAATCAAGTAAGAACAGCCACATTCATAGTTGACTGGAAAAGAAAACGCAGCTTTGGGGCACTCAATGGATGGTGGCGGAACATTATAGCGAATGATTTTCTTCCCTTCTGCACACAGAACACATCATATATTCCCTCAGTCCCCTGTCCTGGAGGAAAGGGTGTCTGTACCTCCAGATGGAGGGGACTTAAATCCTTTAATAACTTTACCAGGACTAGGGAGTAGTATCCTTTTTTTTTCTCTCTCTCTCTTTGGTTTATTCTTTTTGGTTTATTCTACCTGAGAATAGGAAAAACAGACAAAAATGCCCACAAAATATATGTGCACAGTAAAAATTATGACAAGAATGCTCTCCAAGATAAACAAGCTTCAGTTCTATTTCCTCTGAGATTCTAGCACTGGCTGTCATACATTGGTAACTCTGGCTTACTACTTTGAATGATTCATGAATCAATGCCTTAAACTGTAACTGATTTCAGAAACTTAATGGCAAATCTCCACTACAGAAATTCAATGTGTTTGTTTAAAAATAAATTAAATTCTTAACCAAAGATCCAGAAACTCTCCCATAGAGAATCCCTTTCTTTTATCAAGAACATATTTAGATAACTTGTTTATTTTAAAGCCTGTCCTTTTTAGATTAAATTTGAATTTGCCTAGCTGGGGAATCTGCATTATTAACTGTCAGCTAAAAATAACACAATAAGGAAATCATGTGGAACAAGTCAAGGCAAGACAGAAGCATGAAAGATTGTTATTCTCTTCAATGTCCCTCTTTTGGAGTAAGAACTTTGAAGCAAATTGTCACCATACACCATGGATACAATATTTTTCTCCTTTAAGTCTGATGATTTTGTTTTTTAGTAAATAAGTCTTCTTAGAATTTTCCCCAGTGCTTCCTCCAAAGAAGTAATTGGAATTGTTTTTCATATAACAATGTGAAGTGACTTAAAGAGAACCAAACGCTCACTTCGCTAAACCTGTGTTCTAATTCTTAAGTTTTTAAATCAAGGGGGTGAGTAACAAGGGTCTACGCGTAATTACTACTACTTCTACCTACTTTCTGAGATCTGGTAATGTGAAATGTGCATGCTATACTTAGTTCGCTGTAAAATTAATTTAAAACTAGCCTTAAGGAAGTATTTAAGGCATTAGAAAACTTATGATTTGAGATTCTTTGATTTGTGTTGGGTGAGCAAGAGGAATTATTTATATTACAGCTATTTTAAGGCTAAAATGAACCTAAAAGGCTAATTATTTTATGAGAGATTTTTCACTATGGAGTGGTTAAATTTCAAGAAGACATATTTTAAAAATTCATGTGCTACCAAGTCAATGTCAATTCCCAAATTTTAACTGTCATTTCTGTGTTCTTGGGCTTGTTTGTGTCTACCTCAGTGTCAGCATTGACAGGATAAGTCTCTAAACACTATAGGATCTTGTGATGTATAGAAATTAAATATCCAACCATATTAAAGGCCAAATATGAATTAGAACCAAAGGGGGAAAAAAAAAAAAAACCAAACTAAAGCTCTTCTATTAGGCTATCTCTAACTGAATATTTAACACTTTTAAAATATTTGACTAGCATTAACACTTTGAATCTTCAGAAAAATTTTATTAAAGAGATTATTAAAATGATCTCTAGGATGTATTAAATAAAGTATAAACTATTCTCTATTTCATAAAAGTGTTTCAAAGACCTTTAAAGTACAGGTTGGGAAGACAAAAAAAAAGAAAGAAATACATTGGTAGGTTCTCTTTCATCTTTTTCATGTGAAAGATGAGGGAAGCGAGTACATTTCGAAATTTTAAAGAGAAATCTTAGAAAATGTACATGAAAGAAAAAGTAAGATTTTGTTTTCAGACAATGTGAGACTTGGCTCATTCTTCCCCATCAGTGAGAGGACAGGGCAGATGCACCCTCAAACCCTGTGAAACTGGCACCCACATCTCCACCATGGTCTTCTGTGGCTTCTCACCTTTCTGTGTGCTGAATATTGTGACCATCATAACCAAGCCCTCTTTCCAGGATCTGTCTGATAAAAATTAGAAATAAATAAAATAAGATAAAATAATTAAAATAAAATAAAATAAACAACTGTCATGTTCCATATGAAGTCTACTCCAGTTGCCCTGGGCAGAACTGTTCCTTGGATTCTCCTTAGAGTTACCAAGACAATTTATTCTTATTAGGAGGTAACTCTCTCCTATCTTATCACCAGACTCTGACATTTTATCTCCATGACCTAGTGCATATGCTTAGCATGTGATTGATTCCTAATAAATTCATGAATAAATGAATGAGAATAATTTGAAGGTACTTATTTTGTTTTAAAGCATATCCCAGAAATTTTTTTTTTCTTTTAAAATATTTGAACTGTATGTGGGGAGAGTAAAACATCCCAGAGTTTTCCAAAATGAGATTCAGTCTCAAACTGTAAGACTTAAAGATGATCAAAGACTAAGAATAAGCAAAATAAGTAACATAGCTGTTTACCATTGAAATTTGGACTTATCTATTGGTGTAGGAAATGAATAGGTACAAACTTTAGGAAAGAAGTTTGGTAGACTCTATTTTATATACTTGAGATAGGTAAATTTTTTATGCATAAAGTTTTCAATACAGTATTACTTTAAACTGCAAGCAAAAATATATAAATGATTGTTCAACAACAGAGATAAAATAAATTCATTCAATAAAATATCAGGGAAATTTCTTAATTTACGGAAAAATAATAATGAATGATATGAGAAAAGAAAAATTTTACATATAATATGACCGCAACAATCTAAAATATGTATAAAAATTCTAATGAAAATAAAAAATAATGTAGGAAGACTTTTTCATTTATCAAATCTGAAGGTTTCTTTTTTCACTATAGCTAATTTGGTTTTTTTCACTATCAAGCATAAATTTTAAAAAAGTGTACAACCAAATATGCTCTTACTATTCAATACATTTTTGTCATAAAATTCCAAAATATTAAAGTTGGGATGAAAGTTACAGAACAGTTGTTTTCACCTTTATCTGAGGAAATCAAGGATTCCAAAATGGTGCAGGTGCTGTTGTGAGTAGTAGATAATGTGTCATTAAAAAAGAACAGTCTTATTCTTATCTTTTTTGTTTTTTTTTTTCGGTACTGGGGATTGAACTCAGGGGTACTCAACTACTGAGCAACATCCCCAGTCCTATTTTGTATTTTACTTAGAAACAGGGTCTCACTGAGTTGCTTAGCGCCTCACCATTGCTGAGACTAGCTCTGAACCATCGCTGAGACTAGCTCTGAACTCACTCCTCCTGTCTCACTTTATTGACTGGGGTTCTACATAATGTATCACTTGGAACGAGAATTCCGCTACTAAAAATAAATTAATTTGAAACTGTAGCTTTTAAATTACAGATGAAGAAACTGAAGCTTGGGCAGTGTTGGTTTCCCAGGGTTGTAAACTGAACTTAATGGAAGTGATGCAGTCACTTTTAGGTCCCTTAATATTCCAAGTTCAGAATTCTATCAGATTTAAAAACATGTCTCTCCCTAAACTACTGCACCAGCCCCCTTTATAACCCGCACATTACTTTGTGTTAGGCGAAAATAGAAGTCAACCTGAGAATTTCACCTGTCACATCAGGACCCATTGTCTTGTTTAGCTTCCCTAAATCTATCCAATGTTCAGAAAGTTCTTTCCTGAAAAAGTAAATTCACTCATGAGAACATTTGTTGAGTATATCTCAACAAATGAATCCCTCTTGTCTAGTAAAAGATGAATTTACAATTTCCTCTCTAAATTAAAAAGAGAACTTTGAGGTTACTTATATAAAATAGCATTCCGAAGATCAAAATTCAGCATGCCAAAATTATATTTCTGATATCAGGGCCTTTTAAGAAATTAATTTTATTGAGGTCTAACTTATGTACACTGAAAAATACCCATTTTATTGGCATGTCCAATGAGTTTGGATAAGTTTATGCACCTATGTACTGTGCAAAAATGAACATGGAGAATATGTGCACTGCCCCCACGTCTCCCTCATGCCCCTTGCAGTGTGATCTTATGCCACCCAGACCCAAGACAACCACTGATGTCCTTTTCGTTACCATAGATTTGTTTTGCCTCCTTAGTAATTAGTTATTATTGAGGCTGCCTTCAAGTTGTCCCAAAGGCATTCATTTAATGTTATGTTATACAGATTGTCGTGTCGACATAAAAACAGAATTAGGCAATAGCTGGCATTTGCAATTCAGTTATGAGCCACATAAAATGTTAGAAAGGTCTGAACATCAGTCCATGAGCCCAATAGTTAGAGGACCACCAACAGGGAATGTGATCTTTGTCCCTACTACCAGAATGGGTTGGATCCAACCATGCATTTCTAATCTTTTACCTTACCAGGATTTTACATTGTTTCACGCTAGAGAGGACATCTCTTTTAGTATAAAAATAGTATAAAATGTGTTCTAAAATATGACCCTGAAAAAAAAAAAATAGTGACCCTGCTTTAAAAATAACCATACAGACTTCCCACGTCACATCAGTAAGAGGAAATTTATGATCAGGTATGAAATGACTCTGCTTCTCTCCCCAACTCTCATATTAAAATATTGCCAATTGGTTTTTAAGATTTTCTCCTACTGCAGCAACTTAAAAATAATTTGGATATCAATTTTTTTGCTTACTGTTGTGTTGTGATTCTTTCCTCTGTTGTCACAAGTATGAATATCAGGTAATGGGCACCATTCATTTTTGTGCTTAGTAGTTTTCCTGGGGTGCCAGTGACAGGAGAAATGTATGCATTAAAACAAGCGTGATGAAAAGCAGCTCTCTTTATAATTTCAGCCCAGCTGCTGTATTGATGGATACAATCTCTACCACATGCTCCAGGTGGCTTCTAATGCCTGACTCCCTGCAGAAGCCTCTATTTGCACATCTTAAACCACTTATTGGATTTGAACAGGATTTTTCAGCCTGAGTGCAGTAACAGTGTTCACTTGTGTAATATTTGTAAATCCTGGCTTTACATTTCACTCACCAAATCATCGTCAGAAGACATTCAACAGCGCCTTTGTGCATCCCTGATTCTCTTTTTTGGATTAGATTGTGTCCATTTTGTGTGACTAAAAAGTGTATTGATAAATATATTTCCATCAAGTTGGCATGCACAATGAAAAGCAATTCAATTAATCAGTCTTCTCCAATGGTGCTTTTCTTTGTCTCTCAAATTCATATAAAATTCATTTAAAGGCTTTATATTCAAAGTTCGCAAAGGTTGACCTTTTTTTTTTTCAGAGCATGCATTTGAAAAGGCTCTGCTCAACTTGTCTGCCTGTGTTTAAATCTCTACTTTCTACAGTATCAGTTGCTTTGAATTATTGTGCTTGAGATCTTTGTTCAGTGCTAACAACACTTTAGTATGAGACCCTGTAGCCTGCACAATTCCAGGGTTTTATACTTACGATGGGAACTAGAGATGACTAATGCAAAGGCCTTTTTTTGGTTTAAATGTATTCAACACAGCAACCTCCACACAGATATTTTTCTTTGCCCTTTGCATGCAGGTAATACAAATTCCAGGAGTTCTTAATATAACTGATATCTCCACTCACATATCTAATTCACATAACATTTAGGAGACTTGATAATAGGCTGGTTCACCAATTAGCAGGAACAGCCAATGCCTCTGATTTATAGGCAATGCCCCGCATGTGATTATGATGCTGAACCACAAGGAAACCTTATGCCTTCACTAGATCCCACTAACTAGAATTAATTGCACATCAACATATCTGTAACTCTGCTCCTCTGGTTTTATTTTAAGGATTCTTATCTCTGAAATTTTGGGCTTCTTTCATCTGGAGTTCTTTTACTGGCGAACAACATTGGTATTCAGAAGCACTATATGTCACATAGGCTAAGCATCGGCATCTCTGTATCCTCTGTGCAGAATAAAGACATATTCTCTTGTTGAATGATACTTGTGAGTTGATATTCCAGAGCAGTTGGCTTGAATTGTGACCTGAATTCAATTATGTGTATGTGAAATGTGGATGATTATAAAAGGATACTCTGAAGGGTGCTGGGGTGACAGAGGAACAAGAATTGTGACCTAATGATTGTGTTTAGCTTTGGAGTGGGCTTACACCAATGTTCTCCACTGAACTCTCCAGAGCACAAAGACTAAGCATGCATGGGCAGCAGCAGAGGGGATATAATAAACCAAGGAAGCATTAGACATCTCGTGGGTCAATAACCCTTGTACTAAGAGGGATTTGCATTCTGAAAGGAACTATCCTTTACCAGTAGTAGTCTGCCAGAATCAAAGTCCATTTTCTGAAAGGTACTAAAACATAGTATAGTGTGTTAATCCTATCAAAATATTCACAAATATACAATACCAAAATATTCACTACGTATATATAAACCCCCCAAAATTCCAAATATGTTTTAAGACCTTTGGGGCTTGAAGGGAACTAACAAATAAGGTATAGGGCAAAATCTATAAGCAAAATATGAACAAGCAAGCATGATTTTATTTATATAAAACCCTTACATGCATGAAGTGCATATGCATATGCTTATACTATGTAACATACAATCTTCATTTTAAAAGTTTTAATGGATGTGTGGGCTATTTTAATAAGATGGGGCAAAAGCTCAGCCTTCAGTTTTATTTGTATGTGGCTCTAGAGACTGTTAAGCTGCATAGCTAAGTATTTATATCTGACTCTCCATATTCTGATTTTACTAATTGTGATCTGTTTTAACACCACACCCTGCTTTCTTCTCAGTGGTAAGTGGTCTGAAAATTGTCAACTATATTATCAATACTCAGTCCCATGATTTGGTAAAATGTAGTCATATATCAAGAGTAAAAATATACTGATGAATATACTGACCAATAGGACTCCACATTTGCTTCATCTGCATCTCATCCACATCAGAGATAAAATTCAAATAAGAATTCAATTTCTCTGGCTATTGGAGCAAACTCACAGAGAGACTATCCTCAAACTAAGTCATTGTTTACTATCTTGAACATTCCCGAATACATACCTGCTTATACCACTGCCTTAGACAATGGTGTCCCTTCCTATCAGCTGTGACACACCTCACTCAGGATGGCACAGTGCTTCTGACACATTCTCTCCTCATGTAACAGTCTCTTTAGGGAACTGTCCTGTCCTGACAAATTCTGCTGCATTTGTGTGCTTTTAGTCACCCCATAGGTATTTTCCCATGCTACCTTCTTCTCCAGAGCCTCACGATAGTGACTGTTAAACACATTGAACTTCCAACATGGACAGGTCCTTGTGTCTCTGTAAGAGGCACACACTCATCACCTCATTATCATTCAGCAAGGCAGAGGCAAAAAATTGCTTCTCATTCACAGTAGCCTAGACAAATGGCTAAGTTTGTTCACTAAAGACCCGTGAGCAAAATGGGAGGGTAGAAGCCTGTAATTACTCCAGTGTCACAAGAAAAGATAACCACAACATTATAGACAAAATAACACAGCCAGAGCCACCATATGTCGAGATAGGCTTAGGAGGACTGATTTAACTGCCAGTCGAACCAAATTCTTTATTTGTGAGGATTGTTATAAAATGCACTTCTTTGCCACGGGCAACTCTACCCTTGTATTTCCCTAAGATGTCACAATGTCTACCCATATGAAAGCAAGGAGGGGTTTGAAATCCAACCTAAGTTAGGTTACAGGTTTTTATTAATCAGTCATCTCCCAACACACACACACACACACACACACACACACACACACACACACACACACACACTTGTCAAATAAAATAGAGCAGCAGAAGAAATTACATAGACATAGAACACCAGATTCTATGCATTGACCTTGGGATTTCCATTCTGTATGAAGCAGAACACAGTTTCATCCTAATTTTGTAGCCTTTGTGGAACAACTAATCAAGCCACCTAGTCCTGTTTCTGCTCATCACATACAGACAGACTCATGCTGATGCAGGGCATATTAGAAAGTCAGAATATGGCACCGCAAATAGCAATCTGTTATGAGAATGGGTCTCCAGGTTGCCATTTGAGAAGAAACCTGTACTTCCCATCACATTGCCTGGAATTTCAGTTTTCCATCATAATCAGTGTTCATGTAATGTAAACCCTTCTTAAAGGTACACTAATAGGCCAAGAAATATTTCTTATCATGGCCACTGGGATGTTGCCTTAAAGTAAATTTGACCTGTTCAAAAAATATGCTTGTTCAAAAGGGGAAATAAATTTATTTGGAAGAACTGGAGGATATTTTTGTGGCAAAAGTTATAGAATCATGGGAGACTACAAATATTAGTATTTGATAAAGCCTTCAAACTGCAAACAACCAGAAAAGGGGAACAGACACAAATACAAGACAATTAAAATAGACTTAATGATCATAGGAAGTAGTTAAACATAAGTATATTTAGAACCTGCTTGCCTAGACTAAGCCACAGTACAAATCCAATGTGTGTGAGATTTGCTACATGAAAACAAATGTTATAGATGTGACATGGAAGTTGGGAAATAAGAATCATTAAATCATGGTAGTTCACCCTTCTTTATGGTACTCATACTTCCTGGTCTCATTGTGCTTGCAGCTAAATGTGCAGTTCTAGCCAGTGGGCTGTGACTAGAAATTACATGTGTCACTCACAAACTGAAGCATTTAACTGTCCTTTGAAAAACCTCCACAACACATTTATTTTCCATTAGTCATAACGACTAGAAACATTCAAGACCATGGCTTTCCCCTGAGCCTGGGCCTAGGGTAACTCAAATGGTCAAAGTGTCTCCACCAACTCACGATGGATAGGAAACACAAACAATATTTTTTGTAGTCCCTGAATTCTGGGATTGTTTGTTAAGGCAGCATCATCTACTTTTTTCTGCTTAAAAAACAAAAATGAACAAACAAAAAAAAAAACCCTCAGGAACAGCAAAGACATTACTTAAAAGGTAACCTGTTTCATTTGGGGATTTGTCTAAGATTAAGTTTTCATCTCTTTTTATTTTTTATATTGACTCCATCTATGTCTTTCCTGTACCACCCCATTATTGTACTGTTTTTACCTCTGGAGACTATAGAAGCAAATCTAATTCATCTTTTACATGATTGCCTATCATATTCAGTTAGTCATTCATTAAAGAACATTATTGATCATCTATTAAACGTCTGGCAATGAGCTCAATGAGCAGCACTAACAATGAGTAAAACAGAGGCCCTGCCATACAGGCTTATGCTGTAGTAGTTATATCCCCAGGCCCTGTATGTGAATACAAAAGGGTGTGCTAAGTATCCTTAGCAATTTTAATTTTGTCTTGTCTTTCTTTCTTTTTCTTTTCTTTTTTCCCCCTTTTTTTGTTTATTAGTTTTTATGCTCCTCAGCATAGGTCAATAATAGAGTTTCTAAACAAGGGTTGAGATGACTGGAGGTTGGGTCAGTATCTCAAAGGGTCTAATGTTGAAAAGTGAATTTTCAAGCCAAGAGATAGAATTTTCACGGAAATTACTACAACCCTTCATCCATAGCATCTCTGGTAAAAAGCTTGCATTACTTTATGACTGTCAGAGCCTTTTCTTGTGACAGCTCAGCCTGGCGCAATATACAAGCTCAGTTGTTTCAACTCCTCCCTCCTCACTACCCCTCCTCTCCCTATGTAGCTGACATGCTTCCACGCATAAAAATTAATGTTCCCATTTCAACTGACTCGTTTGGCAGGAACAAGTTTGCAAGCCAAAGCAAACATGGAAGGAGGGAAAGAAATAAAGCACAAACAAGAAGGATGAAGAGTGCATTTGGGATTTTACAAAATGAGTCCCAGCATTGCATACTTCCTAACGATAAAAAACCACTTTTAAATTTTTTTCAACTGATATCAAACTGATGCTCAGCAGTTCACACTAATGAATAAAGCAAAAATAAACATGCCTAAAATCAGAGGCAAGTAATAAAGTTTACATTAGAATTATAAGGATATAAAGTATATACATGTCATGTAATTTTGGTGGTATATTTTTTCCGCTAGAAATTTCACATAAAGGTTAATAATTATTCCATTAATATATACACTTCTCCCCTTGGTCCATTATGAGTTTTACAAATCAGTTCTTAAATTGTCTTACTCATAGACCTCAACTAAAGCAAGAGTTTAATTTAAACCAGCTAATTCTCTTCTTTGCCATTTCCTTTGCCCTGAAAAGACTCATATTTTTTTCCAGTTATGATAGCTTCAGAAAGAGTATGTTAAGGGCCTTCAATTACAGAGAAAACCCGGTGGGTGGGTGGTTTGCTTGCATAATAACAGAAGAGTAGGAAAAAGAAGTGACGGTCACTAAATAATAGACAAATAAAGCATAATTTCAACATTTTATATAAAATGACTTTAAAATATAAGGATAATAAATAATTACAAGTAAATGATTATTCACACTTGGACTCCATAATTTCCTGCTATGTTTTTCTATTAGCTAAATAGCCAAAACAATAGATAATTATTAGGATTATAACTCTAGGAAAATAATATTCAAAATCATCCATATATGTTAAATGAGGAAAAATAGATGAAATAATTATCTGGCAATAGCTATTTTAGTCTGAAAAAAAATGAAAAGCTCATGGAGAAATACTTGGAGATGTGGATAGAATGTAAACAAACAATGGGACTATCCAGCTGGATTGAGCCCAAACAGCTCAGTTCCTCCTCAGCCTTGATACATTGCCCTGTTCAAACACAATGTCCTCGTAGGTCAGAGAAATGAGGTGTATTTTTCTCCAAAGAAAAACAGATTGAAAATTTATATTTCTCCCCTGTCACATCCTATTCTCTTAAAGAGCCAAAGCAAAATATATGGCAGAACTAATGTAAGGCCCCGTATTTTTATCCCTATGTATGTGGATCTATAACTGCAGCAGTAAAACTTTCAAAATCAAATGACCCTTTTTATGTCTACTTTTATTTGTCTTGTATTCCAATTGCAAAGAAAGTCTATAAAACAGTTGCACTCTGTAACTTGTAATATTCAATGCAAGTTGTCAAAATAATGAAGGAATGTTTGCAGTTTAAAAATAGATTTGTCTACGACCTTCATTAAAGTAGGTAAGAGAATTTAATTATTGAAAAGGACTACACTAATAAATAAACTTTATCTGGACTTAATTTGTAGGCAATGAAAAACAGAATTTAGGACATTCTTTTTTTGCACTTTGCCTTCCAATCAAGTGCTTTCTGAGATTTTTGTCAAAGATTAATGTATTCAATTAATTTTAAAAATCTTCTTCATTTGGCTATATCTTATTTTAAAGTTTGAAGTGCCCTTTAATAGTTCCATAATTCTTAAGAGATAAATGAATGGATAATGTTTTCTTTAATTTCAATTTCTGGGCAAGTGACCCTATTGAGTGATCAGTGAATTAGCATGGTCAGGAACACAGAATAGAGCATAATCTGAGCAAATGAATCCTATGCAAATATCTGTGCACTATATTTTACCAACAAGCAAAACTCTGACACTATCAGCAACAAAAATATGAAATTTGTAATGCTGACTCAAACTCAGATTACTTTTACACATCAAAAGAGCATGTTTTTAGTTTTTCTCCTCAGATTTTGTCCAGGAAGATTTTGTTTGTTTGCTTACTGGCTGGCTGGCTTGCTTCATTTGATTATTTAATGACCTGGGACACAGAAGTTCTGACCACTTGTCAAAGATCTGCCACAAATGTTCTTTCTGAGATTATTTTACCTATGAGCTAAATGGTTGAATGAGTTAATCCCTAAAACCATGAATTAGACTATAATCTATCAATCTTTTTCAACTATAGAATGTTATGTTTTCCCATATCTCTTGTTCTCTATTCCACACAGCAGTAGGCTACTCCACAATTCATCTTGGATAGAAGAGTGGATATTCAGGGGGTAGACAGCCTCTGGGGTCCTTATTGATGTCCCATCTCTCTGGTAGTCATTATCTTGTCTAGTCCTATCACAAAATGAATTAAGACTGGCCCTGTTTGACCAATAAACTGGCAGAAGTGACAATGTGACTTCTGAGGCTAGGTTAGGAAAGGCATCATTGTTTCTGCTTTGGCTTCTTAGATAACATGTGCTAGAGGAAGACAGGCACCATGTTGTAAGGACAACTGCAACTCTGTGACCAGGTTTTCAGCCAACAACCACCTCAGAAGTGGATTTTTCACTTTGTTCAGGCCCTCAGATGACTGCAGTCCTCTGACTTCAACCACACAACTCTGCTGGGAACTACCCTGTCATGCGCTTCCTGAATACCTAGCCTAAAGAATCTGCAAGCTTAATAAATGGTGGTTTGTATCACTGATTTTCAAGTAATTTGTTACATAGCTATAGTGATTGGAATATAGTTAAATAAGATGATGACAGGAAAAGAAAACTAGGATAGAGACAAAATACTTTCCTGTCTTATTGATTCTGTGTCACCCTAAAGCACATAAATTAGATTTTATTTAAAGTGAATATATATTCAAAACATAGTAGTTACCTAATATTCTAATAGACTTCATGATCTGTGTTTGTGTAGAAAGATCAGAGTCACTAAGACATAATTGTTGCTCTTAAAGATCTTGAAGTGAAATGGGAGAGGCAGTTTTTGTGCTAATGGTCTCAAGCCTCCTTTCTCTGCAACCAAAAGGACCAACTCCTAAACTCTAGAGACCACTGCAGCTGAGATGCTCTGCCCTTCCCAGGCTTCAAAGGAAAGTGTTATTGTTCTTTAAAACCTTTCAAATGTAAATTCAAGAGAAAAGAAGATGGCTAAACGAGGATAAAGTCAGGTGAGACAAGGAAAAAACCCCAGGCAGAAGAGAGAGAGGGAGCTAAAAAAAAAATTGGAAGGAGAGAAAAAAAAATGAATTGATAGGCACTGGATATTATCACTGCCTTTAATAAGATGTAAGTAAAAGCTGAGATTTTCTTCACTGAATTATGTGTGCCCCTTTGAGCTGTGCATTGTTGGTGCCTCTGTTCCTGCACTGCATGCATTGTAGATTCCCATAATTATAAAATAAAGTATGAAATGCATCTTAGCAGTGTGTTCTGAGTTTGCTACAAAAGGAACTACCAACTGGTCCAGAGCAGTCACCAGAGGTCACAAAGGGGACGAGATCGTCGTTGGACAGGATGAAACATCTGCAGGACATGGAGGTGGAAACTCACTCCTACAAGAGTGTAGGAGGGAGCAGGAATGTCCAACTGAGTGAGACAGGCAGGGACAAACATGGAGGGAGTTTGTCTAACTTGCCTTTATTTTTTGGTTGTTGGCTCTCACACACACAGGTACTTTATCAAAGTGCCTTAGGGGTTAAAGCCTGAACCTACTGATAGTCCACTGAATCAACTTCTTCATAACCTGAGTTACACCAGGAGACACTCAGGCAACTAGGTCTGGAGTTTCTGCAGAAGCATGTGACATCAATGGAGGATTTTTGAGAAATAAATAAAAGAATAAATAACATGATCATAGATATCATTTAGAATGTTCATTCTGACCAGAGTGCAGATGATGGATTATGTGGAAAGAACAAGTAGGCTAGGAAGCATGGAGGGAGATTCTTCAGTACTGGTTGTGGTAAACAATGAGGATCTGAACCAAGGCAGTAGGACTGGCACAAAGAGAAAAGGAATGGACTAATAAATTGATCTAGAATCAATAAATATTTGAGATTGATAAGATGTGGAGCATATAGTTTATACATTAAATCTTCAGAGACTCCTTGGCTCAGCATCTAAATCCTCCATCTATCTGGCACTACCTAAAAGTCTTTTTAAATGAATGCTTTCATTTTACATCTATTGAAAAGAGCTTAAAATCTAAGCATGAGTAATTGCAGAGACTCTGTAGAAATCATTCACACTTATGGAATTCACTAGAACATCAACTTAAAAGGATGGAAAGCCAATATCAGATTATTTCTCCTTTAAATGAGAAGCACCATCAAAAAGGAAGAACATATTGTGGATGATGAACATACACCTCAAGGCCTTCATAATTTTTCTCTAATAATAAAAGAACTATATTGATTTGAAGAATATTGACCATCACCTAGATCTTTTGGTAAATCTTTCTAAGCTCAAGACCTAAACTTTCACTCAAATGAAAACTTGATTTTGGGCATGTTAGACATTTTTTGAATAGAAGGATATCTGAATACTTTGAGTATATCAGAAACAAGACTGTGTCTTAATATGCACTCTATGCTGGAAATTTTATCATTTATTTATCTTCAATAAATCTATGAAATAAACGTTATCATCTATGTATCTTTAATAAATATCTATTTATTGATCAAATATTTAAAAGGCACTCACAATGTTCCCAGAATTATTTGAAATTTGTGTGCGTGTGTGTGTGTGTGAGAGAGAGAGAGAGAGAGAGAAAGAAGAGAGAGAGAGAGAGAGAGAGAGAGAGAGAGAGAGAGAGAGAGAGAAAGAGAGAGAGAGAGAGAGAGAGAGAGAGAGAGAGAGGAGAGAGTGAGAGAGATGCTGAGTATTAAGCCCAGGGCATTGCACATACTGGCCAAATGGTCTATCACTGAGCCACATCCCAAGCCTTTCAAAATTCTTAATATATACAATTGGTTCCTCATGAAGTCTTATGAGAATGTATTATTATGTATCTTGATGTAGTCAGAGTTTCTCAGGCAATGAGAGGCTAAGTAACTTGCCCTGGCTGACACAGCTAGCACAGTCAATTCGAATCCAGGCAGTCTGACTCCAGAATCTGTGCCCCTACCTTCCTCTATAACATATCCTCCACCAAAATTAACTCAGAGAAAGAAGGAACAAATGAAAGAAAGAGGCAGGGGGAGGAGAGAAAAGAAAGAAAGAGAGACAGAGAAAGAGAGAGAGAGAGAGAGGAAGGAAGGAAGGAAAGAAGGAAGGAAGGAAGGAAGGAAGGAAGGAAGGAAGGAAGGAAGGAAGGAAGGAAGGAAGGGAGGGAGGGAGGGAGGGAGGGAGGGAGGGAGAGACAGAGAGAGAAAGAGAAAGATCAATTTTCTACATGGTTCATAAATTCATTAAGCAAATATTCTTGAGTTCCTATTTTGTGCCAGGAACTGTATTTACCATCTCTTCAGTATGGTCGTATCTTAGGAAATGTGAAGGATCTATATTGATGATGATGATGGTAGCTAGAGAGCAGGATTTGACTGAGCTAATTCCATGAGACCATTATTTTCAAAACAGAGCTCATGTAAATGGAATCTTCTGGAACATTCGTTGTATCTTTAACTTAAGAATAAATTGTCAATTTTCTAGATTTATTTTCTAAAATGAAGCTTTGCTCATGAATATTCAAAATCAGTACTGACTACTAATAACAAACTTGATTACCTTATCTCTGTAAAAAAGATTACAAATAGGTAAATGGAAGATATTTACTATATTGAGATATGAGACTATAATTAGTAGGTTCCAGAAAGACTTATTATTATGAGTTGGAAAATAAAACTTCACTCTGAAAACCTAATACATCTCCATTAACTTGGACTTCCAGTTGGTTGTTTTATACATAGATGATAAAGTTATCTTCAAAAAAATAAGCACAGAATTCACTGTCTGGTTTGCTGAGGGAAGAGTTTTTATGATCTTACTTCTTGGTCAATCCATAGAGCTCTCCATTTACTTTTCAGTAATAATAAGTATTAGATCATAAATGTATTGAGAAGAGGATACTTAACAATACAATATTGATACAGCCCAGAAAGCAATGTTTTCAGTTATAAATAATATTTCAATTATATATAAATTATTCTTGGGTATCCCCCCGAATCATTAATCTGAAAAGAATACACCAAACTCATCTTATTGTTATCATAACCTTGCAATTTTTATGGCCATCTCTCATGGGGAATTTTTTTTAACCATTGCCTTATTCTAACTGTTCAGATGAAAAAGTGGAAGCACATATCTCTTTTATTTTCCTGGAATATTTTGGGCTATCTATTTATTTGGAGAACTTTGAAACAGATTTTTCACTACAATGAATACAAGGTAGCAATTTAGTACCTGGTCTATAACAAGAATTATTTATAACAACACTGAATAATGTATAAGCTTAGACTGTGACAACAGTAAGATGTCTTTGGATAGCAATAACGAAGGAGCATTATTCTAAAAGAATATCCTAGAAGTTTGTGAAAGAAATTTCAGTCTAATAGAGTTATGAAGAAGTATCAAATATAAATGAGCTAGTTACATGAACAGGAGGAAGCTCTAAGTCGCTCTAATATCAGGAAATCTCTGCAGTGTGGATGATTTTATTCATTCCTGACTAGGTATTCTAGTGTTGAAAAGCTGCCTGTTATATCATTTAAATTATTTCAGATGAACTTGATATTTTTCCCCTCCATATAGTTAAAACAAACTTAGGATTTGGGTAAGGACAAATAGATATATAAAACTAACATCATTTCTAGTCTACTTGCTTACATTTTTTGATGTTATTTTTTTCCATAGCAATTTCCTCTTCTTGGGAAATAGTTATTTTACCTGGCTTTTCCAATGGAAAATAAAAAGTTGTAGTTCATGCAATTCAGAATTAGCTAATTAACATTTTAATATTCATGATTGATAACTTTTAAAATTATTTTAATATGTTTTAAATTTTAACATTAATAGTTAATAGTACTTTTAATATTAAAAATTCATTATAATATTTGGTTAAAGGCTTCAAAACAGAGAGTAGATTTCCAAATGATATCCAGGGTTGGAATAGATAAAGGTTTCTTAATTAGACAACCTCCCATTTCTCATTGCTCCTATATAGTCTGAGAACTGCCTAGGTTTATTGTTCCTTCACCATCTCTGTCTGTAGACATCTGGTCTCAAAAAATAATAAATTCCTGACTTTTCAATCCCTCTGTGTTTAGAAGTTGTTCCTGCTTGCCCTTTATTCTTTCTCTAAATTCTTTGGGCACAATTTAGAGGCAGTTCATCCTTATTTTTTCCTTACCAGTTACTCTTCTGTGGATGGTTTTCTAAAATTGAAAGACTACACTACTACAAAACTTAATAGCTGCCATAATTCTGTAAAACAGGCCAAGAAAAATCAAATAAATTCCAATGGTAAAATACTCAATCTTACCATGATACATTTCAGAATTATGGGATGAAAGATGGATGCTATTTTAGATATTTAATATGTTTGCTTAACGATGGTTCCTTTCACCTCTAGAATGCTGATGCGGGACTTGATACAATATCATCTAAAGTCACTTTTAAAAAGTTAAATTGTGGGTGCCCTAAGCCAGGCATTATACATACTTTGAATGAGAAGTCTTAGTTACAAAGTTAATCACCTCAGAAACGTGACTCTGCTGCGTGCTTTCATTTCACACCCAGGAAGCAGACACGAAAATCCCAAACGGAGGAGATATACAAACAGGTTTCAGTATGCACACACTGCTACCCTGGGGCTGGGTATGTTGCATGTTTGTGTACATAGTATATGAATGTGTGCAGAGCAAGTGGGGATTACAGCTGAAATACAGCATAACTAAATGCGCTGCTAGAGGAAAAAAAACCTTACGGGAGCAAAATAAAGGTGCAAAACACCTTTTAAAGTGTGCTTTTATGTGACATGCCACAATGTTTTCTAATTATTATAATGTGAAAATCATTAGAATAAATAGAAGCAAATTTATTTTCCTCCCTGATTCCTAATTACAATATATAGGCTACAGATAATAGCCTTTTTCTGTTGTCACTGTTTAGCAACTTTGAGTCAGTTTTTAGCAGTCCACCCTCTCCATTGTATGATGCTATAAATTGCAACACAATTGAGCACATCGGTGTGCAATTTCCCCCAAGGTTTTATAAAAATCATTAATATAAAACATGAATGTGAAGGGCTGTAGGCCTTTTTTTTGTTAAGAGTTTAAATCTATTGACTTGTAACTGGCTTTTAAAATGACATTTTTCCTTGCTGCCTTCAATTCAATCCAAATTTAAAAAAAAAATAAAATAAAAAGATGCCAGATGTCATGAGGCCAATAAGCAGGTGGGCCGAAGCTTCTGTACCAATTCAAACTGGCACCGCATCAAACCTGGTGGGTATAACCTTTAATTCACTGCTTCCCTGGCACCAGATCTAGTGCCATCTGCTCAGCCTTGCTAAGCTGTGCTTGTTTCTGTGCAGGGACGATGCCAACAATGCAAACTGTCTCCTACATGTGCAGGGAATCATCAGTGCAACTAGTTTTTCGAGACCCATATGGTGGCATCTGCGAATGCACACTGTCAGCATCGCTGCCTGTACCACCCTTCGAGTTTTAAGAATGGGAGGAGAGAATGCCAGTTTGTAATTCACTGTAGAGAGCCAGAAGGAAAACTTTTTTCCTCCTTCTGAGTGCTTTTCCTGGGGTCTTTAGAAGGGAGCACCCAAGGCCTTGGAAGAGGCAACTTTAACTCCCAGGCCAAGAACCCCAGGAAGCCTCTCTGCACTATTCCCAGAAGAACCTCTCATGTCTACTAAAGAAGCCAACAGCCCCCTCCCTCTGTGCACCCACACTCCAGAGGGCTATCTTTAAAGATTCTTTCTTATTATCCTTAAGACTTCAAATACTAAGATTGAAGGAGATATGGGGAGGGGGCCTATCTTGTCCTTCCAGAACACAAATAAAGATGGGAGAAGAGATTTGATTGTTGCTGTCTGCACTCAGCATGCCTTAGAGATGTTAAGTATTTTTGAGGTATATTCCTTTATAAAGAATGAAACTTCATCTACTTAATCATTTGACATTATTTTCTGAGCACTGATGAGGTAAATTGAAGGACAACACACACACACACACACACACACACACACACACGTTTCTGCCTAGTGAAATGGCTGCAGAGACTTAAGCTATATGTGAACAGTCAATTACCACAGAGTCCAAGTGAAAGAGTAAACTTTCTAGGTTTGTGTCCATGGATAAATCCCCTCTCTGCTTCACATCCCAGGAAAAATGCTCTGAGTGGGTCTTTCAGTGGACTCAGAGAGGAAACTGTGATCAACACTCTGCTATTAAACAATTAAGAACAGATTTGTTAGTTTTCTTGTTCATTACTTATTTTTCATACTGACTACGATTTCCATGAAAGCAAGTTTTCACCTAACTCACTGTTCTAAGTCCAACTCCTAGTGAAGTATCTCATGCATAGTGTTTAGTCAAAAAGTACATCAAAAAGTGAATTTATAAACACAAATAAAATTCTACTTTAGATACTCTAGGAGAAAAAACATGTTCCTGAATATATGAGTGATAACAAATATTGGCTAATAAGACTGAATTAATATTGCTATTAATAGAAAATTATAAATGAAAGGTACTATTTACTACATACCAACTCATACTAAATGCTTTGCTAAACACTTCATATTATCTTATTTTATAACTCAGCAACCCTATTAATTACTAATATGATCCCATTGTACATAAGAAAGAACTGGCTCTGGAAGGTTTATGAGTCATCATTACTGTAAGAGCCAAATCCAGAGATTTTAATCACAACATTAAATAGTCTCTGCTCTATCAAAATATTTGGTAAATTTGGCCTAAATTGAAAGAAAAAAAAAAGTGTCAGACAAATAGGTGTATGTTTCTACCATATGTTAGGTTTTGTTTCAAAAGTTTCCTATTTATAAAATTATTATTATTTTGTGATTATTACTAAAATAAGGATGTGGAGCAGGTATGTATTTAACTTTACTTTTATTTTTTTAAAAGACTTTAATATTATATCATATGTAGAATATATGTCTCACTAAGGGCCCGGAAATTCTCAAGTACAGAAAATAACAATTCTCACTTTGTTAACACCCATTTCTAATGGTTGCATTTCTGTATATATGGGAACTTCTGACTGCTGTATTAGTGCTCTCAATACCATCTGGCAAAATAAAGATCTTGAAATACAAGATAGAATCATTTAGGGCGAGGATCATGATAATTGCAGTGTGATATTTATCCCACACACATTTGAGAGGATGTTCATTCACCTAATAAATGATCACAATTCTCTGAGGAGAGAATATATTTCCTAAACATAAAAGAACTGAAAATAAGTTAGTTATCACTGATACTAGCTATTGCTATATACAATGAGATAATATAAGCAACACAAACAGAGCTTAATAGTATTGCTTCACCAAAAGAAATATATCCCATAAAATCATAGTTGCCTTGAATTCACACATCCATGGATCCTGCCTTATATATCCAAAGTATCTCTTGTGGAACATTTTTATGATTTATCTCTCTCTTTGATTAGTGAAAATCCATCCTCTTCCTCACCCTTCATCTCCACTCTCCTCCAGTCCATATGTGCACACCTATTTCTAGTAACAACAGAAAGAAGGAAGGGAGGGAGGGAGAGAAAGAAAGGAAAGGAAGAAAGAGAAAAGGAAAGCAAAGAAACTGAATATGTTAACACCTGCTATAGGGAAAATATCCAGCAGAAATTCAGCCAAGAGTCTCGTCTCAAATGTGCATTTCTTCTCAATAATTAGTTTTACTAATGCTAGAAAGATATTAGAACAAGATGGAAAGGTCAAAGGGTAACATGATTTTTTAAAAAGGCAAAAGGATTATAAAAAATAAAACTTTAAATAGCAGAGCATATACACTGAGAGCAGAAAGGAGGTCACAGTATCTCAGGCACAGAAGCACACACTCCAAATGAATGCCAGTGACCATGTGTCCTTAAAGTATATGCCTAATCTCAGGCTGCAGTAATTTTTCTAGTTCACTGAATTGCTTCAAGGATCAAATATGATAATGGATATGACACTGCATTGTTCGATGTGGCATGGAACACAAATGTAAGGTGACTTTTTATAAGCATTATTATCATTCCTTATTGCCAGCCATGGCCCAAGCACTCTGTCATCAGAAAAGGGAAGGGCAAGACTCTCATCATCAGGAAAGTCTGAGTCCAAATGGCAGATGCCTAGAAAATGACCACTTGGCACCTTTCAGTTCCACCTCATCTCACATCAGAGCTGCCAGGTCAACTGACTTGAGCTTCCCAAGACTAACTCAGCACTTTATGGTTCTCAGTGACCACAATCCTAATTTGCATTCAGGTGAATCTTACAACTTGGAAACTCTTCAGTTTAAACCTCAGTGGAAAAATCCCTTTGACTGAGATTCATAGGAGAAGATATCACTCCTGAGCAGTTTCCTAAAATGGCAGGACTAATGGCATCATCAAGATTTGAAAGCCTGTCCTGCCTTCTGACTCCAGCCAGATCCAATCAGACTACCCAGGAGGCTCAGCACAAATCAGCACAAGGTCGGGTGGGGCAGACATTCTGCTGAGTTCTCTCTCCTCCAGCCTTGGTTGTACCTTCTTTGACTTTCCTGAACTTCTCTGGTAGGTTCCTCCTCTTCCTACCTCCTTTAGACTCTTCATAAAACTAGGCATGAAATGGCACCAGCTCTGCCAATTCATTCAGGCAACACTGAAGAAGTACACACTTCTTCATAAAAACATCCATAACATGAACATAGTTGGAAACTTATTAACCAAACCCATTCTCTAAGCACCTCATTCTATTTAATCCTCATGGAAATTCCTCAGATAGATGTGAAAATTAAGATTTCTTAAAGGAGTACTGGTGCTTGCATACCAAGGGAGAGGTGGGATGTATGTTTGGAGGACTAGAAGCCAGAGATTTATCATGCTGCAATATGCAAGGCTTTTTATTTGAAGGTTCTTTGGAAAGAAAAAAATATTAAAGCAAACAAGATGTATTATGGAGCAGAAAACCATGAGAATATGAATTTTTAATTTAAGAAAAGTGGAAAAATTTAAGAAATTCTGAGCCTGTCACAGCTACCTTGTCATGCAGGAGCTTCTGCCCTTCACTCTGAAACTGGGAGTAGCCCAGTAAGAGGAGAGCAAACCGGACACCCTGACTCATGCTAATAAACTCCTCTGTAAAGGAGTGGTTCTCAAATCTGCCCACATATTAGTATCATCAGAGATGTATTTTTAAAAATACCCATGTGTAGGCTTCACCCACAAAGATTTTGATTTAATTAAGGTCTGGATTTGTACCAGCCAGCAGTATTTTTTTTAAAGCTCCTCAGCTAGAAATGAGAATGACTTTGCAACAAAAAGTATGCATAATATTATCATTTAAATAAACTTGATTTAAATCACTTCTTTTCAATTTTTCAATACATATTCATTATAGTATATAAACCTGAGCAGGGCACAATGCTTGGCACAATGGTACTTGTAAATAATTCATCGATTCAGGTCTGAGGTGTAACCTGTATACTTGAAATACTTTTCATTGAGCTGTCTCATTATTTTTCATTTCCTCATTTCTGCCCTCAGACAGACTGTATTCAATAGTACTATGAGTAGACCCTTTTTATAGCCCCTATCTCTAGCTGGTGGTGGAAGGTAGAAAAACAAATCTAACCTGATGTCACCAAGAGACAAAGTTACCATAGAACTAGTGCTAAGTAAAGGCAAACCACTACAGAGTTTAACAGGGGGAAAGGAAAGGAATGGAAATAAGACACAAGAAATATGGATCTCCTGCTGAAAATGTACCTGCTCACACACCTGACACTGAATTCTGAATTCCTCTTCATAAGGCACTGAATGATCACTGAGCCATATTCAAATAGAGGATGATGGTTATTAGCATATGACATTTGTTCCAAGCCAATCATTGCAATGGTGACTCTGGAGGGGAGAGAGGGGCAGGAGAGAGAGAGAGAGAGAGAGAGAGAGAGAGAGAGAGAGAGAGAGAGAGAGAGAGAGAGAGAGAGAGAGAGAACAAAGAAGATAGTATGAATGGATAAGAGATCTTGTCATTTTAGGAAACCATAGTTTTTGGTAATGTGAGAGAAGACTATGAATGGCTACAGAGATTGAGCAGTGTCTAGTCCAGTTTTAAACATTTCATATTTTGTAGAATTTTCTTATGGGTTCAGGACTCATTCCACCTTCCAGGTGTCTATTTGCAGTCTGTTTGCATCAGGATTTGAGTCTTCCTGATGACATTGGATAACATACTTAACCCAAGCATTTAATTCATCCTTGTGTTTCCTTAGAGATGATGACTGCTGTACCATTTTGAACATTTCTATATGTGATGTGCTCTTCTAAATACATTTCATGGATTAAAACCATTTCACCATTGCCACAGCCTGTTTCATAGTGACTGCAGCAGCCAGACCATGCACAGCTCAGATCTCTGAGCACGAAAAACCTGCTGTGAGGAGCCATAGTTAGCTGACAATCTCCAGCTGCCCTACTTGGGGGATCTATTGCAGCACTCACTCTGTGGCTGCTCACTCCCCAAACTGTTACCAGTCAATGACTGAGCACAGTGGGGGTACTAGAGCCAAGATATTATGTCTAATACAGAACTCCTCTAATGGCAATATTTGATTGGGGACTCCCCATCAGCCTGGCTAAGTTTTTTTTCCTACACTGCAGAGTGAGGATCTTTCTACACGATTCTTCTCACTCTCCTTCCATGTATATTAGTCCTGAATTGTGATCTGAAAGTTCTCCATGTATTTTCTTGCTCCCTCCCCTTTTTAGACAACATGGAAGCATCTTCCAATGACTTGCATCTACTTCTGAAAGCACTTGAACTGACATATGTTGAATAACTGTGTTTAACAGAGAGGTTCATTATACACAGCTAAGATCTCATGACCAGGAACTATCAGAGGTGGCATTTCCATCCAGGCAGTGACTTTGCAGTTGTTTCTCTTAACAATTACATTGTTCCAGGTTTTCATATTGAAAACTCCCTGGAGGAAAGGGAGAGGGATCCAGGCCACATCCACTCTCCATTGACATGGAACATGATGGTTTGAGAGGGGCAGCAGGAAAAAAGACAAGCAGGCTTACTGGCAAGGTACCCATCCTAGCTACTCGGACACCTAGCGAATGGTGTTATGATGGACTGCACTCAGCTCTCAGAAAGTTAGAGATTCAAGGTGCTGAATGAAATGTGCCCTATGGTGTGAACTGGTAAAAACTGGAAGTTGCTGATCACACATTACTTAATGCAAATGCAATGAATACTAGAGCTAGAGGAATCTCTTTTGGGTCTTTGCAAGTTACCTTCAGGTTCAGAAATACCTTACGAAGAACAATAATGTAGAACAGACCCATAGGCTCTGGCAGGAAGCTAAATTGAGCTTGAGTTCAAATCTTTGCTATTTCCAGGGCGACACTACAATATTTAGCTTCATGGATACTCAACTTTCCTCTCTGGATTCTGCAGATAATATAATTGTATTTTTAAAATGTTTAAATATTAAGTGAGATAATATAAATGAATATCTGTGATGCATGGTAGTAAATCCACAAATACAGATTAATTTCTTTTTGCAAGCATTCTTTTAATTTATATAACGTGCTTCCATTTCCACTTGTACTGAGAAGACTATCAGGGTCTGGTAAAGTCTTGACCAGTCAGCAGGTGAAATCTTACTCCAATTCTTGTTATCTGAAATGTGATGGATTAGTTGGTATTCATCTTACTTTCCTTGTCAGTGTTCTTGACAGATGCAGTGACTCCTTATATTATTCAAGGAGAAAAATCAATTGCATTTCAACCTTTGAATGAGGTCACAATTGAGCACACAATTCCCCCACCCTTGCTTCTTCTCTCTTTGTGACTTATTTATGGACAATAGAGATTCAAGACCTTCCTTGACTATTCTTCAAAAATGTCAAATTGTGCTCTACACATTCCTTAGGGTCTATTAAAGCGCTGTGGGTATGAGAGAGGACAAGTAGGTGATCCTTAGATCACTATCTCTGTTTAAATTAGAAATTCTCCTCTTTTAAAGATTCTTTCTAAAGAAAGGGCTGACAAATAGACAAAGAGACAAAAGTGATTTCTATTATATCACTGCATAACAAATCACCCCTGTAGCCTAAACTAACCATCATAATTAGATCTTCTCTCAGGTTGCTGGGTCAAAAAGTTGGAAAGACCTTGCTTACATGGCTGCTTCTGGCTCAAGGTCTCATGCAGGTGAGGTCAGATGGTGGCTAAAACTGGAGTTGCTGGGGACTGGTAGGGTTTCTCTTTTCATTTAGCCATGGGAATTCTCCTCATGGTGTCTCTAATGGACCAGTGTAAACTTACCCAGTGAGTCAGCTTCAGGGTCATGAATATATGTACACATAGATGTTTGAATCTACTCATTCCTTTTGTGTACTTCACTCACACACACACAGAGTTGTGCACCAGCACTGGGTTTCTAGCTCCTAAGACTAAAGCACTATTGCCTTTTATTACCTGGCAACAGAAGTCATGTAGTATCACTTCCACCACAATCTGTCAGTTAACAGCAAGTCACAGCCCCACTCAGAATCAAGAAGAGAGTTAGGTTCTCTCTCTGAGAAAAGGAAAGAGTTCTAGAAGAACACGTGGCATTGCTACAACTTCTTTGGAAAATAAAATCGATTGAAAATAGACATTCATAAAAAAAAATTGGGGTAGTGGGAACATTCCTTAACATTGTAAAGGCCATCTACGTTAAGCCCATGGCCAATATTATTCTAAATGGTGAAAAACTGAAAGCATTCCCCCTAAAAACTGGAACAAGGCAGGGATGCCCTCTTTCACCACTTCTATTCAACATCGTTCTTCAGACTCTAGCCAGAGCAATTAGACAAACCAAAGAAATTAAAGGGATACGAATTGGAAAAGAAGAACTCAAACTATCCCTATTCGCTGATGACATGATTATATATTTAGAGGAACCTGGAAATTCCACCAGAAAACTCTTAGAACTCATACGTGAATTCAGTAAAGTAGCAGGTTACAAGATCAATGCTCATAAATCCAACGCATTTTTATACATAAGTGATGAATCTTCAGAAAGAGAAATTAGGAAACTACCCCATTCACAATAGCATCGAAAAAAAAAATACTTGGGACTCAATCTCACAAAAGAGGTGAAAGATCTCTACAATGAGAACTACAGAACACGAAAGAAAGAAATTAAAGAAAACCTTAGAAGATGGAAAGATCTCCTATGTTCTTGGATAGGCACAATAAATATTGTCAAAATGGCCATCCTAACAAAAGTGTTATACAAATTCAATGCAATTCCAATTAAAATCCAAATGGTGTACCTTACAGAAATAGAGCAAGCAATTATGAAATTCATCTGGAAGAATAAGAAACCCAGAATAGCTAAAGCAATCCACAGTAGAAAGAGTGAAGCAGGGGGTATTGCAATACCAGACCTTCAACTCTATTACAAAGCAATAGTAACAAAAATGGCATGGTATTGGTACCAAAATAGACAGGTAGATCAATGGTGCAGAATAGAGGACATGGACACAAACCCAAATAAATACAATTTTCTCATACTAGACAAAGGTGCCAAAAATATGCACTGGAGAAAAGATATTCTCTTCAACAAATGGTGCTGGGAAAACTGGAAAACCATATGTAACAGAATGAAACTAATCCCCTATCTCTCACCCTGCACAAAACTCAACTCACAATGGATCAAGGACCTCAGAATCAGACCAGAGACCCTGCATCTTATAGAAGAAAAAGTAGGTCCAAACCTTCAACTTGTTGGCTTACGATCAGACTTCCTTAACAGGACTCCCATAGCTCAAGAAATAAAAGCAAGAATCAACAACTGGGATAGATTCAAACTAAAAAGCTTTCTCTCAGCAAAGGAAACTATCAGTAATGTGAAGAGAGAGCCAACAGTGTGGGAGAATATCTTTGCCACTCATACTTCAGATAGAGCACTCATTTCCAGAATCTATAAAGAACTCAAAAAACTCTACACCAAGAATACAAATAATCCAATCAACAAATGGACTAAGGAAATGAACAGACACTTCACAGAAGAAGATGTACAAGCAATCAACAGATATATGAAAAAATGTTCAACATCTCTAGTAATAAGAGAAATGTAAATCAAAACTACCCTAAGATTTCATCTCACCCCAATTAGAATGGTGAATATCAAGAACACAAGCAACAATAGGTGTTGGCGAGGATGTGGGGAAAAAGGTACACTTATACATTGCTGGTGGGGTTGCAAATTAGTGCAGCCACTCTGGAAAGCAGTATGGAGATTCCTCAGAAAGCTTGGGATGGAACCACCATTTGACCCAGCTATCCCACTCCTTGGCCTATACCCAAAGGACTTAAAATCAGCATACTACAGAGATACAGCCACATCAATGTTCATAGCTGCTCAATTCACTATAGCCAGATTGTGGAACCAACCTAGATGCCCTTCAATTGATGAATGGATAAAGAAACTGTGGCATATATATGCAATGGAATATTACTCTGCCATGAAGAATGATAAAATTATGGCATTTGCAGGCAAATGGATGAAATTGGAGAATATCATGCTAAGTGAGATAAGCCAATCTCAAAAAACTAAAGGACGAATGATCTTGCTGATAAGCGGATGAGGACATATAATGGGGAGTAAGAGGGGTTAGCGTTAGGGTTAGGGTTAGGTTTAGGGTTAGGGATAAGGAGGGTGGTAAGAATGGAGGAAGGAAGGACTGTATAGAGGGAAAAGAGGGGTGGGAGGGGTGGGGGGAAGGGAAAAAGATAACAGAATGAATCAAGCAACATTGCCCTATGTAAATTTATGATTTTTAATAAAAAAAGAATAGGCAGCTATAGATGTATAACCTACTGAATATTTATATTACACACACACACAAACACACACACACACACACACACACACACACACACACACACCAGTGTTTCTCAAGGTAAGATCTGTGACCCCCTTCCAGTAACAGAATCATCTCAGTGCTAGCTACAATTATTTGGCATGTTACCCACCCTCAATGAAACTTTGCATTTAATTTTCCTTAAGCTATAATAAATATTAGTGTAACTCCATCTGCAAAAGATCTATAACTGTGGTGCAATAAGAATTGTTTCCAAGAAAACCTGGAAGCTCAAGTTGAATTGCCTAAACAATGGGATCAAATCCCTCTCTTCCAGGGGAATATAAATGGAATTTTTCCCACCTCTCCTCCCCACGATAGGGCTCATATCTGCATTCAGCCTCTCATTGCATCAGCAGATTCTCTCTCCCAATAAAAGCAGCTATAATTTCTCAAAATCATCAAAGTCCCCAGATATTGGTCACCATTCATTACTAGACAACTTATATGAACAATTGGCAATCAAGTCCATAGTACCAGATATCTAAACAGTTTATGTGTCCCTATCACACTTAATCTCAACTCAGATTTCTGGAGAAAATATGCTGACCTGAAATATAGACTCATACTCCTTACATAGACACACATCTAGTTATCCTAAATCATATCATGTTTTTCTCTGATGACCATATTTCCTTCCACAGCATCCTTTAGAAAGCCCACTTATTTTCATAGTACAGAATTACACGCGTTGAGGTTTATAATTTTAGACACGGGTTCTAGACAAAGGACATACATAACAATACTAAAATCACTTAAGATACAGCTATAAAATTGAAAAATGTTGGCTTATTTATTTGTCATATTCACCTTGACAACTCACATTCACATTATGCCTAAATACCTACTTAAAAAGTGAATTGATCATTCACTGAAAAGTTATTGGCCTTTATATTAGGATTCTTTGCTTGTAGGTGCCTCAAATTTGACAGGTTGACATGCCTACACATCAGAAATTATAAACCAGCTGCTCATAGGACATAGGCAACTTGCAGTCATGTGTCTCTGGCCTGCACACTTTGAATTAATAGCTAGGATATAAAAATAGAATGATAGCTTGAAATTGAATTTCTAGTTTCTCTTGAAAAATCATCAGAGCTGGCATCACAAGACCCATGTTGCTTCTTGCCAATGGGCAGGTGATGGCGAATGGTAGCTGTTCTCTTTCCCCCAGTCAGTGACTAATCTGCTTTACTTATTTTACGTAACCTCTTGTCCCGTAGGGCATTCAGTTTGGGACACTTACTAAATTTCATATCTTAAACATTCAGTTGATCAGATAATGAGTGGTAATACAATGTGTGTCATAACTGGCACATCCATCTATTGAAACACAGGGGAGCAACAGAAAACCTCAGAAGAGCGATCAACTCAATGTACAATCACCCAGGAATAATAGTAGAGCCATTTGGTGGTGATCCATCTATCAGCCTCAGTACATACCTAGGATCTGGAAGGGAAACAAATAAGCACCAGAGCATCCTTAAGATGTGGCATCAAATTTGTGCACTAGAGTTCATGCACTTTCTCATAGGCAAGTACCCCAAACCATCACTCAATATTCAATACCCATGTACTCTTATTTTAGATCATACAAGTAGAAACCGTAGAAAGCACAACAAAAGTTCTACAAATAACCCATAATCCTGTTAAATAGAATACCATTTATGATATATTATGGCATCTCCTTTTCTTCAGGCATATGCATGCAAATTTAAAAAAATAATAATATTGTTTCCACGGTGTATATGTTCATGTGTATATACTACAAATAATCTATAAACATTTATTTCAATTAATATATCCTTAATTTTCTCCATATTAGTAAATTCTTTCTACATGTTTCAGTAACTGTAGTATTCTGCTATAGAAAGTCACTATTATTTATTTGATGTATTTTTCTATTTATTATTATCTTTCTATTAATTATCAAAATTATTTAATAAACACCCTTGAAAATACGTTTTCACTCTATATCCCTGATTATTTTCACAGTATAATGTAAGGGTATAAACACTTAATATAAAGTACTAGGAGTAGGGATTGTGGGTTCAAAAATAGGCACATTTTTAAGATTGGGCCCTTAGGATGATCTCCCCCAAATGTATCAATTTATATTACAATAAACAAAATAAGTCATTTCCCATTGCTCCACAAACTGTCTTCCTCATACTGGATAATACCATTTTACCATTTGAATTTCAGGTGTTAAAAGTAAAAGACAGAAAACAATAGCAAATAAACTAAAACTAAGAGGAGGAAAGGGGAAAATACTTTATAATTGCGAATAAATTCTGAAATTGTCCCTGGGTAGAGTGCAATGATGGATATTCATAACAATGATCACGAGTCATCAAGTAAAGGTTAATTAATGCTCAAATAACTCTGCTTTAAAGGCATAAAGTGCTAGTGATAAGGTAGATTGGTATAATCCTTTGGAAAAATAATCCTGACATATACTTAGAGTCTTAAACATTATACCCTTTGACTCAGTAATTCCACTTCTGGGACTCTGTGTTAAATTAGTAATCCTTATGTAGAAATGGCCCAGAGTTCATCAATGTTCACTAATAACATTATTTATACTAGCAATCAAGCAAAATAATATAACTCAAAATATGAAAACTAAATATTCAATGAAAATGGAATATTTACATAAATTATATCTACTTTTGAGCTGTGATAAATAGCTATTATGATAATTTTTATTTATAACTATAATTTAAAACAGCAGAAAATGCTTACATGAAATTGTACAAACAATATGGTCATAGCTATATTAAAAATAAGCTATATGTAAAGAAATTGACCAAAATTATTACATAAAATCTGTCAAATATTAGTAATTGCCCATCATCTTAGTATGAGAACCATCAATGATAGTCTTCTTTTTATTTTTCCCTGTGTAACAAATTTTTAATACTGATAATATAATATTTTCATAATGAACAGAACCAGTAAGCAATTATTTTTTATGGAGTATCTCCCTTTAAAAAAATCTAGATAAGGACCCAGCTATGACACAAAGTTTTCTTTCTAAACATTTATGCTAATTATTTTCTGTTTTAAGTGGTAAGTTTTCACTGTCTAAGGAAATCCTTCCCATTAAAGTTCAACCTGTTATTGATGAGTCATAATAGATAAGCAGCTATTACTATTTATAAATTATCTCTAGTTTCTACTTGCATTATTACATAGGCTAGAAGACATTCTGATACTATCACCAGTAAGTATTACTGATTATTTTTTTGAAAATTCACATATATATCAGTTATCCATTGCTACAATAATGCTACTAATTGAAGATCACAATGACTTAATCACAAACAAAAATAAATATGTGTGAAGCATAGGAGTCTGTAGGTCAGAAGTTTAGGCTGGGCTTGGTTGGAAATCTCTGTGATTGGCAGAGATTGCTCCCACCTTTAACATGGAGTTGTTGCATCCCCTCTTCACTGGGTAGATTGCGAATACTTGGCATTTTTCTGCATGTTCCTCATCCTCCAGCAGTCATGCTCCCATGCTAATGGCAGAGGGAAGAGTACATAAATGTTTATCAATACTTTGCCTGGATCACATCTTCAATCACCCCATTAGCCTAGAAAAATAAAAAATGTCCTTTGCCAAGCCCCAAGCCAGAGTGAGAAGACACTGCAGTTACATGGTAGTAGGTGCGGCCCCAAGAGAGTATGATGGATTTGGCCTTTAATAAAATTGTCTTATGTGGTATAGAAAATATTTGCAGTTTTTCTTTTTAGATGCTATTCTAGGTTCCTGAGCTGCTGTTGCCATCAGCACACTGATTGTTCTAGTACATGTGTGAACCCACTAAACCTAGGAAAAAAGGCAAGTCTTATTCCTCTTTATAACTCACACTCCAGGGACAAACCAAAAAACAACTATCATATCCAAATGGAAAAACATTATGGAAAAAGTATCTATTGGGACGCAGCTGGACAAATCTGATATAGCTGGAGAAAATTTCTGTTGGCCTTGGCTGACA
Source organism: Sciurus vulgaris (assembly GCF_902686455.1). Lineage (NCBI taxonomy): Eukaryota > Metazoa > Chordata > Mammalia > Rodentia > Sciuridae > Sciurus > Sciurus vulgaris. Next base: position 167,566,074 of record NC_136461.1, read on the forward strand.
TGTATTCATTTCAGAACCAAAAATTGAAAAGAGCATCTGGTATTTTACAATGAGTCTTTGTTAACAGTTTATTTTTAAGCTTGCATTTTATCATCCAACACAAAGTTAATTGCATACAAAACTAATTCCATGAGAGCATGATGGATAAATGCTCATTGAGTAACTGAATGCTGGATTTAATCAATTGATATTTGAATTATGTGCTACAACAAATTAATAATAGAAATTTCTCTGCCTTCTAATTCATCATGACAGAAATAGACTATGTATGTTTTTCCATTTCTCCCCCATCACCAGACAAATTGTTATGGACAGAAAAACAAATGTAAGAGATGTCAGCTATTTATTTACAAATATATGTCTTATCTGGGAAGTTTTACTAAAATAATAAATTTGAGGACAGTGTTAGGTGAAGAATTAGCAGATAAATTGTAGAAGACTGTTAGTGGTGGAGAGATCTACATCTATTCTAAATTTTCTCATTGAGATAGTAAAATAATAATGTTATGTAATTAGGAGTTATACATTACTATATTTTGTTTCATTACTGCTGAAACCATTTTGAATTGTATTATATGGCAGGGTTGATGTATAATAACATTGCTTAAAAATAAACTATTTGTACCTTTAATTGTAGGGTGTGGTGGTACATGTCCATAATCCCAGAGATGCAGGAGGCTGGGGCAGGAGGATTACAAGTTTGAGGCCAGCTTCATTAACTTAACAAGACCCTAAGTTACTTAGTGAGATCTTGTCTCAAAATAAGTGGGGAAGTATCTCAGTGATAAGTGCTCCTGGGTTCAATCCCTAGTACCAAATAAATAAAGAAATGAATAAACCAATAAATAAGATTATTATATCATAAAAAGCTTGAAATTCTGATATATGCTACAAAATAAAGGAGCATTGAAAACTCACACAGAGAGAATGAAACCAGTCATTAAACATAGTCATATGATTATATATTCAGAACCGAAAAATCTACATAGATAGATTAGGTTTTTTTCTAGAACTGGTTTGGGATAGAAATACAGAACAGGTATAGGGAATGAGCACTAATAGGTACTGTTTCTTTGAAGATTTTGTTATAAAATAGATTCTGGTGAAGTCTGCACAACTCTGTGAATGCACTAAAAGGTCATTGAACTGCACATTTACCAATTTTGTCTCTGTGTGTGTGTATGTGTGTTGGGGGGTATTAGGGATTGAACCCCAAGGCACTCTACCACTGAGTCATATCTCGATCCCTTTTTCAAAATATTTATTTCAATACAGGGTCTCACTTAGTGGCCCAGGCTGGCTTCAAACTTGTGATTTTCTTGCTTCAGCCTCCTGAGGAGCTGAAATTCTAGGAGAGCACCCAGCTTGAGCTGACCATTTTCAATAGGTGAATTTTATTGTATGTGAACTATATCTTGATAAAATTGTAAAAAATGTAAAGTTGAAAATCTATCAGTGATGCTTACAGAAAAGGCATGTGTGAAGAATATGCAGAATATTAATTGTTTTAAACCAGAATTATTTTCCTAAAATTATATAAATAAATCAAAATGAGTTACAATATCACTTAGATTTAAGTAAGCTGAGCTAAAAATCATTTTTATCATTAGTGCAATTAAAATAAAATGCATGAAAACATGAGTTCCTTACTGGGTTTAAGAAAGCAGACAGTGAGCCAAAGGAAAAGCAGAAGTTCATGGAAATATGAAGACATGAAGGTAAATTCCAGGGAAGGAAGTGAAGGGATTTGAAAGGAAGAAAAAGATCAAATACTAGAGAAAAGAGGTCAAACAGGAAAATGATGCATTGTAATTCAGGGCTCAAGTTCTGTGATGTTCTTTGTTGGTGAGGGACAGAACAAACTAGGTTCACCCCCAAGTTGAATCATTGCAGCACACATTCCTATTTTCTTTGCAATCTTTTTCTGATAGAATCAGATGTGTCTATATTCACAAAATATGTGGGAGAGAAATAAATAAGGTTTCTAATCCCTTATCACTATTTCTCTTGCTTTAAATAATTGGAAGTCAATCATATCACATATATCTAGAATCACAAAACCCGACTAGCCCAGGAAAACTTAAGCAAGCTAATTCGTAAATATTCTCAAAGTGTAGATTCATTTATCTTGATTTTTTAACTTTTCTTCAAGGTTCTCCTGCCTGTCTCTGTGATTGTCTAAAACAAATGAGATGCTGTAAGAGTCAATGCAGGTGCTCAGGTAGCCGATTAGAGCAAGACACACCAGAGCAAACACATTGATCTCCAAAACCAAAAGACAGCATTAAGACAGTTCATCCTCAGGATCTGCTTCAGTTGGCCTGAGAATGCTCAAAGATTCTGGAATAAGAATTGATCTATATCATATATCCCAGTCACTTTTGCTGAAATCACATGCCCATATCACAGACAACATTCATATCGAATTGCTTATTTCTTCTCTGTCAAGCAACAGCTTAACCTTGGATTGACTTCTTAGCTTACAAGCTACACAAAGTTATTATGTGACCGAAAAGAGCTGAAGTACATGGGAGAAAAGCAGACAAGGAAGGACATCGAGTTCAATCCGAGCCAAAGAAACCAAATGACAGTTCATAGTTTGTTCTGTCCAAGGTGAAACGTCACAACTGTAGTCATCTCTCAGGGTTATGAGCTTCAGAATGTATTGTAGGAATGGAAACAGAGTTAAAAATAGAATATTCAAAGTGTATTATATGAGCATTTCATCACAATAATAAATTAATCCAATAAGAATTTGTCCTTGTTTAAAACATATTGTGTTATCTACATCATGAAGAACTCCTGAGGTCAGTGTGGGTCAGTGTGAGAAATTCATTCAAGAAAGTTCTTGTGCACAAAGTGAACCCAATCCTTTGGAACGTGTACTATTAGCTCCATTAATGCTCTTTCCTCTCTTTTCTACTCTTGGGATAAACTATTTCCAGATAGGACACTATCAATTTGGGGAATGTTTTTATCTTGCTTCTTTCTTGCCAGAACATAGATTTTTTAAAAGTCAACATATTACCTCACCTTTCAAATGATAATAGCTGTGTGTTTATGTTTAACAGTAAGAACTAGCAGTAAATATTAGATGACAAGTATAACAACAGGAACAGGTAAGCTCAGTAGTGAAGTTATATAACCATTCAAATTATTCTTTCCTCAGTTTATTGAGGATAAGATTTCAATCTGATGCAGTGAGAGAGCATATCTTTATTGCATCTTACCAAATATGCTTGTGTTATTGAAGTTCTTTTGAATGAGGCTCTCTGAAAAATCAAAAGCTACAGAAATATGCTCAAAACACACTAAAATCTGGAATCTGTGGATTTGCATTTACATGACTTTTCTCATATGAAACAGGTTAGAAAGTGAATCTTGGTTTAGAGGATATTACTGAGCTCTAATAAGGACTGAAAAATAGGCAAATATGTATATTAGCTTTGTGTCACTATGACCAAAATACCTAACAAGAACAACTTTAGAGGGAAAGTTTATTGTGGCTAATAGTTTCAGTGATTTAGTCCATGGTGGGTCAACTCCATTGCTGTGGGCCCAAGGTAGAGCAGAATATCATAGTGGAAGGTCATTGTGTAGGGAATCTGCTCCATTCATGGTGGTTAGAAAGCAGAGACAAAATGTGGAAGGGGACACAGGAAAGATGCATCTGTCCAAAGCACAAGCTTTCAGGAACCCCCCGCCTCCAGCCATGCCCCTCCTGACTTCAATTACCACCCAGTTAGCCCATTCAAACCAGATGGACTGATTATGTTACAGCTCTTATTATCCAATCACCTTCTCTCTGAATATTTCTTCAGTAACAGAGGCATGTCAGGGGGACACCTCATGTCCAAGCCCTAATTATATTTCACATGAAATAACAAAGAAAAACTAAAATACAAATTTAGATGCAGATGAGATACAAAGGAAACATTGACATAATGATGGTGGGGAAAAAAAACTAAAAGTGTCAGGACATTTGAGAGATAAATTAAGTTACTAACAAAATCCTCCCAAAAAGTTCATATAATATTTTTAGAAATCAACAGGGAAAACTAGAAATTAGAGAAGGTAAATAAGAACTGCTCTCACATTAGGAAAGAGAGATGCATGAAAACAATTTGTAAATAATATGATCTTAACTCATTGCTATATTGGCAAGATATAAGCAATAACTAATTAATTAAGATATTCTGAAATGAGTGGCCTCTTGTTAAGATGCTTTATGGAGTACATCAACATTTTTAGAACTAAAGGAAAATATTAGAAAAAGGTGAAAGTTTTAGACTAAGAAGAAAAAGATTTATTGGAAATAGAATTTTGGGATTTTTAAAAAAAATGTTATTGTGCATGTCACTTCCTGAAATAAAGTAATATGAAAATCAAACAATATTACTTGTAGTAGATGCCATAAAATAATATAACATACTTTTATACATAGCATAAAAACTACTATTTGTACAATGTTTCTCCATAATTACATTTTTATTCCTTTGTGTTAAGGTTTTTAATTACAGATTCAATGGACAGACACTCTTCAGTTTCTTTTTGTGTATCTCCTTTTTTGTTTATTATAGTTATATATAATATTGGAGTCCAGTTTGACATAATTACATAAGCATGGAATTTAATTTGTTCCAATTCAGTTCCCAGTATTTTCCCTTTCCCTCTCCTCCTTCCTCCTACTGATCTTTCTTCTATTCATTTATAATTCCAATTTTTAAAATGACGGTATGATGAGAATTTAGATATTTTAAATTTAGGAGTAAATTTTGGATCTAAAATCAACTTTCAGATGGAAAAGCAGTTACCAATACAGTCACCTGAGATATCTGCCAAGAAGCCAGGTGCTTTGTGGGAATCTCTTCCATAGCTTAGCATCTGGGTTTTCTAAGTTGTTACCAAGGGAGGAAAAGGGAAAAAAAATCTACCATGGTGTGTAGTACTGAGGTTACTGGCCTCTTCAGAACAATAATATAAAAATGTTTTCTTTTCAACAACGAGACTTACAAAATGGGAATAGAAATCCAAAGGTAACAAAATACTGTATGCTCGAAAATGTCTTTTCTGCATTATTTTTAATTTATGTTAAGACTGTATTAGCTTCAGAGTGTTTATCTATGTCCCCAAGAGAGGATTAGCTGGGAACATTCTTTGAGATAAACTAAAAGAACTATTTGGTGCTGGCACTGTTAAATTTTTCTGATGTGCAGGTGTTTGTAGTATTTGCACAGTTGCCTGATTGGTTTTCATCCAGGTAAATCCACAGAGAATAAGGTTTATCGTTTCAGGATAGAGAGGTGCAGAGGCTATTATAGAATATATGAAAACCTGCCACTAGCCACTTCCACACTGTTTCCTGAAAGGTTTCATGTTCTGACTTTGAGAATATAAGCAAGTCTTCACTACCTCACTGAACAATTTTTACTGAACTTTGCTGAATCTCATCTATCTTGTATTTTTCCTCCATCTTTCATAATCAACTCTGTGTTCATAACTCTTCACCAGCATTCCAAATAAGAATATATATTGTTAATGAAAAATAATAAAATGCAACAAAAAAACTTTCTATCTTTATAACTCTATTGGAAAAAGTTAACTCTTTTATTCCATAAATCCATCAATGACACATCATGAAATTTTGAAAATTTCCAGGCAATGTGCTGAGTGCAAGGAATAGAAAAAAGATCAAAGTAAATGATCTCTGCTTTCAAGGTGTTTATGATTTAATGAGGAGACAGGATAAATGGGTATTATTGGAATTTTAACCACAATTCCAAAGTATACCAAATATTGTATTCCATAGGATGCATTACAACACAATCTGAATTAATTTGGTCATATGTTAACACACAGTGGGTGCATAAAACTAAAATTTTGATCCTGAGATGCCTACTGGAGACTTAAAGCTCAATGTCAGGTACCTCTCATGCATCAGGCTACTGAAGATTGGGAGGTTTCATTACTATATGACTGTTTTACTGTAGATTTTCTTTTTTCTCCTTATTGAAAGATTTTAAGTTTTTATTTCTTTACTTTTCTTGCTCTTTTCCTTTTGTTTACCTGGTCCCTCAGAGTCTCTTTCTCCCTTTTTTGCATGCTAACATCCAATTTCTTTTGACTACACTCTCACCCTTTCTATTATCTAGAACTTCTGTATTTTTTTCTTATCCCATTAACAGACACATTCTACATCCCTCTGCATCCTCTTTGTCTTCCATTAGAAACTGCAGACCTTATTGCAAATCTCTTCGTTTTACTGAAGATAATATTTGAACTCATTCTGTTTATTATGACAATTTTGTTATAGTCCTCATAGGGGTTATAGGATTGCATAGTGTCTAAATTGGGCACTGCTAATATTGATCTCCCCTTAAAGAAAAGGTTTTGGAAACCTATAGGGCCACTATAAGCCTATAGGGGGAAATCTGCAATGCTCCAGATCTGCACTGCTAGAGGGGAAGATACATGAACAACATGAAAAAAACAAGGGAAGAAAATGATCCACACAAATCTAGATTCTATATTAATAGAATCCAATGACAGTATGGTAGAAGAAATGTCAGAAAAGGACTTCAGATTATACATGATTAAGATGATTCATGAAGCAAAGGATGAGATAGGAGAGCAAATGCAGGCAATGAATGATAATACCAATAAGCTGACAGAGCAACTGCAGGAAGCAAAAGATCATTTCAACAAAGAGATAGAGATTCTCAAACAAAACCAAATGGAAATCCTTGAAATGAAGGAAACAATAAGCCAAATAAAAAACTCAATGGAAAGCATCACCAAAAGACTAGACCACATGGAAGACAGAACCTCAGACAAGGAAGACAAAATATTTAATCCTGAAAATAAAGTTGCCCAAACATAGAAGATGGTAACAAATCATGAACAGAATCTCCAAGAACTATGGGACATCATGAAAAGTCCAAATTTAAGAATTATTGGGATTGAGGAAGGCACAGAGATACAAACCAAAGGAATGAACAACCTATTCAATGAAACAATATCAGAAAATTTCCCAAACCTCAAGAATGAAATGGAAAATCAAATACAAGAGGCTTACAGAACACCAAATGCACAAAATCACAGCAGGTCCACACCAAGTCACATTATAATGAAAATGCCTGACATTCAAAATAAAGATAGGATTTTGAAGGCCACGAGAGAAAAGCATCAGATTACATATAGGGGGAGACCAATACGGATAGCAACCAGACACTAAAAGCTAGAAGGGCCTGGACCAACATATTTCAAGCTCTGAAAGAACATGGTTGCCAACCAAGAATCCTATACCCAGCAAAACTAATCTTCAGATTTGAAGATGAAATAGAATCCTTCCATGATAAAGAAAAGTTAAAAGAATTTACAAATAGAAAGCCTGTGCTACAGAATATTCTCAACAAAATATTCCATGAGGAGGAGATGAAAAACAACAATGGAGGTCAGCAAAGGGAGGAACTACCTTAGAGAAAAACCACTCAGAGAAGAAACCAAGCCAAGTTAAAAACCCAAAATAAGCACAAATGAATGGGAATATGAATCATATCTCAATAATAACCCTGAATGTTAATGGCCTAAACTCATCAATGAAAAGACATAGACTGGCAGAATGGATTAAAAAGAAAGACCCAACAATATGCTGCCTGCAAGAGACTCATCTCATAGAAAAAGACATCCATAGACTAAAGGTGAAAGGATGGGAAAACACCTTCCATGCACATGGACTCAGTAAAAAAGTGGGGGTTTCCATTTTTATATCAGATAAAGTGGACTTCAAGCCGAAGTTAGTCAGAAGGGATAAAGAAGGACATTTCATACTGCTTAAGGGAAGCATAAATCAGGAAGACATAATGATAGTAAATATTTATGCCCCAAAGAAAGGTGCATCCTTGTACATCAAACAAATCCTTCTCAATTTCAGGAATCACATAGACCGCAACACAATAATTCTGTGTGAATTTAATGCACCACTGTCACCACTAGATAGATCTTCCAAACAAAAACCAACCAAAGAAACCATAGAACTCAATAACACAATCAATAACCTAGACTCAATAGACATATATAAAATATTCCATCCATCAACGAGCGGATTCACTTTTTTCTCCATAGCACATGGAACCTTCTCAAAAATAGACCATATGTTATGCCACAAAGCAGCCCTTAAGAAATGCAAAAAAATGAAGATACTGCCTTGTGTTCTAGTAGATAATAATGGACTGAGAGTAGAAATTAATGACAAAATAAAAAACAAATTATTCCAATACCTGGAGACTAAATAATATGCTATTGAATGAAACATGGATATCAAAAAACACCAGGGAGGAGATAAAAAAATTCTTAGAGGTCAATGAGAATGACTATACAACATATTAAAATCTGTGGGACACTATGAAAGTGGTGCTAAGAGGAAAATTCATTGCATGGAGTACATTCCAGAAAAGAATAAAAAGTCAACAACTAAATGACCTAACATTACAGCTCAAAGCCCTAGAAAAAGAACAGAATAACAGCAAAAGAAGTAGAAGACAGGAAATAATTAAAATCAGAGCTGAAATCAATGAAATTGAAACAAAAGAAAAAATTCAAAAAATTGACAAAACAAAGAGTTGGTTCTTTGAGAAAGTAAACAAAATAGACAAACCCTTAGCCACACTAACAAAGAGAAGGAGAGAGAAAACTCAAATCACTAAAATTCATGATGAAAAAGGAAATATCATGACAGATACCACTGAGATGCATAGCATAATGAGAAGCTACTTTGAAAATCTGTATTCCAACAAAACAGAAACTACTGAAGACATTGACAAATTTCTAGAGACATATGCTCCTCCCAAACTGAACCAGAAGGACATATACAATTTAAACAGATCAATATCAAGCAATGAAATAGAAGAAGCCATTAAAAACCTACCATCAAAGAAAAGCCCAGGACCACATGAATTCTCAGTCGAGTTCTACAAGACCTTCAAAGAAGAACTCATTCCAATACTTCTCAAAGTATTCCAGGAAATAGAAAAGGAGGGTACACTACTAAGCTCATTCTATGAAGCTAATATCACCCTCATACCCAAACCAGACAAAGACACATCAAGGAAAGAAAATTTTAGACCAATATCCTTGAGGAATATAGATGCAAAGATCCTTAACAAAATATTGGCAAACCATACCGAAAAATATACTAAGAAAATTGTACACCACGATCAAGTGGGGTTCATCCCTGGAATGCAAGGATGGTTTAACATCCATAAATCAATCAATGTAATCCATCATGTCAATAAACTTCAGTATAAGAATCATATGGTTTTATCAATTGACACAGAAAAAGCTTTCAACAAAATACAACACCCGTTCATGCTCAAAACACTAGAAAAAATAGGGATAGTAGGAACATACCTGGACATTGTAAAGGCTATTAATGCTAAGCGCATGGCAAACATCATTCTTCATGGAGAAAAACTGAAACCATTCCCTTTAAAAACTGGAAGAAGACAGGGATGTCCTCTTTCACCACCTCTATTCAACATTGTCATTGAAACTCTAGCCACAGCAATTAGGCAGACTAAAGAAATTAAAAGGATACAAATAGGAAAAGAGGAACTTAAGCTGTCACTATTTGCTGATGACATGATTCTATATTTAGAGGATCAAAAAAACTCCTCTAGAAAACTTCTACACCTCATCAATGAATTCAGCAAAATAGCAGGCAATAAATTCAACACACATTAATATAAAGCCTTTCTATACGCAAGCTACAAAACATATGAAAGGGAAATGAGGAAAACAACTCCATTTGCAATAGCCTCAAAAAGCATAAAATACTTGGGAATCAAACCTAACCAAAGAGGTAAAAGATCTCTACAATGAAAACTATAAAACAAGAAAGAATTTGAGGAAGACCTTAGAAGATAAAAGATCTCCCATGTTCTTGAATAGGCAGAATTAATATTGTCAAAATGGCCATATTACCAAACGTGCTATACAGATTCAATGCAATTCCAATTAAAATCCCAATGATATACCTTACAGAAACAGAGCAAGAAATCATGAAATTCATCTGGAAGAATAAGAAACCCAGAATAGCTAAAGCAATCCTTAAGAGGAAGAATGAAACAGGGGTATCACAATACCAGAACTTCAACTATACTACAAAGCAATAGTATCAAAAACGGCATTGTATTGGCACTAAAATAGACAGATAGATCAATGGTACAGAATAGAGGACACGGACACAAACCCAAATAAATAAAATTTTCTCATACTAGACAAAGGTGACAAAAATATGCAATGGAGAAAAGATAGCCTTTTCAACAAATGGTGCTGGGAAAACTGGAAATCCATATGCAACAGAAGGAAACTAATCCCCTATCTCTCACCCGGCACAAAAATCAACTCACAATGAATCAAGGACCTTGAAATCAGACCAGAGACCCTGCATCTTATAGAAGAAAAAGTAAGTCCAAATCTTCAACTTGTTGGCTTAGGATCAGACTTCCTTGACAGGACTCCCATAGCACAAGAAATAAAAATAAGAATTAATAACTGGGACAGATTCAAACTAAATAGCTTTCTCTCAGCAAAGGAAACTATCAGCAAATCAAAGAGAGAGCCTACAGAGTGGGATAAAATCTTTGCCACTCATACTTCAGATAGAGCACTAATTTCCAGAATATAAAAAGAACTCAAAAAACTCTACACGAAGAATACAAATAACCCAATCAACAAATGGGCTAAGGACATGAACAGACACTTCACAGAAGAAGATCTACAAGCAATCAACAAACATATGAGAAAATGTTCAACATCTTTAGTAATAAGAGAAATGCAAATCAAACTACCTTAAGAGTCCATCTCACCCCAATTAGAATGGCGATTATCAATAATACAAGCAACAATAGTGTTGGAGAGGATGTGGGGAAAAAGGAACACTCATACATTACTGGTGGGGCTACAAATTGGTGCAGCCACTCTGGAAAGCAGTGTGGTGATTCCTTAGAAAACTTGAAATGGACCCACCATTTGACCCAGCTATCCCACTCCTCGGCCTATACCCAGAGGACTTAAAATCTGCATACTACAGAGATACAGCCACATCAATGTTCACAGCTGCTCAATTCACAATAGCCAGATTGTGGAACCAACCTAGATGTCCTTCAATTGATGAATGGATAAAGAAACTGTGATATATATATATATATATATATATATATATGTATATATATATATACACACATATACATATATATAACTGTGATATATATATATAAATATCACACACACACACAATGGAACATTACTCAGTTATAAAGAATAATAAAATTATGGCATTTGCAGGCAAATGGATGAAATTGGAGAATATCCTCTTAAGTGAGATAAGCCAATCTCAAAAAACCAAAGGACGAATGATCTTGGTGAGAAGGGGAAGATGACACATAATGGGGGGGGCAAGAATGGAAGAAGGAAGGACTGTATAGAGGGAAAAGAGGGGTGGGAGGGGTGGGGGGGGAAGGAAAATATAACAGAATTAATCAAACATCATTACCCTATGTAATTGTATGATTACACAAATGGTATGCTGTTACTCCATGTACAAACAGAAACAACATGTATTCCGTTTGCTTACAATAAAAATCAATTAAAAAAAAAACTAAAATTTCATGAACTCATACTACCTACTAACCTCAGTATTACATGAGGACTACACTATGGTTAATTCAATCATTCTCTTAATATATAGTATTTTTTCTACATTTTTCCTATTATAATTATGTTGCAAAGAACTTTATTATGAATATTTTCTGTGCAAACATGTGAGTATTTCTTTAGGACATCTGTCTAGAAATGGGATTGCTGGGAGATAATGCATGAACACCTTCAGTTTAGCTACATGTTGCCAAACCATTCTCTGATGTGATCATACCAATTTCTATTTCCAACATATAAGTCAATACTTCAAAACTCAAACTTTGCCAAAATCTGATGAGTTTTAAGTGGTATATGTTTGTTGTTATGCATTTTCCTGACTACTCATGAATAATAAAACATTCCTTTATTAAAAAAAAAAAAACAAAGCAAGTTATTTACCAAGCTACCTCTCCCTTGAAACCCTTCATCCACAGTGGAAACATGGCATTAAAGATTGGGATGTTAGGAGGTATTCAATGAATGAGGCTGCATGAAGAGTTCCCTAAACAAACCAACAAGTAGGGGATTGAGTGTGCCTATTCTTCTCAATCATTTAAACAAAATGTCAAGCTTTTTTAAATTATTTATTTATTTCTTAATTTTTTACAGACTGCATTTTGATTCACTGTACACAAATGGGGTACATCATTTTGTTTCTATGGTTGTATATGATGTAGATTCATACCATTTGGGTAATCACACATGTACATAGGGTAATGGTGGAATGAGACAGACATCAAGATGTTTTTTTAAAAGATTCCAACCCTGGACTTACATAATTGTGGTCCACTTGCCTCTCAACCAAACCCCAACCTGGCAGGAGATATTTTAAGAGGAAGCCATTGAAGAAAAATACAAAGAATTTAGGCAACAGTCAGCTTTAAACATCTTTTAACTTATCTTAGTCCATTTGCTGTTACTACAATAGAATATCTGAAATTGGATGATTTACAAAGAAAAAATTGTCTTACAGTTTTGAAAACTGAGAAGATTAAGGGCATGATTAGCATCTGTTTGGTGTCTACAAAGGCCAAACATAGTATGGTGGAGGCCATCACATAGTAACAGATCAAGCGTCCTAGCTTGAGCCTCTTTCTCCTCTTACTAAGTCATTAATGCCATCATGGGGGTTCTAGTCTCATGACCTTATTTAATCATTAATCCTCCCAAGGACTCCATCTCTAAATACCACCAGTATGTGATTTGAGTATTAAGTTTTCAAAATATGAACTTTGGAGAGACACATTAAAATCATACCACAGGTCCAGAAGGACTGATATTTCCTGTCCTAATTCCAGTCAAGACTGTATTATATTATTGTGTTTCATCCTCCCTCTTTGCCAACTCAAACATCAGCCCCCTTCTTGGTGGGGTAAGAAGCTGCAGCTGATAAGTGGAAGAGGGAGTGGGGGCTTCCTATAAGTGATCTAAGAGCACTAAATTGAGTCTGAATTCTTGCCTTTCCATTATCACAGGTCAATTTTAATACTTAAGAGCATCAGTTAAATTTTTTGTACAGTATTAAGGTAAAAACTAGCTAAATGAACAACAATGAAGAAATAGTGAAAAATACAGATGTTTTATTCCTATTTTGTGTACCAGTTATATGAGCAATTAGACATATTTATAGTTAAGAATCAAGACACATGTTTTGTAGAAAGCAAGCATGGTGCTTAGCTTGACAAGTAACAGTGGGGGCCACTTTAGATAGGATGGTAAAATGAAGCATCTATGGGAATCTATAAGCATCCGAAAAGGATGAGACAGAGGAAAAATCACAAAGAAAGTCCCTTCAACACTAGAATGCATGGTTCTTTTAAGAGTCAGAGGCCAGGGCTGGGGAGATAGCTCAGCTGGTAGAGTGCTTGCCTCGTAAGCACAAAGCCCTGAGTTTAATCCCCAGTACCACAGAAGAGTCAGAGGCCAGACTCACTAGCGTGTACCCACTGGAGTATTAGAGAGACTGGAAAAGATGGCAAGGGCCAAATCAGGAAGGCTATCAGAACTTTATTTTTTTCTATTTCATGAAGGTCCATGTAAGAACATTGAAGAGGAGATTGGCCTGGTCCATTTTTACCACAAAAATCCCAGACAATGCAATAAAATAAGAAAAAGAATTTAAATGTGTAAGGAATTGAAAAGGGAAAGTGAACTGCCTCTATTCACAGTCAAGACAGAATATCCTGAGGAATCCTCAGCATAACCATTACCGAGAGCTGATAAACAAATTTTGCAAAGTGTTAGATAAAAATGACTATTTAAAGATAACTTTTGTTTTTATGCATTACCAGGAAAGATAATTAAAAAATAAAATTATGCTTGGAAATAAAACAAAAAGAAATATTTGAAGACCTCTACCACAAGAAACAGGAATCCTCACTGAGAAGAATTAAAGAAGACCTAAACAAATGGGGCTGAAGGATTAGAAGATTCAATGAGGTGAACATGTCCATTCTCTCTAAGAGGATGTACAGATTAAGATGATAAAATTTGCACACACACACACCCAAAAATGTTCAGTCTATTGTTATAGTATTTGTTCTATTGTTTTTAGACTTCTATATAGCTCTTCAGGCCCCAAAATAGTCTATTAACATTCTAGAAAAATATCTAAAAATCTTCACCCCTGTGTGGAAACATAAGTCGAATGTAATAAAGTGAATTCTGTTTTCTCTTTCTTAGTGTTTTGAACACAGTTTCATTTATTTTAATTTGAGATTAAAGCAGGGAAGAAAGTTATTAAAGCATAATTATAACATAATGTTTTTCTATTGTTGCTATTCTAAGAATCTTATGATGATGAATTACTTACCTTTAGTTTCATTATAAATGGAAGCTGCATTCATTTGCAACTTTTGTTTAAAAAATCCAAAGTAGAGGGAAATGTTTGCTTACTTCTGTGAATGAAATAAAAAAATGAAACCAGGTTTAATAGAAATTAAAATAAGAGGGAATCAATGGAAAATGATTTACCAAAACTTATTATTTATTTACAATAGGTTTAAGCCTTAGTATTATATAAATTATATATATCAGTAAAGGGCCTTTCGGCTTCTCTCCAGGACCCTTGGCACATCTATACATTTGAATAAATTTTCAAGGCTTTTTTTTTTCTGATGAGTTCTTTCATTACAAATTAAATACTTATTGTAAGCAAGTAATATTTTATGTAGTTATATTTCTTCATTTCAAAAGCATGTGTATGCTTGATTCATTTTAGACAATCCCCATTTGTGGGGTGTTACAGCTTTTGTTAATGTGTAATTATGTGCCATTAAAATAATAACAGCTGTCATTCATTCAATACCTCCTATACCTGACGCTGTGCTAAGCACATTACCTACATTATCTCAATTAATCCTCACAACAGGCCTAGGAAGTAGTGCAATAATTAATCCCCATTTTACAGATGAGAATTCAGAAGCTCACAGAAATTAAGAAATATAATCAAAGTCTCATTGTTAATATATGCTGAAACAGTATTTGAATTAAGTTCTCTCTGACCTTACAACCTGTATTTAAAAGCCAAATTACACTGGTGCTCTGTTTCTCTTAACTTGATACATATTACTTGTGCGTAACTAATGTCACCCAGGAAGGGTGTAACATCACATGTCCTAGAAAACACAAAGAGAAATGATCCATAGCTTTGCCATGACTCTTCTCTTCACCCAGGAGCTGTCTAGCTGAATGGCACTAAGCAATATAAATACTGAAATTACCTAGATGTAAACATAACTTGTCACTAGGTTTCAGTGACATCCAATTTCCAGTTGTATTTTACCTTAAACTTTGCTCATAAAGATCCCATTACTAGAAATGTCAGGTTGATTATGCATTTATTTCTTCTTCCTATCAAAACCCTGCTAAAAGAACAGTAACATGGTTAAAATGGTATTAAACTACACGGACAACAAGACAGGAGGAGAAGCAACAGAAAAGGATGCTTTGAAAATGAAAGGGGGGAAATGACCTTTTTAAAAAATATGAAATAGAAAATGAGGTACGAAATTATGTTTGGAATAAAAAGTCAAAGAAATATCACAGAACATACAACAAAAAGAACTGTGGAATACATTAAAGGTAATACTAATTTTCCATTATCTGTAGGGTAACACTTGTAGAAAGAGAACAGAGAAAATAAAGAAGGAAGATTCACATATAATAAACAATAAACAATTTTAAAATTGAAGGACACAAATCTCCAGACTGAAAGTGTTCTCTGAGTATCCAATAATGCACAAAAGATAGACCCAAAATACATTGTTTTGAAATCTCAGAATGTCATGAATTCAAAGAAAAGTCCCTGAAAAAAAAAAAAAAAAAAAAAACGAAAGAAGGTGGTTCGTAAAGAGAAGCAGGAAGCAAAGTTATGTCAGACTCCCAACAGAAACTATGGATCATAGAAGATGATGTAGCCATATTTTCAAAATTTTAAAAGAAAAAATATTTTAACCTAAAATCCTAGATAAAACATCACTCAATTATGAGCATTGTTATAGTTTGGACCTTAAATATTCCTTGAAGGTCCATGAGTTAAGGCTTGGTTTCTGGTGTGACACTAATGGAAGGTGGTGGAACTCAATGGGATATATCCTTAAGTCATGGGGGATATGAACTTGAAGGGGATTGAGGGACCATGGTCTCTTCCCTTTTTTTCTCTTTTGCACCCTCACTATGAGGTTAGCTGCTTTGCTCTGCCATGTGTTCCCACTGGGATGTGCCCCCACTGGGATGTGCCGTCCCCCAACAAAATTAAGGGATCTGCCTGATCATGGACTTGAACCTCTGAAACCATAAGTCAAAATAAATCTTTCCTCTTTATAAGTTTATTTTATTTTATACATTTGTTATAGAAAGAGAAAGATGACTAGGACAAATAAAGTTATTTGCAAGCATACAAAGTATATCATCATATGCTAAAGGAAAATGCTAACAAACATGATATACCTTAATATATATCATGCATACTTGATATTGTTTTAAAGGTGTACCTCTTCTTTTTTGGTGCCTGAGCTCTCCTATTTTATTGCACATCCTGGGAGGAGCACTAAACTCTTTCTTTTGACATACCCCAACATGCATTCTAAGAAACTGGAAAAACTAGATTTCATTCAGCATCATCTCAAGATAAAGGTTCTGCTTACCATAGAAAGGTCTCACTTCAATTCATCACTTAGTTTGGACTCTGAGAATTTTCCTTTCTAGCAAGATCATTGATGTACTTTCAGTAGTTAAAGAATTATTTTATTTTTTTTTAAAGGGGGCAGTCATCCAAGGTCTCTAATTGCCATTCTTAAGGAAATGTAACAGGTATCGCTCTTTTTTTAATCTCGTCTTTTCAACACTATTTATTTATTTCACTATGTGGGCAGGTATTAATAAATAGATTTCATTACTGGTTATTTGTTTGCTTACTCCAGATCCACAACCTAACTAGTAACTGAGTCTCCAATCTTTGCCCAAACTCATTGATGGAAGAAAAAATATAACTATGACTACTTTAGTTTACCCTTGGTGTTTCCAAGTAAAGCAGAAAAATGAGATTTTAAAAATGTAATCCATTATGAACACTAATGTCACCCAAATGATTTCCTCCCAACCTCAAATAGTCTTTTCACATAGTTTACCTCATTGTTCTGTTTGGAGTGGGCAACTGACCATATGAACAAATCTCTGCCTGAAATTCATTAGGCCTCTTCTATAACTAAGTCAGCAGATCATTTTTCTGGAAATTTGAAACTGGGAAAGAGGGACTCTAATCACTTGAAGCTGAGTTCTGGGATTGTGGGTTCAGAAAGCAAGGTCAGTCATTTTACCTTATGTAGGCAGGAGACATATGAATGCTTTAGTGATGAGACCATTTGGTCACAGAAGAGGCAGTTCCTGATGACTTTAAAGTGAATCAAGTACATCTGAGGACCAGAGGTACTTACTTCACTTCTGTATATAAGATGATTATCTCTCAAATCAGACATAAAATCCTGACTGCACCAGCAATGTGATCTTGCAATACTATTTATGATCCAGTCTTTTGTATAAAATTAGAATGATAGTAATTCCACCTCATAGGTTGCTGCGAATGTGGTAGATTTTCCATATGGTTTAGTCATTGTTCCTTTTCCTTTTCCCTCAAACCTGGGTCCTCAAATAAAGAAGACTTTTGAGACATAGCCATAGAGAGGATACAATGTTGACCCTCAGTTGACATTAACATGAGTAAGGAAAGAAAAAAATATCTATGTTGTGGTCAGTCACTAGAATTTAGGAATCATTTGGTAAAACATCATAATCTCACAAAATTTACCCATACAGAAGTTGGTAGCTAGAAGCAGGAAGGTTCTATAACAGAAACCTAAAAAATATGGCATTATCTTCCAGACCAGGCAGTGAGAGGCGAGAAAATGGTTTTGAAGGATGGAAAAGTGGTGATTCATGTTGATTCATGTTATTCAGTAGCAAACATTTGAAACATTTAGTAAAAATATAGCCTGTTATAATTCAAAAGGCAGATAATGTAACAAGCATTTTCCCTTTAGATAAAAATATGGGATATCAGAATGTTGATATCATCATTTAAATGAACATGCATGCTTTTGACAAAATAAAACAAAAAATGGGTGAGCCCAAAAAGTATTGACCAGCTTACAGACAGAATTGGAAGATGATATAGAAAACTCACAAATTCTGTAACTTGCAAAATGTAAATATATTCTTCTTTCATAGGTAAAACATAAAACTGTGTAATGTTTTCCATGACAAAACTTGATTAAGACAAACTCATAGCAAGAAACAAAATAGTGGTGTGATTAACAAACTTTTTGTTAGAGCTTCTGAATTCAGGTGATATCCAGTAAATCCTTTTATACAAAATGAGCTCAGGGCAAAATGTCAACGGATGTTGCTTACCTATAGAAACTTGATAAGAATCTGGAAAATTTAAAAATGCTCTTGTAGATAATACCACATGGAGTGACTGAAATCAATAAATAAAAATCAGACAATATTTTTAGGACAGTGGCATGCCAAAAGAACTGTTTCCCTGAATTGTCCTTAGAATGGAAATATTTATTGAGGTCCATTTCTCACCAATGTATGTTGAGTTTGGGTGTGGCAGATAACCTCTGGTTTGGGTTCATGGGTTTCTAAACCAAGAGGATCATCATTGAAAGTAGAGATGGAGAAGAAGTTTCAGAAAGCAGAATAAGGAGGAAGTGAAGAGATGCTGAGGAGTGATATTGGCCAAATTATATTGTCATATTGTGTACATGTATGAACATGTAACAACAAAACCCCATCAATATGTACAATTGTTGACATTTGATGTTTGCATATGGCATGTTAGTCAGATTTGTGTCACTGTGACCAAAATACCTGACAAGAACAACTTGAAGGACGAAAAGTTTACTTTGAACTCACAGATTTAGAGACTCAGTCCATGGACAGCTGGGTCCATTGCTCTTGGCCCAAGAGGCAGAACATCATGGTGGAATGGCATGGAAGAGCAAAGTTGCTTGGCTCATTGCAGTTGGGAAGCAGAGGGGTTGGAGAGCCAGAGAGGAGATATAGTCCAAGATCACACCCCTATTGACATACTTCCTCCAGCCACATCCACCTGCCTGCAATTATCATCCAACTGTTCATTCAAATTATTAATCCATCAGATGAATTGATCTACTGATGAGGTTAAAATGCTCAGAATTTGATCATTTCTTCTCTAAAGATTCCTGCATTTCCTAACATGTGAGCTTTTCGGGGTACACCTCATATTCAAAACACAACAAGTAGCACCTTGGGAAGAACTCATTTCCCCACTCCATTGACTGCTCTGATTGGTCATGGAACTTGCTCAGTTCAATGTACCATGACTAAGAGGAAGTTTTAGGAACCATTTCATGGCTGGACTATTTCTCCTTTCTCCTCTGTCCTGAAACTGAAATAAGGCTACTGCTTCAGTTATGTGCCTTAAAAATGATATAAAGCAAATCTTATATCAATATATAACCAGTATGTAACAGGAGAAAGAAGTAAATCTTTGATGTTGTAAGCCACTGAGACTTGGAACTATTTGTTACTACAATAGAATCTAGCAAAACTGGCTAATATAGAAATAATTTAACTATGGGTGTGCTTAGAATAGTTCTATTATTTCTCCTCAGATTCACCTGTACTATTTCAGTAAACTTCTTTTTGCTTCAGTTACTTGTGTTCTTTGAAAATAAACACTTTCTATACATGATAAAAATATTCTATTAAAAATAAAATTAGCTGATAACTTTTCACAAGTTACTCTGTGATCCAAAATATCATAAACAATTGACTGAATGTAATTATAAGCATATCATCATGATAGAAAACACAATGTGTAGCCTTTCAAACCAAGTCTATTATTTCTTATTGGATGAGTTCCAATAATAAAATAGTTGCCTAAAGTCAACTTCCTAATTTAGTAAGTGATATAAGAAGATCATCACAATTATAAAGCTTTATCTTTGTTTTAGTTCTTTTTAATTTTAAAATTAATGTAATGAAATATCAGTGGAAAAATAATAATATGTATGCAAGCTGACAAAAAAGGTTAACCAAAAGCTTAATCTGAAGTCATAGAAAGTTTGTTTAAATTTCCTACTTAATCATCATTGCAGTTGTTTGTTATTCTATTATATGTATAAAGGTCTGTCCAATTTTTCCAATAAAAATATTATCTTATAAATAAAATAGTCAAATATCTAATTTTAACATTAGGTTTAGACGTAAGTTGAATTCTTACAACTGTAATTTCTCAAGTCACTCACACACTATGTTTTATTGAGTAACACTCACTATTGCCAAATCTCAAGATATAAAAAAAGCCTGCATGAGAGTTCAATTTCCTTTTCTAGAAAAGGTTAAGAAACTAAGTATTCTGTTTTACTGAATATACTGGTTAACTGAATTATAGCTGATCTATAAATTATTAATTGAAAAACATACATATGGGACTAGGATTGTGGCTCATTGGTAGAGCACTTGCCGAGCATGTATGAAGCACTGGGTTCAATTCTCAGCATCACATATAAATAAATAAATTAATGTCCATTGACAACTAAAAAATATTTCTAAAACAACACAAATATGAGGTGATTATTTTTTTTATTTTTACAGACTGCATTTTGATTCATTGTACACAAACGGGATACAACATTTCATTTCTATGATTGTGCACAATGCAGATTCACACCATTCATGTAATTATACATGTACATAGAGTAATGATGTCTGTCTCGGTCCACTGTCTTTCCTTCCCCCACCTCCTCCCACCACATTTCCATTTACACAATCCAAAGTTCCTCCATTCTTCTCTTCCTCACCCCCCACGAACGGCCCCCGATCTTTACGTATCATTATCCACTTATCAGAGAAAACCTTTGGCCTTTGGTTTTTGTGGGATTGACTTATTTCACTTAGCATGATATTCACCAACTCCATTCATTTACCTGCAAATGTCATAATTTTATTCTTCTTTATGGCTGAGTAGTATTCAATTGTGTGTTTATACCACAGTTTCCTTATCCATTCATCTATTGATGAGCATCTTGATTGGTTCCACAATCTGGCTATTGTGAACTGAGCAGCTATAAAAAATTGATGTGGCTGCATCACTGTAGTATGATGCTTATTTTAAGTCCTTTGGGTATAAACCAAGCAGTGGGATAGCTGGGTCAAATGGTGGGTCTATTCCAAGTTTTCTGAGGAATCTCCATACTGCTTTTCAGAGTAGCTGCAACAATTTGCAACTCCACCAACGATGTATGAGTGTGCCTTTTTCCCCACATCCACACCAACACTTATTATTGCTTGTGTTCTCGATAATATCTATTCTAATCTTAGGGTGGTTTTGATTTGCATTCTCTAATCACTAGCGATGGTAAGCACTTTTTCATATATTTGTTGATTGCTTGTAGATCTTCTGTGAAGTGTCTGCCCAGTTCCTTAGCCCATTTATTGATTGGGTTATTTGTATTTTTGGTGTAAAGTTTTTTAAGTTCTTTAGAAATTTTGGAGATTAGAGCTCTATCTGAAGTACATGTGGAAAAGATTTTCTCTCATTCTGTAGGTTTTCTTTTCACATATTGTTTCCTTTGCTGAGAAAAAGCTTTTTAGTTTGAATCCATCACATTTTTTGATTCTTACTTTTATTTCTTAAACTCTGGAAGTCATATTAAGGAAGTCTAGTCCTAAGCCAACATGATGAAGATTTGGGCCTACTTTTTCTTCTATTTGATGAAGGGTCTCTGGTCTAATTCCTAGATCCTTGATCCACTTTGAGTTGAGTTTTGTGCAGGGTGAGAGACAGAGATTTAATTTCATTTTACTGCATATGGTTTTCTAGTTTTTCAGCACCATTTGTTGAAGAGGCTATCTTTTCTTCATTATATGTTTTTGGCACCTTTGCCTAATATGAGATAACTGTACTTATGTGGGTTTGTCTCTGTGTCTTCTATTCTGAACCATTGGTCCACCTGTCTATTTTGGTGCTAATACCATGCCATTTTTGTTACTATTGCTCTATAGTAGAGTTTAAGTTCTGGCATTGTGATACCTCCAGCTTCACTCTTCTTGCTCAGGATTTCTTTGGCTATTCTGGGTCTCTTTTTCTTCCAGATGAATTTCATGATTCCTTTCTCTATTTCTATGAGGAATGTCATTGGGATTTTAATTGGAATTGTGTTAAATTTGTATAAAGCCTTTGGAAATATGACCATATGAGGTAATTCTTTTTTTTTTTTTTATTTTTACAGACTGCAATTTGATTCATTGTGAATCTTAACCCCAATACTGCTTATAGCTGTTCTTTATGAATTCTCAGTATCTTTTCTTGACACAGAGATAACATCAATATTAATTACTATACTATGGTCATGTACACATAGAATGTATAGAAAATTCTAGTACAAAATTGTAGTTCTGTAGTCCAAAAACTATTGTATATGTCAGATATTGCTTTTTGACAAAATCACCTTTGCTTCAAAAAGCTTATAATCTAGTTTAGATGCTGGGCCACAGGACCATCGATTCATTCCCTTTCCTTTGATCCACCTGGATAGCCAAACCTCTGAGAAGGTCGTGTCTACTCAGTCTCCATGCTGCATTCCCATTCACTCCCACACACTGTGGAGCGCTTCTACCTCTGTTAGTCCTCTCAAGCTGCTGTCGGCCAGTTCCATCCCCTTATTCCTAAGTTCCACAGATACTTTACACTTCTTGCCTTTGCAGTATGAGCAGCTATTGACCACCTGCTCTTCTGTGGAATGTTCTGGGCCTCACTTCCATCATGGTCTTCATCTCCACTTCTTTTCCCTTAGTAACTCCTTTGGTTGCTCATCTTGTGAGCTTGTCCTCCACTGGCATTCCTTAGTTTTTGGTGCTACTTAGGTCAATGTACGCTTTCTTGTCTTCTCATGTGTTCTCATCTACCCCGTGGTTTATATTTCCACTTATATACTAATGGCTCCCAAATAAGTATTTGTAGCCCAAAGCCCTTTCTGACTCACAGACACAAATCTCCACTTGGATGTCCCACAGGAAACTCAAATTTTAAATGTCAGAATAAAATGGTTTTATGAGTTATGAGGCTAACTTTAATTTCATGAATATGCCATGCTTGACTTTTACCCCAGGGGCTTTGCTAATGCCATGATCCCAACCCCTTCTAACTTTTCCGTCTGACCTCATCCTTCTACCAAACTTGAATTCTTCCACAACCCTTCACTTGTGCTGTGGATTTGGCATCCTCTCCAATTACAATCATCACACCCTGTCACTATACCCTATGTTCCTCATTAGCCCAGGGGTAATAGATGACCTTGGCTGGATTTGATCCTAGATATAAAGAATACAAAACCAAGTAACTCAGTTCCATCCTCAGAGAGTTGACAGCCTGTTAACAGGGATGTGTATGTGTAGTACACTGGTTAAATAGAGGAATGTGCACAGAGAGGTAAGAGAGTGAAGAGCTCTCCTTGAGGCAGTCAGAAACTTCAAGGGAGGAAACACACGGGAATTCTCTAGATTCAGGAAAGAGCACAGATGTTCTCAGATGAGACATGTGCAAAATCTCAGAAAGGTTAAAGAGTAGAATGGATCTGGAGAAACAGACATGATTCAATATGTCTATAAGGAAGGCTGCAGTGAAGGACCTGCTATCAGTGACACTGAAGTAGGTAAGACCCCCAGAGACCACAGAGGACTGTGTTTGGATGGACTTCATCTAAATGTTTGGGGACACAGTTTAAAGCAGCTCTGTTTAAGATTTAGAATGTGGTCTGAGAAAGGAAGTACACTTTTCCCAGCATGAAATTTGCTTCCAGAATATGAATGTGAACACTGAAAATATAAGGCTGAATTTTCCTTGGAGGAAAGATAAAGATATTAATTCATGTTGCCATAATCACAAGCAATAACTTGAAAACAGTCTTCTAAACACAATTCTAATTTCATTGCACCCTAAAAATGAAACAAACCCAACTAGCAAAACAGAAACAATTTGAAACCATTAAAATTAGAAATGAGCTCATGTTTAAGTTCAATTTTATAGTCCTTTTTATGTGGGTTTCAGAAAATCTAGTAGATTCAATAAAATAAAATATCCCAGACACCTGGTATAATTAAAACAAGTGAACCAAGTGGTAAAAATATCTCTGATTGAGGCTATGTTTGATGTTTAGCCAGAAAGCCTGCAGATTCCGTGGCCTCAGCGTCTGAAATAAATATATGGGATGGATTGTGAATAGCACAGATATATGATGACTTTTTGTGAGTCAAAAGGTAACTGCCCTATTCTGAAAGGTATAGAAGGTAGGTTCTTTGCTGGCTCCTTAAATAACTCAACTTTATGTACCTGCCACATTTATCCTGTGGAGTAACCAGAGGAAACTATTCCTTACACACATGTGCTGAAAATAATCAAATTCAGGAGTAGAGATAGCATTCA
Organism: Sciurus vulgaris; assembly: GCF_902686455.1. NCBI lineage: Eukaryota > Metazoa > Chordata > Mammalia > Rodentia > Sciuridae > Sciurus > Sciurus vulgaris. Next base: position 167,590,744 of record NC_136461.1, read on the forward strand.
TGGAAGGGCTCAAACACGTTGCCACCTGCTTCCCATGTACCAGGATAAACTGACCTACCATAAATCTTTTACTTGTTGGTCATATCTAAAAGAAGTTTCCTGCAGTTCTGCATACTAGTTCTTTGTAAGCGATCCATGATTACAAAATCTCTACTCCCTGATAGTGAAGATGTCACCTTTCACTCACACACCCAAGGGTGTTAGCCCTAGTAAGCAGATAAGTATGTTTTGAAAAAAAAAGTGTTTCAAAAGATTCTTAAGTTCATTAAGAAATGATTTTTTCCCTCCCACAGAAAGAGGATGAGTGATAGGAACTGCAGAGCTTCCTACTAGAAGGTGTTTTTAAGTTACAACTTTTACACACTATGATTCTGCCTCAAACATGCAGTTTCCATAGCAACTACCATATCATCTGATCCTAAAGCTGTTTTTTTAAATGCAGATAAATTTCTTAAGGAAATGTACCAGCCTCTCAAGGTAAATTTCTTCCCTAAATCCTCTCTGCTCCCAGTGACACCAGCAAAATTCCAATTTGACAGCAAATGTACTCAAGCAAGTATTTTTGTGTGTTTTACTTCTTAATTTCACAGTTCATCAAAATTGAGTTCAAAATTGTCTCATATTTGTCTTATATTCATCTCTTATTTGTTATATTTATTTGGTAGTTTAATTTAGATACGATGGATATTTAATAGACCACATATTTTACTGTAATTTTAAAAAAAAATTTTTTGTTGTTGTTGTTGTTGTTTGTGTTTTTGGTACTAGGGATTGAGCCCAGGGGTGCTTGCCACTGAGGTACATTCCCAGTTTTTTTTTTTTTTTTTTTTTTTTTTTGAGACAGGGTCTAACCAAGTTTCTTAGGCCTCCTTAAATGGCTGAGGCTGACCTCAAACTTGTGATCCTCCTGCCTCAGTCTCCCAAATAACTTTGATTATAGGTGTGTGCCACTGTGCCAGCTAAACTGCATATCCTCAAAGTATAAAGTTCGGTAAGTTGAACACATGAAAATACTTTGAAACTATGACTACATCAAGATTGTGAGCATATTTATCATCCCAAATGTTTCTTCCTGACTTTTATAATCCCTGCCTCTCTCTGCTCTCCAATCTTCCAACTACCCATTCCCAGAAAATCATTGATCTGCTTTCTATTACTGTAAATATCTAGAAACTTCAATGGATGAAATCATACAATATGTAACTATTTGTTGTCTGGATTCCTAGTTATTTTGAGGTCCACCCAGGGTTTTATTGCATCAATAGTTCATCCTTATTCATATCTTAGTAGTAGTTCCATGTATGAATAGACCACACCTCAATTTCCTTACCCATTCATCTGTCAATGGTCATTTGTGCTATTTCCAGTTTGGGACTATTACAAATAAAGTGGTCATGAACATCTTTGTACAAGCCTTTATTTGGAACTTTGCACTCATTTCCTTGAGCAATTACCTAGGAATGAAAGATCTGAATTGTATGATAGGTATATTTTAATTTTTTAAGAAAACTTCATTCACAAGTTTCCTACATATTTATTTCTTTTCACATCCCCACTAGTGTTTATGAGAATCTAATTGCTCTCTTTGTCAGCACTTGGGTATAATCAATCATTTTCATGTTGGCCATTCCAATACATACATTCCAATACATGGATACATCATTTTTGTTTTAATTTGCTTTTCCTAAAAGATGAATGACATTGAGCATATTTTCATGTGCTTACTTATTTTAAAATATTTTGTCCATTTAAAAAGTCTGAGTTGTTTGTTCTTGAATTTTGGGAGGTTTTTACATATTATAGATAGAAATCCTTTACTGGATATGCAATTTGTAAATATATTTGCTAATGCCATGATCCCAACACTTTCTGACTTTTTCTGCCTGACTTCATCCTCCTATCAAACTTGAATTCTTCCATAGCCCTTCACTTGTGCTATGGATTTTGCACATGCCTCATCTGAGAATATCTGTGCTCTTTCCTGAATATATTTACAGACAGAAATATTATTTACAAATAATGTGTTTCTTGTTCTTTCATTCTTTTGATAGTTTCAAAGAGCAGAAAATTTCATTTCATGAAATTTAAATTGTCATTTTTTTATGTACGGATTATCCTTTTAGTGTTATAGCTAAGAAACCTTTGCCTAAAACAAAAGTGCAAAGATTTTTGGCTATCTTTCTCCCAGAAGTTTTATAGTTTCAGGTATTAGATTTAGGTCTAGATTATTTTTCATTTAAAAAATTAAAATTAATTTAACATTTGTGTGTAGTGACATAAATTATCTTCCAAATTTTGTATTAATGTAATCTCAAAAATTTTGTGTTTTCATTTTCATTCAGTTCAAAACACTTCCAAATTTTCCATTTGATTTCTTTGTATCTTGTAACTCTGATATTGGGTACATAAACATTTCAGATTAGTGTGTTTTTCTGGATTAACTGGTTTATTTCCATTATGAAACTTCTTTATCCCTGGTAATATTCCTTATTCTTAAACCACTTTGCTTGAAATTAATATAGACATGACAGCTGCTTTCTGGCAATTCTATTTTTCTTTTCTTTTTTTTTTTTTGGTACTGGGGATTGAACCCAAGGGTGCTTCACCACTGGACTACATCCCCATTCCTTTTTAAAATTTGTTTTTATTGCTGAGTCTGGCACCAAATTTGCAGTCCTTCTGCTTCAACCTCTTGAGTCACTGGGATTGTGACAACTAATTTACTTATATTTTTGTCTTTATACTTAAAGTGGTTTTCTTATGGGTATCATATAAGTAAGTCTTGCTTTTTTCATCCAATTTAATCTGTTATTTAAATGGGGTTATTTTTATCATTACTTTTCAGTTTGTTTTTTATTGCTTCAGAATACCAAGGGCCAGAAATTTAGCAGTTTGAAAAGACATTCCTTGGTTATCTCCAGATTGTACATTAGAAGTCCAGATGAGCTCACATGGGTTCTTGACTTAATCTCAGGAGGCCAAAATCAAGGTGATGGTGTGCTGGGCTCCTATCTGAAAGCTCTCTTTGTCAGGTTGGTAGCAGAACTGGGCTGCTTGTGATTATAAGACTTAAGTCCTCATTGCCCTGCTGGTTGGCAGCCAGGAGCTTCTTTCAACTTCTACAGGCTGAACAGATACCAGACTCCTCACCACATGGCCCCTCAGTCTTCAAGTCAGCAAAGGCTCTAGAACTTGCCCTGTACTTTGAAACTTTCTGATTCCCAGCAGAGAAATCGCTCTGCTTCTCACAAGTTTAGTAATTAGACTAGGGCCAACCAGATAAGCTCCCTTTTTCCTATAGCTTAACACAGTCACTAACCTGATATCTCATATTCACAGACATAGGGATTAGGGAAGAATATCTTGGGCATTCATTTTAATATTTTGCCTGCTAGAACCATTAATATGATCATTAATGTAGGTAGATTTAAATCAATGGTTTTGTTATTATTTTTCACTTATGCCATTTGCTTTTTGTATTCTTTTTCCTTTTGAACAACAACAAAAAAGCATGTTTTGCATTCTTCTAGACTAAATATGCTTTATTATTCCATTTCTTCTCTTTTGTTGGAGTTTTAGCACCAATTCTTTGTTTTTATATTTTAATGATTGCTTTGAGGCTTGCAGTATATACGATTTATTTTATATGATAACATACCACTTCATGTACAGTTAAAAAAATAATAAAACCCTTAGATTGTGTCACTTGGTTTCTTTTCTACAGGCCATCTGTTATCATTGTCACACATTCCACCACTACATGTGATAACTGCTCCCCACTACATGGTTACAGTTATTATTTAAGTAATCAATTATCTTTTAATACATTTAAAATAATAGTAAAACAACTTCAATCTATTCATATAGTTAACACATCCACGATTTTTCAACCCTTTGAATAGACCCATATATTCATCTGATATCATTTTTCTTCTGCTCAAGGTATTACCTTTAATATGTTTTTATAGTGTGGTTATGTTGTTAATGATGAATTCTTTCAGATTTTATATGTCTGAAAACAATCATTATATCACTTTCATGTTTCAAAACATTTTCTGTGGGCATAAAATTCTTTTATTCTTCTCAATACATTTAAGATGTTGCTTTCAGATTGCTCACTATCAGGCGCCTATAATCCTCCATTTGCCTGCCTCTTGCCTGTCCATCACCTGCTTTACACCTATCCATCACCCAACACACAAGGTTCACCTCCCGATCCTCCTACAACAGTCAGCTAACTGATCTCCGACCTCCAGTGGAGCACCAGCTGCCTGCTGTTGCCTGGAAATTCACTGTTACAGTACCTACAAGTTTGATTACATGTCGCTGCCGCCATTTTGAGACAACAGCCAGGCCCCGTAAGACCCCTCGCCCGACTGACTGAGCCCCATCTCCAGGATCCCTCAGCCCAACCGATCACTCCCTGCCTCTGGGGCCCTCACATCGACTGACTGCTCCCTGCTGCCAGGACCCCCAGACCAACTGACTGCCCCCTATCACCAGGACCCCAGACCAACTGATTGCACCCGGCCTCCAGGATCCCACAACCACACCAAACACACCCAACCTCCAGGACCCCTGCTTGACCAACCGCACCACACCTCCAGGACCTCCAGCCAATGACGTCCACACCCTGAGCTGCAGCTCCCCATTTGCCAACACACTTGGAAGTCAGAGCAGCTATCTTGGATAATCCTGGAAGCCTTAGCTCCGATCATTAGGTGGGGCAAATCCCATCCTGAGACGCCTGCTGGAGACTTGAAGCTCATTGTCAAGTACCTGTCATGCACCAGACTACTGAAGACTACTGAAGGGAGGTTTCATTACTATATAACACTTTTACTGTAGATTTTCTTTTTTCTCCTTATTGAAAGATTTTAAGTTTTTATTTCTTTACTTTTCTTGCTCTCTTTTCCTTTTGTTTACCTGGTCCCTCAGAGTCTCTTTCTCCCTTTTATGCATGCTAACATCCAATTTCTTTGATTACACTCTCACCCTCTCTATTATCTAGAACTTCTGTATATTTTTTCTTATCCCATTAACAGCCACATTCTACATCCCTCTTTGTCCTCCATTAGAAACTGCAGACCTTATTGCAAATCTCTTCGTTTTACTGAAGATAATATTTGGATTCATTCTGTTTATTATGACAATATTGTTATTGTCCTCATAGGGGCTATTTGGTCTAGGATTGCATGGTGTCTGAATTGGGCACTGCTAGTATTGATCTCCCCTTAAAGAAAAGGTTTGGGAAACCTATAGGGCCACTATAAGCCTATAGGGGGAAATCTGCAATACCCCAGATCTGCACTGCTAGAGGGGAAGATACATGAACAACATGAAAAAACAAGGGAAGAAAATGATCCAAATAAATCTAGATTCTATAGTAATAGAATCCAATGACAGTATGGTAGAAGAAATGTCAGAAAAGGACTTCACATTATACATGATTAAGATGATTCATGAAGCAAAGGATGAAATAAGAGAGCAAATGCTGGCAATGGATGATAATACCAATAAGCTGACAGAGCAACTGCAGGAAGCAAAGATCATTTCAACAAGGAGATAGAGATTTTCTAAAAAAAAACAAATGAAAATCCTTGAAATGAAGGAGACAATAAACCAAAAAAAAAAAAAAAAAAACACCTCAAACTCAATGGAAAGCATCCACCAAAAGACTAGGCCACTTGGAAGACAGAACCTCAGACAATGAAGACAAAATATTTAATCCTGAAAATAAAGTTGCCCAAACATAGAAGATGGTAACAAATCATGAACAGAATCTCCAAGAACTATGGGACATCATGAAAAGTCCAAATTTAAGAATTATTGGGATTGAGGAAGGCACAGAGATACAAACCAAAGGAATGAACAACCTATTCAATGAAACAATATCAGAAAATTTCCCAAACCTCAAGAATGAAATGGAAAATCAAATACAAGAGGCTTACAGAACACCAAATGCACAAAATCACAGCAGGTCCACACCAAGTCACATTATAATGAAAATGCCTAACATTCAAAATAAAGATAGGAATTTGAAGGCCACGAGAGAAAAGCATCAGATTACATATAGGGGGAGACCAATACGGATAGCAGCTGACTTCTCAACCCAGACTCTAAAAGCTAGAAGGGCCTGGAACAACATATTTCAAGCTCTGAAAGAACATGGTTGCCAACCAAGAATTCTATATCCAGCAAAACTAATCTTCAGATTTGAAGATGAAAAAAAAATCCTTCCATGATAAACAAAAGTTAAAAGAATTTACAAATAGAAAACCTATAACAGAATATTCTCAACAAAATATCCATGAGGAGGAAGTGAAAAACAATAATGGAGGTCAGCAAAGGAAGGAACTATCTTGGAGAAAAATCACTCAGAGGAGAAACCAAGCCAAATTAAAAACCAAAAATAAGCCCAAATGACTGGGAATAAAAATCATATCTCAATAATAACCCTGAACATTAATGGCCTAAAGTCATCAATGAAAAGACATAGACTGGCAGAATGGATTAAAAAGAAAGACCCAACAATATGCTGCCTGCAAGTGACTCATCTCATAGAAAAAGACATCCACAGACTAAAGGTGAAAGGATGGGGAAAAAATCTACCACGCACATGGACTCAGTAAAAAAGCAGGGGTTTCCATCTGTATATCAGATAAAGTGGACTTCAAGCCGAAGTTAGTCCGAAGGGATAAAGAAGGACATTTCATACTGCTTAAGGCAACCATAAATCAGGAAGACATAACGATACTAAACATTAATGCCCCAAACAATGGTGCATCCCTGTACATCAAACAAATCCTTCTCAATTTCAGGAATCACATAGACCACAACACAATAATTCTGGGTGAATTTAATGCACTGCTTTCACCACTAGATAGATCTTCCAAACAAAAACCAACCAAAGAAACCATAGAACTCAATAACACAATCAATAACCTAGACTCAATAGACATATATAGAATATTCCATCCATCAACGAGCGGATTCACATTCTTCTCAGCAGCACATGGAACCTTCTCAAAAATAGACCATATTTTATGCCACAAAGAAGCCCTTAAGAAATGCAAAAAAATGAAGATACTGCCTTGTGTTCTAGCAGATCATATGGAATGAAAATCGAAATCAATGACAAAATAAAAAACAGAAGTTACTCCAACACCTGGAGACTAAATAATATGCTATTGAATGAAACATGGATATCAAAAAACATCAGGGAGGAGATAAAAAAAATTCTTAGAGGTCAATGAGAACGACGATACAACATATCAAAATCTCTGGGACACTATGAGAGTGGTACTAAGAGGAAAATTCATTGCATGGAGTACATTCCAGAAAAGAATAAAAAGTCAATAACTAAATGACCTAACATTACAGCTCAAAGCCCTAGAAAAAGAAGAATAGAATAATAGCAAAAGTAGTAGAAGACAGGAAATAATTAAAATCAGAGCTGAAATCAATGAAATTGAAACAAAAGAAACAATTCAAAAAATTGACAAAAAAAATTGGTTCTTTGAGAAAGTAAACAAAATAGACAAATCCTTAGCCACACTAACAAAGAGAAGGAGAGAGAAAACTCAAATCACTAAAATTCATGATGAAAAAGGAAATATCATGACAGACACCACTGAGATGCATAGCATAATGAGAAGCTACTTTGAAAATCTGTATTCCAACAAAATAGAAACTACTGAAGACATTGACAAATTTTAGAGACATATGCTCCTCCCAAACTGAACCAGGAGGACATACACAATTTAAACAGATCAATATCAAGCAATGAAATAGAAGAAACCATTAAAAACCTACCATCCAAGAAAAACCCAGGACCACACGGATTCTCAGCCGAGTTCTACAAGACCTTCAAAGAAGAACTCATTCCAATACTTCTCAAAGTATTCCAGGAAATAGAAAAGGAGGGTACCCTACCAAACTCATTCTATGAAGCTAATATCACCTTCATACCCAAACCAGACAAAGACACATCAAGGAAAGAAAATTTTAGAACAGTATCCTTGATGAATATAGATGCAACAATCTTTAACAAAATATTGGCAAATGGTATCCAAAAACATATTAAGAAAATCATGCACCACAATCAAGTGGGGTTCATCCCTTGAATGCAAGGATAGTTTAACATCTGTAAATCAATAAATGTAATCCATCATGTCAAGGATAAGAATCATATGGTTATATCAATTGACACAGAAAAAGCATTCAACAAAATACAAACCCCTTCATGCTCAAAACACTAGAAAATATAGGAATAGTAGGAACACACCCAAACATTGTAAAGGCTATTTATGCTAAGACCATGGCAAACATCATTCTTAATGGAGAAAAACTGAAACCATTCCCTTTAAAAACTGGAAGAAGACAGGGATGTCCTCTTTCACCACTTCTATTCAACATTGTCCTTGAAACTCTAGCCAGAGCAATTAGGCAGACTAAAGAAATTAAAGGGATATGAATAGGAAAAGAGGAACTTAAGGTGTCACTATTTGCTGATGACATGATTCTATATTTAGATGTTCCAAAAACTTCCTTCTGAAAACTTCTACACCTCATCAATGAATTCAGCAAAATAGCAGGCTATAAAATCAACATGCATAAATCTAAAGCATTTCTATACACAAGCAACGAAACATCTGAAAGGGAAATGAGGAAAACAACTCCATTTGCAATAGCCTCAAAAAGAGTAAAATACTTGAGAATCAATCTAACCAAAGAGGTAAAAGATCTCTACAATGAAAACTATAAAACATTGAAGAAAGAAATTGAGGAAGACCTTAGAAGATGGAAAGATCTCCCTTGTTCTTGGATAGGCAGAATTAATATTGTCAAAATGGCCATATTACCAAAAGTGCTATACAGATTCAATGCAATTCCAATTAAAATCCCAATGATGTACCTTACAGAAACAGAGCAAGAAATCATGAAATTCATCTGGAAGAATAAGAAACCCAAAATAGCTAAAGCAATCTTTAAGAGGAAGAATGAAACAGGGGTATTGAAATACCAGAACTTCAACTATACTAGAAAGCAATAGTTACAAAAATGGCATGGTATTGGCACTAAAATAGACAGATAGATCAATGGTATAGAATAGAAGACACAGACACCAACCCAAATAAATACAATTTTCTCATACTAGACAAAGGTGACAAAAATATGCAATGGAGAAAAGATAGCCTTTTCAACAAATGGTGCTGGGAAAACTGGAAATCCATATGCAACAGAAGGAAACTAAACCCCTATCTCTCACCCTGCATAAAAATCAACTCACAATGGATCAAGGACCTTGAAATCAGACCAGAGACCCTGCATCTTATGGAACAAAAAGTAGGTCCAAATCCTCAATTTTTGGCTTAGGATCAGACTTCCTTAACAGGACTCCCATAGTACAAGAAATAAAAGCAAGAATCAATGACTGGGATAGATTCAAACTAAATAGCTTTCTCTCAGCAAAGGAAACTATCAGCAATGCAAAGAGAGAGCCTACAGAGTGGGAGAAAATCTTTGCCACTCATACTTCAGATAGAGCACTAATTTCCAGAATATACAAAGAACTCAAAAAACTCTACACCAAGAATACAAATAACCCAATCAACAAATGGGCTAAGGATATGAACAGACACTTCAGAGAAGAAGATCTACAAGCAATCAACAAACATATGAAAAAATGTTCAACATCTCTAGTAGAAAGAGAAATGCAAATCAAAACTACCCTAAGATTCTATCTCACCCCAATTAGAATGGCGATTATCAAGAATACAAGCAACAATAGGTGTTGGAGAGGATGTCAGGGAAAAAGGTACATGCAGAAGACATGTTTGGGTAACCCTAAGATGGCGGCTGGCATTGAGCCAAGAGGTGGCACATAATTAATGTTAACACAGCGTGATCTACCTTTGCCTAATTAGTTAATGTCTCCTTTGTGCTAGTGGTCAACAGATATTCCTCATTCTTTCTTGATTGGTACCTTGGCACATGCTCCAACCGTGCTACTTAATCCTAAACCTATTGGCTCCCTTATGTATATAAGACACACCTATAGGAAGCACCAGGGATAACCGGTTAAGCAAGGATAAGCACGGAGATATCAGCACCTCTGATAGATTGCAGAAGGCAGATGGCAGATCACAGATCGCAGTACGCGGGATGCACCTTTGACACGCCTTTAGCATGCACTTCTACCACGCACCTTTAGGACACCGGATGTAGGATGCACCTTTAAGAAGAAGAAGCGGAACTCTAAAACGAAATAGCATCTCTGAAAGTGTAGCCTCTCTGATAAGCAGATTCTCTCTTAAGCAAAGACTCTCTCTTATCAAAGCCTTTCTCTCTCTCTCCTCTCAAAGCCTCTCTTCCTCTATAAACTAGCAAGTAAGCAAGAAAGCAGCCCACTAAAGAAAGATAGTAGAAGTAGCTCAGTTTCCAGTCTACCTCCTATAAATACCCACACAATTTTTGCTGCAGGCAGTAACAAATTACTGCAGGATTGTTGCCGCAGGTGGCAACAGGTACACTCATACATTGCTGGTGGGGCTGCAAATTAGTGCAGCCACTCTGGAAAGCAGTGTGGAGATTCCTTAGAAAACTTGGAAAGGACCCACCATTTGACCTAGCTATACCACTCCTTGGCCTATACCCAAAGGACTTAAAATCAGCATACTACAGAGATACAGCCACAACAATGTTCATAGCTGCTCAATTCACATTAGCCAGACTGTGGAACCAACCTAGATGTCCTTCAATTGATGAATGGATAAAGAAACTGTGGTATATATATACAATGGAATATTACTCAGCCATAAAGAATGATAAAATTATGGCATTTGCAGGTAAATGGATGAAATTGGAGAATATCATGCTAAGTGAGATAAGCCAATCTCAAAAATCCAAAGGATGAATGATCTCACTGATAAGCAGATGATGACACATAATGGGGGTGGGAGGGGTGCAAGAATGGAGGAAGGAGGGACTCTATAGAGGGAAAAGAGGAGTGGGAGGGGTTGGAGGGAAGGAAAAAATAACAGAATGATTCAAACATCATTTCCCTATGTAAATGTATGATTAAGCAAATGGTATGCTGTTACTCCATGTACAAACAGAAACAACATGTATCCCGTTTGTTTACAATAAAAATAAATTTTAAAAAAATCCCAATGTGGGAAAAAAAAATGTTGCTTTTTTGTATTTTGCTTATATTATTTCTTGCTAAAATATCTATTACCATTTTTATATTTCTTCTCGGTTTACATATTTTTTAAATCTGGTTCCTTTATGATTTCTTTTTCATCACTGGTTTTGAGGAATTTATTATGATGCACTTTCCTATAATTTTATTTGTGTTTTGTGGGCTTGGGGTCCATTGAGCTTCCTAAAACAATGTATTTATAGTTTGTATCAAATTTGGAAAACTTTTAGCTATTGTTGTTTTAAATGGAATTCTCTTCATGCAATCTTTTAGTGCAACTAATCACATTTAGATTGCATGAAATTGTCCCAGTGATCTCTCAAGTTTATGCCCCTCTACGTGGATAATTTGGGTATTTACTTTTTCTGTTTTTCTACAATGTCTAAATCTGACAATCTCACCAAGTAAAAGAATATAGAGAATACATTATATAATCTATACATATAAACACACACATATACACACACACACAAGTACAGTACATAATGTCTTTCCTTAACCTAAGTCTTTTCTTTGGCTTCGTGAATATTTATAATAACTGTTGCAACATTCTTATTTTCCAAGTTCTGAGTTGGCTTCAGTTAACTGATTTTTCTCCTCATTGTGGAGAAATTTTCTCCTGCTTCTTTGCATGCCTACAATTTTCAATTGGATGCCAAACATTGTGAATCATACCTGGTTGGGTGCTGACTATTTTTGTATTGCTAGTGATAGCCCAAGTTTTGTTTCTGGCATGTAGTTCAGTTACTTGGAAATATTTTGATCACTCCTTATAAGATTTGGTAAGTAGAATCAAAGCAGTGTTTAGAGTTAACTGTTTCCCACTACGGAAGCATGATCCTCCTGAGTACTCTATACAATGTCCCGTGCATTATCTCTTTTTTCCAATTTTGCTGGTAGAAACATTCTATATTCCCAGGCCAGTTTGAGCCTCCAGTACTTTACCCTCTAACCATTTCATCTGTTTTTTTTTTTTTTTTTTTTTTTTTTTTTTTCCCCCAGGCCTGGTTAGTTTTAGTATACTCACACTTACTGATCAATGCTTGGCTGAACACTCTTTAGAAACCTATGCAGATTTCCAGTACTTTCTGCACAGTTCTCTCTTCTTTTATATTCTATCCTAAGGCCTATAGCTACTTTGCTTTCTAATCTCTCAGTTTCATCATTTCAACTCAGGGAGTTTCCGACTGGGTTCCCCCTCTCCCAAGGAGTTAGTCACCATTGGGAAACTCTCAAAACACTCAGCTGGACAATGGTAGGATCCCTTGCTTATTTCCAATACCTTGGGGTTCTCTATCCTTAAAAGTCAATATCCAATATCTTGAAAACACCTCATATTTTATCTATTTTTAATTGCTTTAGGCAGGAGAGAAATCCCACTTCTCTACTCCATCTCATCTAAAAGTAGTGACTTAAGTGTACATTTTAAAAGTCTAACAGCATCAACTCTTCACAATATCCAAAATACATGTGATCCTAGAAAGATAATGCAATTAAACAATTAAAGATATTACTGTCATAGAAATTGCCTTAACTATGTTGATTAGAATTTGTGCCTATTCAACTCAAGGGTAACAACATTTATATGTTGCCTTACCTAAAGAGAGAAATCTTACCCACAGCTGAGATTCTCCTGGCTTTAATATTTACCACAGATGTAAAAATAATGAATCATAAACTCTTGCTCCTCAAATTTTCAATGGGAGTCATAACTTTTCACATACTCTGAAACCTGAGTCTACCTGCATAGAAGAAGATTTCAGTAGTTGCCACATAGATTCAAACCCTGAAACCCATTATGCACAGGAACCAATGTTCATCATAAGAATTATAAAATTCTATAGTTCTACCTAGTAAATAAAAGAAACTAAAATGCCAAACTTACCTTTCTATAACTACTAGGGGATATACCACACACACAATGTGCATATTCTTTCTATTATTCATGGACATTTGAATTCTTCTCAAGTTTGGGCTGTTATAAAATATGGCATAGTTGCCAGGTACAGTATCACACACCTGAAATCCCAGCAACATGGGAGGTGGAATCAGAAGGATCCCAAGATTGAGGGCAACCTCAGCAATTTAGTGAGGTCTTAACGCAACTTAGCAAGACCCTGTATCAAAATAAAACTAAAAAGGGGGTTAAAGGTGTAGCTGAGTGGTTAAGCACTCCTGGGTTCAATCCTCAGTACCAATAAATACATTAAATAAATAAATAAATAAAGGTCTAGTGAACATTTCTGTACACGTTTTCTGTTACACATGAAATTATGTCGAGGAGTCATGCTTAAGAGTATAATTCTTGAGTCTGTGATAATATATCTTTAGATTTCCTTGATAATGCAAAAAGTACTTGAATAAATTTTCAGCCCATGAGCAATGAACAAAATCACTTTTTGCTTCTTCTCTTTACCTATATTTAATGTTTTTAAATTTTCAGATGTTTTTTAAGAAACCAGAGAAAATAATAAAGTTTATATTCATTCCTTTTTCCATTCATTTCTCAAGACATCTATTATATATTTACCTTTCAAGTGCTCTAGATCCAAAGATGAAGACAGGATGACTACTGACTACCCCAGAGGCAGCCACAGAGCAGGGGATTTAGCATTAGTTGGTAAAAAGTAAAAACTAAGATTCACTTCTGTGTTAAAATAAAGGGTTGAGATGTAGCAATATATTTGTAGCCCTGCCATACATATAACAATGAATGAGATGAATGTCAGTAACATTCAGTTGGGTGATGACAACTCTTAATTTAGCCCAGTCTAAAGTTTATAACTAGGTGGAATAAATATACCTGGAGTTTGGGGGTGGTGGTATAGAGACAGAGACAGAGACAGAGAGAGAAATTTTAAGGATAAAAAGGAAGTCTATGTCCAGTTTGTTGAAAGTTCCTTCAGAGGATCTATCTGCCCTAGATTTATGTCAGGAATCAGATAACTTTTTAAGCACAAGCTCAGATAATACAGTTTATTTTTTGTGGGTCATAAGGTCTCTGTCTCAATCCCTCAACTCTGCCTTTGTAGTGTAAAAGCAGCCACAGACAGTATCTATCAGTTGGTTGTATCTGTGTTTCAATTACCTTTAATTACAAAAAAAGGCTGGAGACCCGATCTGAGCCAAGGGCCAGCCATAGTTTTTGGACCCCTAATCTAAGGTATGAAAACTTATCAAAGAGGTCAACAGTCCATGGAGAATTTGTTAAAATTTGTGTGTTATGGTTTGGATGTGAGGTGTCCCCCAAAAACTCACATGTGAGACAATGCAGGAAGGTTCAGAGGAGAAAGGATTGGGTGGTAAGAGTCTTAACCCAATCAGTGAATTCATCCCAGGTGGGATTAATTGAAGTGGTAGAGTGTGGCTGGAGGAGGTAGGAATTGGGGTGTGCCTAAGGGGTATATATTTTGTATCTGGAGAGTGGAGTCTCTCTGCTTCCTGATGATGTGAGCTGCTTCCTTGTTCCGCACTCTTCCACCATGATGTCCTGCCTCACCTCCAGCCCCCACAAATGGAGCTGGCTTGCTATGGACTAAGACCTCTGAAACCATGAGCCCTCAAATAAACCTTTCCTCCTCTATAATTGTACGATCAGATCATTTAGACATAGCAGAAAAAAGCTGGCTAAAACATCGTGTCACTTATTTTACACTTTATTGTAAATGAGGACTCAAAAGCAGGTTGTGACAGAGAGTGGAAAAAGAGAAATCATGATGATGGTCATGAGGGCAAAGGAAAATACCCCTGCAGCCTGACTTTGCCAGGGGCCTGAGCAAGGATGGATGACTCGTGAAGTTTTCATTTCCGAAACCAATAGTTAACTATATGCAATGACAAGATGCATTTTAGTAAATGAAAGGATTATCTGGAAGTAAAAGTAACATGCTTCATTTTACATGAAAGAAGATGATGATAAATTTACTGAGCTCCTCAAATTGAGAGTGTTCACTGAAACTGCATTCCTAAGTGGGTAAGTATGTAAAGGAGAGTTTTTTGTTGTTGTTTTCATTGCTGGGGTGTTTTTTGTTTTGTTTTTCCTTTCTGAGGTTTTTTTTTTTTTTTTTTTTTTTCATCCACTAAGAATTTGTTAGTCTTTTCAATTTAAAGTGTTAAATATGAATATGGAAAGCAACACATCTTTTTTAGTATATGGAACTAGAATAGATCTAAAATACCATTTGTATTTTTGTGTAAGAGACAGTAGAATATTATCTCCTCTATAATATTCCCAGTAAATAATTAGCAAAATAGAAAATCTATTTCACAATATTTAAAAATTTAGAATTAAATATAATTTAAAAGACAATTAGGTGCCTATAAATCATTACTCATAACAAGCCTACGATTAAGAAAATATCTATTTTATTGATAAAGAAACTGAGACAGAGGGAAGTTGTCTTAGAAAGGGAAGTTGGTATAGCTCTTAAGAATTGGGGTACTGGTAAGTACAAGTACCAAGACTGTCTTCTGTCTGTGTGTGTGTGTGTGTGTGTGTGTGTGTGTGTGTGTGTGAATAGAGAAAGAGAGAGAGTGTGTGGGTGTACTGGGGATTGAACCTGGATAAATTTTATCACTGAGCTACATCCTCAGCACCTTTTATTTTTTCTTTTGAGACAGGGACTCCCTAAGTTGCTGAGGGCTTCCCTAAATGGCTGAGGCTGGCCTCAAAATTGCAATCCTCCTGCCTCAGTCTCCTGAGTTGCTGGAATTACAGGTGTGCTATGCCTGACTCAGAGCCACTGTTTTAAACAGTATGCTATTTTGCCACTCATCCTGAGGAGACTACTCCATTTAGTAGCCTTTCTCTCTCTCATGCTCAAGTAGTATATAGTTATGAGTAGACTAAACGTGGCGTTTTAAATTAGGCATTGAGAAAGTTGACCTTTTAAAAGATCAACACACTGGAAAGGAATACAAAAAGAACTACATTCTCTATGTGCTTGTTACTGAACATATGTTACCAAAGAAAAGATACTTTTCTCTCTGTGTATAACAACTTGCAGATTTTCCCAAGTTCTTCCAAACTTTCCCCTCATCTCCCCCACAAATAATTAGTCCTTCCTATTATCTGTTCCTCCTGTTAGAGTGCGACGATAGATTGGGTAGCAGTAGTTTGGTTTCATATTTGTCTTTTTCTCTGGGCTGTGAGCTCCTCAGAGAGAGTGAACATGTCACATTTACCTTCATTATCTCTAGAATCTTCACAGCATCCACCCAAGGAGAAAGCTCTCCAATGTTCCCCCAGCAGTTGAATGAATGCATGAATCAAAGTTCCCTCCAATCAGTGGTTTCCAGCTTGTTACTACTCCCCAAAGAGATAAGACAATATCTAACAATTCTAAAAACAAAACAAAATCTTTTCAAAAGATGCCTTCTTAATCAAACACATCTGTTTCATTTATTGCAGATGTGTGTGCGCATTACTGGAGAGGCTTACTGTCCAATAAACAGCAAGCTCTGCAACTTAGAAGAAGTCATGCTAATACACACTGGCTGTCCCCAAGCTGCAGATGCTGTTGCTTTGTCTTCTCAGAGACACTTCCACAGGGACACAGCTATAGCTCATTTACCTCCTCTCAAGTTTTAATAATATTCTTAAAGAATCTGTTGTAAGAAATTGCTGAGAACACTTCAGGGAATTGCTAAATAACTCCACATATTTCTGCTGAAACATTTTAAGTGCTAGCCTGCGTGAAATCACTGCTTTTTTATTTTATTTTATTTTATTTTATTTTTGTTGTTGTTGTTTGTTTTGCATGAAACAATGTGACTATCACCGCTGCTGTCCTTCTAAATAAAATGTTGAAAGAAATTCAATGTTCAAAGCTTTCATCTTGCTGGATTAAATTATAATAAGTTTAAAATTTAAAAAGTGGTGTTTCAACTTAACACATGGGATGGGCTTCCCAAAACAGTACAGTAGGAGGGGAAATTGCAAAGTAATTATTTACCCTTTTGCTTTGTCTTTCATGACATGGAATCCTTTGCCGAATTATTCTACTTAGAAGGTTTAGGGTTGCTTTTTTGTGATGCCGTATACATATTTTTTGTTTGTTTGTGTTATAAGGCAGGATTATTTCTTTTCAAAGGGTGGTGTCACAAGAAGCATATTGTAAAAATCCAGAGATGCTGCCAGCAATTAGGCAGCTGGGTGGCCTAGAAATTGTCTCCATTACACTGCTATTTCTCTGCCAGTTCTCCCTTCTCTCTTCTGGGAAAGGAAAACAACCAAAAAAAAAAAAAAAAGAAAGAAAAGAAAGAAAAGAAAAAGAAAAAATAAAAAGTTTTGTTTTTCTTTACATAGTTCTTATAAACAGAATGAATAGACTTTTTTAAAAACTTTGGCAGAGTCTTCTGATGCAACATCAACTTCCACATTTATGATTTATGGTCCGGCTTTGATTGTCAAAAACATGTTTAACAAATGATCAGGATACAATATTTAACATGTTAAGGGGTTTCCCACATGCACATATGCTGACCACATGGATTAATATTGTGTCCATTTTTAAAACCAAAACAGTTCTCAAATGATAATCAAGATAATACATGTTTAGGACTTATAATAAGGGAGAACCAAACTACGGGACACTTAGTAGGTTTTCTTCTTTTCCTCTCTCTCTGAATCTCTGATATGTTCTTTCACTACAACAGAAGAGTGTGAAGAATGACCACAAAGTTGTGTGTCGCATGTGTTTTGAAGTTTCATATTTATATATGGAAGGGAAATAACTGCATGCTGTGGAGCCCGGAACTTAGTAGGTGTTCTAAAACTATTTATTGAACTGAAATTGTGACTATTATCCTACCTGGAAAAAGAGGGAATATTACCCTATACCGTTAAAGGTAGAATTAAGTTAAAGATCTTGAGTGGAGGAACTTCTGGATTATCCTGTGGACTCGAAATGCCACAGCATGCATTTCTCAGGCAGGAGTTTTGAGAAAATTGTGTAGAGAAGGAGGCAATGTGACCACAGAGGCAGAGATGGAGCAATGCAGCCCAGATCAAGGAAGGCCAGGGAAGCTAGCAACCATCAGGAACTAGAGGAGACCGGGAACCAATCCTCCCACAGAGCCTGGGAAGAGTACAGACCTGAGAACACTTTGTCGTCAGACTTCTTGCCTCCTGAACTGAGAAAGAATGTTTCTGTTGTTTGAAGCCACCCAGATTGTGGTAATTTATTATGGACATGAGTGTGTGGGCTGACCTCCTGGATCAGACAGGCAGAGATCTGGGCCTATGAGAACCTGGAGGCCAGACTGTGGGGAAGGCGGGGACTGAGGGAAAGCATCTCCACTGGGAGGCTGTTCCATACACATGCTACCCAGCTAAGTTTGATCCAGGCAAGCACTGGTGTTTGAGATAGCCCCACGGAGGAAGGAGGCAACTCCAGCAGTAATTTAGGTGGTAGGAAAAACCTTGAAGTCAGTGGACTATCAGTAAGTATTAGTTGTGATTCATTTTGAATATTAACAGGAGAAAATATTAAGAACTCACAATTTGCCAGGCTGTGAACTAGCATTGACCATACAGTAGGTTTCATTTATCTCATTTTATAAGTGAGAGATTAAATTCAATAAGATTAAGCAAGTTTTCTAAGATCACACAAATAAGTACCAAAAATAAGATTCAAACTCCAGCTTATCTGGTTCCTTGTAGGTTTTCATGACTGCTATATTCTGCCAACATAAGAACTGTAATTAGGAAGCAAGATCCACATTCACAGGGTATGTTAATAAGAAGTGGACAGCATCCAGGTTCTGCCACTCAGGACCAACCTCCAGACCAATCAAGGAGAGAGAACAACG
Source organism: Sciurus vulgaris (assembly GCF_902686455.1). Lineage (NCBI taxonomy): Eukaryota > Metazoa > Chordata > Mammalia > Rodentia > Sciuridae > Sciurus > Sciurus vulgaris. Next base: position 167,609,762 of record NC_136461.1, read on the forward strand.
CAATGTAATAGAAATGAAAAATGATGGTGCTTACTGGGTGTGATGGCGTACACCTCTAATCCCAGCCACTTGGGAGGCCAAACAGGAGGATCACAAGTTCAAAGCCAGGCTGAGCAAGGTAATGATACCCTGTCTCAAAATAAAAATTAATAAAAGAGCTGGGGATGCAGCTTAGTGTGGTAAGTGCCCCTGGGTTAAATCCCAGTACAGAAATAAAACTAAAAAGAAAGAAAGAAAAATGGTGGGCTCAAAGCAAGTTACAGTCCCATTCAAGCTTGGCCACTGGTTAGCTGTCCAATCTCCTTCTCACAATGTGAACAATAATAGCTATTCCACTGGATCGGTTCATAAATCCATGAGCACATATAATGTAAGCCAAATACCATGTTCCGTATCTAACAAAAGTGACTTCCTGTTGCAAGATAGAGTTTGAAAATGGGACAAAACAATGACAAGCATTGTTATTGGTTAATATAAATTACAGTAAACACAGTCCTGTGTCCAATTTTTGAAGTAAACATGAAGTTTAATTAAAACTATAGGTTTTCTATAGTTTTAAGTAAAGTTTTTCATTCATAGTTTTAATTAATTTTATTTTATTATTACTTATAATAATATAATAAATTATTATTTATTTTTAATTATAGTTTTAATGAAGAAGTATTTTGGTTTAGTGAAATGGTCTCTTAAGAAATCCAGTTTCCTAAAATTTCTAGATTCCCTGCTTACACAAACAACTAACTATAATAGTTTTGAAAACACTTGGATTTCATTCAAAGAAAGGCAGCATGTTATTTGTTTATAATAAATATAAGTAAATAGCCTAATGTGCTGACCTATATTCTGACACACAACATATATTAGGTTTCTTTGGATGTAATTCTATTTGGTCTTTCTTGTCAAACTTTTAGGGTATAAGATTTGAAATCTACCTTCTGGGGGCATCATTGGTCTTTCAGGCAAATATCAGCATATAGTATTCATATTTCAATGGAATTATTTGTAATCTTTAAAATATATTAAGGGGGACTGGATTTGTGGCTCAGTGGTAGAGTACTTGCCTGGCACATGTGAGACCCTGGGTTCAATTCTCAGCACTGCATATAAGTAAAATAAAAAATCCATTAACCACTAAAGAAAAATATTTTAAAAATATATATATTAAGGGTTGGGATGTAGCTTAGTGGTAGGGTGCTTGCCCAACGTGTGCTTGGCCCCAAGTTTGATCCTCAGCACAGAATGTGTGTGTGTGTGTGTGTGTGTGTGTGTGTGTGTGTGTGATTATGTGTTCTTTAAATTAATTTAAACTAAAAAATCAAAAAGTTGATTTATGATATAGACTCTTCAGAATGGAAGAAGATTAAAGAAGGAAGACTTTAATAATTTGTTCCTTTGTTTCTCAAAAAGGAAGGAAGCAGGAGCAATAATGAAATGTGTATATATGCCGAGGCAAAAACAAATAGATTATTCAAATAGAATGATTTAACAGATGGCTCAAAAATAAAATCTGTATAAGGCCCATCATCCGGCTTAACTATACTGAATTCTTACACATTCTTATTAGTCTTAAATGATTATCTAATTTTTAAAAAGAGGGCAACTTTTGGAAGTTTGAGCTGTGCATGGTTAGAAGTACATCACCAACCCCAGTACGACATGATCTTTGAATGGCTTTTGTTTCAGTATTAACAGTGTTTTCTGAAAATGTGAATGCTCTCTCTCCAGTTAACCCTCACAACCTGCAGTACACATTTGCAAATAGCTGACTTCGGTTTCCAAGGCCATTGGAAGGACAAAGCAAGAACAAAGCATAGCTGCATCCACTCCAGTGAAATCAAATCTATGACCTGATTTCTTTAGCACTTTTTCCAATCAAGGGATAAAGCTACAGTGAACTCCTCTTTCTGGGAGGGGTTGTCAGAGCAGACTTGTTTGAAGGCCTCAAAAATAATTTCTAAAACACAAAATGAGAATAAATGATGATTCAGTCCTTTTAATCTTTTAGTTCTGTAATTCAATCACTAGTTGATCCAGATTGGTAAAGGAGGGCGATAGCTAATTCAGATGAATAATAGTATCAGAGACTTTTAGGAGCACGAGACTTGAGTACTTTCAAGTGCTTTCTTGAGAATAGGTATAAACTATTATGTTATGGGAAGAGAGTGTAATAAAAGGAACCAGAATAATTCATTTGTATACCAAAGGATATAACTGATGATTTTAAGTAATTATAAGCTTGATATCATAGCATGTAAATGGTGAAAATCATAGTTAGCCATTGTAAAGAGTTTTTTTAAATTAATACATACACAAATGAGTTCCATCAAGAGATATATCATTGACTCCCCTGAATTCACATGACTTAGTAAGATCAGCATTGAAAACTTGGAAATATTACATTTGTTCGAAAAAACATGAGATTCTCAAATGTAGCTAGAGCTTTTTCAAATGCACCGTCTATCACTTTGTCTTTGTACCAGAAGCAAATTATTTTTTAAGTGCTAATTGGCAGTTCTGTAAAGATTCCACAGTGCCCCCACGCTAATTGCATCGCCTGCAGAATTCTCAGTCGGACTCCACTTCCAACCTGTACAGTCGGGAAGTCTGACAAGAAAATGTATGCTCAAAGTTCTCAACAAAGGGAAAATTACTTTATAGTTTGCTCTAAACATGCAAAGATAGCTGAAAGTTATTTCATTTCACTCATTAGGGATGGTCTAACTTGGCTAATCTACAGTGGGTTTAAATTACACAGTGGCTATTTCTAATTTGGGGAATAAGTGCTATATTTCTGACCCACATGCTAAATATTTGAAATACTTTGAACCAACATATGTGGCACTGTGGCTTGTTTGTAGTTGAGTTGATTACATTGCCCTACTCCACATTTTCACATGGTTCTTTCCCACGTAAATTATTCCAATCAGTGTAAAATTTGCCTGTGCTAGAAGAACTGTGTTTGAAAGGTGATTGTTGGCTGCAAGCAGTTGATCAAAGAAGCAATTTCAAATGATAGGAATTATTTATAAGGTTAAGTAGCTGATATGGTACAAAACCATGGGGTAGATATGGGAAAGAAAGGGTTGTAACTGTTATACATTTTATTTTGTGGTTCTACAAGTTACTGTAACCTACAAAAAGTTAATTTCTTCATGCCTCAGATGGCTTATCTGCCAAACAGGACTAATATTTGCATTATATTTATAGAAACTTCCAATATTATGGGTTAAAAGTAGTCAAATATTAACCACTCTCTGTGGTTCTATCTAATAATAATATCCTTACCATAGATTATTATTGCAATGATTAAATAAGTTAATGTATGGAATGCACTCAATACAATGACTGGAACATATTATGTACATGCAAAAACTGTTAGTCATTTTTAAAAGTATTATTACTATTGTTAAGACTGAGTTTATGTAATGAGATATATGGTATATACTAATAATTAATAAACTTCCATTTCAACACAATGCTTTTATGCTATCTCACTTTTAATGGGTGGGACCAAATGTGAAAGGGTTAAGCACTAACCCAGACTGAGGCAAGAACACTGCTTATCCTCCAAGTACCATAATGCTGGGTGACTGATTCAAGAAAGGACAGTTCAAAAATCAAAGCCAAGTGCAAGAAGGCAATGAGTGTAAGTGCCAAGGATTGAGTCAAGGAGCCATTATTTCATTTCAGAAGCTGGTCCCTAAAGCTATAGTTGGAAATCTCAAGTAACACAGCTAACTGTGCCCAAAAGGCCTAATTAGTCATGGGTCATAGGGAGGAGAGTTAGTAAAGACCCAAAAGTCACCTGTACTAGGTAAAATAGATGGCCTCTAATCTATCAGTGACTGGTAATGTCACTGATAAATCTACCTTACAACTAGAGGGTTTTGAGCCACCACAAAGCACCCGAGTCATAAAGGGATGGCCACTTGGGGAACCATTCTTGCCTTTTGATCCCCCAGCTTATATGGGCTGCCTGGATAATTGTGAGACCTAATGCTATAATTATGTTTACTCCATGGAGATGAGAGCACTCTCCTTGTTATAGTTCTTATAAGATGTCATCTCCCTAGAGAGAGACAGATGAGGTCAGGATATGAATTTGATAAATTTCCTTGCTGTTCAATTGAAGGACCACAGCACCTTCTAAGAAAATTGCCATGAGCCTCACCATATTCTCAAAGTCCCAGTTCTTCCACAAATCATTCTCCCAATATGTTCCAAATAATATTATTTTCCCCTCATCTATGTTTTCTGATTTATCATAAGCTCATTTCAGCATATAGCAAATAACTAAAAGAAACAGAAACACTAAATATGGCTTGCCTTAATTTTAACGTAATTTAATTGTAGTAAACTATATTAAAACCCTTAAGTAGCATATACAGATAGCAGACAATTTTTCATACTATGCTAGATGCATTGGATGTTTTAGTTATATACATATATTATATATTTTTATATAGCTGGGACAAAACATTCTATCAAATGCTATAATATACCTAGGGTAAGCTAATACAAAATATTTTAGAAATGACATCTTGTAATGTGAAGCCAATGGTTCTCACAATCAACTGGACAAGAGTCTGGTACACCTTTTGGTGGGCATGCCATTATGATAATGAAGACTATTCATGTGCATGTTCTACTTAATCCTACTGTAGCTCAGTTTCCTTCATACCAACTATTCGAAGGGCTATAATTTAGAATGGCATAATGAAGATAACATAGGTTTTGAGACCCAAATCTGGCTCTGCCAATAGGTGTCTCTATGACTAGGAAATCAATTGAATTCTCCAGGTTTAGGTTTCTTACCCTATAAATAAAAAATAAGGGTTACACACAACAAAACCTACCTGGGGTCATGTGCTGTGTATGCAAAATACATGAAAACTAAAGCAATTACACAGTTCTGTTAAATGAGGATGCACTAGGCTAGGAATGTAGCTCAGTGAGTAGAATACTTGCCCTGCATTCAATCCCCAGTACCAAAATAAATAAATAAAAGAAATCTGACCCAGCCCTGGATGCTGATTCTCCGGATCAGGGTTTGTCTAGAACTTGCCTATAACAAAGATATGCCTAAAATCCTTCAATTCTCTTCGGTTTATTCCTTGAATCAGAAATCCTACCGAGAGGAACTGATTTTCAGTAAATAGTGTCAATGTAATACTAGCAATCTTGCAATAATTTTGGTAGGAATAATATTAAAAACTACCATTTGTATAATCATATGCAAATTACTTGATAACAGCATTTAATCCTCGTAAAAATACTGTTGTCTTCATCTTACCATTGAAAAAATATTGAGATCCAGTCTGTGGTGGTGATCTACCTAATTCAAAATACAATGAAACTGGGAGCTAGTCTCTTAGGCAGGACTTTTCCTGAAAACAAGGCCTCAAAATCTCATACTTAGAGAAATGGTTATTTTATGAATAAAAAAGTGAAGTACTCATTTTAAAATACTACTTTATTTTAATAATGTAGAAAGTGGAAAAACTTAGAGGACAATAGGGAGCTCTATATTGCTGACCCCAGATTTCTTAGTTGGAATGATTATGCTTCCCAACATATACATTGTTTGATACCTTTCCATTACAAACTATCCTCACTTAGTTGTAAGCTTAGAAAAGGTCATTTTCATGAGATTAATTCACCTTCCAGCAGACATAGATTCAGTGAAGCAGGGCCTTGGGAGAATCTAGTCAATTTTTTTTTACTAGTATTTTCCTTCTTGTGTACAGAGAAGAAGAAAATAGATGTATTATGGATCATAAATACCAAAGGACCAATTCAATTGCACATGGAAGAGCCAAGATATATTTTGAGTTAGGTGCAATATATTTTCAACAGTGAAGAAATAGACACATTGCTTTATAAATTTACAATCACTGATTTTTTTGTTTTGTTTTGTCTTGTTTTTGTTTTTGTTTTTCACCTGATACAATGGTTTCATCTCTGCTGGTCCTTGACTTCAAATACTTTATCAATTTTTTAGTGATATTAGTGAAAAAAATAAAATATAGGCAATACAGAAAGGGACTGGGTTGCTTCTCTCCTATTTTCAGATATCAAGAATATTTGAGAAGTAATAGACCCAGTGAAAAATAGCATAATCTATAAGTGTTAGGATTGGCTAATTTTCCTGAAACTTCTTATGGATGAATTTATAATAGTGTCAAAGATATAATGGTCTTCCAGCTATCACTGTAGCATAAAATACTTATACCTTACTTATACATTGGGCTTTGAAGAGCAAAGTGTATACATAAATTGTGAAATATTCATTCCTGCTTAATTTATTAAGGTTGAAATCCTTTTATGTTCCCAAGCATCATTATTCATAGGCGCTTGTTTATACATAGAAGGTGCCGTCTTCGCAGAAGTCATTACATCTCGTGGTGACTGCAAAGCTTTTTCCATGGATGCCTCCACCTTCTACTTAACATGTCAAACTACACCAACTGCTACACCTACTGGCAGTGGTGAAATTGCAGGGGTAGCCTCTTGTCTTTCTTGTCAAGCCCACATCAGAGTGCTTTGAGGAAATAAACTAGGTTAAAAAAAGGCCTGGAAAAGCTCTTGTTTGTTTGAACAGAAAAGTAATCTACATATCACTGTCATCCAGTACCTCTGAAGATGTCAGGAGGCAGGTCATTTCTCTCTGCAGAAGTGCTTTTTCTTTTATTACCAGCCCTATAACAAGATTATTGAAATGATTCAACAATAGTCATGCCACTGCTATAGAAACTTGTTGAAAGTAAATAATAAAAGCATTTTATCTGAATGGCTGTCATTTTCCTGTTGAGGGATACATCTGTTACGTAAGTACGTTTGTGTGAGAGCCTGCCTTATGTGAACTGCTCTAATTTGGTTATCCTGATAGGTGCCATCATAGCTTCGTTCTAATAACATTAGCAGAGAGGAGGGGGTCTGTCATTTTCTAACTGCAATTTGCAGTCACTCCAGTCAAAGGGATTGCAACATGATTGAAACCTAGTAAGAACGCATTTTAAAGAAACTACGGGGAAGCTTTCGAGCACCACACCATAATTTGGTATATGAGTTCACTTTAAGCAGAACTCAATTAGAAAAAGGAAACAAGATCACTGCTTTCAGAATAAAAAAGATAGTCAAAAAGTATAAGCTACTCTTAAAGTTACAAACTCAATCACTTGTGTCTATACCTAATTTTTGGCATTGTATAAAAGCTGGAACATTTTTAAATAAAAATAATATTTGTAACTTTATTTTTATTTCAGCTGAATATCATTTTTAATTATTTATAATCTTATCAGGGACTCAAGGATTATAAATTATCTTATACTATTCTATTTTATTCCCACCAGGAAACCAATAATTTCATAGAAATTTAAGAAAATTTTCTTTTTCCTCACATTTCAAGTAAATACTATTATCTGAAACAGTTTCTTGGGTGGATTTCCTAAACGCAGAGAAAAAATGTTGTGTTTCCATGAAATCAAATAACCATATTCTACAAATGTGTATTGAGTACATCCATGTATCAGGCATTTTGCTAGGTATTGGGCAAAGAATATTGTTCTAATGGACTTTGTAGTATGTGTGGAAAGTGAGACATAAGACAAGCAATTACTTAAATTGCACCAAGTCTAAAAATGAGACAGATGATAGTCTCTGAGATTTGTTGGCCAAGGGTCCACAATCCAGGTGGTTCCATGGAAGAAGAAAAGTTTAGATTCCTAATCAAGAGATGAGGGGAAGTTAGTCCAATGAAAAGACATGGCAAGAGTGTTCTGGAATAAAAACATCTGCCCAAATCTATTTTATAGAGAAAGTGAAAAATTCAATGAACAAATAGAAGCTTTTTCTACTCTGAGTAGAAAGCAAGGAGATACAGAGATGAGACTTAGATCTTAATACTTAGAGATTTATCCAGTTAAAAGTGAGAAACCATTGCTACTGAATGGTTTAAACTAGGGAAGTGATGTGACAGATGCAGGCACTGGAAAATCATTGTGACTCCTGTTTTAAGGATATATTAGAAAAGAGCATGATGGGGGCATGCATATTTGTTAGAAGTCTGCAAAACAGTCCTGCTGAAAACTAATGGTGGCCTGATCTAGAGAGTAGTTGATGAGTGAAGTCTAGGTCACAGGATGAACAAGACTTAATGAGAAAAACACAACAAATGATGAAGAAAGAGGCATAAAAATTATGTGTTTCTTGTTTGTTTTAATCTTGATTTTTGTTTTTGGCAACATGGTATCTGGTGGTGTTCTTTACTAAGATGGAAAACATTAGGAGAAAATTGGCTGAAATTCTTGGTGTGTGACAGGAAGTTAAAACCATTATGTAGCTATTTAGTTTTATGTAGACAGGTATTCTTTATAAAAACTTATAAAGACATGATGTTATTTACAGAAATTCAGAATGCATAATTTATTAGTTACACTATTTTAATGAAACAGAGATCCAGAATTATTAGTATACTTTTCCAAGAAGGAAAATTTGAAGAACTGAATAATTAAGTGACCCAGTCAGAACAACATAGTGAATTGAAGGGCTCATCCCACAACAAGCTGACAATATTTTTTTCAAATGGAAAATGCCACTTGAGTCTTTAAAATACACCTTCTTTTCATGGCATTGAACATTTATGAATTCTGCACTGCCTATAGTTCTCTTGAAGAAAATAAAAATTATAAATACATTGTCTCTGATTTAAACTTTCTTATAATTATTAATTCATACATTCATTAATTAGTGCATTAAATAGATATTTCGAACATTCACTGTTTGCTCAGCCTAGGTTTTGATCCCCAAATGAGTTTACAATATGCAGAACATACAGCCCATGATTTTGAGAGTTTATTAACTTGAAAATACATAGATTCCTCATCTGTATTCAGTGTGGTCTTAGCTTCTTTAATAACAGAGAAACAAAAAGGAGGGTCACTAGACCAGCCGGCAGATAAACTCCCTGCAAAGGTGATGCTGGAATGTTTGAATCAAGCTCAAAGATACATAGGAATAACCAGGAGAAAACCAGGGACAGAGTATTAAGCGGTTAGCTGTACATGGAAAGGGATGTAGATGTGAAATCACTCCATGCATCTGGGAAAGCACAAGCAGTAGGAGAACCAGGAAAGTAGGTAGAAATCTACTTTTTTTTTTTTTTTTTTTTTTTTTTTTTTTTAATCAGGGAAATGAAAGTGACTTTTGTCCTCATGGTCACAGGAAAGCCATTGGAATTACAAGACCTGTCTAGATCTCCTGTCAGATTACCTCCAGCAATATCATGGTTCTTAACTTTGAACCTGTTCAGAAATGGAAAGACCAATTCAAAGCCCCATTCTAAGTGAGGTGGTGGTTGGAAAGGTAGGAATAGATTTGAGAAATATGTAGTGTTTAAGTCAGCTTTGTTTGGCAACTAAATATGGAATGTAGGGAAAGAGAGAAATCACAGTCAAAGGGTCCTACTACACAATCCATGAATTTTCCTGGGAAACAGTGATGATTGCGAAAAGGAAAATTCTACAAGTATTGCTGACTGATTCTTAAACTCCTCTGATCTAACATATCACAAAGTTTATTGATTTATTTACTTTAAGATATTTATTATGTCCCTTTTTCTTTTTCCAACTGCTACTGTCTCATGGCAAATTTCCTATAATAATCTCCTTCTTGGTCATATTGTATGATCCCTGATTTAGTGGGTTAATTTATTTAATCAGCCTCCTTTTGCAGTAAAATGTACTTTAGGTATGTACATCACTTATCCTAGTAAAATTTAAAGAAAGAAAATATTTTCTTGGGAGCTATTTCTAAATCCTTGAACTTATAAAAAAAAAAACAACAACAACACCCTTTTGACTTTGTTATTTAAGGGCACTGAAATGAACTCACAGGTGCATTTAATATTCCTGAATACACCATGGTAAATAAAATAAATTTTCCCTTCTTCCAATTATAGTACAATTATATTACTAGAAGCCATGTTTTAAACTTGATTGCTATTACTGAAGTTGACAGGAGCCACAGTTTCATTGCATTATTCTACAGGCAGATTAACTTTTCAGAAAACCCCTCTTAAAAATATATTTCATTCTAACTAATAGATATTCACAAGTTGGAAAAAATCAACACATACATGTGCTAAATTAGGAACTGACTTATTTAGCTTCTAATCCTGCCTTTAAAGAATGTTTTAATCTTGGGTCTATGTGTCTGTGAAATTTATTCATTCTCATAAATCAAATGTTTTATACAAGGTAATACTGAATCAAGCATAATACCTCTACAGACGTATCAAAAGATTAGGAAGATTAAATTGTCAGTGTGGGTATATATACACACACATGCTCATATAGCATCAAAAATTATGGTTAATAAATAAGATATTTCACAATTCATGTGTTAAACAGTGTTGCCTAGAAATACTGTCAATTTCCTTTTGGATAAAAAGCTTTTACAAGCACATGGAAATAGAAGTGCCTTCCTATTCTGTACAGTACTGTATGTAGCATCCATCAGCTGGCCAGTCTCAATGAAGAAAGAAGCTGATTTGACAATACTTAATGGAAAACATGAAAGGTAAATCTTAATGGATAGAGAACTTTATCTGACCAGGAGTCTTTTATCCATTTCATCCCAGTGGTGCAGTTGTTACTTTGACATTGACATTCACATGAGTTATAAACTGAAAAAGAATTTCCATAAAAACAGCTAGCTGGCTTTGTTAAGTAAAACAGGTCCTTTTGCCTTCACAGTTTAATAAAGTACAACTAAAGAACAGTGAATAAGAAAGAAAAAGGCTGGTTTCCAACCTATGTTCTCTTAAATGTATACATTTTATGTAACTAGGAGGTGATAGCATCATTTCCTAGGCATGCTCAGTGCTGCTATCACATTTTATTTGCTTTGTATTTCAAACTTTTTGTTTGTTTAACCTTTTATAAACTATGATGTTTTCATGTGTAGACATAGGCAACTTGTTTCAGCTTCGAAGTTCTGGTTTCCATCTTTCCTGTTAGAAAAAATCCTATCTGAATTTTGAGAACAAGATGCAGAAACTTAACAAATGCCTATTGAATACCAAAGCTTTGTCAGAGTATTTTACTAGGTCCTAAGAGAGTGTCAATGAAAGCAATGGAAGATGCAAACTTTGCACAAATTTTCACTAACCAGGAATAAATCAAAGGACTTGCACATATCATGTTGTCCATCAAGACATTAACTCTTAATATGGAGGTTGTTAAATTACAGGAGGCTTTATTATTTATTATGTTCTACCATTAATCTGTTTAATGCCATGCTAATTACTAAACAACCTAATCATTTGTTCAAGTATGTGAATATTAATGTTCATCATATATACATTAGATCCTGACACACAGCATTAGCAAACCAGAAAATAGAACTAGTCTAAGCCAAATCTTGTAAATCGGAGAAAAATACACAAGCTCCATCAGCTCATTTCATCCTTCTCACTCCAGGAGAGAGGCATTATTCCCATCTTTTTTAACAGAAAATCCCAAGTCCAATAAGATTAGTGAAATTGTCATTCTCCAGAATTATCTAGGTAGGCTTGACTCTAGTGTTTTCTTTTTCTTTTTTTTTCTGCTACATCTGTTGAAAGTGAGTTCTACTTCCATGAAAGGAAGAAAAATAACTTTATCATTCACAATTCTATTAAAGCATGTAGGTGAAAGACCTGTCAGAATAATGGTACTTTTGGAGTCAAGGGTAAGGATAGAAACTACATTAATGCAATAGTGAGATGCGTTCTTCATCCTAAAAGGATATCTGTAATTTCAGGTAAATAATGAATTTCAAAAGTTTGCTAATATCTATGAGCATTTTAGGTCTGATGAACTTGTGTTCATCACTCAAAGACCAGCTCAAAGATGACCTCACCAGGCAGAGTTAATCACTGCTGGGCATTTACCTCTATTTTCCGTATATAACACAATGCATTATAACTGTTTGTTCAACTATCTGTGTCCCCCTGTGGGATTTTGAGCTCCAGAGTTTATGTTTTCCTTTTGTCTCAAGATCTGTAGCATAGTAAAGGTGTGTGCACTGTACAAATTAACGAAAAGATGATAGACATTTAAAATCTAGAGCATCAACATTTTTCATTCATCAGAAAGATAGTCCAAATTAATTTTTTAATCTCTTTCTTTTTGGTTGGTGGCTTATTTCATTCAAATGTAATGTAGGATTCATTGACAGTTTTATAAAAATAGCTCTATTCTTTATTTAATGTCATGACATTCCAGCATTTCACTGACATTCTATTCAACTTTATAATACATTGTTGCAATAATTTCTCTGAAATGTAGATAATTTTGCTTTCATATCATATGTCTATGGATAACACTTTCTTCTTTTCACTTCCAAGATAAAACTAATGGTAGATTAGCAAAAAAAAAAAAAAAAAAAAAAGCAATGAATTAAGATCTGTGTATTTCCACTCACTTTTTCATAAAATGGAGCAGAAAACAAGGTCTATTGGGAACTTACTGTATTATCTATCTTTTTCATTATACAACTGATAAAATTGCTTTAAAGAGAAAACACGGTGGAGGAAAGCAAATGTATGGAAAAATAAAAGTCTCCATCTATAACACCATTCTCCAACAAACCCTGTTTTCTTTATTTCCATATTAAACAAAAGAGCTAGTCATAGGCGAGTTAATAAAGTGAACACAAGGGAGATGTACCTCCGAATTAGAGCCAGACGGTGAATAACATAGCAGGAATGTACTTAAACCGGGTACCAGCTCGTGACAAGGTCTGTTCTCTGTCTTAGCCCTCGATTTTTGGAAAAGCTTCAGGAGCTATGAGAAAAACTTTCAACCTGACAAACACTCCAGGGCTGGGAAAGACTCCTGTTTTAATGCAGCCCAGATGTGAGCCTTAATGAAAGCATTATGGCTTTGCAGCTGCAGTAGATGGTACAAGCATTTTAAAAGAATAAATTATTTAAAAAGATTTTTTTCCCCTCCTATAATTATGCTTGACCTGTGTTGGGGTAAAATTTTAAGATAGATTATAAAATGATTTATGGTTGCTTGCCTTTTACAGTCTGAACACTGTACTAAAGTAGATGAAAAAGAGAGAAACATGAAAACTCACTATGTATGGGCTATATAAATATGTTTATCATTCTGACATAGGGTGTCTGATCCAATAATTCTCCAAAAGCTAAGTTTAAAGCATATGTGGTATGAAAAATATTAAGCCTACCAGAACATTGATTCTCATGATATAAGCTAAATTATTTACATGAATATTCCTTGCTTATTCATTTTTGCATTTTGTTATAGTATATACATATATCATATACATATATACATGTAAATATTATGTTTTCTAAATAACTTAAGTTGTAAATATAGAAGGAATGTCATTTTATTATTCTACTTTTTTAAAAAATATCACTTTAATAGGGAACAATAAAAACAAAAATCTTAGGAAAAAATTCTCAGGAATAATCTGACTTGCTCATTTAATATATCAGAAACATACTATGTTTAACACCTAAATGTCACCCTGACTTCATCTCAATATGATAGGAATCATTCACAGTATGATTTCTGTTTTCATCAATAAAATGGAAAAATGAGTGGACAATGTTTGGGGGAAATAACTTATGATTATTTTGAAGCAGTCTTTGTTTGCCTTGCTTATTGTTTTGGAAAGACTCTAGATTGGGAGGCTTCCAGTGGGAATCTGGGAAGAGCATTTTACATATTTATTGAAACATTTCCTAACCATATAACATTCCAGCTAAAGAAAAACTTCCATTAAACCCATAAAATAGTTTTAAGCTGTTATAGAAAGTTATTTTCTAAGAGTAACAAGGAAAAAGAAAAAAGAGGGAAGAACCAAATGATTGAAAGGTATTAAATGATTCTGTTTGAGAGCAGGAAATGCAGGTTATTATTTGCTAACGGATTATTCAGAATGAATTTCATCATTCTTGTTACAAATGTGTTTTTTGACACTTTAATTATGAAGGAACTATTCTGAAACACAATATGAGCAGAAGATGCTATAAGTTTAAGTAAAATGCTATTACATCCTCATTTTACAAAATTCACAATCACATTGAAATTAAACAGCATTTCTCTTTTGTACAAAGAAATGCTTATTGCAAAAATGGAATGCATGTGGATCCAGTGACATTTTAATCATTTTATTTTATACAGTCTTTAGAAATAGTGGAAATGGAATGCAGGAAGCTTTGCAATTTAATGCTTATATATACACTCATATACACATACATAATATGTATAGAGCACATTCTTATATGCCATAAAATGCCCTACTACTATTAGCGAAAAAAATATCTCCTGCTCTTTAGTGGAAAAAGAAACTCATTAAAAATTGTGAGTACCTAACAGATGTTGGTACCTGAGTATATCAGTACTCAGCTAATCTCCAAGCCCTTGCATCGTTTTACCTCCCGAACCCAATTTACTAATGAACATCTTGGTTTGTAATTTATTTGGATGCATTTTCTCTGGAATAGCAAGCCAATCAGCCCAATGACCATAATTTAAACAAATAATCTACAAATCATTTTTATAAGCTATGCCTATTAAGTTGCAATGTGTTGATAAATTTAAGAGAAAATATAATAGCATGTGAGGCTTTGATAACTATGTATTCTGAATAATAAAAAAAAATCAACTGATGAAATCTAATTTTTCCAAGAATTCTCAACTTGAGCAAATGTAGTCAATAGAATCTTTACAGTTGAAAACTCCACTATTCTTTTCAGCCAGTGGAGACAGGTTATAGCAAAAATTTTACCCTCCAAGACTGATGACTCTTACTGGTAGAAGCTTCCACATAAATTACAAGATGAGTCTTTCAAATTTCACTTCTATATGGTTATATAGACACACCTCTGACACCTGGCAAGATTTCTAAAAGTGTTATTCAATACCAAATGAAAAAATGTACATGTATAAATTTTAGGTAAGAATCTAAAATGTTTTTACTTTAAGGTAAGAGTATTGAAGATAAACACCTGTCTTTGATACATTACTATATATATCAGAAAACAGACCAGTTGTAAGAACATCCACTCTCATCAAAAGTTTGTTTATTTTCCATATAAACATGTCTGCACCAATGCATGGTAATTCTCAAGGCCAGAACATCAACTTCAGAGGTCTGCATTTCAAAAGAGATGCCAGTTGTGTGAATTAATTTTATTTCTAGACAAGTAAGGAAAATGACCAGAATTTTACTTTGCTAAAGAGGAAAAGACTATTTTTGCTTCCATCCTAGGATAGAACTCCAGCTTATAAAAGGAAAAACTCCAAAGGAAAAGACCAGTTCATCAAGTGTTTATTGTAATTAGACTTATTTCTCAAAGTATTACACTCTAAATGGTAATAGGTTTTAAAATTCTATGTTGTTGAGGGAGATGGCTCTTGTGATAATCCACCTCCTCCCACCCTCTCAGAAGCAACACTAGTAATGGTAATAATAAATTATATCATAATAAATATTAAATATTTTAAAACACACACAGGAAAATTATCCATTTTATTTAGCTAGTACCTGTAGACCCTTTTGGTCAAGCAGTGCACATCCCAGGATTAATAATATCAATCTTAGATAAGTGCTTTTTTTACAATGTAGATACTCCGTATCAATCTCACTTTATAGGTGATTTATTCATCCATTTTCTTTACCTCAATTTTTAAAAAAGAACTTTCAGTATTTAACATATATGTGATCAAATACATAATGTAATAAAAAGTAGGCTAATATGGTCAAACAACTATTAGGAGATATCCAGTCATAAAACTTTTTTTAAGATAAAAAAGAAAAAATATTTATTTTAGGGGTGATAAAAATAATCTCCTAGGGTTATTTGTTTGTTTGTTTTTTAACAAAAGAAAGTATAATTTCAAGCTGCCTTGCCTCTTTAATCCCCTTTGTATGGCTGGAAATTAGTGACGCATATGGTTTTGAATTTCAAATATAATGCAAAAGACTTTCTACATTTCAATCATTTGAATTCACATTTAATGTATTGAAACATTAACATAAATGGAATATTTCCAAAAATGTACATATCATACATGAAAATAGCATGAAAAATTCAATTTTCTTGGCTTTGTCTTACATTACTAAAGCTGGTTCGAGAGCATTTTGACTATGTCAAGCAACAGTATTTTTATTTCTTTTAAAGAAACATGAAGGCCATCCACCTTGCTCCTGCATCTTTCCTGAACTGTTTTAATAGAAGATGCCCTCATTTAACAGCTACACCTCCACTGTGCAATATGCAGGGAAACATAATTAAATTTAATAGAAGCTGCCCCTGTTTTGAAGACACACTTGATTTAAAGCCACTCACAATTTAAAGCTGCAGGGAGATGTAATTAAATTTTATAGAAGCCACGGCTTTTAAATGAAGACACATGATCTATGTGCGTGTATGTGAATGTACACACACACATGCAGTAAAACGGGAAATTTCAAAAGTTGTTTTTCTGTAATTATTTTTAAAATGATTCAAAATACAAGATATTATTGCTCAAATGATGTGAAGGTGTTTTATTCATATAATATCTATGACTCTCTAAGAACATATCAATATAATCATTCTTGTACTACTTTTTAATCTTTGTACTACTGTATACTATACCTTTATTGACAAAATTGATAAATATTAGTCAATGTGTATTTTACTGTTATTGAAATATACCTTTTTTTATCTGGTTCTAAATATGTATTGCCATGACATCAATAGGAGAAATCCTTTGATAGATAATGTTTATGTTGTATTTTACTACTTGTGTAACAAAATACTTATTTAAAGTACGTAGGTTATTTTAAATAATGTAATAATGAAATTTACATGTTTTCACTAACTTCAAAGTTGAAAATTATTATGCATGCTCTTATTACATATGTTCATGTAGTGTTTACTAAAGAATCTAGAAAATTCCAACTTAAAAAATATGTAAGAAGAATCAAGACACAAATCTGTCACAAACCATCTTCAACTTTCAGACTTTGGATTTAGTCTTTGGCATTAATTAAACTGCTAATATTAATTTATGTGTTGAATTTTGATTGGTTTTAAACTTTTACTGAAAGGGAAAAAGAAATCAATTAAGACTCTTAAAGTCATTAAGTAAATGTCTTATGTGGAAAAAAAAATCCTTTGTAGATTAAATCTTTGAAGAAGACCCTGTGGAAACTCTGCAGACTGACTTTTTTCCTTTAATGTCTGTTTAATGCCTTGGAGAAGATACCTTCTGTTTTGACCCCCTTGAACTTTAGAAACTAGCTCAATAAACCACAGAAAGACCAAAAGTTTCAGAAAGAATGATCTTTAAATAAAAAAAAAAAAACCTTCCTCAGGGCTATAAGCTATGTCCCCAGTGTGAGAACAAGCCCAAGGAAGAAGGGAAGACCTCCTGTCTTTGCCACCATTAATTATCCACCCAGTGATCTATTCCTGCCCCAAATGCAGCACTTCCCTGAGTGTCTTTCCCATGCCTTCAGCTATGGATCATCAGCTGACCCCCAACCCCCATTTCACCCCCCAAAAAATCCCTCCTTTGTTGCTCAAGAATATTAAGCTAGGTAAACTGTGTAACCAATATTTAAAGCAAACAATTAGACCTTTGTTGTTTACACTGAAACTCCTTAGGGGCTCACGTGATTTGTCTGAAGTTAGGAGTGTGGGAATCTCTGTATTGGTTAAAATTGTAGCCTGTTTTTTATTATTATTATTATTATTTTATTATTTTGTAGTGAAAAATCAATACCAATCCTTCATATTACAATTATTTATTGACCTTTTTTCCTTCTGATTTTGTTTTTTTTTTCTTTATTCCCAGTGTCTTGCAGAATCATTTTAAGTTGTATTTACTACTTATATTTCAAGCTATAGAGAATACTGAGGGGAAAAAAAACTGATTCAATCCAAATCTATAAATTAAGTTTCAAATACATTGTTTTCCCTTTGTAGAAACTACTAGTGTAGTAATCAAATCATCTAACTCATTACTAATGACTTCATGCCAGTCTCCCCTGTGAGTTAGGTGTTTAATGAATGTGTGTATCATAAAAATGTCAACAGTTGTTATCTAAGGGTAATGGAATCAATGGGTGACACTGATGTTCTAGTATTTTCTATATTTTTAAACTTTCCACAATAAATGTGTATTACATATATTAGGAGAAAAGTATATTTAGAGATAAGTATACATATTTATTATTTTTAACTGAAAGAAATAATTTTTTATGTAAAATAACTTTATGAGAATATTTTTTTAACTGAAAGCTGTCACCTACCATAATATTGACCATTATGTATAGAGGTATCAGCTTTAGATAATTTTTTTCCTGCTATCATTTTTTCTGTGTATAAATTACATCAGCCTAAATATTAGATTCTTCCATAAATTCTCTAAAAACATGAATTGATTTTTAAATGCAAATTTTCAGACCCAATTGTGGTTTAAAACTCACATCTCCCCTTAGAATTAATAAAATTATATGATTGATTAATGAGTATCATGATTTTAAAGAAGTACATATTTAAGGCTCACATGAGTCAAATTTTATCAACTTTTTTGTGTTAAAATGCCTAATCAAGTTTCAAGTTTTACTTAAAAAGTGGGGAAAAAGCAGAAAATTAATCTCAGTAACAGAATCAAAATTCATCTTTTAATATTAGCTAGAATTGTTTTGTTTTTATTTGTATTGTTTTGTTTCTCTTTAATAAGTTCTTTGTTTATATTTTAAATATAGTGCTTAAGATAAAGGCTATGCATTTACCATGCTTGGCTTTAAGGCTCAGTTCATTCTCTCATTCAGTGAATTTTGTTGAGTGTCTAATTTATATCCAGTATTATTTGACCTTGAGACTAAACTCAGTTTTAGTTCCTCATCTGTAAAAGAGAGCTAAAATATAACCCATGGGATTATTGTAAGCATTATGTCAGATGATCTAGAAAAGGATTCAGTGTAGCATGAACCACATACTAAACATAAAAGCTGTTATTATAAAGCATTTGTTTATATTGATTTATTTATAACTTATATGTATAGATTTGTGTATATATTTTATTACCATTAAATATACCACAGAACTGTTTATGAGCTTTTAACTCCAGCAGCTTATGAAAGCAAAGTGGATTTGATTTCTCTTTTTTAAAGACAAATCTAAGTACTTTTCTACATTAGTGGCCTGGTCTCTGTTATTATTACAGAGTCGTAACTTTAAAATATTTACAAATTTGCTTAGGACAAGTAACATGTTTTATTCTCTATTTTATTCACTTACAATAGCATCTGTGACTAAACTAGTACAAAATAAGTTATTATGATATCAAAAAGTTATGCATCAGAAAACATGATCAAATTGAGTCTTTTTCTAACAGATAAAATTATATATAAAATATACTGATTTTATGAGAAAGAAATCATCCATAGAGTCATAATTATGGTAACTGAGCCATATGAGAAAATGATTTTAAATAAAGCCTCCAATAACTAGGTTAATGTTTGTAAAAGTAGATTACTATAAAGATATAAACATCAACCTATAACCTGCTGAAAATTACATTTTAAGAATAAAAATTCCTAAAAACATTTAGGAAGAAAAAATTGCTCACATGTAATAATAGAGAAACAGGGTAGATGTCAAATTCCTCATGACCATTCAATGTCAGAAGAAAACGTAACAACGTTTTTAGAGCTTAAGAGCAAATAGTTGCAATTGAAGACTATTATACCTAACCAAGTAGTCAGGGGAAAATCTCAAAAAAATTCTTAATTCTGAAAGTTTAATACTGAAAATGATTTCCTGAAAAAAAAATCACTTAAATATGTTACTTACCCAACATAGAGATGCACAAAAATGGAGAAGGCAAAAATAAGGATGATTTGGTTTTAGGAAAAAATTTAAGTTTAAATTACTATATCTACATAATTTATCTATAAAACATAAGACAAAGTCATTAACAAAACTCTTGCTACAGATGTTAAAATTTGTGATAATGGCAAGATGATAATTGATGACAAGATCAAAATTCCACCTTGCATAAACAAAAGCTATACTTATGAACTCAGGTTGGCGGACTCACCTTTTCCCTATTTTTCGCTTTCTCTTTCCTTTTTTCTTTTCCAAATTTTCCACAAGTGAAATATTCTACACAACAAATGAAACAATCAGTAGCATTAAAAGACATCCTAAAGAATGACCGAACATATCTGCAAACAACCTATCTGCCAAAAGGTTAATATCTAAAAATCTCCTACACACAATAGCATAAAAGCAAACATGATTTAAAAAATGGGCTTAGGATTTAAGTAGACAATACCTCAAAGAAGATATAAAAATGGCCACCAAGCATATGAAAGTATGTTCAATATCACTAATCATCACAGAATGCAGATCAAAACCACAAGGAAAATATCATCTCATACCTGTTAGGATGACTACTGTATAAAAAGAAAAGAACAAATGTTGGAGAGAATGCAAAGAAATTGACACCCTCATCCACTATTGGTAGAAAGGTAGAAGAGTACAGCCACTATGGAAATAATGCAGAAGTTACTTTAAAAAAATTCAAAGCAGAACAATCATATATTTCGGCAATCCCACTTCCAAGTAAATAGCCACAAGAATTTAAATCAGGGTCCCAAAGAGCTCTTTGATCCAGGTATTCACAATAGTTAAGATATGGGAGCAACCTGAATGTTCATTCACAAAGGAATAGTTCAAGAAAAGTGAGGGAATATTTTTCAGGTTTATAAAGGAAAATATCCTGTCATGTGTGACAACATGAATGAACCTGAAGGACATCACAATAAACCTAATAAGCCAGATATAGAAGGACAAATGCTACATGATAGCACTTATATGATGAACTGAAACTAATCAAACTTGGAGAGGCACAAAAGAAAATGATAGATGCCAGGCACTAGGGAAAGTGGAAAACAGGAAGTTAGTAGAGTATAAAGTTTCAGTTGATACAAGACAGAGATACTAGAGGTCTCTGGTACAGCATAGTACCAAGGGGTAACAATACTGTATCTTTAAAATTTTGCTAACAGGTAGATTTTATGTAGAGCGTTCTTATCATGCACAAATAAATAAGAATAAAAGAATAAATAAGTTAGGAAGTGATAGGTTGATGGCATAGATTGTGACTTCACAGTTGTATCTTCATCTTCAAATTTATCAAGTTACATACATTAAAAATATACAACTTTTTGTATGTCAATTATATCTCAACAAAGGACTTATTAAAACAAAGACTATATTTTAATAAATATAAGTTTGAGCTACCAGGATTGTGATACAGCTCTTAATAGCCATCTCATACTTTACTTCATGGAAAAAGTTGGAAAGCAATTAAAGATGATCTTAAGATTTTCCTATCTGACAGTGTGCAAGAAGGAACTCTTGTCTGCTTCCATGGTTGCATGATGAGAACATGTAATAACTCTAAATCTGATCCCTGGCTCTTTTCTTCACTACTGATATTTTGTTGTTATTCCCTGTTCCCTTGACTTTTTAAATCATTTCAAACATAACATTTCCCAGGATACAGCAGGATGTAATAGGAGTAGATAGGGAGGCAGCTTGTATTCAAGGACAACTTGAAGATGGGATAGGGAGTGAATTTTTATCAGAACGATCAAAAGTGAGATGGTATTAAGCATGATTTTTTTTCTTTTTATATTTATTATTTTTTAAAATCCAGAATGAATCAAAAAGAATAATCAGCAAGGATGTAGGTGCCAGATGGGTCAGAGGGTAGCTAGAAAAGTATACTTAGGAACATTAGGGATTTAAAAACTACCTTATTTTAAAAGCTACCTAACATATATAGCTTAGTTTTAAATTGGCCCAGCTTCCTCTCACCCACCCACTACAAACATGGCACAGCTAGCTTTCTTGTGTCGCAAGGCCTCAGCCAAAAGACCCCATATACACATTGGATGCTATAGCAGTGCTCTTGACCAACTAGGATCTTCATGCCCATTATGGTCTCATTCCAGGTCATCATGCATCTCCTTCATTGTGTTTGATAGTTTCACCCTTTGAAAATATTGCCACTTCAGCACAAACCAATCATTTTAATGATTAGTAAATCATCTACCCCCAATACTTTCACATAGGTATGACATTTTTAAAGGAAGTTTTGTGTGGGTAAAGTATATGAAACAACAGAAGTGGAGGGAGGTCAGGTCAAAGAAAACGTAAGAAGTTAAGATTTTGCTCCATGCATTAGTTTCCCCTCACTATACCAAAAGATTTGAGATAATTATTTTTGTTCACAGTTTTAGAGGTTCCAGCCTAAGATTAAGTAGACCTATTGCTCTTGGCCTCTAGTAGACATGCGCGATGGCAATAGCAGAAATGAATGGAGGAGCAAACTACTCATCTCATGGTCAGAAAGAAAAAGAAAGAGGCCAGGGCTCCAAATTCCTTTCAAAGGGATGACCCTCAGTGACCTAAGGAACTCCTACTAAGTTCTGCCTCCTAAATGTTCTACCACTTCCCAATAGTATCATCCTCGGGATAAAGACTTTGACACATGGAGCCTTAGAGGATACTTATGCAAACCATAGCACTCCAGTTATCAGTTGTTGTCAAAAAGGGTATAAGAATATGAATAATGTGAACTGGTTAATGGTTTGGAAAGGTCTTTCTGAGTGCTTGATAAAAGATTGCCCCAAAAGCACCCAAAATGGATACATGGAGACAAGTTAAAAGGCACAATCAGAACAAACACTGTGAGTTACTGGTGCTTCCTTTCCTTGTGATATAGAATCTCTGGTAGAAGATGTAGTTAAGCTCTGTCAGAGCCAGGGGTGAGCTGGAGAAATGAGCAATGTGTGCAAGGTTGAGTACAGATAAGACTTTTGGTTGGAATCTTTATATGACAACCAACTCGGCCACAACCTGACCTAGTCAGAGAGGTGTTAGAAAGGATTAGCAAATAAGAATGATTTTGCCTGCTAAGTGAACTCTGCTTTCGTTTAGTTTATTATTTGACTTCTGCTATGTAACAAACCAATTCAAAGTTTCATAGCTCAAAACACTAATATTTTGTTTTCACTCATGTGTCTGAAAGTTGACTGGGGCCAGCTGACATGGGCTGAGCTCAGTTTGGCTTAACATTGTGTTACAAGTTGAGTCTTTCATGTCCCATGGGTAAATGAGGAATGTCCTGATGTGGCTATGGCAAAAAACAGAGAGGCAAGCAGAGGTACCCAGTGCCTTTTAGGGCCTAGAGAGATCTGGGATATGCAATTCTGGTATATGTCAAACCTGGTATTTGCTCACATTCCAGAGGCCAAAGCAATTTACATGGTCAAGCCCAAGATTGGTGAGATGAGGACATATGATTACATCCAAAGGAAGGCATCCTGAAGTCACAAGGTGAAGGTCATGAATGCACCAACTTTATGGCAAACAGTATAGCTGATTTTGGGGGTAGATTCAGAGAGGAGTGAAGAATGGAGAACAATAATGAAATCTACCGCTGCGAGACACACACTTTAAATCACACTTAAGGCACTGCCTTGTTCATGATTGTAATAAAAAGAAGCAAAAATAGCAGAATAATGACAGTGAACTATTGACTAAGAGAAGGAAAAGCAGACTATTAGAGGAAATGAGAGAGAAATAGAATAGAGACAAGGGTGAGGAAAATAAAGTGGAAGGCATTTGGAAAGACAGTAGAAATTCAAAAAGCCAGAGCAGAAAACTGACAGAGGAAAAAGAGAAGAAACAGAAAATTCTAGGCAAACTACATTGACCATAATTTAACAATAACATTCAGACATCTGGTTAACTCTGTAGTTTTATAATTTTTTTTTTTTTTTTTTTTTTGTGGGGGAGATAAATTTAAAGCATTACTCTCCTGAATTTTATTCACTTAAGAAATACAGGATAATATTTTTAGATAAATAATTAAATCTGTTAACTTCTCTTTAAAGGCAATTAAGATGGCTTTGAAACTAAGGTGGCTTTTAATTAGGGTAAAAATTACTTTTTATTGATAATTTTTGCTGGCAAAGTTTCAAACACTATAATAGGTGATGATCATTTACTTTGTAATATGATTATGGCCCTCGTCACAAACCATTCTGAACTGTATTATAATAATAAAATTACTAGCTCCTTAGAACATTATATTTAAATTGCATTCAACTTTCACATCTGTTTATAAACTAGTATCATGAGTCTAAATTTTACTAAATCATATACTCAATGGTTCATTCATCTCCAAAATCACCCATTTGATCATCCAAAGGAAGTCTGTTAGGTACCTACTATGCACCAGTTCATCACTGTTTCAATGAGTGCTGCTACCATAGGCAAAGTGCTTCTAAAAATTCCACAATAAATACCTGGAGGACAGACATAAGTATGATTGCTCTTTTTTATTTAAGTTTAGCAGATAAATTCCACCAGATAACAACATCAAGAAAAGTTCTTCAAGTTTTAATTCAAAAGAAGGTAGTTATGATTGTAAAATTCCATCCCAAACTCATGTTAAAATTTAATTGGCATAGTCAGTGTCAGGATGTGGGACCTTTAAGAGGCAATTAGATCTCAAGGGCTCTACCCTCATTAAATGGGTTCATGCTCTTATCAGGGGAGTAGGTTAGTTATCATAGGAGTGGGCTCCTGATAACAAGGATGAGTATGGCATGATTTCCTCTCCCTGTCTTCTGATACTCATTTGCTTTTCTGTTTTGATGCAGCACAAAGACTCTTGCCTGATGCTAGTCCAATGCTCTTGGACTTTCCAGCCTTCAGAACCATGAACCAAATAAACTTCTGTCATTTATAAAATACCTAGTCTGTGCTATTCTGCTATAGCAGTAGAAAATAGAAGTGCGAGGTGTACAAAGGTCAAAAAATACTTATTGATAACCTTTACAATCATAATGTGATGTCCTTTTCAATAATATTCTGAAATAACTGGGCTTATTAGTGCAAATCTTCACTGGCAAACGTTTTTCTAAAAATAAAATTCTTGAAGAAGAAAACATACTTAGATGATATTGGGGGCATATGTAAAGGAAGAAACTAGAGAACACCTATAAAGGACCAACCTTTGTAAAAGTTGTCAATAGTCATGAAGGAGTACAAAATAGGGGAAATCACCAAACAGAAAGAGCCTGAACCAATAGGGAAAGTGAAATAATTTATTCTTTGATAACCTTTGACTCCTTTATGCTGAAGACCCACTTTGAGTCCATTTTATGGTGCTTTTTTGGTAGTAAAAACATAAACCACACAGTTCTTTATCCCTTTGCCAAACTCATAAAATATTGTATACTGCTCTAACATACCCCAATGAATATTCAATAAACACAAGATTGGGCTAAGATGAAGCTATATATACATAAAACCCCCTATTTATGCTATCACAATTTTGCATTTTCTCATTTCCTGAGCCATGAAGTTGTCTATGTTGCTAATGTACAGATTTTCTGCCATTTGCTATCATTTCTCAGAAACTGTTAAAACATAATCCTGTGTTTGCTGTGAAATTAGCCTTGAAAAGAAAGCTGCTGAAGAGCACATCACACCTTCTTTAGTACTACACACCTCCCCAATTCCTCCTGCCTTCCTTTACAAATAGAAAAATATTACATGGATCGAGTCAGGGAACAAACAGATATTATTAAACACATTTTCTGTGCCAAGCACTGTGTTAGCTACTGAGATACAAATATGCTGGAAACAAGAGGCAAGCATGCCTAATCAAGAAGGTTATTGAGGAGTTCTGAGCAAAGGCAGATGGCTCACTCTCACCACTGCGGACAGCATGGACTTGGAGTCACAGGGTGGGTGGACCAGAGAAGGGGATAAAAGTGAAAACAGAGAGTAGGCTTCTGTGGCAACCCAGCTAGAACAGTGGCTTCGGCTGGAGCATGGTCAGTGAAGATTTTGAGAATCAATCAGATTTGAGATGTATCTTAGAGGTGGGATCAATATTAGAATGGATTCAAGGATGGTAACGGGTTTTTTTTTTTTTTTTTTTTTTTTTTGGTTCATTGGAGGGTAAATAGTGATGTCATTTACTGACATGGGACACTTTAAGAAAGGGATAAGTTGGAAGATGAATTAGCAAATTAACAGGTTAATATTGGGCACATCAAGTTCTAGATGGTCATCAGAGAGTCAAGTGGAAATGCTAGGTAGGTGTGGGGAAATTGGAGCTGGACCTTAGCTTTAGACCAACATGTAGATGGTATTTAGAGTCAGGATACAGGATGAGACTATCAAAATCCATTTTCAAAAAGAAGAGAAATTATCATAGCAAGATGTCTCATTCCCTGTGGTAACTTGGCCCTCACTGATATTCTCAGCTCCACCCTGCTGTTGTGTGTTCTTGAGTACTCTGGTCCCTTCCAGAACTCTCAGAGAATGCCAGTTCCCTCTTGCATGGATGCTGCTAAGTTGTGCTGCCCTCTCTTCACTGGTCTTCCTGAGTGTGCATTCCACACTTGCTTCACTCTGATCCTAAGGGACAGGTAACATAAGAGTTGAGTGTTGAGCAAATTGGCATAAACAAGTACCTACTGTAATGAAATCATGTTTCTGAGAAGGGAAACTTAAAATCAGTATTCACGACCACTGCTTCCAACTTGATTATCCTCTCTGCTGGCTCCCCTCAGCTGGGCTTCATTCCTTAGTACTTTCTCCCACCTTTCTCTGCTCCCCTCACCTGGGCCTCTTCTCATTCCCAAGAAGGCTACTTTTAAAAAACTTATTACATAGTTTAGCTCTACTTTTTCTTAACTTCCCTATTCTACACTGGCTCTTGGCTCTATCTTGGTATATTCAAAAGTTCCAATAAAATATTTCCTCAAACAAAAGAGCATTTTTTTTTTCTGGAGATAAATTCTGCCAGTTACTAGAATGTGAAAAATACTGCAGCTTTTCTTTTTCTTTTGCTTTTTTTAAAGATAACATCTCCCATTTTTCTTTTGTCTGATTACTTTTAGGTTGCATGTGAATTACATATCATACTTCTAAGGGGAGTCCAAAAGTTTTATCTATTCCTCTTTAGGTCTGGTATTTGAAAATTCTCTTGCCAGTCACTTAGGATAAGTCAAGTCTTTTTTTTAGAAAAAAAAAGGCACTATTTGAATTTGTAATAAGCCAATTATTATACATAGCAGGAAGGAACACAGAATTTTCTAACTGATTATTTTATTCTTCAAATTATGTTTTATTCCTATTATTATTACTTCCTCCCTTTTACTACAAATGTGAAGTGGAAATGATTGACTGAGCAATAGAGTCAAGAAATTGCTGGGAATTCAGCAACAAAATTTTGGAAATCACCCAGTTGAGAGCCAAGCACATCCATGTCTGATTCAGCTCCTTATCCAAGCAGCCCTGAGACACTCATCTCAACTGACCTTCAGTTACTTGTATGACAATTTTGGGTCCATTGTCTGGGAGGGTTGTTCTTAGGATAAAGAAAATATTTACAAATATCCATTGCATGATAAGTCCTAAATCCTGATTATTATCTAAAATTTTTAGTCTTGACCTTTTTATTGCGACCACAGAAGACAGCCTAGCCACTGGGTTAGTTTTGGATAGAGCCACCGACCTTTTGTGTAAATCTTGCCCCTGGAAAATGTTCCCTGGGTTGCCCATCTCACATGTCAGCTATTATACCTGACTCCCATCTGCCATGTCAAAGTCACAGGGCTCCTGCTCTTGGCAGTGAGCCCCGTGCTGTCACAACTGCTGACAGGTGAGACCCACTGGCCCAAGATCAGAAAGCTTGCTTGCACTGCGAGTGCACCCACTTCACCTGTCAGCTGTCACAGACACTCTTTCTACATCACTCCACTCCAGGAAGGGTGATATCTTATTCAGGGGAGTAATGGTCTAGAGTTATGAAGTACAAATAAAGTGATGGCTGCGTGCTTATTAGGCTGCGTGTGGTGCTTCTCAGAACTGGTTTGCTTTTGATAAGTACCTTTAGAAATGACTTCTATGGCACTTTGGGGTCACACCTGAAGGTTGTGAGCCTGACCATCCAGCTAAAAAGTGTGAGCTGAAAAGATCCCAAATTCATCAGCAGATCCACCTGTCAGGTGACAGGCCAGGCTCAGAGTATGGCTGCCTTGGTTACATGGTGAGCGCCACCTGTCAGCTGGGCTCTCAGCCAGTCTTTTTGAGTTTAAAGACCTAGTTTTAAACAGGAAATATTGAGCTGCATAAAATCAGTCGTCTGTCCTGAGCATCCCACTGTAAGATAGCATCTTCCAAAAACAAAAAAACAAAAACAAAAAACAAACAAACCAGCAAATAATGGTAAAGAAGCACAACTTGGCTCATTGCCATCCCATAAGCATAAGCACGATCTTATTCTACTGAGACTATAGATTGGAAAAAATATGACAATTGCATCTCCTCCATTACTAAGATGCACTCTTTGATCGAGGGATTTACACACACACCCATCTCCCCTGCACAAACACACAAATGAACATGTGCATATACACATAGATATATAAATACACAATACACAACAACACATACACTTTCTCATTTGGGGTCAAAAAAATCTTCCTGCACAGAAAAGATCTTTCAAATACCAACTGTCTAAAATTAGAATTATCTAATTTCTAAGCTAAAATTAGGAATAAAATTAAAACTACAAGATATTGGAGTAATGTAATTAGAAAAAGGAGAACATGAGAAACAATAGTAACAATTTTTAAATACACCATTTTTGTAATAACAGTAACCCATGGCCCTAAAGTTACAACATTAAAGTCATATAAAGGGGAACATTGTGCCCTATTTTTCCCAACCCCATTCAGAGGTACCTGTGACCTAGCTTTTGAACACTCACACATTTATGGTTTGCTGGCTTCCTCCACTGATGTTGAAGCTCCACCAAAATATATCATTTGTCTAGAACCATAATTTACTGGTGTTGAGCTCGGAGCCTGGCTCAGAAAGTCATTCAGTACATTTGTACCCTTTTGTTGAAAGGGGTCCTTTGGCACCAGACCATCTGGAACCTGAGATGCAGACTCTTCCTAATCAAGAACACTAACCGCCTGTATTGTGTTCTTATTAGTAAACTCCACCATGTGTTGGCTGCCATCCAGTGCCCATCAAAATCACAGGTAAGATAATCATGTTTGAAAAATAGTATCTAAGGTAGGGTTTCCTAACTTGAATTATTATAGACTGGCAAAATTTCAAAATTAATTGGAACTGACATGAGAATTTAGGGAATAGGAGTGAAGCAATTAAGTTACTCAGAATGTAAGCGAAGAAATGACCAGTAAGTATGGAGAGTTTTCTAGCTGAAGTTGGGTTTGTGACTAAGAAATAGGTTAGAATCAGTAGTTCTTAATTGCAGACAGTCTGGATTCTAGATACATTGTAAGATGTATCACAGGCAATTAATTATTAGTAAGAAATAACTGGAGCATATGAACACATTCTTTTTAACATGAATTTTTTTTAATTTAAATTAAAAATCATAAATTTACATAGGGCAATGTTGTTTGATTCATTTTGTTATTTTTTTTCCCTTCCCCACTCCCCTCCCACCCCTCTTTTCCCTCTATACATTCCTTTCTTCCTCATTCTTACCACCCTCCTTATCCCTAACCCTAAACCTAAGCCTAAACCTAACACTAACCCCTCCTACCCACCCCCCCCCCGTATGTCCTCATCCGCTTATCAGCGAGATCATTCGTCCTTTAGTTTTTTGAGATTGGCTTATCTCACGTAGCATGATATCCTCCAATTTCATCCATTTGCCTGCGAATGCCATCATTTTGTCATTTCTCATGGCGGAGTAATATTCCATTGTATATATATATATGCCACAGTTTCTTTATCCATTCATCAACTGAAGGGCATCTGGGTTGGTTCCACAATCTGGCTATAGTGAATTGAGCAGCTATAAACATTGATGTGGCTGTATCTCTGTAGTATGCTGATTTTAAGTCCTTTGGGTATAGGCTAAGGAGTGGGATAGCTGGGTCAAATGGTGGTTCCATTCCAAGATTTCTGAGGAATCTCCATACTGCTTTCCAGAGTGGCAGCACTAGTTTGCAACCCCACCAGCAATGTATGAGTGTACCTTTTTCCCCACATCCTCGCCAACACCTATTGTTGCTTATGTTCTTGATAATCACCATTCTAATTGGGGTGAGATGAAATCTTAGGGTAGTTTTGATTTGCATTTCTCTTACTACTAGAGATGTTGAACATTTTTTCATATATCTGTTGATTGCTTGTACATCTTCTTCTGTGAAGTGTCTGTTCATTTCCTTAGCCCATTTGTTGATTGGATGATTTGTATTCTTGGTGTAGAGTTTTTTGAGTTCTTTATAGATTGGGATATTAGCGCTCTATCTGAAGTATGATTGGCAAAGATATTCTCCCACTCTGTAGGCTCTCTCTTCACATTACTGATAGTTTCCTTTGCTGAGAGAAAGCTTTTTAGTTTGAATCTATCCCAGTTGTTGATTCTTGCTTTTATTTCTTGGGCTATGGGAGTCCTGTTAAGGAAGTCTGATCCTAAGCCAACAAGTTGAATGTTTGGGCCTACTTTTTCCTCTATAAGATGCAGGGTCTCTGGTCTGATTCCGAGGTCTTTGATCCATTGTGAGTTGAGTTTTGTGCAGGGTGAGAGATAAGGGTTTAATTTCATTCTGTTGCATACGGTTTTCCAGTTTTCCCAGCACCATTTGTTGAAGAGGCTATCCTTTCTCCATTGCATATTTTTGGCCCCTTTGTCTAGTATGAGAAAATTGTATTTATTTGGGTTTGTGTCCGTGTCCTCTATTCTGTATCATTGATCTATCTGTCTATTTTGGTACCAATGCCATGCCGTTTTTGTTACTATTGCTTTGTAATAGAGTTGAAAATCTGGTATTGCGATACCCCCTGCTTCGCTCTTTCTACTGAGGATTGCTTTAGCTATTCTGGGTTTCTTATTCTTCCAGATGAATTTCATAATTGCTTGCTCTATTTCTGTAAGGTACATCATTGGAATTTTAATTGGAATTGCACTGAATCTATATAGCACTTTTAGTAGTATGGCCATTTTGACAATATTAATTCTTCCTATCCATGAACATGGGAGATCTTTCCATCTTCTAAGGTTTTCTTTAATTTCTTTCTTTAGTGTTCTGTAGTTCTCATTGTACAGATCTTTCACCTCTTTTGTGAGATTGATTCCCAAGTATTTTATTTTTTTTGATGCTATTGTGAATGGGGTAGTTTTCCTTATTTCTCTTTCTGAAGATTCATCACTTATGTATAAAAATACATTGGATTTATGAGCATTGATCTTGTAACCTGCTACTTTACTGAATTCACTTATGAGTTCTAAGAGTTTTCTGGTGGAATTTCCAGGTTCCTCTAAATATATAATCATGTCATCAGCGAACAGGGACAGTTTGAGTTCCTCTTTTCCAATTCGTATCCCTTTAATTTCTTTGGTTTGTCTAATTGCTCTGGCTAGAGTCTCAAGAACAATGTTGAATAGAAGTGGTGAAAGAGGGCATCCCTGCCTTGTTCCAGTTTTTAGGGGGAATGCTTTCAGTTTTTCACCATTTAGAATGATATTGGCCATGGGCTTAGCATAGATGGCCTTCACAATGTTAAGGAATGATCCCACTACCCCAATTTTTTCTAGTGTTTTGAGCATGAAGGGATGCTGTATTTTATCGAATGCTTTTTGTGCATCTATTGAAATAATCATGTGATTCTTAACTTTTAGTCTGTTGATATGGTGAATGACATTTATTGATTTCCAGATGTTGAACCAACCTTGCATCCCTGGGATAAAACCCACTTGATCGTGATGCACTATCTTTTTAATATATTTTTGTATGCGATTTGCTAAAATTTTGTTGAGAATTTTTGCATCGATGTTCATTAAGGATATTGGTCTGAAATTTTCTTTCCTCGATGTATCTCTGTCTGGTTTAGGTATCAGGGTGATATTGGCTTCATAGAATGAGTTTGGGAGGGTTCCCTCCTCTTCTATTTTATGGAATACTTTGAGAAGTATTGGAATGACCTCTTCTTTAAAGGTTTTGTAGAACTCGGCTGAGAACCCATCTGGCCCCGGACTTTTCTTTGTTGGTAGGCTTTTGATGACCTCTTCTATTTCATTGCTTGAAATTTATTTATTTAAGTTGTGTATGTCTTCCTCATTCAGTTTAGGTAATTCATATGTCTCCAGAAACTTGTTGATGTCTTCGAGGTTTTCTGTTTTGTTGCAGTATAGATTTTCAAAATAGCTTCTAATTATGTTTTGTATTTCACTTGTGTCTCTCATGTGATATTTCCTTGTTCATTCCGAATTTTAGTAATTTGAGTCTTCTCCCTTTTTCTCTTTGTTAGTGTGGCTAAGGGTTTATCAATTTTCTTTATTTTTTCAAAGAACCAACTATTTATTTTGTTAATTTTTCCGATTGTTTCTTTTGTTTCAATTTCGTTGATTTCAGCTCTGATTTTAACTATTTCCTGTCTTCTACTACTTTTGGTGTTGGTCTGCTCTTCTTTTTCTAGGGCTTTGAGCTGTAGTGTTAAGTCGTTTATTTGTTGATTTCTACTTCTTTTGTTGAATGCACCCCATGAAATAAATCTTCCTCTAAGTATTGCTTTCATAGTGTCCCAGAGATTTTGATATGATGTGTCTTTGTTCTCATTTACTTCTAAGAATTTTTTAATTTCCCTCCTGATGTCTTCTGTTATCCATTCATCGTACAATAGTGTATTATTTAATCTGCAAGTATTGGAGAAGTTTCTGTTTTTTATTCTGTCATTTATTTCTAATTTCAGTCCATTATGGTCTGATAGAGTACAAGGTAGTATCTCTATCTCTTGTATTTGCTAACAGTAGCTTCGTGGCATAAAACATGGTCTATTTTAGAGAAGGATCCATGTGCTGCTGAGAAGAAAGTGTATTCGTTCTTTGTTGGATGGTATATTCTATATAAGTCAGTTAAGTCTAAATTGTTGATTGTGTTGTTGAGATCTATGGTTTCTTTATTCGATTTTTGTTTGGACGATCTATCCAGCGGTGAGAGAGGTATGTTAAAATCACCTAGTATTATTGTGTTGTGGTCTATTTGATTTCTGGAATTGAGAAGGATTTGTTTGACGTACATGGATGAGCCAATGTTCGGGGCATAGATATTTATGATTGTTATGTCTTGCTGATTTATGCTTCCCTTAAGCAGTATGTAATGTCCTTCTTTATCCCTTCTGACTAGTTTTGGCTTAAAGTCCACATTATCTGAAATGAGGATGGATACTCCAGCTTTTTTGCTGTGTCCGTGTGCATGGTATGTTTTTTCCCATCCTTTCACCTTCAGTCTATGGGTATCTCTTTCTATGAGATGGGTCTCTTGCAGGCAGCATATTGTTGGATTTTTCTTTTTAATCCATTCTGCCAGTCTATGTCTTTTGATTGATGAGTTCAGGCCATTAACATTCACAGTTATTATTGTGATATGATTTGTATTCCTATTCATTGGACTCATTTTTGTTTTTTGACATGATTTGGTTTCTCCTTTATTTGACTATTCCTTTAGGCTAGTTCCTCCCGTTGCTGATTTACATCGTTGTTTTTCATCTCTTCCTCATGGAATATTTTGCTGAGAATGTTCTGTAATGCCGGCTTTCTTTTAGTAAATTCCTTTAGCTTTTCTTTATCGTGGAAGGATTTTATCTCATCGTCAAATCTGAAAGTAAGTTTTGCTGGGTATAAAATTCTTGGTTGGCATCCATTTTCTTTCAGGGCTTGGTAAATGTTGTTCCAGGCCCTTCTAGGTTTTAGGGTCTGGACTGAAAAATCTGCTGATATTCTTATTGGTTTTCCCCTGAATGTAATCTGATTCTTTTCTCTCGTGGCCTTTAAAATTCTGTCTTTATTTTGAATGTTGGGCATTTTCATTATAATGTGCCTTGGTGTAGGTCTGTTGTAATTTTGCATATTTGGGGTCCTATAAGCCTCTTGTACTTGGTTTTCCATTTCATTCTTGAGATTTGGGAAATTTTCTGATATTTTTTCATTGAATAGATTGTTCATTCCTTTGGTTTGTTTCTCTAAGCCTTCCTCAATCTCAATTATTCTTAAATTTGGCCTCTTCATGATATCCCATAATTCTTGTAGATTCTGTTCATGATTTCTTACCATCTTCTCTGTTTGGTCAACCTTGTTTTCAAGATTAAATATTTTGTCTCAATATCTGAGGTTCTGTCTTCCAGGTGATCTATCCTATTGTTTATGCTTTCTATGGCGTTTTTAACTTGGTTTATTGTTTCCTTCATTTCAAGGATTTCCGTTTGGTTTTTTTTCAGTATCTCTAACTCTTTATTGAAATGCTCTTTTGCTTCCGTTATTTGCTCTTTTAACTGTTGATTAGTGCGTTCATTTAATGCCTGCATTTGTTCTTTCATCTCCTCGTTTGCTTCCCTGATTGTTTTAAGTATGTACATTCTGAACTCCCTTTCGGACATTTCTTCTGCTGTGCTGTCATTGGGTTTTATTGATATAGTATCTAGGTTTGTTTTGGACATTTTCTTCCCTTGTTTTCTCATATTGGTCAGATGTCAATGGGACTCTGTGATATTGTAGATTTCCTCTATTGGCTTATAGTGACCCTGTAGATTTCCAGTGTATCACCTACCATCCTTCAGTAGCCAGAAGTCTTGGATTAATTTGATAATGCAGTGTTTCCGAAGAACGCTGCCCCTAGCCCGCTACTGGTTCCAGGGAGAGAGACCTGGAGAGGTCTCTTGTTGCACAGCCCTGGTTCCAGAGGCTGGTTGTAGGTCGGAGGTCTCCACTGGCTTGGGGACTTGTGGTGCTCTGTGTAGACAGGCTCTCACTGGGTGATTTGCCCCGAGAAGCTAGCCTAGAGAGGCGCTTCCCGCTGGAGGGGGCCTGGGCTGCTTGGGGAAGTCCCTGGCGCACTGTGCTGGTCACTGAAGCAACCTGCGGGCGGGCTGGACCTGGCAGTGGGGCGGGCCGGAGCTGGCTGCGCTGCTTCTGTGCAGAAGGGCTCTCACTGGGGGGCCTGTTCCGAGAGGCTGGAGGATCTCTCCCTGTGGGTGGAGCCCACTGCCAGATTGCACCGAGCTGCCTGGGGGAGATGCTATCTGCCCTGTCCCACTCTAATAAGCCACTGGAATCTGGGCCTGCCGCCCAACTGAGCTTCGCTGGGTGGGGGAGACTCACTCCGTGGTTCTATTTTAGTCCAAGACTCTCAATGTCTCCCCTTCTTGAATCCTGGGTTCTGGGGCAACTGGAGATGCAGTCACCCTCTAGTCCGCCATCTTGGATCGCCCCGTGGAAAAAGCCTGCAGCTGG
Organism: Sciurus vulgaris; assembly: GCF_902686455.1. NCBI lineage: Eukaryota > Metazoa > Chordata > Mammalia > Rodentia > Sciuridae > Sciurus > Sciurus vulgaris. The sequence goes on from NC_136461.1 coordinate 167,645,158, forward strand.
AGGGGGACAATGCTGCCTGGAGAGGTCTCTGGCTGCCCAGCCCTGGTCCCAGAAGCTGCTTGCGTGTCGAATATCTCCACTGGCTTGGGGATTTGGGGCTGGCTCTGCGTCGAGAGGCTCTCACTCTTTAACATGAATTTTAAAGATTGGGAGGTCAATATTGACATTCCCATTCACACATTTTTTTTTTAATTCTTCCTGTGAAGAGAAAGGCAGGACATTTCAGTAGTACACCTACCTCAGTGAAGATATATAACACTCATTGAAGGCATCCTTAAATGTGCCCTGTGGCAAAAATTAGTGAAGGTTTCCTAAAAAGTATTTTCCATGTTATTGTTTCTCAGACTAGGATGATGGAGGGGAAAATATGAATTATGTTAGTTTTCCTTGGCGAAACCTTTGTTTTCATAAGAGGTAATAAAAATACTTCTGCCAGCCAGGCATGGTGGCAAACGCCTTTAATCCCAGTGGTTCAGGAGGCTGAAGCAGGTAGATTGTGAGTTCAAAAGTCAGCCTCAGTAATTTAGAGAAGCCCTAAGCATCTTAGTGAGACCCTGTCTCTAGAAAGGGCTAAGGATGTGACTCAGTGGTTAAGCACCCCTGGTACCAATCCCCAGTATCAAAAAAATAAAAGAAAGGAAGGAAGAAAAACATCAGTTTTTTTTATAATTCTGTCTTTGTTGTTTTATTATCATCAAGTGATACTTTTGCGCCTCATCAATAGAATAAGAACTTTATGATGGTATACTTCCATTTCCTACTCTCTGGCTTTCATGCTATTACAGATAGTAATTGTTTGCACTTTTAAAATCCATGTGTGTTAAATCCCTGTACTACACTTTTTACTTTTTTTTTTTTCATTAGTTTTCTTTTAATGAGATTTAAATGAGAAAAAGAAATCTTTACATTATTAGTGCAGTCCCCATTTCTCCTTCTCTTCATTCCTTTGCATAAATACTATGGGCTTCTGGTATCCCTTTCCTTCTAGTCAAATAACTTCCTTCCACATTCCTCATGGCAGGAGTTTGTTGCTAGTGAAGGGTTTTAGCATTTGTATGCCTGGAAGACTTTATTCACCTTCATTTTTACAAGGTATTTTCACTGGGTAGATCATTCTAGGTTGACAGGCTTCTCTCTTTTTCTCTTTCTCTTTCTTTCTTTTTCTCTCTCTCCTCCTCGTTTTCTTTCCCTCCCTTCCTCCCTCCCTCCCTTTTTTCTCTCCTTCCTTCCTTTCTCCCTTTCCATTAAAGAGGTTGTTTCACCAACTTCTAATTTGTATTTTTTCTGATGAGAAATCTGCTATCATCCTCATCTTTTTTTCCTGACAACTTTTATGATTTCTTTAAAACCATTCTCTATTAGTGATTTTAAGCGGTTTGCGATAGGCTGTGATATAGTTTTTCTTCATTTCACGTGCTTCAGGTTGTTGAACTTCTCAGATCTCAGAGTTTATCATTTTCACCAAATATGGAGATCTTTGCATGTTATTTCCTGAACTTTTTTTTCTGACCCTCCCATAATATGGGAACTCCATAATAATGACATACTTATGAGGCCATTTGAAATTGTTCTGAAGCTCTTGATGCATATAATCAAGTGTATTGGTCTTTTTTTCCCCTTGTGTTTTATTTTAGTTTTTATTATTATGTTTTCCTCATCAATATCTCATCTGCTATTAATTCCAACCATTGTATTTTTCTTTTTACAAATTTTAATTTTAATCTCTAGAAAGTGACTTTGGGTTTCTTTTATATCTTCCATGTCTCTGCTTAGCATGTTCAACTTATCCCTAGTTATTTTTAAATATGGAATACTGTTCTAAGTTTTAAGGTCTTTGCTAGGTCCAACATCTCTGTCAGGTCAATTTCAATTGATTTTTGACCCATTGAAAATGAGTACATTTCAATTGATTTTTTTCTACTCATTGTAAGTTACATTTTTCTCTTTCTTTGCTTACTTGGAAATTTTTGATTGGATGCAATGCTGGATAAATTTGCATTGCTACAAATATTCTTGAGCTTTATTCTAGAACAAGTGAAGTTATTTGGTTTACTATGATTATCTTGGGTCTCACTTTTAACATTTGTTAGGTAGGAACAAAGCAGTTTTTAAGTTACTCTGCTAATACAAAACTATTAGTCTTCACTCAAGGACCTATGAATTAAGAGGGTTTTTTTGTTTTAGTTTTTGTTTTTTGGTTGCTTGTTTATTTGTTTGTTTTCTGGTCTGGCTATTGGGAAATAGCACTACTCCAACTCTGTGTGAGTTCCCTGTATTATTCCAGCTAATACTTTTTAAAAAATTATTTACCTATTTTTTAAATTTCTACAGACTGCATTTTGATTCATTGTACACAAATGGGGTACATCATTTCATTTCTGTGGTTGTACAAGATGTAGATTCATACCATTTGTGTAATCATACATGTACATAGGGTAATGATGTCTGTCTCTAGCTAATACTTTCCAGCAGTTCTTTCCCTAGCTATGGGTAATTTTCTCATACAGATGCATTTTCCAGTACTCAGTTTAATACTTGATTGGGACTCTGAACATCTCTGGAGCTCTCTCTGCACAACTCTTTCTTCTGGTACTATCCCGAACATCCTAGCTGCCTTGGACTTGCTGAAATCCCATGTCTGCCTCCTCAACATAGCGTGTCTCTGGAGCTTCATCTGGACTTCCTTGACCTATGATGTGGCCTAGAGGCTCTCTCAAGGCTATGAGCTGCAGCAGTTATAAGGTTGGCTTCCCCATTTCTCATCTTTCATGGAATGCTATCCCTGTTGCCTGATAGCCAATGTCTTAAAATCATTGTTTAATATATTTTGTCCATTTTTTTCTCTTTTTATAGTTTAAGTCAGTATGGTAAAGCTGCTCTTTGTTACCCTATCATGGTCAGAAGCACAAATCTGACTAACAAATTCATTATCTAAATAATACTAATACTAATAATAACAATACTTAAATTTTCCTCCTCCCCAAGACAGGAATTGAGGATGTAAATGACAAATTATCTAAATGCATATATTTTAAACATAAATTGTTCGAATTGTGCCTGCAGGTATTTTTTTCTTCTTGGGAGTAAGTGTGTTTTTTCAGTTTTCTGAAAAATTTAAGTGATAGATGTATCTACATGAAATGACTCATTCCTTTTGAAAAACTCTCAGTTACTTGGGGAAGAACTTCTGGGGAAGAGCTATAAGTTTCAGTAGCTAGGACATGGCAAACTTAGAAGTGGTCCAAGTTACTGGGTGTCTCGTATTGAGAATAACTGACTTTTCCCTACAATATTTTCATATGATAGGAAGTTTCCCTGAGGAATAAATGTAGAGTTGTCCCCAATATATGTGTCAATTTATACTTGATAAAATATTATAGAAAACTTCTTATAATCAATTGTATTAATAATTTTATGGTTTGGACCAATTCCTTGGAGTTACCTTTGCAAACACTTATTTAATTATTCAACACCCAAATCAAGTAATTTTTCTTACAAGTCTTCCAGAATGACACCAACCCTACCTTCTTCTGTTGCACCTACAGCATTTTGTAAATAGCACCACTTTAGTACTCACAGGACTGCATGGTACTTAGTTATTGTCATGTCTCTTTCCACCATTAAGATTGCCATGTTTTTCATGATAGGGCTTTTTGTTCATGCTTATATTGGTTCTTCCCATTTAACATTATTACATAAAGGCCATAATATTTGTTAAACTGAAAAACATATGTAAGACATTCAGGGATGGGGGTAGGAAATAACAGGGATAGTAGCCAAGGATAACTAGTAAGGAGTAGTGGAATGTAAAGCTGGATTAGTGGGGTGTGGTAAGAATAAGAAGGATGGGAAAAGTTAGTAAGAGCATTTATACTTAAATCAGGAGAAATCGCTAGTCACTGAAGATGCTTAGAAGTGGAAGACCACACAAGTTGCACAAAATGTTGAGTATTTTTCCTTCCCCCAAAATTTCTAATTTGATCATCTTAAAATTTTTTCATAATACCAATATTTAAAACAATACTTAAAGGTACAAAATAAACAAATACTACAGAATCCTCCCTTAAAGATTTTTCCTCTCAAATATCTGAAGGTGTTTTCTAAGTACTGTAAAGCTATTTTCAAAACCATTTATATAAATGTTCAGTATTTGCACAGAAAAAAAATTCTTTCAGAACCATTCAACAATTAAACATGTATACTTTAAGCCTTTTCTTCATCTTATATATCTGATAAAAATCTAAAATAACTTAATATAATATCAGAAGAATGAGGAAATGTTAATAATGAACAGAGACTGAATATCTCAAAATACTCAAAAAATTCAAATTAGAATACCAAGAAAACAAGAGTAGTTCATACAGTATCAGTTAAGTCTGTTTCAAAGAAATTTATTTTTAAAATACCTCTAATTTTTTGAAGTTTGGCAATGAACTTGTGACACCAGCAGAACAAGGAAATAACTACTTGTATGAAAGATTATCATGACATGAAGTTGGAATCCAACATGCAAAAATCAAATCCAGTGCAGTACAAAAGTCAACAGGAAGCTGTTAGTTTGTGGTCACACCAAGGAAGTGATACACTGCTTGGTTCTCAAGTCACTACTGAAAGCCTCCGGCCTCAGTTCTGGGCCTTCGATTCCTCCAGAGCCACACTGGAATCCCACTGCTGCCTCATATTAATCACACAGGGCATATGACTTGTTTATTCTCTCCTTCCTCTTCTTCGACTTATATGTATTGTTACATTTTATGTGCAAAGGCAATAGAGATTCAAAAAGACACAAGTATTTGTTCAAGGAGAGGTAAAATAGGGATGTAAACAAAGTAATTCTATGGGATCAGTTGGATAAAAATGCCAACATAGACACAATTTATTTTGTTGTTATTTTTATCTCCCAACATGTCCATTCTTCTCCTTGTACCACAGAAGGCATGCAGACCCCTTAGGACTATGTCACTCACTCTCTCTGTCTTCCAGTTAGTTTCTGCTGCAGAGACTGCTCAGTTCTCCAGCAAGAACCTGAGTTCCTCCAGGACAGAAGCACGGCTGCTCCTTCTCTGTAGCTCCAGTTCTCATTAGTCTTGCTGGCACTCTGTTTCCTCTTGCCTCTTCATCCCTAGACTTCATGATGGGTTTTCACCCTTTTTGGTCTTTGTATGCATTAATGGCCTTGGCTGTTTTTTTTGTAAATAGTCATGGGTCACTTGATGATGGGGATATGTTCTAAGAAATGCATTGTTGGGTGACTTTGTCAGTGTGTGAACATCATAGGACTTAGACGAGGACAGCTATGACATCACGACATCACTTGGTGACACATTCATAGGGAACCACTGTCAAATATGCAGTCCATAGTTAACCTAACTTTTATTATATAGCACATGATAGTAGTTTCTTTTCTTTTTTTTTTTTTTTTTTTTGTTTCTCTGTTTGTACATGGCGTAAAGGCATATCATTTGTGTAATCATAAATTTACATAGGGTAATGTTGTTTGATTCATTCTGTTATTTTTTCCCTTCCCCCCACCCCTCCCACCCCTCTTTTCCCTCTATACAGTCCTTCCTTCCTCCATTCTTGCCCCCTCTCTAACTTTAACTCTAACCCTAACACTAACCCCTCCCACCCCCCATGATGTGTCATCATCCACTTATCAACGAGATCATTTGTCCTTTGGTTTTTTGAGATTGGCTTATCTCACTTAGCATGATATTCTCCAATTTCATCCATTTGCCTGCAAATGCCATAATTTTATCATTCTTTATGGCAGAGTAATATTCCATTATATATATATACCACAGTTTCTTTATCCATTCATCAATTGAAGGGCATCTAGGTTGGTTCCACAATCTGGCTATTGTGAATTGAGCAGCTATGAACATTGATATGGCTGTATCTCTGTAGTATGCTGATTTTAAGTCCTTTGGGTATAGGCCAAGGAGTGGGATAGCTGGGTCAAATGGTGGTTCCATTCCAAGCTTTCTAAGGAATCTCCACACTGCTTTCCAGAGTGGCTGCACTAATTTGCAGCCCCACCAGCAATGTATGAGTGTACCTTTCTCCCCACATCCTCGCCAACACCTGTTGTTGCTTGTATTCTTGATAATTGCCATTGGAGTGAGATGGAATCTTAGGGTAGTTTTGATTTGCATTTCTCTTATTACTAGAGATGTTGAACATTTTTCCATATGTTTGTTGATTGCTTGTAGAACTTATTCTGTGAAGTGTCTATTCATTTCCTTAGCCCATTTGTCGACTGGATTATTTGTATTCTTGGAGAAGAGTTTTTTGAGTTCTTTGTATATTCTGGAAATTAGTGCTCTATCTGAAGTATGAGTGGCAAAGATATTCTCCCACTCTGTAGGCTCTCTCTTCACATTACTGATAGTTTCCTTTGCTGAGAGAAAGCTATTTAGTTTGAATCTATCCCAGTTATTGATTCTTGCTTTTATTTCTTGTGCTATGGGAGTCCTGTTGAGGAAGTCTGGTCCCAAGCCGACATGTTAAAGATCTGGACCTACTTTTTCTTCTATAATCTGCAGGGTCTCTGGTCTGATTCCGAGGTCCTTAATCCATTTTGAGTTTAGTTTCATGCATGGTGAGAGATATGGGTTTAGTTTCATTCTGTTGCGTATGGATTTCCAATTCTCCCAGCACCATTGTTGAAGAGGCTCTTTTCTCCATTGCACATTTTTGGCCCCTTAGTCTAGTATGAGAAAATTGTATTTATTTGGGTTTGTGTCCATATCCTCTGTTCTGTACCATTGATCTACCTTTCTATTTTGATACCAATACCATGCCGTTTTTGTTACTATTGCTTTACAGTAGAGTTGAAGATCTGGTATTGCGATACCCCCTGCTTCACTCTTTCTGCTAAGGATTGCTTTAGCTATTCTGGGTTTCTTATTCTTCCAGATGAATTTCATAATTGCTTGCTCTATTTCTGTAAGGTACATCATTGAGATTTTAATTGGAATTGCAATGAATCTGTATAGCACTTTAGGTAGTATGGCCATTTTGATAATATTAATTCTTCCTATCCATGAACATGGGAGATCTTTCCATCTTCTAAGGTTTTCTTTAATTTCTTTCTTTAGTGTTCTGTAGTTCTCATTGTAGAGGTCTTTCACCTCTTTTGTGAGATTGATTCCCAAATCGCATACAAAAACATATTAAAAAGATAATGCACCATGATCAAGTGGGTTTTATCCCAGGGATGCAAGGTTGGTTCAACATCAGGAAATCAATAAATGTCATTCACCATATCAATAGACTTAAAGTCAAGAATCACATGATTATTTCAATAGATGCAGAAAAAGCATTTGATAAAATACAGCACCCCTTCATGCTCAAAACACTAGAAAAAATAGGGATAGTGGGAACATTCCTTAACATTGTAAAGGCCATCTATGCTAAGCCCATGGCTAATATTATTTTAAATGGTGAAAAACTGAAAGCATTCCCCCTAAAAACTGGAACAAGGCAGGGATGCCCTCTTTCACCACTTCTATTCAACATTGTCCTCGAAACGCTAGCCAGAGCTATTAGACAGAACAAGGAAATTAAAGGGATACAAATAGGAAAAGAAGAACTCAAACTATCCCTATTTGCTGATGATATGATTATATACTTAGAGGAACCAGGAAATTCCACCAGAAAACTTTTAGAACTCATAAGTGAATTCAGTAAAGTAGCGGGATATAAGATCAATGCACATAAATCTAATGCATTTTTATGCATATGTGATGAATCTTTGGAAAGAATAATCAGGAAAACTATCCCATTCACAATAGCCTCGAAAAAAATAGTAGTTTCTTTTGGAACTACTTTATCCAAGCCCCCACCTGAAATAAAACATAGTATCATAAAAGAACGTTGTTACCTCTGCCTGGGAAAGTTAAGGAAGGAGTAAATTTTTGCATTAATACTTTAAACAATAACTATTTTCCAAGCATATTGGCAGGAAGAGAGAATTACAGATAGAGAGAATCCCTAGAAAGTAGCAAAAATAAGACATCATGTCATGATCATGGCATTACTTATAAATAGTCACATTTTTCTAAGCATGAAGCACAAGGAACTATTCACCAAGAGTTAAGTCCCTAATGTTGACTTACCTGACCTTGTTTGAATTTACTGCTTTGGATTATTTACCAAATCTGGCAAAATTTCCATACTTTTAAAGATAATAAAACCAAAAAGGATGATTTATTTGTCAGTGATTATGTATCATAAACTGTTCTAACACTTTTTGTTGTGCAATGTTATGTAGGATGCTGAGGTGGGCAGGCCCAGCCTGGAGAAGATGAACAACCCCTTCAAAGAAACGCCTAAACACAAGGTTGGAATTTCCTTATGATCTGCTAGAAAGAATGGCAAAAGTGCAATCAGTCTTTAATGCAAAACGTTAGATAATAAAGTGCATCAGAAGACTCCTAATTCTAGAATGGATTTTAGAGATCACGTGATGAATTTTATTCCTTTGGTGTCCTTACCAAATGGATATTCCCAGGATATACTTAGACTCAGTTACAACCTCATGGAACTACTTCATCCTACCTTGCAATGTTGTCTAGAACACAGTTGCTCTTCAAGTTAAGCTGAAAAATAGCTCCTCATTCTATTAGAACTGCTTCCCCAAAATTCATTCTGTTCTATTCTAACATTACATGTGCTCCCTGGGAGATTTCTAAAAAATACTAAAAACACTGAATATTATCATCTACCTCATTTAATTAATTCTGCAGCGAGCATTTCTATTAATTTTTACTACATACAAAGTTTTCCAAGTATATTTGACCACAAAAATATTTCTTTATGGTTGTATTTATTGCAACATATTATAACATTCTGGGAACTGATTGCCTTTGCCTAGGGCCTCTAAAGAGTTAAGTGTGAAGCAAGGGTAAAAGTGGGGCTCTTGTATTTAGGTGGTGCAAGCCCAGGACTGAGTGAGTGAGAAAGGAAAACAAGCAGGCATGAGTAAGGTGTGTTGACTGACACTTCACAGTGAGCAAAAGGTGAGACAGCAAATGCTCCACAGCATCTTCATCAAAATGGGATCATTCTCATAGGGACAAAGGAGGGGAAGTTTATCACATTTAGTTTTGCCATCATTAAGGATTACTCCCTGAAGCAATAATCCTGCCTCTGTCTTCATATTGCAATAGCTCTACCTCCATGGCCACTAGGGGAGCCAGATTCTGGGTTCCACACTTGAATCCTAAAGTGGAGGGGGTGAGTCCTGAACAGAAGCTCAACCTGTGGGGAATGAGACCCATTCAGATCCCAGGCCTCAACCCAGATGCCAGCCAGCTCAGGTAGCTTGGAGAAATGGACACAACGTTGTTCTGTAGAGTGGCACCTTCAGGAGAAAGGGAAGTTGAGTGAACTGAAGAAGGCACACACCAACCACCACCTTAGAGATGCAGGGATTGGATGCACCTTTCCTAAGGTCATCCTTTAAACATGAATAAATCCGATATGTTTTTGAGAATTTTTAAATTCCTCAGAATGAATCCCGTGGTTTGCTTCTCCTTTGGCTGCTGTTTTATTTATTTCTAGTCTATCTTAAAAAGATGTTCTAACATCAAATCAAGCCCTTGGTCTCTGACTGGATTATTGTTTCATGTTCGAAACAAAGAAGTATTTCCCTTCATGCTGCCAGAGACTGCGTTGCTCTTTATGGAGGGGCCATCACATTCTTTCTTGACAAACCTCTCAGTTGTTTTTTGTTTTGTTTTGTTTTGTTTTTCGTTTTTGTTTGTTTTCTTTTGCAGCTTCCTACTCAACCTACAGTTAAAATTTTGAGGATTTCATTATCTAAGAATAGCACTTGAAACTTATCTTTTTAAAATGTACTGTAGTTCTATTGAGTCTATTGCCTCAATCAACTAGTTTAACTAGTTGATTTGCTTATCTGGTTTGCAGAGCATGCTATCCAGGTCTTCATTTTCCATTCTGCTACATTAAATCTCTCTCTCTCTCTCTCTCTCTCTCTCTCTCTCTCTCTCTCTCTCTCTCTCCCTGGTGCTGGGGATGAAACTCAGGGTCTCAAGCATGCTAGGCAAGTGCTCTACTACTGAGTAATAGCCTCAGCCCCAAGTCTCTTTTTAGGTTTGCACTAATCTTGAAATTCAAGAGTCTCCAGACACTTCTGAATTCTCAACACCATAATTTAAAAATAATTAAAAACTGTATGTGTATATGCATTATATAAGCATATAATTAGGCTATTATAGTATCATATTAATAAATCCCAGAAAAAGCCTTCTAAATATTTATTATCACATCAATAAAGTTTTGTACAATTTTGAAATTAGAATTGATTTCAAATAACCTTAAATATCAAGGGAAAAAAAGAAACTTGTTTCATAGTTTGGATTCCTATATTTTAAAAATCTTGTTAATTATATTGTAATTAATTAAATATAATGAATGGAAAGACATATATATGTATGTATAAACATATATTACTGTTAATGATGTTTTCTAAACCGGGGTGAATTTATTTTGAGATCTGATTAGATTATCCTTGTTGTCCCCTTAAATGTGATTGAGAGAGACATTGAAACTTCAGTTTTGTCATTTTCTTATTGTTCACTTGAGTTTATGTTATTGGGATTATCTTTGTTTTTTTATTTCTTTATAGAAATCTTTATAGGCCATTTACCTATTTTGTAAAAATGTTCCTCTACCTAGTACCAGGTAATATAATCTTTAAACCCACTTCATGAGGCATATGTGAATGAATTTAATCTACTGCAGAACTCTGAGAGCAAGTAAGAGCGTGAAGTGAGGCTGTAAACCTCTCCCCACTGGGGAGGAACCCTGTGCACTGTATGTGGTAATATTGCCTGATTCCAAGCTTAATACAGGTGTTACTATTGAGTCCCATGTTAAATATTAGCTTTAATATTTAAACAAACTATTAGATTTATAAGTAATATCAAATATTACTTATAAATTACTTATAAAGCTAATATTGGTTATAGATTTAATAATGTGTTATCTTCATTATTTTAAATATACATATTAATAAACATACCCTCTAAAATTCCCTTGGTATACCCAATGGATCCTCTTGCCACTTTGACATCATTATTCTAAATCATGCCAGATTTATAATGTCATTCGGGGCAACATACTCATCTCTCTGCCTTTCAGTAATCTCCTGGTAAGAATGATAGGTCACTTCTGTTATAAGTTTGGGGTCCCAATTACATACTCCTCTTAAGGAGTATAACAGCTAGTTAAGTGAAAATCAAAGTATCAGCCTGTTTAGGGATGTCTGTTACTCCCTAAGTATATGACCCATGATACACATGAGATGAAAATGTGACTGATAACTGAGATTAACATAGGTGTCTCCTCTCCCAGTCTAGATTTCAACAGCTAGCCCTGCAGAAGACTAGGATCTGCAGAGCAACCTCAGAATACCGATTCTGCGTCTGCTGCTCAGAATCTGTGTGTCTCATGGTGACTGGCAAGGATGCTCACTAACTGCTGCTGAAGGAGAAAGTCACCATAGAGCTCAAAAGGGTACAATGGGCTCTAAAATTACCCTGAATCTGTTACTTCCAGGTCAGAGGGCACTGAGAAATTGTCCCATTTTGCTCACTTACCTAAGACACAAGCAGCTTAAGAGAGTCAAGAGGAGTCTCTCTTCCAGTGCTGAGGGACAGCAGTGTGTGGGGCACGTGGAAGTGACCCCCTGGATGCAAGACTCTCATAGGTCATCTGCCCTACTCTGCTTCCTGTGGAGAGGAACAAGTATAGAGCAGAAAGAATAAAACCAAAAATGTTCCCCTCACAACTCTCAAAACTCAGAATTAGAAAAGCCCCTTCAATAGAAATGTAACAATCAATGATAAGGATTCCTTCTTAAGAAAATCTACCTGGCAGGGCTGGTAAAATGATTACATGATGTATTCATAAAGTTGCTGAACGTGAACATACACATAGTAGGCGTTCCATAAAATTCATTTAAAAAGTTATAATGGGCTTGAACTAATTGTCTGAACTATGATGGGAAGATGTCAGTAATTACTAATAACGACTAATTTTTCGACAAGCACTTTAGTCACTCCATATATATTATTGCTATTATTAAGTACCTAACAAGGTTTGTTGGCATAGAACAATGCATTTCCATGAATTGAACTTAGGCAGTAATTCAATAGAAAAATTTATAGGCAGTGTAGAACCCCTTAAATTGAATTAGATTCTTAAATATAGTACTTATAGTACCCTTGATGTAAGCTTTTTTAAAGCATTAGGGGAATCAAACAAACAAGGTCTATATTTTTGCATAGGGTGTTTTATGTTCAGTGCTGCAATATTTATGTTTGGCACTATTCACTCCATGGGAAAATATAGGCTGTGTGTCTTTTATTTGCTTGATAGTTCAGACTCACTGATACCCAAGGGCTCACTACACCCACAGGTTTTGTCACAATACTTAGATTCTGAAAAGGGATTTTTTTGCCATTCAAAAGCAAACCAAGTCTAATTTTGTTATTGTTGTACACTGTAAGATGTTATTTAATATGTGGAATACCTGAATGATCTACCATCAGTGAATGACATAACATAGTCTATTTATGCAGTAAAATGGCTTGCCAGAATCAGTTTCATTTCCAACCAGTGGCCAAATTAAAGAGTCTTTTTCTTTTTTCCTGCTTTCTTAGGCAGTTATTAAAATTACTATCAAAGCCATCAAGAGCGAACAAGCCAGTTCTCCTATACTCATTAAGAATAAATGGATGCTGACTTCATCATTTCAATTAATGTTTTGCCTATGGACTATTTACGTATTTCTTTCCTAGAGGGATTCTGAGAGCTCAGATCTTGAAATAACACCAGTGAAGGTCAACTCAGCAATATTCTTACTTTCAAAGGCTATGTAAATTACAAGTTTTTTTTTTCCTCAAAAATAGCAGAAGACTAGCACTGCATCTTACCTTTGATTGGAAGGATCCAGTGATATTTATTAGTTGAGGAGGTAAAAAAGGACTATCACACAGATGAGTCTGTGGTGGTCAAGAATCTGTTGACCAGAAGACAGAATCCGAACAAGGAAGCAGGTGGGTAACTATAAAAGGATCAAGGCTTTCCAAAAGAAAGAACATACATGGTAGAGCTGTACCCTCCTTCTCTCCCAGTCTGTGCCAGCACTTGCTCTACCTATGTACTATGCCGAATTAAAAATATTTCTATTATCAAAGACTTAAATCATGACAATAATAGTAGCAATATTTGTTGAGTACTGTTATGTGACAGGGACTTTCCAGATCCACTGAAATGTTTTTCCACTGAAGAAACTGAAATTCAGAGAGATTAAGGCCATTGAGTAAGATCATGCAGCTCTTAGGTCAAGGAGCATTGGCTGAAACCAAATCAAAACCCATGTTTTTCCACAATGTTGTGATTGTGTAAGAAGAGAGTTAACCTTGTCAAATGATTATCTGTGTTTAATTTGTACAGAAAACCTAAGCTATTTTGATTCTAGTCCACCACCATTCACCAGCAATATTTCTGTAGGGAGGAACTACGCTAATTGCAGTTCAATGATGCTTATTCAAAGCCATGGATTTATGATTATAAATGCCTCTGTGATTAAAAAAGACAATCTTCTGTTTTTCCAATCTATCAAGTTAACTGTTTGTTTCAGAATAAAACAATGCTAAATAAGCTGTTGCATGTGGATATTTAACAAAGAAATGAAATTAACATTCATTGGGCCAAGTCACCTACAAGAATTTTCTTTCTTGACCCTAAAAGATCTTGATGGAAGTAGACTGTACATTAGGTCATCTTATAAATGAGGAATCAAAAGTTCATAGAGAGTGAATCAGTCACCAAAGAACACAAAGGTGGTCAGTAGTCCAGCTTTCTCAAACACCATGCTGAGGTATCACAGATGCAGAAAGAATCAGACAAATCTGGTGTTCCGTTATGGCATGTCAACTGACTGTAATCAGGCCAGGCTCTGACCTAGGCATAGGGTTAACAAGAAAGGCTACAATTCTTGCACTTTATTCACTTCTGGGTAACAGTTCCTTTGATGACCCAATCCTGTTGTGTGGCTTTTGAAAGTTATTCTTAAGACCAACCTACAGTCCATTTCCTCAGCCCTCTGGGTGAGTTTGTAACCGTCCTGATTTCTGCAATAAATTCCTTCCTGCTTAAAGGAGTGGCTTGGTTCTCTGCCACTGAATTCTTATTTGATATCTATGAACATAGAATGGGTTCTGCTTCTTAGATTCCCTGGTTAAAGGAATGTGCATTTTGAATCAGCCCACACCATTTGCATTTCAGTGTTACTTAATATTTTAAGTGTTAGGCATCACAATCCAGGAAAATGTACACACCTATTCTTTGTTTACCAGAGTACCAGAGAACTTGACTTTTCTTTAAACTCAGGAAACCTGGCAAGAGATAGGGCTCAAGGAAATAAAAAATACAAAAGCATCAGGGGAAGATAAGATGAAACCTAAAGAACTGCATAGAGCATTCTTTCTTCTTGCCTTATCTCTTTTCCATATGTGTAATTAAAAAAACAAAAGAAAGAAAGAATAAAGAAAAGATTGGGATAGTCACAGCCAATGTTTTTTTTAAAAACTCATATAATAGAAAACAGAGAACATATCAGAGGGCCAGTTATACAGAAAGGTTAAAACACCAGTCTAAAGAGATCATGTTCTAGAAGTTCTAATTCCTCCACCATCTTTGGTTAGCAAGTTAACAAGGGGGAGTTGCCTCCCTCCCCAAGTTTTACATTCCCATATCTTTGTGTATTTTCCAAAAAGAAGTCTTTCTTTTGGGTTTATTGAGTCATAATTGGCATACACAAATGTGCACACATTCAATGTATCCATCTTGATGAGTTTGGATATTTGTGATACTAAAATCCATCACTTCCAAAAGTTTTCCTGTGTTGTTTTATGTTTTTTATTTTTTATTTTCTGGTATGAATACTTAATATGAGATATATTATCAATACACTTTAAAGTACATAATACAATATTGTTAACTATCGGTACTTTATGGTAGAGCAGATCTCCAGAACTTTTTGTATCTTGCAAAACAGAAACTTCATTCAAATAAATGGACATCTATCTTGTGTTCATGGATTGGAAGAATTAATATTGTTAAGATGCTCCCATACCTAAAGATATCTGCAGATTCAGTGTAATTCTTATGAATATTAACAATGGCATTTTTCAGAAGAAATAGAAAAAATTATTCTAAAATTCTTATGGAACTACAGCTGACCCCAGATAGCCAAAATGATTTTGAGGAAAAAAGAATAAAGTTGGGGTATCATATTTCCTGATATCAAAATATATTACAAAGCTACAATAGTCAAAATAGTATACCACTGTTATAAAATCAGACATAGAGCAATAGACTAAAATAGAGAACACGGAAATAAATGCATATATGTGTGGCCAACTGATCTTGGACATGAGTGTCAATAAAACACAAGTGAGTGTAGAATGGTCTCTTCTTTTACAAATGATGTTGGAAAAACTAGGTATCTATATATAGTAGAATGAAATTGGACTCCTGTTGTTATGGTTTAGATATGAGGTGTCCCCCAAAAGCTTTCATGTGAGTCAATGCAGGAAGGTTCAGAGGAGAAATGATTGGGTTCCAGGAGTCTTAACCCAATCAGTGATTTAATCCCCTGATAGTTAATGAGTTAACTGAGTTAATGGTAACTCAAGTGGTAGGGTGTGGTTTAAGGAGGTGAGAATTGGAGCATGGCTATGGAGTATGGGGTATATATTCTGTATCTCAAGAGTGGAGACTCTCTTTCTGCTTCCTGATGATGTGAGCTGCTTCCCTCTGCCACCCTCTTCTACCATGATGTTCTGCCTCACCCTGGAGTCCTGAGGAATGGAGCCTGCTGTCTGTGGATTGAGACCGTTGAAACTGTGAGCCCTCAAATAAACTTTTCCTCTTCTACAATTGTTTTGGTCAGATCCTTTTAGTCACAGCAACGAAAATAGCTGACAGAAACACCTATCTTACCCTGTATACCATGGTCAACTCAAAATGAATTAAAACCTTAAACAAGACTCAAAGCTATAAATCACCCAAAAGTAAACACAGGGAAAGCTTTTTGACATTATTTCTGGCAATGATTTCTTTTTAATGTTACACCAAAAGCTCAAGCAAAAAATAGAAAAATGGGACTACATCAAACTGAAATGCTTCAGTACAGCAAAGGAAAAGTCAACATAGTGAAAATTCATCCTAAAGAATGGAAAAAAAAAATTTGCAAATCATCTATCTGCTTAGTGGTTAATATGCAAAATATATAAGTATCCCCTACACTCAATAGCAAAGAAAAAACAAACAACTTTATTAAAAAGTGGACACAGGACTTGAGTATGATGGGATTTGTAAACTGGTGCAGCATTGAAGACAGCTTGGAGGATCTTTAAAAAATTAAAATAAAACTGTGGTATGACCTAGTAATCCCATTCCTGAATATGTATCGCAAATAATTAAAATCAGAATCACAAAGAGATCTCTGGTCTGTAATGTTCATCACAGCATTATCCACAACAAGTCAAGATATGGAAACAACAAAAATATTCATTAACAGATGATTGGATAAAGAAAATGTAGGGTATTACTATAGTGGAATATTATTCAGCCTTAAAAAAAGAAGAAACTCCTGCCACTTGTGACAACATAGATGAACCTTGAAGACACGATGCTGAGTGAAATAAATCAGTCACCAGACAAATGCTACATAATTCCATATAAGGTATCTAAAATAGCCAAACTCAAAGAAGCGGTTAAATGATGGTTCCCAGGGGCTGGGGGAAAAGGGAAATAAGGAATTGTTCTTTAATGGATATGAAGTTCTTTTTATGTTAAAGGAAGTCTTAAATGTGTCCAGTCTTTGGAACCTTAACACTAAGATCAACCCCTCTTTCTAACCCTGTCCCCAATCACCTGAACCATTTAAACTTCCTGACTTTGGCTTACTCCAAGAAATCAAGAAAATAAATTACTAAAGTAAATCATGTCCAAACTCAACAAAGTAGCAATTCTTACAATATCCCTGCAGAATGGCCATTTAACCTCTGCCTGAATAGTTATGTTAATGGTTTTGCTGCCTAATTAATTAAGAAAAGGAATTCAGGTCAGATGTGAGGAACAGTCAGGTACTCTTCCTTAAAAAGCAATTAACCACTTGATTTTAACATTTATACTCCTTAAAAACATAATGTTTATGTACATTGCGCTTCCCACACCCCATTCAGGTGTAAACAAAGTGACAAAGTGTTAGCCTTTCCTGGTCGTCTGCTAACACATTATTAACTTCTAACAGCTGAATATGGCTGGACCTTCACCTCCACTTTATTTTTTCAAAATAACAGTTGTCAGATGCATAAATACAGACATGTCTATATAAATAAAACTGCAGAAATAAACATATGCAGAGAATCATATGCTCCTACTAAAATAACACAACTCAATCGATTGATGTTTTTTTGCCTTTTCAAGTTTGTGTAATAGTCAAAGATTTATACTTATTGATATGATAGACTACACACAACTACAATGTAACTGGGAGCCCATGGTGCTTGGGTATGCTAAAAAGAAATAAACTCATTTTTCTAGATTTAAAGCATTGGTCTCAACTCAAAGCCCACAGGGGCCAGGCAGTGGATATAAATGAGGGAACTTGTGAAGAACTGGTGTTTCCTTGGGAGCATATGCCCTACCAAAATAAAGTCCCCACTACTAAAAAGCACTAACAAAGGTGTTCACAAAGATGTTTAGACTCATTTTCTAGATTTTTCTATTTTTTAAAAAATGTCCAGATAGCTTTGTTTTTAAGAAAATCTCTTTTTAATATTTTATACCAATTAAAAACAACAACAATGAAAACAATTAGTCAAACAAAATACATCTGCAGGCTCATGTACCTCAAGTTTTATAACTTGTCTTAGGCAAATGGGTCATTTTCAGCATCTTTCCTGAAAGTTTATCTTTATTTTTGTTGAGTTTATTTATTCAGATATGAGTAAGATATTTCTCTAATTTTGCGAACGTGCTTAAGCTAAGTTAGAGGGAGAATGTCTTGGAGCTGAAGCATCTAAGAGCAATGATTGCTGCTTATGATGGAAGCAGTTGTGCTAGATTGTGGGGAAAAGGCCAGAAATAAAAGTATTTCCTCATAGAAAATATGTTTAACACAGTCTTAGAGTCACTGTCCCATAGATAGAAATGTTCTGTATCTGCTCTGTCCAAAATGATGGCCACTAGCTTTTGAGTACTTGAAATTCAGCTAGTACAAAGAGCCAAATGTTAAATATTATTCCATTCAAACTTAAATTCAAATAGCCATTTGTAGTTAGTGGCTTCTGTGCTGGAGAGCACAACTTTAGGTATATGCCTCAGAATAGAGTATCTCGTTCCATAGATATCACCCCAAGTGCATCCATATAGATACTGTCAAGTAGATTTCCAAGTTTGTTTTGCTGATGGTTATACCTAACAATGATTAGGTTTCTATAGCTGAACTTTCAACACTTGGCTTGGAAAAATTTTAAACTTTTAATAGTTGGATGACTAGGGAATTAACTACTTGACTTTCTACTTTAAACTTCCTGTTCGTTCTTTCATCATATTTCTATTAGG
This sequence comes from Sciurus vulgaris, assembly GCF_902686455.1. Taxonomy (NCBI): domain Eukaryota; kingdom Metazoa; phylum Chordata; class Mammalia; order Rodentia; family Sciuridae; genus Sciurus; species Sciurus vulgaris. The sequence continues at coordinate 167,663,830 of NC_136461.1, forward strand.
CTGTGTTTCTTTTCTCTCTCTCTCTCCTTTCCTCTCTTTCCCTCCCTCTATACCTATCTTCCTTCCAACCTAACTGGTAGAAGTAATTTATAAATTCTCTATCTTAATTTTTTACTAGTTAAATGAATCTATTATCCCCCAGTCTGTGTATTGTGTTTTTACTTTGCTTGCAATATCTTATTTGATCAGAGATTTTAAAATTTTAATGTGGTGTTGATAGAGAACAGACAGATTTGAGTGGTGGGAACATGAGGTTAAGGGAATAATTTTATAAAATGGGCTCACTGTGCTGACCCCCACAAACTTTCTTTACGAAGAACCAATTTACCTGTAGCCCTGCCCGGCTTAAGTGGACAGGATATATGACATTCCTCAGCAAACTACCTGCTGTCTGCAGGAAAAATGCAGGCCTGAAATAATGTCAATAAGGAACACAAGTTACCCTGAAGGAGGAGAATTTTGTGACCCTTTTTATAAACCAGATCCAGGAACTCAGGGAGACAAATATATTTCTTCCTAACCATAAAATCTGTAAGAATTTGTAGTTTATAATCTAAATAGAACTGGTCAGCATGGACCAAAGTGACCTGGGGTTGTCATAGTAGTAGGGACTTGAAAGTATAATGTCATCCTGCTGTCAGTCACAAGTTAAGAGACCTGGGCAGGACTCTCTGGAAACTTCTCTGAGATCCCAAAAAAATGAGTGCCAAAGAGGCAGGCTGTCCCTCTCCTCTCTGAGAGAACCTGCTCTTCCTCTTGAGAGTGTCTCCTTTTCTGCCCCTTCAATAAACTCATACCTCTTACTCAGAGCTAGATGTCTGAAATCTGACTTGATGACAAGAATTGAGGTGTGAAGGAGGGTTCTTCATGCTGCCTCATTTTCCTGGAAGGTCCAAGTCCTGTAACAGTAGATGTTTCTATCACTTTATGGCTTACATTGTTTTTCTCTTGTTTAAACAATTCTTTCAGCTGAGCTGCTATAAATATTGATGTGGCTGTGTTACTGTAGTATGCAGGATGATTTTAAGTTCTTTGGGTATAAACTGAAGAGTGGGATAACTGGGTCAAATGGTGATTTCATTCCAAGTTTTCTGAGGAATCTCCACACTGCTTTCCATAGTGGTTGCACCAATTTGTAGTCCCACCAGCAATGTATGAGTGTACCTTTCCCCCCACATCCTTACCAACATTTATTGTTGCCTGTATATTGATAATTGCCATTCTGACTAGAATGAGATGAAATCTTAGAGTAATTTTGATTTGCATTGTTGTAATTGCTAGAGATGTTGAACATTTTTTCGTATTTGCTGATCAATTGTATTTCTTCTTTTATTAAGTGTCTGTTCAGTTCCTTAGCCCGTTTATTGATTGGGTTATTTATTTATTTATTTATTTTGGTGGGGAGTTTCTTGAGTTCTTTATATAACCTGGAGATAAATGCTCCTATATGAGGTGTGTGTGGTAAAGATTTTCTCCTATTCTGTACATTCTCTCTTCACGTTATCAATTGTTTCCTGTGCTAGGAAGAAGCTTTTTAGTTTGAATCCATCCCATTTATTGGTTATGAAATCAACCTAGTTGCCCTTCAACAGAGGAATGGATAAAGAAAATGTGATATATATATATATATATATATATATATATATATATATATCACACACAGATAGATAGACAGATACACAATGGAATATTACTTAGCTTTAAAGGAGAATGAGAATATGGCATTTGCTGGTAAATGGATGGAGCTGGAGAATATTATGCTGAGCAAAATAAGCCAATACCAAAAAAACCAAAGGCCAAATATGTTCTTTGATATGTGGATGCTAATTCACAATAAAAGGGTGGACTAGGGAAAAATAGAACTACTTTAGATTAGGTAGAGGGGAGAGAAAGAAGGGAAGGTGGTATTGGGATAGGAAGTATAGTAGAATGAATCAGACATTATTACCCTATGTCATATGTAACTAAGCAACCGGTGGGATTCTACATCATGAATAACCAAAAGAATGAGAAATTATACTCCATCTATATATGTGTATCAAAGTGCATTCTACTATCACATATAACTAATTAGAACAAATAAAAAATTCTTTCAAAAACAAAATCTGTTTTATCTGATGTTAACATAGCTAAACCGACATTCTTTTGATTCAGGGTTGCTAGATTTAGTAAATAAAATAAAGACACCAGTCAAATTAAACTTCAGATAAACATGAATATTTTTCCTTTTATTATAAGTCTGTCTCATGAAATGTCTTGGACATACTTATAATAAAAATATTCATTATTTATCTAAAATCCACATTTAACTGGTTATCCTATATTTCATATATCAACTCTATTTTTGTTTTGAAAATGCCTAAAACGTATTTTTCTCTCATTTGTCTTCCAAATCTTCAAGATCCTTATGCATTAGGTGTCTCTCTCATAATTAGCATTTAAATGGGGTTTAATTTTTTACTCAACATAAGGATCTGCCTTTCAAAGGCAAATTAAGTCCATTTACATTTATTGTGATTATTTCCTTTTGAATATTTACCATGTTTTTTACTACACTTATATTTTCTCTTTCTCTTTCCCTTCTTTATCTATATTTTTTATTTATTCATTTATTTATTTTTTTATTATTTAAACAAATGGGATACATGTTGTTCCTTTACCTATGTTAATTGGATATATTCATTCCTTCTTTTCCATGCTAACTTGGATGCTATGATTCCATATTATTTTAGTCATGGGTTAATATTTAAACAAAATTTTTTGTTGAAGTTTTGGTTCATTACTTTAGAGAATTTCATGCCATATATTTTTTTGTCATTTAGTTTTTATTCATAATCCATAAACTGAACTCTGAAATCCAGCTAAACTTGGGAGGGAAATATGGAAAATATGGAACCCAAAGAACTGCAGCGAGAGCACAAAGATTATGGGATATTGCGAGGAGATGAGGTGGAGAGGTGCTCTCCTGAGCTACAGAGGAATGGTTTGGAGGTTAAGATAAACACAAGCCAAATGTCTTAGAGTTGTCCACAGTCAGTAATGGTGATCTTCTTGCTGGTCTTGCCATTCCTGGACCCAAAGCGCTCCATGGCTTCCATGATGTTCATGCCCTCTTTCACCTTCCCAAAGACCACATGCTTGCCATCCAACCACTCAGTCTTGGCAGTGCAGGTGAAAAACTGGGAACCGTTTGTGTTTGGCCCAGCATTTGCCATAGTTGAGATGCCAGGGCCTGTGTGCTTCAGGATGAAGTTCTCATCATCAAACTTCTCCCCATAGATGGACTTGCCACCAGTGCCATTATGGCATGTGAAGTCACCACCCTGGCACATAAATCCAGGAATAATTCTGTGAAAGCAGGAACCCTCATAACCAAATCCTTTCTCTCCAGTACTCAGTGCATGCCATATTTGAATGAAATTTTTCTATTATTTTAATTCCTTTTGTGTATTACTATACACAAAAAAGTCATCTTTTTCACAGTCTCTGTCAGAATGTCTCATTATGTCAAGTTGGAGGAGATCCAATACTGATTTTTACTGACTATCGCTATGATGGTACATTGGTGGGAAAGCAGGTCTGATACCAAGTACTACAGAGCCATCGAGCCATTTACCCATATTCTTTACAATAAAACATCTGAAGCACTTATAAGTCTTGAACAGTCCCAAATCAGCATCGTAGCACTGTCTGCAAAGAATTTTAATGTACATGAATACATATTAAATGTACTCATTTAATATGCTCAAAATTCTTGTGGTTGGTGGGGATAGGAAAGATACTGTAATTGAGACCCTGCAGATTTTTTAAAAGTTTAGTTCAGAAATTCTTTTCTTTCTTGAAATGAATTTAAGAGATTATATAAGTATGAATTCCAATTTCAGGTAGTACTTTGTTAGTACAAAGTTATGTCCCTTTTGTTTAACTTTATCTACATTTTAAACGTATACTTATGAGATGAATGTATTTTATCCAGAGTTCCATGCATATTTTTCCATCATAAAACACTTCCTGAAAAATGAGAATGATGAAAAAAGCCACATCAAAACTAGGTACCTGTCAGAACACAAATTCAACATGAACACTACCTCATCTTTACATTTACACCAGAATAGATGTTTGTTTTTAAGAGCACAATAAAATTGGCATTATTTTCTCAGCTACATCTGGTAGTAACCAGTTCAATGATTTTTGTTGCTATTTTAGTTAAAATTGATTGTTAGAGGAAAAAAAACGGTTTAATGCTGTCAAATAAACATACGCTTTTCTTGTTAAACTTCATAACATAATCCTAACTTTATGGGCTATGCAACGAAAACTAAGAATGTCATTCACCTTTCAAAGCTGTGTGGATAACAGGTACAGTATTGAAAAAAAGAATAAAGGTCTGTGTTTCCTTATACAAATCAATACCAGCAAACTTTTTATTTAATCAGGAAAATGTTGCTGATAACTTTAGAAAGAATACAAATTTAATAAAGAAACCTGTTGAAAAATGGCATACTGTAGGAAGTTACTTTGATTAAGTAAAATAACTAATAAGCAACCCCAAATCCTTCACCTTTATCTTATTAAAGAAGCAACTTGTCAGATAGTAGTTTTTAAACCTTGTCTATTGTACATATAGCACAGACTAAAATTTCAGATGTGACGATGTTTCTACAAAGACTTAACATCTCTGATAACTATACTAGAATTCCACCTACTATTGAAATGCACCTCTGTGAGAAAAGGAAGAATTCTGTTACACATTCTTACTTAGCAGTTGGGGGAAAGCAGGGAGACTGGAGAAATGAGACATGATAGAACCATCTTCCAAGCATCCTGTGGGCACTAAAAATCATCTGTCCCTTTCTCTACCGTGTAGTCACTGTCCCAAGCAGTGCTTGGCATATTTAAACTAGTTAACATGTATTTCCTGAAGAAATGAGTGAATGAAGATTGCCAAAAGTTGCATTTCCCCACGTCACACTTTCTCCCGAAGTCAGACCAGTCTAGGTGGGTATAAAGTAGGCTTCACAAGATTGTGTGAATTGCTACCTGAAGGGCTTGACATTAGGTAGTCCTCCTACACCTGAGCATGTCACAGTGTAGACATCACACTGCTGCTTTATTATCTGTTTTCCTTATTGCCAACTGAATGAGGTCCCATGTCCAGGTGACTATGCCTAGGCGCTCATGCCCTATGGAGCTCAAATATTCTATCCCCTCATGTAAGTGAATTGAGCATCAGCTGCTTTTGCTACATCCTTCTCCCCTTAATAGAATGACCTCTCTGTAGATGCAGGACCTGGTTCTGTCTTCCTCCTTTGGGGGAATTTTTCCTCTCCCAATGATAGCCACATGCATTCAAAGAAATTGTCAATCATATTATTCTTCCATCTGCTTTCCCAGAAAATTGAATTTCCAATTGGATTGTGAGGTCAGTTAGAAAAATTCTGTAGGACTTTTTGAATGAAATGAAAAAAAGAAATATGAGTCATTTCTGTTTTTATCTCTGGAATATGGTGACTAGAATTTGTTAGGGATCAAATTATTTTATATATGTGAATAGAAGTGGTCTGATAAAACTAAGACAGTATGCTATTGAAAGGAGAGAGAGAATGAAAGAACACAAAAGAAAGTGAAAAGTGAAAGAAGGAAAGAAAAAGGAAAAAAAAAGAGATGAGAAGAGTGGTAATATTGGAGTTCAAGGTTCCAAGTTGTCCCTAGAGATTTAACTATACTCATGAACCTCCCTTAGTGTCTTCTGGAAATGACTTTTTAAAGCTCAAATTAATATGAAATTTTGTCACTTTTAACCAAAAGTCCTAATGAATATACATGAACAGGTAGCCGATGCCCTACCATAACTTGGCAGAGCTATGAATACTAACTATTATCTACATATCCTTATGCTTCAACCATGAAATAGGCTTCCTAGAAATCTCAGAATCCCTTAGCTGACTGGTATCCATCACATGACTCCCCACCATATTTTTGGACACTGAATCTTGTCTCTGTTAGCTTACGTGTTTTCATTTACCTCAATCCAGCATCTTCACCCACCTTGGCATTATCATGTCCCAGGCTTCCATGATACTCAACTATGTTAACGGAAGTGGCATGAAGTCTCTTGGTTCTCGCAAATATGCTTTCATCCTCTTCCTTTTCACAGAGTTTTTGGAGCAAGGCAATGCCTATGTTTTACAAAGATAACCGTGTAATTACGTGAAGAATAAATGATGATGATGGATGGAGAGGGCAATACTTGAAGGTAATAAGGGGCTGGTAAGCAATAAGGAGGAACTGATTAGAGAAAGTAGTGTCATATAATTTATTGAGCAATCAGACATGAAATTCTGGATTTCTTTCACTGGATAGTCATTCAAATGGAAATTTTGTAGAAACAGCCCCTTCATTTATTCATTTCTTAACTAAGCCAAAAATATTCCCAGTTTCAGCAAGATGGAACATTGCTTAGAGAAATAGCAAACAGTGAGGGTAAGAATACAATGTGAACAGTTTTGACTACCGCTGCTATTATGGTGAAAAAGTTATCATTGGCTGGAGCAGGGGTTGGAAAATCTGGTGTGAGGTAAATAGACTTCCACAGCACAAATTTGGAAATAGCTTTTTTCAAACTGAAAGAAAAAAAGAAAAAGAAAAATCCTCATGGATAGAGTTAAACACATTGTCCATAAAAAGAGCGGGCTCCTTTTCAGAAAATTACTGTGTCCCCCATGAAGAATAGTGACACTTTTGTGACCAAGAATGAGGCAGTGGAGAAGCTTGAACTTTGAGGATGAATTTGAAGTCCTCATCACCACCCCATTCTCTTTCTGACTTTGGATTTTTCCTCCACACCTGTACTTTATTATACTGTGAGCACTGATATGTAATTTTCATATTCAGGACTTATATCTCTATTCTCCTGAGGACCTCGTAAGTAGAGCATCTGACTTATACACATTGCAGGTCAATGCATATATTTTGGGGGAAGAGAAAGTATTGCAGGAAAAAACTTTTAATTAAGTCTTCTTGGGGATCTCAAGGGAAGGATGTATCAGATATTAGCAAAGAGGGTTGTTCCTATACAACAAGGCCTCTGGCCAAAATATGGAATGAGGAAAGAGAAGCAAACACCTGTTGTGCTGCTCATGATAATACAAACGTTTTGAGGGATTCACATTGCATTCTTTTGGTACTACCATCCAATTCACCATTTCAAATAAGTTTTTGAAAAGTGTTAGCTTTTATTATTTGGTTATCTTTGAATTTCTGGTAACAATGAATCTCTGATGTGGCTGCCTCCAGCCACAGTCATACTGCGCACCATCACTGCCCCATCTCTGAATGCAGCAGTCTCTGACTTGGGACACTGTCCAGTTCTTGGAGGCCCAGTATCAGGGTGCCTGCAGGTTTGGTTATACCTGAAGTCTTCCTGCTGGGAGTGCCAGTAGCCATCACCTTGCTACAGAGGCAGGAGAGAGCAGGCTCTCCCTAGCGCCACAGTTTTGAAGTGCATGGGGACAGGTGGGGTTGGCTATGGTGGGTTGGAAAGTTGGAAGAGGGTATAAGGACATCTTGCTCTCAGATTGCCCAGCCAGCCAATCTGGCACCCACCAGTTTCCTGGGCCCACTCTGGCCAACACTTACTGGATCCTGGCACCAGCCTAGTCCCCAACTCCCTCCACAGGTAGGCATCCACCAACATCCTGGTCTCATCAAGTCCGGCATCAGACTGGCACCCAACAGTTTCCTTCAGTTCCCCAACCCCTAGTCTCCCAACCCCTCCCTAACCACCAACCCTGCCCAGAACTAGCATCTATGTGGCTGGCCTGTAGGTCTCAGTGCCTATTCCTGATCCACCTGATACAGAATAGCTCTCTGGACAGACACAGAGATCCCAGTGCTCAACCTTTAGGACTGCCTGAGAGAGAATGACTGACATCTAAATAGGAGCTATTTGGTTTAAGGCTGTATATTGTTGGCATTGGGTGCTATTAATATTGATCTCCCCCTTAAACTCAAGGTACTGGAAACCTTCAGGGACAATATCAGTCTACAGGGTACAGATTTTACTACCTCAGATCCACATTGCTATATAGGAAGACACATGAACAACATTAAAAAACAAGTGAACAAATATATGAAAATTGTTTAACATCTCTAGCAACTGGAGAAATGCAAATCAAAACTACTCTAAGATTTTATCTCACCCCAGTAAGAATGGAAATTATCAAGAATACAAGCAACAATAAGTATTGGTGAGGATGTGGGGGCTGGTGGAAATGCAGATTGGTGCAACCACAATGGAAAGCAGAATAGAGATTCCTCGGAAAACTTGGAATGGAACCACCATTTGACCCAGCTACCCCACTTCTCAGTTGATACTCAAAGGACTTAAAATCAGCATACTAAAGTGACAGGGCCACATCAATGTTTATAGCAACTCAATTCACAATAGCTAAATTATGGAGCCAAACTAGATGCACTTCAACAGATGAATTGATAAAGAAAATGTGGTACATATATACAATGGAATATTACTTAGTCTTAAAAAAGAATGAAATTATGGCATTTGCAGGTAAATGGATGGAGTTGGAGAATATCATGCTAAGTGAAATAAACCAATCCCCCCAAAAAACAAAGACCAAATGTTTTCTCTGATATGTAGATGCTGATCCATAATGGGGGGGGGGGGAAAGCTAGGGAAGAATGAAGGAACTTTGGATGGGCAGAAGAGAATGAGAGGAGAGGAGGGGATGTGTGTGGAATGAGATGGACATTATTGCCCTATGTACTTGTATGATTGCACAAATGGTGTAACTCTACATTGTGTACAGCCAGAGAAATGAAAAGTTGTGCTCCATTTGTGTATAATGAATTTAAATAAATTTTCCTGTATGTATGACTAATTAGAACAAATTTTATAAAAGGTTACAAGCACCCCAAACAAATAAAGATGTTCCAATAATACAGTTCATTAACAACACAGTAGAATAAATGTCAGAGAAGGAGTACGGAATGTACAAAGTTAAACTGATCTGTGACATAAAGGACAATGTAAGAATGGAGATAAATTTTAGGAGGTGAAAGATCACATCAATAAAGAAACATATTATGAAAAGAAATCAAGCAGAAATTCTTGCAATGAAGGAATCAATAAAACAAATTAAAAATTCAATAGAATGTGTCACCAATAGACTAGATGACTTGGAAGACAGAACCTCAGGCAATGAGACAAAATATAATCTTGAAAGTAAAGTTGACCACACAGAGAAGATGGTAAGAAACCATGAACAGAACTGCCAAGAATTATGGGAAAACATGAAGATACAATATTTAAGATTTATCAGGATAGAGGAAGGCACAGAGATACAAACCAAAGAAATGCACATATTTGTCAATAAAATAATATCAGAAAATTTCCCAAAGCTGAAGAATGAAATGGAAATCTACTAAAAGAGACTTACAGGACCCCAAATGTACAAAATTGTAAGTAAGAGACCCACACAAAAGCACATTGCATCTAAACGCCTAGCATTCAGAATAAGGAAAGAATTTTAAAGACCACAAAAGTATTAGATTTTATATATAGAGGAAAACCAATATGGATCTCAGCTGATTTTTCAACCCAGATCCACAAAGCTAAGAGGTCCTGGAACAACATACACCAAGCTCTGAAAGAAAATGGATGCCAACCTAGAATTTTACATCCAGCAAAGTTAAGCTTCAGATTTGCAGATGAAATAAAAACCTTAAAACAAAACTTAAAAGAATTCAAAACTAGAAAGTCTGCACTTCAGAAAGTTCTCAGCAAAATATTCCTTGAGGGGGAAATGATAAAAAACAGAAGTGAAAACCAACAAAGGGAGGAAATACACTAAAGGAAAAGACAATCAAAGGAGAAACTAGGTCAAATTAAAAACCAGAAATAAACCAAAATGAATGAGACTGTAAAAGATATCTCAGTAATAAACCTGAATGTTAATGGCTTAAACTAATCAATGAAAATATCAGATAAAATGGACTTCAGGTCAAAGTTAGATGGGACAAAGAAGGACATTTCATACTGCTTAAGGGATTATACCTCAACAAACTATAACAACTGGAAATATTTATGCTCCAAACAATGGAGCATCTGTGTAGGTCACACAAACCCTTCTCAATTTCAAGAATCAAATAAACCACAACACAATAATACTGGGTCATGTCAACACACCTCTCTCACCACTGGATAAATCCTCCAAACAAAAACTAAACAGGGAAACTATATAATTAAATAATACAATCAATAATTTGGACTTAGTGAATATATATAGAATATTTCATCCATCAACAAGTAAATACACTTTCTTTTCAGCAGCACATGGATCCTTCCCTAAAATAGACCACATCTTATGCCACAAAGCAACTCTTAGCAAATGGAAAAAATGAGAGATACTACCCTGCATTCTATCACATCATACAGGAATGAAATTAGAAATCAATGACAAAATAAAGTATAGAAGTTACTTCACCATATGGAAATAAATAATATGCTATTGAATGACAAATGGATAGCAGAAGAAATAAGGGATGAAATAAAAGAAGTACTTAGAGGTAAACGAGAACACCAATACAACATATCAAAATCTCTGGGACACTATGAAGGCAATACTGAGGAAAGTTCATTGTGTTGAGCTCATTCATGAAGAGTACAAGCCAAAGAATAAATGACCCAACATTACATCTCAAAGCTCTAGAAAAAGAAGAATAAATCAACACCCAAAGCAGTAGAAGACAAGAAATAATTAAAATTAGGGCTGAAATCAATGAAGTTGAAATGAAAGAAATAATTCAAAGAATTAACAAAAGAAAAAATTGGTTCTTTGAAAAAATAAATAAATAAAATTGATAAATGCTTAACCACGCTAATGAAGAGAGAGAGGAAATCCAAATGACTAAAATTAGTGATGAAAAAGGAAATATCGCAACAGACATGACTAAATACAGAAGATAATTAGAAACTATTTTGAAAATTTATACTCCAATAAAATAGAAAATCTCCAAAACATTGACAAATTTCTAGAGACATATGACCTACCCGAACTGAATCAAGAAGACATACACAAGTCACACTGATCAATTTCAAACAATGAAATAGAAGATGCCATCAAAAACCTACCAATCAAGAAAAGTCCAGGACCAGACAGATTCTCAGCTGATTCTAAAAGACCTTCAAGGAAGAATTAACACCACTACTCCTCAAATTATTCCGTGAACTAGAAAAGGGAGGCTGGGGAGATAGCTCAGTCGGTAGAGTGCTTGCCTTGCAAACACAAGGCCCTGGGTTCGATCCCCAGCACCACCCCCCCCAAAAAAAAAATAAAAGTAGAAAAGGGAGGAACCCTTCCAAACTCATTCTATGAGACTAGGATCACCCTGATACTAAAACCAGGCAAAGAAACACCAAGAAAAGAAAACTTCAGATCAATATCCTAATGATCATAGATGCAAAAATTCTCAATAAAATTCTGGCAAATCACATTAAAAAGATAGTGCACCATGATCAAGTGGGGTACATTCCAGGGATGCAAGGTTGATTCAACATATGGAAATCAATAAATGTAATTCATCATATCAATAGACTTAAAGACAAGAATCATATGATCATCTCAATAGATGCAGAAAAAGCATTTGACAAAAGACAGCACTCCTTCATGTTCAAAACACTAGGAAAACTAGGGATAGTAGGGACCTACCTCAACATTGTAAAAGCTCTCTATGCTTAACACGCGGCTGCATCATTCTAAAAGGAGAAAAATTGAAAGCATTTCCTCTAAAAACTGGAACAAGACAAGGATGCCCTCTATCACCACTTCTATTCAACATAGTCCTGGAAACTAGCCAGAGCAATAGACAGACAAAAGAAATTAAGGGGATATGAATAGGAAAATAAGAACTCAAACTATCATTTTTTGCTAATGACATAATTCTATATTTAGAAGAACCAAAAAAATTCTACCAGAAAACTTCTAGAACTAAAGAATTCAGCCAAGTAGCAGGATATAAAATAAACACCTATAAATCAAATGCATTCCTATATATCAGTGATGAATCCACTCAAAGAAAAGTTAGGAAAACTCCCCCCATTCACAATAGCCTCAAAAAAATAAAATAAAAACTTAGGAGTTAATTTAACAAAAGAGCTGAAAGACCTCTACAATAAAAACTACAGAACACACACCAAAAAAAAAAAAAAAAAAAAAAAAAAAGAGAGAGAGAGAAAAGAAAAGTAAAGAAAAAGATTGAAGAAGACCTTAGAAGACAGAAAGACATGCTCTTGGATAGGCAGAACTAATATTGTTAAAATAGCCATACTACCAAAAGTGTTATACAGAGTTTAATGCAATTCCTATTATAATTCCAATAACATTCTTCATAGAAATAGATAAAGCAATCATGAAATTCATTTGGAAAAATAAGAGACCCAGAATATCCAAAACAATGCTCAGCAAAAAAAGTAAAGCAGGAGACATCACAATACCAGAACTTAAATTATACTACAAAGTCATAGTAATAAAAACATCATGGTATTGGCACTAAAACAGACATTTAGAATAATGGTACAGAATAGAAGACACTGAGAAAAACTCACATAAACACAGTTTTTGCATACTAGACAAAGGCACCAAAAACAGTCATTGGAGAAAAGATAGACTCTTCAACAAATGGTGCTAGGAAAACTGGAAATTCATATATATGTAACAGAATGAAATTAAACCCCTATCTTCACCCTTCACAAAATTCAATTCAAAGTAGATCAAAGACTGAGGCACTAAAACAGAGACCCTGTGCCTTATAGAAGAAAAAGTAGGCCCAAATTTTCGCGTCAGCTTAGGAACCTACTTCCTTAACAAGACTCCTAAAGGACAAGAAGTGAAAACAAGAATCAATAAATGGAATAGATACAAACTAAAAATCTTCTTCTCAGCAAAGGAAATAATCAATTATTTGAAGAGAGAGCATACAGAATGGGAGAAAATCTTTACCACACACACCTCAGATAGAACTTGTAACTCCAGGATATATAAAGAACTCAAAAAACTCAACATCAAAAAAAAAAAAAAAAAAACCCAATCAATAAATGGGCTAATGAACTGAACAGACACTTCACAAAAGAAGATATACAACTGATCAACAACTGTGAAAAAATGTTCAATATCTCTAGCAATTAGAGAAATGCAAATCAAAACTAAGATTTCATCTCCTGTCAGAATCACAATTATCAAGAATACAGGCAACAATAAATGCTGAAAAAGGATGTGTGGAATAAGGCACACTCATACACTGCTGGTGGCACTGCAAATTGGTGCAGCCACTCTGGAAAGCAGTGTGGACATTCCTCAGAAAACTTGAAATGGAACCACCATTTGACCCAGCTATCCCACTCCTCAGTTTATATCCAAAGAACTTAAAATCAGCATACTACAGTGATGCAGGCACATCAATGTGGCGAGTTCACAATGAGGAGTGGCAGCTAGGGAAAAATAGAGGTACTTTGGATTAGGCAGAGGGGAATGAAGGGAGGGGACAGGGGGGTATGAGGGTAGGAAGCATAGTAGAATGAATTGGATATTATCACCCTATATACATATATGATCACCCAGCTGGTGTGATTCTACAATGTGTACAATCAGAAGAATGAGAAGTTATGCTCCATTTATGTATGATGTGTCAGAATGCATTCTAGTGTCATATATAACTAATGAAAACAAGTTAAAAAAAGAGATGGAGTTTCTATTCTTTCTCATTGTGCAAGCCCAAGTTTACTTTGATATGGATTTATGTGGATGGGAGAGACATTTAGGAACATGAAGATGACCTAATATCTACTGATAGTCTTTGCCATCCACTTTGTCCCTTCCTGGAGAGGACAGGGACAGCTGCTTTTAGCACAAAATTGGCAGTTTCCCCCAGAGAGGTTCAATTAGCAAAGGTGATTTCTTCACCTCCTCTTGGAGGCAGCCCCCACCTGGTAGGCTGCTGCTCCCCAAAGAGCAATGGTAGCATTTCAGCTGATTTAAGTTATGATGGATGGGGACTGTTGGATCCTATCTGTCAGTTCATTGTATCAATAAGATTGAATTCTCCTTTGGGGTGTCCAAGACAATGGATGCAGCACAGATCTCCCACTCTTTTTTGTGAGGAAGAAACATATTCAACATTCCAGAGTGCCTGTTTAATTATCTTGTTAAGTAAAAGAGGTTTCAAACATAAGTTTGTCTTGCACACTGAAACTGAAAAATCAACACAATGTACATAAACTGACACCTCCAATAATCTTTGACAGTGAAAATTTAAAATTTAGTAACAGAAAAATAAAGCTATGTGTGTGCTATAATCTAGTTATAAATCAGAGTCTAAGTTTAATAGTGTTCATTTTAAAGTGCCTAAAGTAACTAATAAGGAAACAGTAAGTATCTGAAACATCCTAAAGATGTCAGATTACAACTCTGGCCAGAAGATACAGTAGTTAGTGAAGTTACCAAAGCACCACTTTCATTTTAATAATGTATCCAGCTCTGCACCCACATACCCAGATAATTTTTTTTTTTTTATTGCAAACATCTGCATCTGTTGGCCCAGGGGCTTTCTCTGACTCCAATATCTTTCTCATTTCAGAGACAAGGAAGGCCTGAAGTGAGAACTGGAAGATGAACACCCCAAATGTCTCAACCTTCAGATGGGTTCCCCTGAGTAGTTCTCTATCCAGTTTTCCAGAAGTCCCTAGGATTGAATTCCAGTCACCCATAAATGGTAACCTGATCATTGACATTCTTGTGGACATTAGTCCCTTTCTACTCTCATGTCTCCACTCTCTACCAGTCCTTCCAATAGTTATTCCCCAAATACATTACTTGTGCTCAGATCCCCATTTCAGAGTCTGCTGCTGAGAAAGCCAATCAAGGAGAAATAAGAGTCTTACGTTGCTAACGCTATCTGATTATAAAAATAACATTTGCTCATTGGAGGTATTTTGGAAAACACAGAAGTTTTAAAGAAAACAAAATAGCCAGAACATAAAAGTCAAAAAAATCTATTATTAAAAGTTTTATTATTTTCATCCATATGAATAAATATCAAGGAAAATGTTTATTAGAGTTTGTATACCTACACCACCCCTGAGATGTTTAACTTAGCAAATTTTACATCTGGTTGCAATTTCTTAATAGCAAAATGTGTGTACACACACACACACACACACACACACACACACACACACACACATCTGACAGAATTCCTATAAATATTAAATGCAATAAAATATGGGAAAGTATCTAATACAGGGTAGGTAACTAATATTCATAGTTATTATTGTTCTTCATTTCAGGAGTTTTCAATGAAATAGAATATCTGGTCACGACTTTCCAAGCCTAGTTGGTAATCGCTAATCAAATCCAAATTTTTGCTACAATAAATACTTAGAAATACATAGATCAGTGCTTAAAAGAATTTACCACTAGATAAATGCTATTTTTCTACTTTAAAAAAAGTATAGTTTAAAAAGAAAATCACCTGGGAAGCTCATTAAAAGGAAAATGTACAGGTTCTTCTAAATCAGTCTGGGAAGAAGGGCCCAGGGATATGCATTTCACAAGAAGCAATTATTTAGATAAAGTCAGAGAAAGCAGCCTGGGAGGTCTGAGACAGTGCTGTGGGGTTCACTTTTGCTGGAGTCAGACACACGGGAGAATAGCCTGAGAATCTGGATAAAGACTTTGTCTACTCTGAAAAATCATAGCTGTTAAAAGCTTGGATTTTGAAGCCAGAAAGACAAGTTCAAATCCTCGCTTAGCACTCACTTGCTGTTGAATCTTGAGCAGGTTGCTTAAATATTGGGAGCCTCAGCTTCCTTGAATATAAGATACAGGCAATGATGGGGAACCACCTCAGAGGATTGGGAGTGGGGGTGCTTAAAAGAGATAATAGGGCAAGTAAGTTATGAACCACGGCACCAACTACACAATAAATGCCCCATAAATGCCATTGTCTTTATTACCACTAGCATATCCTCTAAGGAAAACACTGGCAATATATGACTAACAAAGTGTTTCCTAAAAACACCCAAAAGTGAAGTTGTGGATGAGTTGTCTCTGCAGAGGAACTATATATTTATAAGATAAATCTTGTATTTATTATCCAATTGGACCACTATTCAGGAGAAGTGTTAAAATTGGTGAGATACTTGGACAATGGAAATCAAGGATCCATGCAAACAAGAATATGTGGTCAGCTAATTTATAATCTATTCTTCATTCTGCAAAGAACTTTTATTTGAATGGAAAATACAACATGGCAGAGTTTGTCACTTTCTGATGGTATCCAAAAATATGCATCATCTCTGAGTCCCCCCCAATTGTAGAAAAAAATCCAGGCTAAAACTATGCGCTCCCATTTTGTATTATATAAATGATCTCTTTGTTTAGCAGGTTGTACTTGCTAGATGTGCTACTTTTTAGATTTGTCTCTATGTATAAACACATAATGGATAGACTTATGAAAAGAGTGTCTTAGCAGGTTATAACATAATTTATGTGGTTGGAAGAAGAAGTATGATACGGTGGAGAATCATAAGTATAGATTTAGGAGAGTTTGATTATTTGCTGGTGCTGTGATCACCAGCTGGCTGTGTGATCACAGGGAAATTACTAGCCTCTTCTGTGTTGCACAGCTCTATCATCTACAAAACGAGAAAAATGTCACCTTCCCCGTGTCCCTCAGAGACTGGTAATAAGATCAAATGAGATATCAGGGTAAGTGATTTAAAAAAGTATGACAAAAGAACATTTTTTCTTGGTAAAAATCGGAGCCTCACTTCTTAAACAGAGAGCACCCATATCTCTTTTTAAGCCACCAAGTAGAATTGAAAGAGGCAATGTATAATTATAATATGGCTCAAAAGATCTGGTCTCCTGGGCCTCATCTTCCTCGCCCTCCCATTGTCGTGGCAGATGATTAATCGTCAGGTTTCTTGACTTCCCTCTTTGCTGGCTCGCCATCCTAGGGTCGTAGACACTTTTCAAATCCATCCTTGGGCTTTGCAACCATCCAGGGCAAAAAGCCTTCCCTGGTGTTAGGGCATGCCAGAGCTGAACCCAGAACCCCCATTAGCCTAATTGACAGCACGACTTTCCCCTGGGGAGAAGAGTGATAATCTAGCTATTTATCTTGTCTGTAGGTTTATCGCCACTGGGCTCAGGCAGAGATGTTTAAATATAAAAATGAGGTAAGGCACATTCTTTCCAGACTATGTGCCATTAAAGCCAGGTTGGGGGTCAGAAGAATGAAAGGGGAGCATCTGGGATTGTGGTCCTCTCTGTGCTGCTTTATGTCTCAAGTGGCCTTGGAGTAAGGGGCTGTTCATGAGGGCACCAAAGGACATCTCTTTGTAATTGGGAGCAGGCTGGAGCTGCGTGGCCACTGCTACCCACGGAGCGGCTGCCTGCAAGCGACTAGACTGCTGCTTTTCTGCAAGGCAGGAGAGGCCCATTAGAAACATGAAGGGGCGGTTTAATTCTGCAACAAGATGTGTACAAATGTATGCCTCCTATCAAAAGCCATGCAACAGCTTCCAAAGTTAATTAAAAGCTAATTTTCTAATGAGGTGGCAACACTGGCAACAACATGCTAGCAGTATGAGAGCCACAGCCAGCAGCCGGTGAGGGAACAAGCAACCTCCCTCTTACAGGATGGAACATCCTACCTGCATCCATTAATTAGCCTCCAGCTGTATTGCTTTAATACTAGACACTAGTATAGACTGTCATAAAAATCATAAATTGCTTTGGCATTGCCACACTAGTGTTGATACTTATTGTACAGCAGGACGATTTCTAGCCATAACATCAGAGGCGATGAAATCCAGAAATCCATTCCTGGAAATAGTAAATCTAGGGGCTGTGCCATGGACACTGTTACGTCAAGTGCCATGGGCACTTTAATCCTTTAGGCACTTGTTAATTGTAAGCCAGACTTGCAATTAGCCTTAATAAATAGAGGGAAAGTGCCTTAAATTAACTGCACTTATGTTGGTTTTGCCTCTTGTTTTGATTTCAAACACATAGCCAAGCAGGATGACTCCTGGTCATTATCATAATGATATGGGTCTCCTGGCCACAGTAAGAATGTGCCAGACACCTGTGGCCATTCCTTGGCATTCTTTATGGGAAGTGTGTAATGATGACATGCAAATAGACCCTGAATATCATCAGATGAAAAAAGCATTATTATAGAAACTTAAGATTATGGATACTAAACACATCACTTGTTTGTTAAATTCTATCAACAAATAATTTGAAGACATATCTAGGGCTGCTAAGATAATCTAAGAAATTGAATAAAAGTTTATTTGCTATTATTTAGTAATTTAATGGTGAATAGTAGAATCTACTTTGAATGTACAGCTTCTGCTAATTTGATAGGAAAGTAATTTTTTATTTGTTATTCTTGAAAAATAGGAGAGTTAGGTCTTTTCAGTTAGCTAAACTTCATGTACATCTTATTCTTAGACTTATTCTTTCTCTTCATCTCTCCCTTAGATTGTGTATTCTCATTCTTTCACTCATTCTTATTCTCTACCTCTTGTATCTGTACAGTTTCTCTTTCTCTCACTCTTGCTCTCTTGTACTCTTGCATTCTGTTGTTGTCTATAGCTCTTTGGAACTTAAAATATGATGGTATGGCCAGATTGTTATCAGTTCATAGAAATTTCTAGAAATTCTCCTCACAACTTATTCGCCACTATTATACCTCATGTCTTCACTCAAACCAATCATCAGAAAGGGGAGTGAGATCATAGGCTTAGCTTAGATGAATCAGGACTCATTGCCTGAGAAAGGGATTGGCCTGGCATCCCCAGGAGTAATGGCTGCATGAAAGAGGAGTATAGATGACTAAACAAAACTTGGGTTCTGCTTGGAAGACTGAAGTAGAAAATAGTGGGTAGGCCAGCAACCAGTAATCTCTGAGATTAGGATCATAAGCAGTGTTAAGAGGGAAAGGGGAACAGGATCTGAAGAATAGTTGTCAGGTGTGTCAACTTTACAAGCCAGATGTAAAGTCAGTGGGCTCCTCTAGACAAGAAGATAGTAGAGTTCCATGTTCTGTGAGACCGAGGTGGACACCATTAACAGACATGAGGAAAAGTGATCCTAGGAGGAAGAGGCTTCACTTAGGATTTACTGATCCTTTATTAAATGTTTGCTGAGTGCCTACTGGGTGCCTGGCACTGCAGATAGAATGGACAAGACAAAGTCCTTACTTTCAGAAAACTGACTCTCTAGGCGGGTAAAGCAATAAAGAACAAATGAAACACATAAATAATTGTGAAGAAAGTCACACTGTACAATACGGTGGAGATTCTAATTCTTGGTTTAGGATAGGAGCAAGTGTTGACTAAATATGTCAGGGAAAGCTTCTCTGAGGAATACAAAAATAAAGAAGAAGCTGGCATTGACAATTAACTAAACACTTGGACAAGTGAAACTCAGCTAAAAGGCACTGCCAGAGAATTCTTGTCTTGTAATAGTTTTATTTCTGAAACATTATTGTTATAACTGTGATTGAAATCATTACCAAAGACATACCTTCTGCTAAGAAGCTTGGATACATTATTGACTCATTAAGAGATTTAATCATTAAGCACCCACTATGTGCTATGCACTAATATAACTGAGTTCTAAGGAACAGCTTTAACAAAAGCAAGATGTTCCTGCTACTGGGAAGCTGACATTCCCATCTAATTCCCACCTATTAAAAAACAGACAAGCAAGCAAGCAAATGAACAGTGTGGTAGATTCTAATCTTATTTAGCAGATGACCACAATGTAGTTTAGAGATATCAAGTATCTTGATTAACATTATACTTTAAAGCCCCAAATTTTAAAAATTATCAACATTGCCTTCAATGAACAAACATTATAAAACAGCTGTGGAAGCAAATGAAGGAGGTAACTAAATCTTAGGAAGGCATGAATGAATCATAATACAGACAGACATGAATGCATGATATGAGACTATAAAACAAATTATTAAAATTAAATTATTTATATTAGCTACTAAATTGCTTTAGTAAAATTCCCATAAGTTCAATGAAGATGAAAATGAGAAAATCTCTAATGGGGCTTTTGATCAGGATTTATTCCAGAAGAGTCCATGAATGAAAGTCACTGGTTTATATATGTCCTTGCATGTATATTTGCAATATTTTGGGAAGGAATGTCCAGAACCTTCATCAGATTTCAAAGTGGTTTGTTAATTCAGAACAATCCAGTATTATCAATTTATAAAACACAAATATTCTCAAAGGGAGCTTCCTAATAGATTTGAAAGTAAAAGAGTGTATTACAAAGTGCATTACTCTGTACCCCCTGCTTCTAAGAAATGCCATCATCAGTGAGTCTAAGCCCCCAAATGAACAAAAGTAGGTAAAAATCACTAAGGAAAAGTACTATGAGTTTTCACTTACTTATATTCCAAAGAAGAAGAAAGGGAGGGAAAGTCTGGGTTTTCTGTTGCTCAGGTCTAATTGGATAATACTGACAGACAACAGATAGTGAACAGATCTGATGTGTTCGCATGATTTTTCCACATTCATTGTCAGAGAGAATACTCTTCAGCTAAGAATGGTGGAACAAACACTGGTAAGAGAAAATTGAAGACCCCAAGCCATAAGAGGAATGTCATTTATGTATTTCAGTTGTATTCAGGTTTCCTAGCTTTCAAATGTTGTTTATTTAGAATTTAAGGAAACAAACAATGTTAGTTCATCAATCATCTTGGCTATCCTTAAGGAATCACAAAAAATTGAAGTTTTTCATTTCAATGTTTTGGAGGACTTCAGGTAAGTAAACTTAGTCCTGATGTTCACTAGCCTGTCACGGAACTTAACTCCAAGGAACCTGACTCCAAGCAAGAGTCTACAATGTATTATTTAAAATGTATTTTGAGAGCAATTAAATGGCAGCCAACATTGAACAGTAAAAAACCTATCTCGGATTCTTTATCTTTTGAGCTAATGTTTCTTAAATAAAACATTATGGATGTGCAGTAAATACACTGCAAACCCTGCTGTTTTAATTATTTCCCTGTTTGGGAATATTGGGGGTTTTTTTTTTGGTTTTTTTTTTTTTTTTCTTCTTCCTGGAACCTAGCATATCATGACATTGGATGTTAAATATAAAAACTGGCAAATGAGATGGACATGGCATGACCTTCTCAAACATACCTTTTATTGAAATCAGAGAGATATATAAGTCAAATAAAAATAAGACTGACTCTGGAGTAAGACATTGTTATTTTGGAAAATCGGAACTACTATTTCTAGATTATGACTGAAAAAATTACTTCATTTATCTAAGCCTCAGTTTCTCAGTATAAAATGGGGATAACAATATTATCTTTTTCCCTACCAGATCCTGAGATGATCAAAGAATATAATACACTTAAAGTGCTTACCAATAGGCCTTGGCTGACATAGTGCTCAATAAATGATAACATTTGTTGCTATTATTCCTAGTTAATTAAAGTTAGTAGTTTTGGCACTTGTAAGCCTAAGCAAAGCTCAAAGAAAGGGGGCTAATATAATAGCATAATAAATTTTAAAACTGTTAAAGAAATTATCATATGAGGAATATTAGTAATAAACTCTAATCTCACATGTTAATATAATGCTCCATTAAAATGGTATTAATAATCATTAATGTTAATTTTATTTCAAAGTGAGCTCTGCCAAGGTAGTTAGAGAACTGTGAAATCATACATAATAAATGTCTAAAAACACTGTGAAAACATGTGAAAGAAACAGTATTGGTGTACATATAAATGGTTCATTGAAAGTAACTGAAAGACAACCACTACGATTTGAATATTTGGAAATGTGTTTCTATATATTAATGTTCACATTAATTGGGAAAAGGAATCAATTTCTCTGTGAATCAATGTACATCCACTGCTCAATGAGACATCTCAGTAAGCCCTATCCAACAAGATAGGAGGTAGTCTGCTTAGTCCTTAATTTGAGAGTATGCTATGCAATTCCAGATGTTGCTAACTAAATAACTTTTTTCTAGTGACTGTGCCATTGTAAGGAAACATTCCTGTTTTATTTATTTATTCTTTATTGACACCATTTAATGAGTTCCAGCTATATTCAATGCAAAATAGGAAAGAATTAACTAGGCATGTAGTCAGCTCATGGAGAGACAACAGGCTACATAAATAAGTCTATTACTTATTTGGACTGTGAAAAGTGGCTTGTGAAAGGTATACTTGAAGTGTTCTGAGAAGGAGCAAAAAATGTCTCTTGAGTCTTGAGGCACCAGTACTAGAGATCTGTGACTGGATATGTGGTGCAAATGGGAAAGAACCTAAAAAATGGAAACGGTGATCACAGAGAAAGGGGGGAATGCACAGGTGAGTCGTGGGGAATGAATAAGTTGAACTGAATTGAAACAAGAAGTTAAAGTAGATTAAAGACTTTAAGGAATGCTAAGTGGACCTCAGACTTATTTCTGAGGACCAATGAAGCTACATAATGATGTAAGGAAACATGGCATGACAGATGTCCCCGGAAGAAAGAGCATCAAGCAGAAACTCCACAGGCAGGCAAAGTAAGACTTAAAAAGTGTCCATTGACTCTCTGTCTTCTATTCTGTACCATTGGTCTCCTTGTCTATTTTAGTGCCAATACCATGCTGTTTTTGTTACTATTGCTCTATAGTAGAGTTTAAGTTCTAGTATTGTGATACCTTCTGCATCCCTCTTCCTGACCAGGATTGCTTTGGCTATTCTGGGTCTTTTGTTCTTCCAGATGAGTTTCATGATTGCTTTCTCTATTTTTATGATAAATATCATTGGGATTTTAATTGGAATTGAGTTAAATCTGTATAGCACCTTTTGACATATGGCCATTTTGATAATATTAATTCTGTGTATCCAAGAACACGGGAGATCTTTCCATATTCTAAGGTTTTCTTTAATTTCTTTCTTTAGTGTTCTGTAGTTTTTAAAAAAAAAAAAAAAAGAGTCCATGGAATTGGACAGTTAGGAGGTTACTGATAACCTCAGTTGTAGCAGATGAGGTGGTTATGTGAGGACAGAAATTAAAAGTGCAATTGGTAAAGAGTGGAAAGAGGTTAAAAGGAGAGCTAGTGAGAGTAGATGAACCTTAGGCAAGATGTTTTATACCACGTTGGGTTGTGAAGAGAAGACAGAATCAGTGATGCTAAAGGCCTGACAAAATATGCTCACAGTAAGGAAGAAGAGAACAGGCTGCAAGAGAATAGATATAAGGGAGACAGGATGTGAGGCCAACTCTGCTTGGCAATTGACTGGAAGGAAGGGAAGAAGAATCATGTAGTTAGTGTTATGGTTTAGAGGTGTCCCCCCAAAGCTCTTGTGTAAGACAATGCAAGAAAGTTTAGAGGTGAAATAATTGGGTTATGAGAGTTTTAAACTAATCAGTGCATTAATCCACTGATATATATTAACTGGGCAGTAACTGTAGACAGGTAGGGAGTGGTTGGAGGAGGTGGAACACTGGGGATGTGCCTTTAGAATTGATATTTTGTCTCTGGTGAGCAGAGCTCTCTCTCTCTCTGCTTCCTGTTATCATGTCCTGATCTGCCTTCTTCTGCCATGCCCCTTTGTCATATTGTGCCTTTCCTTGTGTGCAGAGCTATGGAGTCAGCCAACCATGGACTGAACCTCTGAATGTGTGGACCAAAAATAAATTTTCCTCCTCTATTATTGTTCTTATCAGGTATTTTGGCCACAGCAACAAAAAAACTTTTACCAAACAGATATGGTTTTACAGAAAGATGTGCACCTTCAAAGAAGTATGAAACATGAGAAGAGAGCAAAGAAAAAATGTTGATGGAGTCTTGGGATGATCTCAATCTTAGGTCCTTTTAGATCTTATTTTCTAGAGCAATAGTTCCTAAATTGGAGTTTGTGCATTTTAAGGGATTCAGAATATTTTCTGTTAATTTATGGGATTGCCCTGCAGTTTATATGCTATAGTATTGCATGTAGCAAATTATTTAAAAATTAGAATCTCTTTTTTTTTTTGGTACCAGAGATTGAACCCACAGTTGCTTAACTGATGAGCCACATCTCCAGCTCCCCTCTTTTTTTATTTTGAGACAGGGTCTCGCTAAGTTGCTTAGAGCCTCACTATGGTGCTGAAGCTGGCTTTGAACTTGTGATCTTCCTGCCTCAGCCTCCCAAGCCACTAGGATTACAGGCATTTGACACCATGTCCAGCAAAAATTAGAATCTTTATAATACTTTGTAATTAGATTGGAGTTACAGCAAAAAAATCCTTTTATCACGGAAGATACACAGGTTATCTGTATGGTAGTACTTTAAAGGGTGGCAAAACTTAAAAGATGTTGCATTTTCATCTTTTTCAAAAACGCAAATATGCCAAATTTGCTCACCTTTTCTTTGTTTAAACACTCCCTTTGCTTGGATCATAGCATACCTTACTCAGCTGGTTTTTCCTTCTTCTTTACTAACACTTTCTCAACCTTCTTTCCTGGAGTTTTCTTATCTTGATGATTTTTTTTTTTTTTTTTAACATGGACATACCCAAGATCTTTTGCCTAGGATCTTTATTCTTACTCATTTTCACTCATTCCCTGGGAGAGCTCTTCCAACTTCTGACTTAAAATTTTATACTATATGACACCCAAACTTTTATTTCCATCCTTGCCTTCTCAAAACTTGAGACTTAATTATTTAACATCTGCTCTTTAAACATCCAACAAATATTGGCACTGGATTGAACCAGGGTGCTTTATCACTGAGCTACATCACTAGTTCTCTTTTTATTTTTTGAGACAGCGTCTCACTTGCAATCCTCCTGCCTTTGCCTCCCAAATTGCTGGGATTACAGGCATGTGCCTCTGAGTACCAGCATATTTTTTGAACACTTATGTGCCAGGTAATTTTTTTCAAGACTTCAAATATTTTAGTGACTAGGCAAAAAACTCTATCCTTATAGATCTTATAGTCCTTAAAGAAGAGAATGAGCCAGTTGTGGTGGAATATACCTGTAATTCCGGTGACTCATGAGGCTGAGACAGGAGGATGGGCAAGTTCAAAGACAGCCTCAGCAACTAGTCAATATGTATAGTAACTAAGTAAAATATGTAGAATATTCAAGAGTGATATTCCTTAGCAGAAATTATGAGGATAAGTGACTTGCAAGTGCTGGGGAAGGATGGAGTATCAGGTTAAGATTTTAAATGAGGTATATAGGGTGGGTCTTATTGGGAAGATACCCTTCAAGCAAATATTAAAAAGAGGTGAAAAAAATGCCTAATATAGAAGGAACAGTTAGTGCAAAGGTCCCTAGGTTGAACCATTTCTTGGGAAATGAAGAAGAGTCAGAATTGTGGATGTGACAGTGTTTAGTAGAATAAATGGGGACTCCCATTTTCCCTTTTTTCTAGCTGCTTTTTCTCCATATAGCATTTCTTAACACCTGGAATATTATGTGTGTTTGTGTGTGTGTATTTTTTTTGTTTATTTTATATCTGTCTGCCTACTGCTTCATACTCTGTGTGAAGAGGGATTATTAATATTAGTTTTTGTTCACTGCTCTATTTCCATTATTTTAAAAATATCTTGCATGTAGTAGAAACTCAATGAATATTTGTTGATTGGATAAAGAAGAAAGAATATGAAAATATAATGGGTCTGTGTCTCCTACATTTATACACTTTGGTTTAAGATAGCAACCATCTGGGAATTACTATTGTCATGGACAGAGGAGTGGAAACAAGTAAGTTTCATATTTTATATTCATATGAATGTCTCATAAAGTCTGGAAAGCTGAATAGCAGCATAACAAATGCAAATATTTTCAAAGGATATATCAGGACATATAATTTGGGTTTTTTATTAGCTTTTATAGTTGTTCAATAATGAACACATAATTGTATATCAAAGAATGATAAAAGTTTGTATGTGTGTGTATGTATGATAGTTGCTGAATTGATGTGAACTTTTGAAATAGAGATATGAGGATCAGTGTATGTTAAAGCCTTGCTTTGGGATCTCATAATTTTTGGTTCAGTATATGATAATTGTGGTGTACCTCCACAAGCCACAATTTAATGAACCTGGAGCCTCATTTCTAGGACCAAAGAGGACTGGGAACCTGGAGCTCGATAGTGCTGTTTTGTTTCATTAAATGTCCTCACTGTCTGTGTAGGAATAAATGTGACTTTTCCCTGACAGATGATAAAAGGCAGCAGACATCATTAGTGTCCATCACATGACTTCTGACACCTACTGGAGAGAGGGCCTCTGTTTGCTCATGATCAGAAGTAAAATCCTTCTACAGATTGATTTGAAATTGCTTCTTAACTTCAATGTACAGATCTAGCCATGAAGCCAAGAGTGGTTCCTATTCCAACCTTAAAAACCTTCTTCTGAGGTTTTATCATTTCAGCTCTGCATTTCAGTATGTTTCAAGGGACAGCCATGTTCACAAAGGAAGAAGGCTCCGTAGAATGCTTTATTAGAATTTCAAAAAAGTACCATCTCGAGCTGCTCATTACCAGGAACAAGCTGATGCCAAGCAATTTATGATTATTAAAACATATAATTTGCATTTAAATTAAGTGAATTAATAAATAGCAGAGATTAAAATAATGTGTTATATTTTCTTATTGTTTGCCGCTCTAATTTTTACACATGCTAAAATAAAGAATAAAATTTATGGTGTTCTTTTTTATGTAGACGGTGTTAAGAAAAATATGAATTGGAGAAATTAGTCTCCATTATTTCCAGTTTTGTCAGGAGAAAGTGTTGTTAGATGCATGCTTCTTTAAAATATAATTTCTTTTTAGAAATTGAACCACATTTTATTTGTTCTGAAAGATAATTCTCAACATTAATCTATGTAAGAAACTTTAAAAAAGACATTTAAATAACTCAAATGTTTTGCTTATAATTTCCTATGTTAAATGTTTTCCCTCTAACAATGAATAATAACCTTAATAAGCAAATAATTTATGTTTATGGAGAAACTTTCATATGTAAATTATTTTGCCAGGTACTGTGGTGAAAATCAAAATGACAAGATCCTTTTTCTCAGAGTATTGATTTCAATTATAAATAGACAACTTAAAGGCACAAAATCATTTTAAAATGCAAAACACAACAGTCCTATAGAAAACAATTCCAAAGTGATTTTACTATATACATTTCCCCTGGAAAACCATCAGTTCACACTCTATTCCCAAGGAAATTCTGGGACATGAAATAATAATGCTCCCCTGACCCCTGAATCTCTCCTCAAGTCCTCCCACAAAATGATAATGTCAAAAAGGAGTGCAAATAAAATTATAATTGACTGAAGATATTAGCCATGCAAGAAAACATAAAATACTATCAACTTCAAGTTAGCTATATAATTCAGATATAAATAGCACATTCTAACAGGAGTCTTGATATGATACAATTGTAAGCCCAGGTGGGCAGAAAGTGGAAAAAGAGAAACTTTAAAAAAAAAAAAAAAGAAAGAAAGAAAGAAAGAAAGAAAGAAAGAAAGAAAGAAAGAAAGCTTAAGAAAAGGTGGAGTGGATAGACAAAGCACAGATCCCAGAAAAAGAAGCTAAAACAGTAAATGGCAAAAGACTGCATCTGGTATTTGGCAGTCCACAGATTCAGCTATGGGGAGAGGTCTGAAAATTACAAGTATTGAAGATGCTAGTAGCTTCAAAAAGCACTGCCCTTGGAAAGAATCATAAAAAATAGAGAAAAGATCACTCCCTTGGTGATGTAGCATAAATGAGAAAAGAGAAGTTAAGAGGAGAAAATGAAGAATCTTTCAGAGACTAAAATGAAATTAGGCATGCCAGTCCCTACTTCTCCCAACAGCATTCACTAAAGAAACTGGTCTCTGTACTGACAGAGGGATCATTTCTAGACTAGGGACTCTCCCCACAAAAGGCCTGAGAAGAGAAAAATAATAAGGTCTATTCCACAGAAAGCAAATGAGACAAAGAACAGAAAATTTAAATCAAAATGTTTCAGTGATAAAATGTTCTGTACTGAAGAAGAAGAAGAAGAAGAAGAAGAAGAGGAGGAGGAGGGAGAGGAGGAAGAGTTCTGCTTAACTCTTGAATTTAATTAAAAAATCCTCAAGCATTTGGAGATTAGAAGTAGATGATAGATGAAAGACATATATAGAGCTAGGCAGATAGACGTAAACTAGAATCAGAATTTTTAAGACAACATAAGTGGAAAAGGGGGAATAATGCAATAAGTATTGATTGATCTCACCAAATAAAATGAAGAAAAGGACAAGTCTATCTCAGAAATAAGAAAATATTAAAACATACTGAAAATATAAGAGATGACAGTAAAATCTCAGTAAGAGATTTTTGAAGAAAAGCAGGAAATCAATTAATCAAAATGAGATAAAATACAGAAGCTCCTCCTTTTCCAGGAGAGATATCCAAAATCCCAGTGAATGCCTGAACTGCAGATAGTACTGAATCTCAAATATATTGTTTTTTTCTTATACAGACAAGCATTGATAAAGTTTAATTTATAGATTAGGCACAGTAAGAGATGAACCAGAACTTATCTTGGATCTCAGCAACCTCAATAATTTCTTTTCTACCCTTCTTGAGAACTTCCACTTTTTTATTCAAAGGAAGTACTTCATGGCTTCTATTTGGCATCTCTGACTGCCACATCATTATTCTTGTTTTTATTTTACTGTCAATAAAGGTTACCTGAACACAGACACTGCCAGAGCATGATAGATATCTGATAACTGATTCAGATACTAAGTGACTAATGAATGGGTGGTATATATAGTATGAATATACCACAGAAGGGGATGATTCGCAATGTGGATGGGGCAGAAAGTGCAGTATAGCATGAGATTTCAAAATGGTCCTCAGAATGGCACGCAATTTAAAAAATTATGACTTTGCCATTTCTGAAATTTTCCATCTACTATTTTTGACCCACAGGTAACTGAGGGTACTGAAATCACACAAAGTAAAACTGTGAATGAGAGGGGAATACTATAACCAGTAAAGGGTCAAAGAGAAAATTATGGAAATGGAAAACATGCAAAGAAAATTCAACAAACATACAGGACTCTGAAGAAAAGTAAAACTATAAGAACACTTTTTGGTATTAAAAAATTTATCCTTACATATTCAAAGAGCTCATTGTGTGCTTCAAAAATTCAAAAATAATATTCTTGAGATATGTTCTGGAAAAACAGAATTTAAAGACAAAGAAAAATGTAACCAAATATAGAGGCAACTAGATCAAATTACTCACAAAGATGAAAAAAATAAGCTGTAGAGAAAGTAGAATGAAATCATTGATATTTTATAGGTAAAATAGGAGAGTCAGAGGTTACCATGTAAGATCTGTAGTCTCTTAGTAAAAGGTTATTTATGAAAATATATATTAAGGACGCTAATAAGGTATGAAAGAAGAGTAACCCCTAGAATAAAAATGTCTAATTTCGAAAATACCAAAATAATTTCTTCAGTAGCAAAGAAGTAACAAATGGCAAAACATGGTTTATATAACAAAACTAAAACATAAACTTATATGTAGAATTGGTACTAATACATGGCCATATAAAAAATATAAATGAGTTTAACTCATTTATTTCAAGAAAAATTTTCAAATTGACTCATAGAGCAAATATCAACCATCTGTCCTATGCAAGGGATACCTAATGTACAGTGATTCAAAAATGCTTAAATAATAGGGATGGGAAAAAAAATATCAGGAAAGCAAATAATACGACTGCAGAAATTGCTGTATTGACATGAGAAAAAATAGAATTAAGACCAAGAAGCATTAAGAATATTAAGCTGAAAGTTGCAACTCACAATACAATATAATAGCTATTAATATCAATACACCAAATGACAGAGCTACCATCTTCCAAAGGAAAAATTACAGAAGACACGAGGAGAAACAAAAACACAGTAATAAAAGACTTTACATTCCACTCTCAACATAAACGGATGAAAATCAAATAAAGATAAGGAGATTTATACAGCATATTTAATAAGACGGACTTTATATATCAATACTAGATAGCTCCTTTATGATAGAATACATCCTTTTCCCTTGTACATGAATCAGAAAAACTGATCCTATATTAAGGTCAAATAGAAAATATCAGCAAGTTCCATAGAATATAACAAACAATGCTATTACAATGCAGTAAAACTTGAACTTAAAAAATTAAATTTTAAATTAAAGGCCCATCACACACACACACACACACACACACACAAACACACAAATGTTTTAACTCTTGCATGAAAAGGAAAGGTCAAATGAGAATTATGGAATTTCTGAACAATGAATAAACTTAAAACAGAGATATAATATTTGTTATCTTAAAGATTTATTTCAGTAAAAATGAAGCAAAACAAAAACAAAGCATGAGCATTAGGTAAAGAACAAAAAATAGATCACATTAGTATACAAAATATTATTCTTAAAAAACAGATAAATCAGTAACATAAAAGGGAGAAAACCTAAGTATACAACATGAGAATGATAATAAATTGGCATAAATAAAAAATTAAATAAGAGAATATGTTATGCTAATAAGAGACTTCTTTCTTATGTTACTAATTTTGAAGATCTAGGTGAAATGGATAATTTGTTAGGCAAATACAACTTACAAAATCAACCTCAGTAGAAATAGAAACTTAAATGGACAAATTCCCATAGAAGAAAGAAAAAAAAATTCAAGACATACTTCACAAGAGCAATAGGGTTACATGGCTTCACATAGGAGTTCAAGCTAATTCTAAGAAGGAGATAGAAATATAGTATCATAAACTGATACAGAGTATACATAGTACAGAAAAACTCCCCAACTTTTTTTATTAAAAAAAAGTAACACTGATTTCTAATCTGATTTGTAATAATGATGGTTAATCCTTGTGTTCAAACAACAAAACTAAAGACCGATATCATTTATGAATATTATATAAAAATTAAAAATAAGTAACAGATCACAAAATATCATTAAAACATAACCCAGCATGACCAGGTAAGATTTATATTATGCAAGGATTATGTAACAATAAGAAATTTATTATTTTTTCCCTAAAAAAGAAAATGTAATTTTTCTCTCAGAGATGAAACATATGATTATCTACATAGATGCTGAAGTACATGAAAAAATTTAATAACCATTCTAATAAATCTTGAGAGACTTCCTTAACATTAGTATACACTGATATATATCATTTATATTTATTTTTCTATATGTATCAATTTTACATAATCGAGTACTTGTTTTATACAACATTTATATATATATAAAATATAAAGATTCAAATTTCTATGTATTAAATGTATATGTAATAACTCATATATAACATTAATATACATACTCATATTCATTATTTATATATTCCATAACTTTACAAATTAAGTGATAATTTGATAAATTATGTATAATCCATTATGTGTCT
This sequence comes from Sciurus vulgaris, assembly GCF_902686455.1. Taxonomy (NCBI): domain Eukaryota; kingdom Metazoa; phylum Chordata; class Mammalia; order Rodentia; family Sciuridae; genus Sciurus; species Sciurus vulgaris. The sequence goes on from NC_136461.1 coordinate 167,695,356, forward strand.
TATATGTGATTGATGAATAATTATATAACATTGATTACATATATGCTTACAGGCTAAATTTCCCTAATCTGGAAATTTGGAATCCTACATGCTCCAAAATTTAGCATTTTTTGAATGCCAGAATGATACCACAAATGGAAAGTTCCACACCTGACCTCATGTGATGTGATGAAGGGAACTAAAATATTATATAAAATTACTTTCAGATTATGTGTATAAGGTGCATATAAAATGCAAATCAACTTTGGGTTTAGACTTGGGTCCCATCCTCCAAAATCTCATTATATATATGCAAAAATCCCTAAGTTCGAAAAAAATCTGAAATTTTAAACAGTTCTGATCCTAAGTGTTTTACATACATAATCTGTAAATGTACACACATGCACACACATAGTTCTAAATTAATGCCAGACATGAATAAGAAAGCAACAGAGTAATTTCTCCTAAGGTCAGGAGTAAGGATGAACACTATCTCAACTAGTATTTAATATTATAGTAGTAGGATGACTCAGTCTTCTTAGGCAATAAGAATTATCAAGATAAGAACTGGAAAAGAACACCCTGAAACAACTTGAATTGTATCAATTTACAGATAACAGAAGAGAATACTTGGAAATCCTTAAAGAAATCAACTGTAAGGACAGGCATGTTGGCATGTACCTATAATCCCAGCAGCTCAGGAAACTGAGGCAGGAGGATCACAAATTTTAGCTCAGTCTCAGAAACTTAGCAGGATCCTGTTTAAAAAGAAAAAGAAAAAAATAAGGCGAGGTGTGTGCTGGGGATGTAGCTTGGTGGAGAATGCCTTGGGTTCCATCCCCAGTGTCACTTAAAAACAAAATAAAACAAAAACTATGTAAATCAGTGATAATTGTTTGGCAAAATTGGATATAAATATCCAAATTTTAAGTTATCTAAACACTTGCTCAGAATAACTTAGGTAGCAATCTAGTCAATGTCTCGTGATTGTGGTAAATGAATAATAAAGTGGCACATAAATAAAATATAACTGTGCCAGGGGGTAATAACTGTTAGACAAATAAAAGAGATAAGTGGGTGAGAAGGTCTAGAATGAGTGAAGATTTGCAATTTTAAACAGGGTAGGCCTCACTAAGAAGATGACACTTATGTAAGGCTTGCAGCAACATGACTGAAATGCCTACTCAACATTTGTATGGTACAAGGTGCTGAAGGTACTAGCTCAAACTGTGAGGGTGGGAAAAAGTAAATAGTACTACAGTTGGAGATGAAAAAAATTTATCATTACTTGAATACAATTTTAAGCCCTCATACAAAATTCAAAAGAATCTGCAGACTAATTATTAGAATTAACAGTTCGTTTAACAATATTATTCCAATAAAGTTAACATACAAAATTCCTATTTCTACAAATCGGCAATAAGCAACTACTGTAGTTTAAAAATAAATATTTAGCATAACACAAATGTTAAAAGGTATCTGTGAATAAATCTACCAAAAAACAAAGATTTTTGTGAAGAAATTCATAAAATTTTGCTAAAGTAGTGAAAAAAACCTGAATAAAGGTTGAATATATTAAATGTGATAATTAGTCCCAAGTTGATTTAATGGACTTTCAGTAAAAATTTTGTCAGCATTTGTCAGGGAACCAGTGAAGCTGTTTTGAATACTGAACAGAAGTTGAAAGAATCACAAATAACAGTCACTTCTGAAAAACAAGGTGGTGAACTAGCCCTATAATAGCAAATTAATTATAAAGCACAGTTATTAAGACAGTGTGGTGATGACATGGGAATCCACAATGAAGTATACAGATCCGTGTGTCAGAATACTCCAGCAAACCAGAATACAGAGTCCAGAGGGAGCGATTGTACTTGTTATTTACAGGAGGGAGCAGCTCAATAAATAGTACTAGGACAACAAATACAGAAGTGACATAAATAGCAGTGTTTAGCACTCCTTGAAAATTAAGGCAGGTAAAGGGAATATTGCCCAAAATGTGTAAAGGAATTATAATTTTACTTAGGGCGATCTAGGTAGGTCTCACTGAGAAGATGGTATTTGAGCAAATGGAAAAAAAAGAACTTGACACTATACTAGGCATGATAATGAATTTCAGAAGAGAATTAAGACTTAAATATAAGAGAAAAATCTGTAAAATATTTAGAAGAAAACAAAGAAAAATATTTTCATAGCAGGGAGCAGTGGTGCACACTTGCGATCCCAGAGACCTAGGAGGCTAAGGCAGCCTCAGAAACTTAGTGAGATTCTCAGCAACTTAGTTAGATCCTGTCTCAAATTTAAAAATTAAAAAGGAATGGGGATGTAGCTCACTGGTCAAACACCCTGGGTTCAATCCTCAATACAAACAAAACAAAACAAAACAAAACAAAGGAAAAATATTTTCATGACTCTGCGGGGAAATGCCTTGCTTCTTTATATCTTAATAACTTAAAAAATTATGTATTTGATCACATTAAAATCAAGAACTCTTTGTGAACAGATACCCCAAAGAAAGTGAAAATATGACACAAACACTAATATTATATTTGAAACACACACACACGCACACACACACACACACACACATAGTGTTACTGAAAAGATTAGTCTTGAGATAATATTTAAAAATTAACAATTCGTCATTTTTAAGAAACAATATCAAAATATTAAAAATGGACAATAAAATGATCAAAATTTCACAAAGAGAATATAAATGATGAGTAAAACATAAAAAGGTGTTCAACTTCAACAATAGGAAAGTAAATATTTGACAGTAAAATAATTTTGTACACTACAAAATGCCACAAATTAAACTAACAAGGCAATACCAAATATTGATGTGCTGGGCACTGGGTACCTGGGTATTAATTTTATTACTATTCATTCAACAACATATATTTTTACATGGGAACATATATAATATATGTATTTTAAAAATATCTGAGTCATTTCATATTTAAGAATAAAGAGAAAAGGAAGATCAGAAATAATAATTCCATCCATGAAAGTGTTTACACAGAAAAGTTTCAAAAATTTTTCAAAAGAATCAAATATGTTTCTAAGATATTATTTGGATAGCTATGCATAGAATTTCTTTGGCTGCATTGAACAAAAATTTGTTAATTAAAAATTAGTATTACGATAGAGTCCAACAATTAATGTAGACTTAGGAATGCTTGGACAAAAAAGAATACAAAGTCAGTGGAAATTTCCATTCCAATTTCATATCTCACTCATTGGAATTGCAACTTGCACAGACCTAGGACAGTGGTTCTCAATGGTAGATGGTGGGCTATGCTGATCCCAGGGGAAACATCTGGCAATATCTGCAGGCACTTTTGGTTCTCATAACTGGGTAGGAGAGATGCTACTGGCACCTACCTGCACACTGGCATCCAGATCCTGCTAAACATCCTACAACACACAGAATTATCTGAACTTGTACAAATAATTATCTGGTCTCAAATGCGAATAAAGACAACATTGGGAAAATCTATTCAGGGAATTAGGTATAGTACTTAATTATTCAAAAATATTTAAAATACTATTTAAATAAATAACAGTCTGAAACTGTGTTAGTATGGCAGATGCAGCAATACAACACAGTTTCTTCCTTAAGAAACTTGGAGTCAAGGTGGAGAATCAGTCACATGAATAGATAATTATTGTGCAATAATTTCTATGAAAGACAAAAAAGAATCACCTAACTTAGACTTGGGTGTCAGGAGCTGGACCTTGAGCAGAGTATTAAAAGATAAATAGGAATTTTTCATATCAATCAAGAGAACATGGTTTTAAATCACAGAAAGAAAAGGTTAACAGTGAGCATAAAGGAAACCAACAAACTTTGCAATCCATCCTGCTGCACACATTCTTTGTGACACCAGCTGGAGCAAGCTGGCACTAATAGGCATCTACACTCACTGGTTTTCCCTCATGTGGAATACCTTTCCAACCACGTTTATTCCTGCCTCCCTTTGATGAAACCATCATTATCTTTTAAGATCATGTCAAGTCATTAGACAGGAGTGCTTTATTTCTTTGTTTTTAATATTCACTAACTTGTTATAAGCACAAAGAACAGTCATTGGCATTTAGCAAATCCTCAATATTTTTAATGAAAAAATAAATTCAAATATTCATTCCTTTCTGAAGCATTTTTCAATTTCTCATTGTGGAAAAGCAGAATTGTATATTTCCATAGTGCTTATGTTGAGGAATAAAGACATATTTATTCAATGGGTGGTTAAAATTATGGAAGATAGAAGAATATAATGAAAAAATAGAGACATATCTACTAGGTGTTGGGACTCAAGATGTATCTCTGAAAAATGTTTCCCTTCTAGTCTTCCTGAAGCATGGAAACTGAAGGCTCATTCAATACAAAGTAAAAAATTTCTTGTAATTCATAACCAGAGACAAATACTCCTTATGTCTTGCTAAATATTCTCCCAACAAACTTAAAAAGATACATAAATACACAGAGACATGAATTAACAAATAAAATTATATCACATGTAATGTTTTATAACTATTTTATTTCTCTTCATGTCATTAAGTATAAATATGTATGATTTTAATGAATTCATCATGTTTGTTTTACAGAAGAAAATTCATTTAGAAAGACTTAGGTTGGACATTTACATTACTTTTTCTTTGATGCTACAAACAACGCTGTGATGACATACTTTGCTCATTTTTGCATACTATTGGCATTTTAATCCAATATCCATAAATACTTAAGAAAGTTACAGCTTTGGAAGAATACTGTAAATGCATTTCTAGAAAGTGAAATTACTATTCCCTCAAGCAGCTTACAAAACAGGCTCATTTCCTCACAGTCTTCATTAACAAACACTAAGTACAAGGCTTTATTCAAATTTAATATACTATAACTTAATAGTATTTCCAGTATGGTTTTTGACTCATGAATCAATGTCTAGAGATAACTTTCCCACTAACAGATTCTCAAAATGTGTATCTATGGTTTCTTCTAATAATTTTTATGAATGTGTTTTTCATATAGAAATCATTAACTTTCATCAGAAATTAATCTTGGTTTAAGTCATGGTATTGAGTGTATTTTAATTTTCAAAAGGATACTCAATTGTTAAAATACATTTAATAAATAAGCATTCTTTTCATCTTCACTACATATGATACATTAAGTAAATGTTTATATTTTTGTCTATTACTGGACACTGCATTTTTTCTGGTGGTCTGTCTACATTTTCCCTTTGAAAATATTTTGTTATTATAACTTTATATTGTACTATAAGATTTATAGATTAAGTTTCACTATTTACTTTTCTGTTTCCAGATTAGAAGGAAATTTGTATTTGTATAATTGCATCTTCCTGCCCAGGAAGACCATTGGTCTCTTTTTAATTAAAGCTTCATTACATTACCCTGTAGAGTTTTTTTTTTTTTTATTTAGAAGGATCATCACTAACTTGTTATTTTTTTACATAGTCCATAATTCTAATTGCAGTTGTGAAAGATACTTTTCAATTATCATGTTTAACTAATTTTTATAATTACTGTTTATATATACATAGATAGAAAAAACTATTGATTATCACATGGTTTTTTTCTAAAGGAACACATTATATAAATCTCATTCAATATTTTGTTAATTTTCTAGTGAGGCAAATAATCTGAAAATGTTAGGTTTTTCCATTTTTGCCATTTATTTCTGTTGCTTTCAAAATCCGATTGCACTCACTATTGCTTTACGAAAAACAGAAAATAATGCAAACACATATAACTTTCATGATTTTATGGAGGATACTCTATTGTTAAGTACTACAAAGAATAATGATTATAACATACTGAAATACATCAAATATATTAAATCTATGATTTATAATGACATAATAAAAGCAACAGCAATAACAATGGCAAATCTTCATTAGTCACCTTTAGAGAGTGCTAACACACAAATGTGAAAGGGAGAAATTCAAATATTTATTCTTCTTTTCCTGTACAAGGTACATTTTAGGGTAACCAAATAATTGATAAAGTTATTTTTAATAATTCCACATAAATGGAATGGGATAGTAGTCACTAGACACTGAGAGGGAGAGGGAGGCAGGAAGATGAAAAGAAGTTAGATAGGATCATCAAAACACAAAGAAGAATCAGTTCTGATTTTCTACAGCACCATACAGCAACTACTGATGAAAATGATTCATGTTTGAGGAGATGGAAGTACTTATAACCCTGATTTGATCATTGTACATTGTATAAATGTCTCAAATTATATAGCAATGTACAAACATCATACCTTTATAATAAAAATAATTCCATTTAATCAATGTATAAGGAATGACAGAAAATTGCCATTTTGCAGTGCTTAAAGAGATAATAGATGTACGAAACAATTGTGAATGGATGTTAAAAAGATATAAATAGAATGTTAATAGAAAACTTTATTTTGGCATGAATCAGTTTATTAGTACGTGAACTCACTGATATAGTCTAGCAATCCAGTGAGAAAAACAGATATTATGTCCCTTATTAATTACTGTGAAATATGCTTGGCTTAAAAACAAGTAACAATAACAAATAATCTGTTTGGATCTAATCTAGCCTAAGACCTAACTACAAGTTAAAAGAAAACATGAAAAATAGGAAAAAAAGAGGAATAAAATGAAAATGATGAAAAAGACCAAATCTAGAATACTGTTATATTCAAAAGGACCTATAAATCCATGGCATAAAATAAAAAGGTTTGTTATAGAATAAAAGAAATTTAAGAAATGCTCAATCAAATGGAGTAAAAAGGTTTGTTATAGAATAAAAGAAATTTAAGAAATGCTCAATCAAATGGAGTATGAACTTTGTTTCAAAATCTATTGCAAATAGTTATTTTGGAAACAAGGACATTTTAATTTTAACTGGTATTAGATAATATTAAGGAATTTTATTTGATTAGCTATACTAATGGCTTCCTGGTAATACACATCAAACAAACAAGGAAGCAAGCAAGAAGCAAATTTTCTCTTAGTTATGTGAGCATACTGATTTATTTACAGATAAAATGCTACCATATGTAGAATTTACTTTAAAATACTTCGTTATAAAAAGTGGAGGAAATTCATGTAAGAGTGACAAATATTTATAACTGCTGAAACTAAGTGACGCTATATAGAAGTTCATTATATTATTCTCTCTACTTTTGTGTAATACAAGTGATTAGTAATAAAAATGAAAGCAGTTAAGAAATGAGAGTCAGGAAAATAGGTGAAGAACAGTGAGGATTGTAAGTAAAGGAGCAGAGGTAGTTAATACTACCTATAGGTAATACTGGGTATGCATATTCATGAAGTATGAAAGAGTACTAACCCATCAGAGTACCACTGGGGTTCAAACCAATAGGGAGGGAACTTTGGAGACTGCCCAAACTAAGAACAGGGAGACAGTGGGTAAAAGGTGAAGAGTTGGGGAAGGGAGCGGAAGCACTCAAGTAAGATGCATGAAAGAACAGTCCCTGTGTGGATCACAAACTGGCACTAGCATCATCAATAGTTTTTCACGTGTGGGTTATTTCTCTAGTCTACCAACTCTCACACTGGTGTTTCAAGTAAACCACTCTAGTAGAGGCTAAGATATGATCTGCTGAAGGTCATTGTATCAAGCATTATATCCACCAACTTTTGTTCGTAAAACCTCATCTGAAAAAGAAACTAACGTCGGCAATTTAAGAGACTTTAAATATCTTTAGCTCATTTTATAAGTATAAAAAAAGTAAAAGAAAAAAAAAAAAAAAACCCTCTGAATTTTATGGTACCGTAGGACATACAGAGAAGGCAATCCAATGAAGACCTGCCTTGTCACATTCAATAGAGCAACTGTAGAAGCAATTTGTTACAAGCAGATGGATAGTTGAGCACTAAAAGGGATGATAAACTAGAAAGAAATTAGATATTGAAATCAATTTCTTTTAGGCTTATCTTGAAACTTCAGTTTCACACAAACAATTGTATTTGAAGAAGTCAGAAAAAAAATGCCATACTAAGAGGGGTGCCCGTGAAAACAGAACTTTACACATGCTATAGCCTTATAGTCACCATTTACTTGATTGGTCCAAATATTTATAGTTCATTGTTATGACTGCCAAAACTGGCAACCACAAGGATTGTTGTCTCAATTAGGACAGTAAACAGATTGTCTCTTTTTTTAATGAAAAAATCTAAAATGTAATACTTCACAGTTTAACATGTTTATTCATCTAAACGAGCTAAAAAATAATGGTGCGACATCTGTTCGAGAAGCATTGGTACCTCAAATTTTGGCTGCCTCCCTACCAATTTGGTTGTTGTTTTAAAAAATGAAGAATAGGAGGGGGTACTGTCATCAAAAAAAAAAAAATCTTCTGGCATGTAAAGTATCTTATTTTTCTTGAAATAAGGATCTCATATCTGTTGCTAAGGATAAAAAAAAAACTGTATAACAAGGAGACACTATGCTGAATACGGCTGCAGTTCAATTGTTTTAAATGAATTACTGATCTGCTATGGATATTTCCACACGAGTATAGTTCTTTACATGGTGCTCCAAGTTCCCTGTATACTTACCTTTTTAGTTAAAAACCTCGAAAAATGATAAGAATGTTCCTGTAGGTTCTGAATTCATCTGCTACAATTTTTTTCTATTGGTTGTACTGATTCTAGATATGGTGTCAGAGGAACAAAATCTAGCAAACATCATTCTATCCAGACTACAATGGAATAATTCTAATAAAGAAGGCAGTGCTGCTAAGGGAGAAGGGGTAGGAATCTTCTCAGAGAAGCCTCAGGTAAGTGTAAAGAAGTCTAATTGTTGCTAAGGAGAGAATATAAAATTATCTTAGGTTGTCTCTTGTTCAACAACCTTATGTTATGGATGAAATACATTAAAATTGAATAAGTTTAATTTTAAAAAAGTTGATTTCTGAAACTTATTTAAAACACTAGTCACTCTACTGAATCAACATGGACTATATACTTTTAGAACCTGCAAAATTCATAAACATAATAAAATTTTAGTTTTATTTTCATTTGGAGGGAAGACGCATGCTAAGTTGAATTCAAATATTGAGCATTTTTAAAACAAATATGCATACTTGATTTACTAGAAAAGCCAATGTTTCTATTTTATAGCAACCTTAAGACTAGTTGTCTTAATTTTCAAGAGAATCAGAATGAAAAATACCAATATCTATATTTATATAGATATAAATATATGTATCCCAATACAACCAGTTCATAAATGCTAAATGCTGTTGATCAATATTATGTTTAAATTTTATTTATTAAACTCAAAGAATTTTTGATCATCTATACATCAAGAAATATAGACTGAGAGAACTAAAATACATTAACTTAAATATTAACATGCATTTATTAAATTTATGTGCCGATTATTATGCGATTAGACAGAAATGAGTAAGAAGATACTTTCAGGTCTTACATCATTAGTTGGGGTGAGAACATTTCTTCTGTCTTTTTGAAAAACTGATAAGAGATACTCTATATATTTTGCTCCCTTAAAACAATCACCAATCCTATATTTTTATTGAAATAGTTGGTTTTAAAAGAAATACTAGATGAGGTTAGATTTTTACAATATTTTCCCTCAGATAATTTATACATTCTTTACCCTAGTCTAAATTTACATGCAAAATAAGAACCAGCAACTCTTCATACTTCATTCACAGTATTTCATACGCTGTATTTTAAGTTTCCTGCATTATTTGGAAATCTATTCTGCACAGTATGTTAATAAATAGATTTGAACATTCTGAAAAGTCATTATAATTTTTTTCTGTTTTTTGTCTTCTGAATTATTCTAAGCAGTAAATTATTGCAGGCAAAATAGCCATGTCTAAAATTTGTTTGATGCTAGTCTTAGATGTATGCCAAATGCCACTCACTATTCAAAAGTGCAATCCCCTGAAACAGTAAAAGATATCACCTTTCTGTCTTCAAAGATTCAAACCAGACTTTCAATCTGAGATTTCTCTTCACAATATTGGCTGCTTCCCAGGTAATGTGAGTTCACAAAATTTGTATTTCACAAAAACTGTTGTGTAAACATATGTCATCTCATGTTACCTGCTACTTGCTGAAATCAAAGCTTTTAACCTTGCGGATTTAGGGTTTTCTGAGGCCATCATAAATCAATCAGTCATACAAATGTACTAGCTTTGGACTTAGGATATCAATAAAACTAGGTCATGAAATTTGCCTATATTTACACTATATTAAGGTTAATATTTATTACTATCATTTTCCCCCAAAAGAACTTCATGAATACAACAGAATGATAAAGTTTGCTCAAAATGAAAAAAATTTCAAACATTTCCAAGAACATAATTATCTATTTTAAATACTGTAAACTCAGTTAATATCTCACTTGGATAGGTATCTAATAAGCAATTATTACATATCTTCTCATTTAAATTAAAACTGAAAACCAGGAATAATCTTTATTTAACATGACTGTTTTTAACACCATATGGGAGGGAAATAACTAAATGAAAATTGTTCACGTAAATGTGATGGGAGTGGAGGAAAGCAGTATTTCTTGACATGTGGCATGTCACTCAGGAAAGTAAAAGGCCCATCATATCCAAAATGCCAGCTTGGATATTCCCTTGCCTCCCACTTTGCGAACAGACATACCACATGGCACAAAATGCTGCAACCTTTCCTAAAAATGCCACTTGGATTGGTCCACTGTGGTGAAGATATAAGAACTCTTGGTCTGTCTCTTGAGTTGTGAGTTCAAGAGAGAATCCAGTAAATAACACTGGCTAAATTTTGTCCTCAGATGTTTGGCATAAATAATCTGTGAGGATATTGGAACCTTTGGCTGTTTTCACACTGATGAAATAAATTATGCTACTTTAAAAAATTCTACAGAGCATAACGTTACACTGTCATATTCAACTTTTTGCAAAAGTACCAAAGATTTTTTTTTTAAAGAAACTGCTTATAAAGCCATAATACTTCTAGGGTACTTATAAAAACTTTTGTCACTTGACCAGTATTATAACAATCTGAATATTGTATTTGTTCTTCATATGTGAACACTATGAATCACATTACGCAGATATCTCAAAATATCTATTTTCTATGTATCTTTATATAAGGTAATTAACAACTCTTCTATGAACAGATAATTTCCAATTTTTTAAGCTTTATGTTTTTGTGTCCTTTTAAAATGTAGTAAAATTTGGTTATCAAAAAAATTTTGAATATACTAGGCATTATGCTCCAAAAATGTAAAGTGCATTTGAAAGATCATATAAAAAGAAAATTACATATGAGAGTAATATGAGGCATATATTTTCTCCTATTATTTCCCCTAAAGAATTCTAATTGATTAACTCTTAAGAAATAAAATGTAATTTTGTAAAACAACTTTGTATTGTTCAGATTTAGGAGACAACCCAAGAAAATCATTCTGAATAGGTAAGACTTCTGCTATTCTGCACTGTGAAAAAGACTGCACAATTAAATGACAGATTGTTACATATCTCCCTAACAAGAAGGGCAAACTGATACTGCAGGCAGCAAGAACAACATAATTAAAATAGAATTCCAAGTTTGTATTAATAGAGTAATAAGTTAATTAAAATCAAGATCAAACCGAACTTTCTATTTACACCAGTTCAGGCAGCCCAAGAGGGAAGGAACTCTATTTTAGAGACATATGTGACTCTTTGAGCTTCTGTCATCCAGGTGCCATTTCTGACGGAGCACATGTGCACTGAACAGTTGGCAAAGAAGGAAAAGATTACTGTAGATGTATGTGCAGATAGTCTCTCTAATGATATAAAATATGTCTGGAAAGAAAGCAGGATTTCTTTGTAAAAGAAATATTTCCCATGACTTCTCCATCTTTCCTAGGTTCTGAATATGATTTGGGTATGTTTCTGAAATGAGAATATATACTTTTACCTATGATGTATACAGAACATAAACAGATTGAATAATCTGTAAGTGATGGAGTTACACATGTAAGTTAGGTAAGACATCTGAAAACTTTTGGATATTATCCATTTTATATAAATACAACATGTATAGGGTGCCTGTCAAAGTTGACAGATTTATAAATGTATCTGGTAGCCTACATTACACCACATTGCTACATAAGGTTCTTTCTTGATATCCTATACAAGTATTTAAAAAGATATCTCCACAAACTGAAAGTACCAAAGAAATATTGAAGATGTTGTAGTTTCAGTACTTCAGAAAGTATTCGTCCCAATAGGTGCTTTTATAAAATTATTTCCCTTTCAAATATTGATTGCTGCTCACTAATCTTCATCTGGGTCCAGATCAGGTTCAAACATCCGTGGACAGTCTGAGATAAAAGAAAGCATAGAAAGCCAGCAGGAGGGCCAATATAGCTGCAAGTACAAGCCAACTTCCTGGGGAAGAAAAAAAAGGTAGACTTGAATTGATGGAAAGAGACCGGTTAATGTCATCAGTTTTATAAGATAAAATAACCATATTATTCCACAGTGTGGAATGAATCATTTGAAGCTAATAATCACATTCTTTCTGTTCAATACTTTTTGCTATTAAGAACTTATTTTGCTCATGTCAGTACCCATTTCAATGGCAAGTACATCAGTAGGGTGAGTCATTTCTCGTTATTACTTTCAGTTAATCTACTATTTTTCCTAATAGTAAAATTAAAAATTATTGTTTCAAGAACTTTTCATAGTTTATACATCAAAATGTTGGATGTAAGCAATGTAGTTTGTGCATATACATTTTATCTGTTTTCTATTTGAGTTTATTTGTTGCTTCAAAAATATATTTGCTCTTGGTGATAGCATTTGCACAATTTTAGAAAAACATCATTCTATTTTTAGTGGGAAAAATGGCTACTATAACCAATTTCTAGATTATATATCCTCAATAATTACTTTGTTCAAATTCTAATTTTTAGATTTTAAATTCTATAGCTTATCTTGTAGGTGAACAAAAACTTGGTACTCAACTCATGAAGCATGATAAAATAAAATTTACCACAACTGTGTAGCATGATACTGGATATTTTTATTGGCTGATTTGAAGATTATATTAGTCAACTACATTAAATGACCAAATTTTACCATATATATTATAAAAATCATATTTTTTTCTCAAAAAATGTGTGTGTATGTATTGTGAGGAAATTTTTCTCAATATTACATGTCATTTGGCTTTAACAAAAAAAAAAAAAAAAAAAAGGAACAAATAGAATGCTGGTTTGGTATTTGAAAAGACCCTGATATTCCCTTCTTATTTTCACTTATGTATCACACCCCTTCCCTCACATTGTTTTATGGGAAGGTAATTCATTTGCATTCACAAGAATATATTTTACATTTCATAAGAACATAAAGTAATTCAACATATGCTACTTAATAAACTTTAAGAACATTAAAATGAATTTGGTTTATAGTAAACACAGAATTTTTACCTGAGTGTTGAGATTACAAATAGATATTTTATACAGTTTTAGCTTCATAATTAAATCTATTTATTTATCCAAGCTATGAAACTAAATAATAAAAACCGTGGGGTTGAAAAACTCAGTGTCAATTTTTCTAAGACTTGATTTTTAAAATCTAATATATCAATATAATGTCAAATGAAAGTGAATTTTTCTTTGTTACAGTTTGGAACACTTTGGCATCTCAAAAGGGCAATGGCAGCATCAGACAGGTTTCATTTATTTTCTTATATCCACAGCTGTGCTCCCAGACCCATCTGGTTACACAGCTACTAATTTTAAGAGGATGTAATAAACAAGTGACACACAACTGCAAACTCCATCTGTTCTGTATAGTGGACAAAAAAACCTGATCAACAGCAGTCACCATTCACCCAAGCTTAATACAAAAATAAAGTTTTTATTCTTGATTGGAGGCCATGCTTCTCATCTTATTGATAATCGACTTTAATTGCTACTTTTCAACTCCTCTTGTCTTTAAAACAACTCTGAATTCTTGTTACTGTATACTTCTAGGATATCCAGAGGCATGAAAAAGAAATTTAAGGGTAGAAAGCAGACACCTAATCAATAGACTACAACTTCAGAAGGTCCATTAATTCAATTATGTCTGTTCTACATATGGCAGGGGGATAGTTTAGGAAACATTGGGTGAGGAGGTAGAACAAATAATTTTCTTCAAAATGTCCAAAAATTTGTTGAGGAGACAAACACTGTGGAGAAGAAAGTTTGGGGGGTTTGAAAAATGGTAAAATTTGAGAATAATGCTTTCAGGATGCTGATGACACTAACCATAACTTAAGAAACTGGTAGACTTTTATGACTTCCCTGCCCCTTGGACATTTTTAGCTTTAAGTCAGAAATAACGAAAAAGAACAAACGTAACATTTCAAGCTGCTCATCTCAAGGGGTTGTTGGCAGGAGCTGGTTGACACTGAATATTTTATTTATGTAGCAAAACTAAATTTTTGATCTTATTATGATTATGCCTTTTGAATAAACCTTTTAAACAGCAAATTAACTAACAAATTTACATCCTTTTCCTTCAACATGCTAAGGATCACAGATATTTGCATTCTAAAAAAAATTTTAGTGATGCTGTGATTCTTAAAACATAATCTTTTAATTGAATAGTAACCAAATAGCAAACTTAGCTATGCAAATATTTTAGATGGCACTCATGTCAACCCTCCAGTCTTCATTATTTATTCCTATGGCATAAAGTAGGACATTTATTTACATTTATAGACACAAGAAGTAATGACTTCTCAACTGTAAATTAATTGTAGATTTTAACACAATCTACTCATGTTTTGCTGAAAACACTAACTCCTCCCCAAACCATTTTCTATTATTAAATGTCTACTTACAGAAAGCATATCTCTAGCCTGTGATTTGCAATCAGTACTATTGATTTAATGTGATGCTTAAAATATAGAAGTGACTTCTTATCTAAGTTCTTTCAAGAAAATCACGTCTTACTCATATTTTTTCCATAGATTTTACAATATTGTGATATTTACAGTAATTTCTAAACACATGATGGTTTAAGTAATTTTTATATGATCTTTATAAGAAGGATATTAAGTCCTTTAATGCATTTAAAACATTACAACACTAATCCATAGTACTATCCCACAACAAATCTGACAACATTTTCTAACATATGATAGAGTCATACAATGCAGAAATAGTTTCAAGTAAAGGAAGGCCACTGGCAAACATTTAGGAAGTCTTATTTATACGAACTAGATATGGCTATCTCTAACTGCATTTTCTCAGTCAGCTAACAATTCATAAATGGACTCTATGTGCTAATTCAGTGTTTGATGTTGTACTGTATATGGGGTAAAAGGCATAATCTCCAGTTTACAAATGTTGCAGCCTAGACTCAGCTAGACCATGGCAATGATGAGGACTGAAAAGGGGATGTGTTTCCAAGGCCTCCTCATCATATGTTCAGAGTTGTTTTCACTGGTGTTATTTTCTATTCGCATGCACCTGTTCATATTCTCTATAGATTCAAAATTGTTTAAGTGCATAACTATGAGTCATTCAAGGAGTAAGTAGTAAAGTGATAAAATAGTATAATATTTATGGTCATTCTCTACCAACTAGATAAGAGCCAAACATGTTTGAATGTTCATTAGTCCTTAGTTGCTTCTCTGACTTATCAATAGGATAAAAATCACCTCACTAGGGAAATTAAAAAGCATTAAAATGGCAATTGCGTGAAAGAAATTTTGTTATTTAAAATCCTATGCCAAAATGACAAGGCAATCAAAGTTTGACAGGGCAAACTAATTACTATGCCAGATTTGAAATGTAAAACACCTTCATGGTTCTGATTCTAAAAAGTTTCATATCATCTTAATGGGCTCTTCCACATAAATTTTCAAGCTAAGTAAACAATATTCAAAGTTAAGGTCTTTGTTTCCACAGATTTACAAATCAAAATGATATGCTAGCTTATTAAAAAGGAGTTATATTCTGAATGTCAGAAACTCTTCTGTATGTACCTTAAATTATAAATGAAGTCTAAGAAAACATTCTCAGAAAAAGATAAATTTTATTACTGCTTTTAAAAGGGTTCATTAGATCATTGTACTCTAAAGGAGACTTTATCTCATACTAGATCACAGTTATTTCTTCAAATTAAAACAATAACAAAAATTATAAAGCAAATGAAGAAAAAAGGATGTGATGTATGTAAAAGAGTGGAATATAAATAATTGAACACCTAGACTATTTCTCAACTCCTAATATCTGTTAACTGCTAATTAAACTTTGCCACAAGTGGATTTTGTTACCCCAGTATTTTCCCTAACAAGCAAATAAACAAAAACTCCACTGCACTGTGAAGATAAAAGTAAGTGACATATTTACTGGAGGACAATGACAAAGGGCTGTTGATAGAAGAGAAAATCATCAAGTAACAAAATATAAATTAAAAACCTAAGTACTGCTTCTAGAAATTCACATCATTGAATATTATAAAAGATGAATGAATTTCATATGGAATTAGAAAAAACCTTCAAAAGATTAATCCCTTTTTTCAACAAAAAGATAATTTAATTTTTTCGTTAAAAACTGACACACAGCACTGAGGAGAGTGTGTTGTGAAAACCATACCACATCACACAGCAATGTCTGATCAAAATCAGCAGTCAGAAGCAAAAAGAAGGCACTCTTTCCTGATCATAATAGCAAATTCTGGAAGACAACCAAATATATCATCTGGCAGTTCAACAGCTGTTACAGCTTGGTAGGTAATACCTTGGCATTTTGCTATAAGCCTATAACTTAGAAAAATTGATTTCTCATCTGCCAGATAAAAAACCAAAATCTCCTTTTAACATTTTAATATTTAAATAAAATATATGTACTGGTCATTTTTTTATTTTACACATTAGGTAGTAAGACTGCCAAATTAATTTTTCTAGTTTACCTCAACTCTAGTACTTGGCAAAAAATAAGTAACATGGGTAATTATAGAAATATAATTTTTGTAAAAGTTTATTGTGCTAGCACATTGAATTAATAACTGTTAACATCACTCTCAGTTGCATTTATCCCACTTAAGCAGATAAACACTGGTTTTCTAAAAGGACAAGTTTGGGAATGTCATTAAAATTTAATCAAGAGTACTGGCAACAAGAACAAAATAGTAAAATTATATATATATATATATACACACACACACACATGTATATGTAATATATATGATCTAAGTTTATATAATTACAACTTAACCAACTATAAAATGAAATTCACTGAAATGAAAGAAATTTTTTTGACTTAAGCCAGATATATCATGAAATGTTTGAGCAATACACAAGTAGCTAGAGAAAAAAAAATACATTACAAATTTAAGAATAACTGGTCTTCTTAAGTAACACTGTTTTAATTTAAGAACTGCCCCCCCCCCCCGCCCCAAATCTCAGGTTAAGAAGGATGTTTTCCATTAAGTAAATTCTTTGCAAAATTCTTTAATTCTGGCATGATGTTTAGATTTTGAAATGTCATAAAACATTTAGAATTCATGTTTATGCAATCCAGTTTTAGAAAATGAAATGGCATACACATATCAAACTATAAAGGTTATCAAATAGCGGTCTACCTTATGCCTATTGCTGTTTTCTTTGCTTCTGCTTTTAATTTGGTTGCTCGTAAAATAGGTTTGGTTTTTTTTATAATCCTGTTTGCCTAGAAAGAAAGAGTTTCAGACAATGAGTTATGCTTATATATAATTCAAGCTTAACAGTCATCTGAAATGTCGAAGTATGTTTAAATAGAGTAAAAAAGGGACACAGCTTTGCAAAGCTGTTCCCAGTTGTGATAACCATAAACTTGTTACCCAAAGGTCAACTTCTCCTCTCTTACTTCTCAGGAAGAAAATTCTGACAGACATCTTTTATTTGTCTGACAGATATTTTTGATCTGATGTATAATAAATGTTAAAAAATTATAACTTCTTTTGTAGAATAAGTTTACAGTAAAGAGAGTAAACTACTGGAAAGAAATTGGAAGCAAATGTATACATAAAAATATGTAAGATCCTATTAATAGCTAAAATTAACTTTGTCTTCATAATTGAATAATAGCTAATTATAAACTTTTATAGATACATTTAGTATTCATATAATCAATTTGAGAAATATTCACTAGTTTTCATTGAGACTGAAAAAGGAGTGTGTAAATAAATTTTAGTCCTCCCAAATTCATTAGAAAAATATGCATTAACTTTTGTTTCCTCTTAATATATATGACAGAATTAATGTGTCTAAAGACATAGGACCCCTATATTTTTATATTAGGCTCAATCAATTCTTCCATGTTTCACAGTCAAAAATGAGCAAACCTGAATTATTGTCACAAAATTTCTTTTTTGGTGTACCATCTGGTGACATCACCAATAAGCTACAAAAGAGGGTAACATACAGCCTGGGCAAGAAAATAGATTCAATAACAACCACAAAGGCATTAACTAGATAATATACCTTCAGTTACCCAATCTCTCAACTAGGAACAGAAGCAAAAGACCCTCTAATATAATAGTTCAATATATTGTTCTGGGTGGGAGTTAACATGGTCAGATAATCTATTTCACATTCTAAATTTGCCTTTTAGTTTCCATCTTAATCCTTTTCCCTTTAAGGATCAGTTCCTTTCCAAACCTTACCAATACATCTCCTTATCTAAATGATACAACTTCTAACTTTAATTACACATCTCCCTTGCAGTTTATCTAAAGTATATCATAAAATTTAATGTGCAATAAATCTGTTTCTTATATGTCTTCTAATGATTCAGGAGCATCTTTAAAATTTCATATAGATTTTTTAAATTAGGAATGGCAGAGATAAGAGAATCATTTGGATGGAAGCAATGTAGAAATGCTATAGTTGTATTCACTGGACACATAAAATATGTTTGGATAAAGAGTTATATATTATTATTTTTAAAGGAAGAAGTGTGGTTCTTTCTTTAAGCACTGGAGTATACCAGATATTCTGAATCGATGAGCAGAAGTTTAATAAATATTATTTGATGATGTGGTTTAATGATCCAGAAATAAGCTAATTGTAAAAATGTATATCAAAAGATCTAAATTTAAGTTATGGAATAAATAAAATGCAGAAAAATATCACTTTGACCCATTTTAAATTAGCAACATTTAATTTTACTAAAAAACTTTGACAAGCTTTCACTCTGATTTCACATCTGAACAGTCAAATTATTCATGTCATTATTCCTGCTGAGCTATAAACAGTTTCAGAACAATGAAATGGTGACACATCAAACTCCTCTACTCAAGGTTACAAAGCACATTTCTAATGAAAATCTAAAAGGAAATTTGAAAATTATAAATTTGAAAACAAAAGGTAATTTATTGTTTTATCCTATATACATCTTAAAATAACCTCTGGTGCAATGGAGGAAAAAATAAGTGAAGAAAAAGGATATTTTAACCAATACAATTTCCATGCAGATATGCAATAAGTTGGGTTTTTTAGAACATATCATACAGAAATTTTTATGTCTTTTTAAATTTTTTCCCCCATTTGTTATTTTTCACTGGTACATTATAGTTCTACACCAATGGTAGGATTAGTTGTTACATATTCATACATGCACACAATTTAACAATATATTTAAACATCATTCCCCAGTATTTTTCTATTCTCTCCCCTCTCCTTCTCCTGAGTTCCTTTCCTCTATTCTTCTGATCTCCCTTTGATATTCATGAGATCCACTGCCAACCACCCCTGCCAAGTTGCTTTCCCTTTTTCCACTCTAGATTCCTCCATTGTGCATGTGTATGTATCATATTTTCTTTATCTATTCATCTGTTGATAGGCTGTTTCGTAATTTGGCTATTTTGAATTGTGCTGCTATAAATATGGATATACATGTATGATTATAGTATGCTGAATTTAATTCTTGAGAATAGACACTTCGGAGTGGGATAGCTGGGTCATATGATGGTTCCATTCCCAGTCTTCTGAGGAATCTCCATGCTGATTCAATAGTGGTTGTTACTAATTTATAATCCCATTAACATGTAAAAGTGTTACCTTTTCTTCACATCCTCATCAGCATTTATTACCATATGTGCTCTTGATAGCTGCCATTATAACTGGATTAAGATAAAATCTCCATGTAGTTTTGATCTGCAGATATGTAATATTTTTAATAATTATGACAGCATAAAAGAGACTCAAATATACCTTAAGAGTCAAGGTGAGAATTTATCACTCTACTCCAAGTAGAGTACCATAAAATCATTGGTACATACTGTATTATATTTCAACTAAACTCCTCATCCTCTTATGAGAATAATACTTCTAGATTTGTATTAAAACTTAATATGAACAGTTGAAACTATATTTCTAATAGATGAATGTTAACATGATTGTATACCTGGTAGTTTTCCAAACAATGCATCTGTCATTAATTTAGCATTCTCCTTGCTGACTACGATATCCAAAAGTATATGTTTCAAAATGTGGTTTTGGTCTACTAAGTGAAAACATTGACAGGGGCATCTGTTAAATTCTTCATAAATGAAACTGTCATTAACATTGTAATGACAGAAGTTTACAGCATGTGAATTTTTGTGTCCTTCAAGAGTAGATATCTATGCCTATATTATTAAAAATATAAAATATAAAATTCCCTATTTCCTGAGTACTAATACCTAGAGGGAGAAAAACAATAATCTAGATTTTATCTGTAGACTGTTCGTTGAACTCAGTTATACACATAAGGGAACAGAGGGTGCCGTGCAGCTCAGTGGTAAAAACATGTGGTTAGCATACACAAGGCCTTGGGTTTGATCTTCAGTACCATAACAAAAACAAAGTATCTATCCAACAGTTGCTTATTAAATTTTATATAAAAGAAAAAACTGATATTCAAGCCTATAAAGCCAATCTGAGGCCTCAAGTCATCCGGTTTCTTTGTCCTCAATGATACCATTCATTACATAATTTCTATATTTTTATTTCCTATCAAAGGTTTAGGTAACAAAGTTTTCTCAACTGTACATTTCTGATCAACTGATTTATGCTTCATCCATCCAATCTAATTTCATAATACTGTTTTATTTTGAATTATCATATAGTGAAATTCACATTTTTCTTTTGCTATACATTTCTTTAAAAAGTAATGCATGTATAGATTGATGAACTACCAACAAAGTTAAGATACAGAATAGTTTGCAGAACCCCTCAAAACTGCAATGTATTATATATTTATAGTCACTACTTGTCCACCAGTAATTCCTGGCAACTACTGATCTATCATCCATTTATATAGCTTTTCCTTTTCGACAATGTGGCAATAAAGTGACAACACCTTCATTCATTTAGTGTAAGTACTTTATGATTTATTTGTCATTTATCAACAATTCATTCTTATTTATTGCTAAGTAGTATTCAATTGTATGGAGGTAACAGAGTTATTGATTCAATCAGTGAAGAGAATTTGGGTTATTTACAGTGCTTGGCAAGTATGATTAGAGCTATTATAAACACAGATTACTGTGGTTTTAGGTATGAGGTGGTCCCCAAAAGCTCATGTGTAAGATGATGCAAGAAAGTCTAGAGGTGAAATGTTAGGTTTAGGAGAATCTTAACCCTAATCAGTACATTAATCCACTTGATTAACCCAGTGGTAACTATATACAGGTAGGGCGTAGATGGAGGAGGTTGGTAATGGGGTGTGTGTCTTGTGGGGTTTCTATCTTTTCCTCTGGTGAGTGAAATTCTTTCTACTTCCTATTTCATTTCCTGAACTGTTTTTCTCTGTCATGCCTTCCACCTTGATGATCTGCCTCAATTTGGGCCCAGAGCAAAGAAGCTGGCCTCTATGGACTGAGACCTCTGAAATCGTGACAAATTTTTTCTTATCTAAAAATTGTTCTTGTCAGGTCTTTTGGTCACAATGGTAAAAAAAGTCAACTAAAACAGAAATTGATACTGAAAAGTGGGGTTGTTGCTGTGACTAACCTGACCATGTGGTTCAGAAGCTTTGGGAGCTTTTTGGAATTTGTGGCAGGAATTTTGAGAAGTTTAGAGATGCAAGATGGAAAGGTTTAAATGAAGCTTAATGGATGATTCTGGTGAAAGCTCAAAAGACTCGAATGCTTCACCTCATCTGAGAGCAAAGGAGTCAGCTACCTATGGTCTTGATCTCTGAAACTGTGAGTCCCAAATAAACTTTTCCTCCACTATGGCGTTCTTGTCTGGTCATTTTGTCACAGTGGAGAAAAACCTAACTATGTACAGATTTTTGTGTGAGCACAAGTTTCTTTATCTAGGGGTTAGGCAAATTAGACTACTGAGTCATAGGATCAATATATAATACATAACGTGGCAAGAAACTGCCAGCCGACCCATTTCCAAATAGTTGCATCATTCTTCCTCTTGTTTGCAAGCATATTAGTTAACTTAGACAAAACAGTACAAGTATTAGTGAACTTTGGGTCCAGGGCAATTAGTGATGTTACCATGACTAAACTTGGCACTGTTTTGTCTAGGTTACTAATTTGGGCATACTATTATTTATTGTATTCATTATAATCCATTTTATTTCTGTACACTTATTCCTAGTGTCAGGAATTTTGAATTTTTTTGTCTCTTTTAGGTAGTCTAACTAAAGTTTTAACAATATTTTTAATATTTCTAACTGATATGCTTCTAGTTTTGTTTGATTTTCTATTGCTTTTCTATTCTCTACTTTGTTTATTTCTACTTCAATCTTTATTATTTCCTTTTTTTTGTCTTAAATTTGGTTTGTTCTCATTTTATGGTTGATTTACATATAAGGATATTGATTTAAAATGTCTTAAAATTAATATTGTCATTAACATGTATGAATTTCCACATAAGTAATTGTTAGAGAGCATTTCCAAAAGCTTATGCGTAAGACAAAAATGTTCAGAGGTGAAAGATTAGATTATGTGAATTATAAACTAATCAGTGGATTCGTCCACTTGAATGAGCTAACAGGGTGGTAACTGGACAGATAGGTATGGCTGGAAACAAGAGGTGACTGGAGACATGCCTTTGGGGCTTATATTTTGTCTCTGGCACTACACATGCTCTCTCTCTCTCTCTCTTTCTTCCTCTCTGCTTTCTGGCTGTATAACTGAGTAGATTTCCTCTGCCATGCCCGTTTGTCATGATGCTGTTCTGCACTTGGGTTCAGCATAATGAACTTCACCAGCCATGGACTGAATTCTCTAAACCATGAGCCAAAATAAACTTTTCCTTTCTAAGTTGTTCTCTTTGGGTCTTTTGGTCACAGCAATGAAAGCTAATGAAAAAAGTACTGCTTAGCTGCATCTCTTAATTTTCATTTTTGTTTATACTCAACACAAAGTATCTGCCTTATGATTTCCTTGCTCTTTTGTTATTTAGAAGAGTACTATTCAATAAATATTTTAAATTATATAAACTGCTCCTGTCAGCAATTTCCTAATTTTATTCTTTTGTGTTAAAGAATAAACTGTATGACTTCATTTGTTTAAATTTTTTGAAACTTGTTTTATGGAGAATGTTCCAGTTGAGAATATGTAATCTGTTCCTGTGGGTAAAGTGTTCTACAGTCTAGTGGTAGCAGTTGCTTAATGTCTTCTATTTCCTTTTTGATTCTCTGCCTACTATTCTATTAATTATGGAAAAGGAATATAGAAGTCTTCAACTATTATAGCTTAACTATCTATTTCTCACTTGGATTATGTCAGGACTTGTTTATACATTTTGGGGCTCTTTGCCAGTTGCATACATGTTTATAATTGTTGTATCTTCCAGAAGAAATATCCCTTACCTTTATAAAATGTCCTTTCATTTCTACTAACAACTATTTCATAAAGCTTATTTTGTCTATTTTTATAGCCATAATGGCTATTTGGGGTACTGTTTTCTTAGTTTATCTTTCTCATTCTTTTATGTTCAAATTATTTGGGTCTTGAATTTAAAGTGTGCTTCTTATAGACAAGATCATGTAGTATCTTTTTATTCTACTATTTGTCGCCTTTGGAGTGGAGTGGTTATTCCATTTATACTTAATACAGTTAATGATAAAGAAGGATTTTTGTTTGGATTTTTGTTTTCGATATGGCTTATGTCATTTTGTTTCTCTCATACTGTTTCATGTTGTGTTCAATAGATATTTTCTAGTCACTTTTAATTCCTTTGCTTTCTTTTTTCTCTCTCTACATTTTAAAATGTTCTAATCATGTCTGCTACTGAAAAAATCATCTTGCTTTTTTGTTCATCTAAGAAGGGCTTTTCTTTGGTAGTTGTGCTGATATAGAACTCTTATTTGATAGTCCTTTGTTATCAGGACACCATAAGAAATGGGTACTCTTGTTCCTCTCAATCTTCAATCTCTCTCCTTTTTTTTTTTTTTTTGGTTCTTTTTAGTTATACATGACAATAGGATTCATTTTGATGTAAGTACTAAGCACAGAATATAATTTGTACTAATTCAGTCCCCAGTACTTTCCCTTCTCCCTCCCCCTCACTTCCTTCTACTCTATGATCTTTCTGCTGTGTACTTACAGTTGTTTTTTTAATTAGTGTCTTATGGATGTACATGATGGTGAGATTCACTGTGGTATATTCATATGTACACAGGAAAGTTAGGACAGATTCATCTCACTGTCTTTCCCTATTTCACTTACTGCTTTTATGTAGAGCAGATTTTCAGCCTCCTTCCCTTACTTTTTAATATCATTATATTTGAAGCAATTTTCCTATATACATCCTATATTTGGGTCATTTAAAAAAAGTTCAATTTGAAAAAAAAATCTGTCCCTTTAGTATGCTTAGATCATTTATATTTAATGAAACTACTGAAATGCTTTATTGAGAACTATCATTTTATTGATTCTCTTTGTTCCCTTTGTTTCTTAAACACTTTTAATATTTCATTTAAATCATATATTTTGATTTCAACTATATTTCATAGAATGTTTTCACAGTTGTCTTTGAGACTATACTTTCAGAATTTAATTCAAATAAGTTTTATTCAGTTTCTTATTTTTTAAAATATTACAAGTTATTTTAAAAATTATTTTTAACAATTCAACAGATTTTATATTTTAATATAGTAGAAAGAAGCAGTGAATTGCTCTGTAGTCATAGTTTAGCTAATTGTTGTTTATCTCTTCTGACTTTGCTATTCTTATATTTGAATTCTGTGAACATGTGTCATTGTCTAGAGAAGTTTATCTAGATAGTGGACTTTTAATAATTCACACCTTTGAATGTCTGCACACAAAGAATTATACAAGTGTATATATTATTGCAGCACAGGTATGTTTTGATTAATTAAATGTCATGCAAGACAGGGATGGCCCTGCTTATAAAACTACCAGACTATGATGTGTGTACTCATTATAGTCTCATAGTTTCAGACTATAATTCAAACTATAAGTAAAGTGAATAGAAAGGAGTGAAAGGAGGGCAGGGTGTATGGAGTAGGAAGGATAGTAGAATGAATTGGACATTATTACCCTATGTGCATATACGATTACACAACCCATGTAACTCTACATCGTGTACAATCAGAAGAATGAGAAGTCATGAACCATTTATGTATGATGTGTCAAAATTTATTCTGTCTAATTGAACAAATAGAAAATAGTTTAATCAGGAATTAAAAAGGTGAATGGTAGATAGATGACAATTTTTATCATGTGATAAAAAGCACGAAAATGAAAAGTAGAGCAATGGTAGACATAAGGCAGGCAACTAAGGGGAGATATCTGCTGTTTCTGATAGGACAGTCAGGGAAGTTTTCTTTAATAAGATGTACTTGAACATATATTTGAATGA
Source organism: Sciurus vulgaris (assembly GCF_902686455.1). Taxonomy (NCBI): domain Eukaryota; kingdom Metazoa; phylum Chordata; class Mammalia; order Rodentia; family Sciuridae; genus Sciurus; species Sciurus vulgaris. Next base: position 167,721,185 of record NC_136461.1, read on the forward strand.
AGTTATAGGTCAAGTCTATATGTTAGAAGCAATTCCAAACACTGAGAACATTAAAAGTAAAAGAATTCAAAAGACAATAATGTGGAAGGGAAGAGAGTTTTAACAGGCCAGATGCTTAAACATACATATTTCCTAGTGATAGACTCAGATCAGAACTGACTCTATGTTCATTTTTTAATTTATGAATGCAAAGGGTCAAATGATGACCTTGGAAATAGAATCTCCAGCTTGGTTTCCTGATGTGGAATAGAAAAGCTATTCTGAGAGTAAGGCTGAAGCACTGATAATATTTCCCCTTCTTATTAGAATGATGTCAAAGACAATGCCTACTGTAGAAGAAATTTTAGAGATTGACTACATCACCAAAAGTTTAAATACATAGTCTCCCTATTTTCACAGACCTATTCACTTCATCACTGTGGCTAGTTGGTCATGAAAATCTGCTGAGAACTTTTGAAAATTCTTACTGTAGTGGAATAACAAAGTTCTTATCATAGGTCACAAGTATGTACTTAATCAAGCTAATATATTTTTCTAAGTTGTGATCACAGCTACTGTAAGAGGTTGCCTTTCTTTAATGGAAGGCATAGTTGTATACTTATAGTACTAATGCAGAAGTAGATCAACTGTACATCTTGGTGTTCAATCTAAATCCCAGAGATTTTAAGAGCTTCAGTACTGTACAATATATCATAATAACAAGGATATGAAATAAGCTTTGGGGAAGACTTTGAAAGTGCTCAGAAGACTCTTCAGATAAATGCATAAGAGGGAGAAGAATGAACCTTCTGTTAAATTGGAGATTTGTCACCTAAATCTTATTCACAGAAGTACATTGATTTAAAGCAAGTCAGGATTGTCTCCCAGAAGTAAACTTGCCATACTCTGCAATCCACTGGCCCCCTGAAAGGGGCATAAATACAACTTCTTAAAACAAACAAACACCAACACTGGAATTACTTGATAATGCCATGCATCCATATCTATGATCCAATATTTTTCTACTCATATATATTATAAAGGAACTCTGGTACATATAAACTGATAAGCAGACATGTCTAAAAAATTTCACAGCTGTATTGCTCATAACAGGATACAGACGAAAAAGAAGTTAATAACTTGAGAATAATCTAATTATCTAAAATCAGAACAGGTAGAAAAACAATAGTATATACAAAAAGGGAATGTTAAAAGGAATTGAAGTAAACTATATCAATATGCATCAATAAGAATAAAACTCAAAAACATGATATGAAGCAAAGTACATAATATATACAATGTGATTTTATTAATATAAACTCAAAACCTAAATAATATATTTACATATCTAGGTAGCAAATGAATAAAGAGACCTAAAAAAATTCAAGATCATGGTTGTCTCTTAGAGGCATGGAGAGTTGTTGCAGTAGGAAAGAGACATACTAATAGCTTCTAAGCTATTGGGTAAATGTTCTAAGCTAATGGTATGTTTTATGATGGACACATGGCTGTTCACATTATTAACTGTTTTTTTTAAAAACTCTATAGTACACAGATTTGTGTGTTGGCCTGAAAAGCTAGTAGTGTTGAGTAGGGCATGGGACAATAAAAAGTTATCCAGTAGACTGCCAGATAAGCTACTCTATCTCTTGGAGCTTATGATAGGGCAAAGTCAATGGAGCCTGAAGACTTTATAGCTGAGACATAGAAATAAGACTTTAGTGGTTCCAATAAAAAAGAAGTGAAAAGTCACTAAGGTTTTGTAACAGTGCCATACCTTCTTCAGCAAGTACAGCTGTGAAGAAACAACTCCCAGATTCCTACCAAACTGCTGGAGATGACTACTTGGTCATAACACTGAGTCCGTCAGGTTTAAGCTACTAGTCATGAATTGGGGGTTATTTAGTTTTTTAAAAAATCATAAAATTGGGCACACAATTGTAATATTATGAAAATGTTTACAGATACTGTTTCTAATGTTTGGACAACAACTGGAAGTAGACTGCTATGCTATTATTGCTAACCTTCAAAGTGAAATGTATAATTTGTTGTGCAGTTTACCTAGAAAGAGTGGTAACTTAAGAAAAGACAGAATAATAGTTTTCCTGAATAGGAAGCTGAGCTAGTTCCTATTCAGTTTGGATTTTTAATGCCTATAGGTAAAGAGGAAAAATGGGAAAAAACCTGTGTTGGTTAGGAAAACGTATGCTTGTTATCAAAGATAAATACTGTTGTTAATACACAGTCAATATCAAAAGAAATATGGGGAGATTTGAGGGAACCCCTGGGGTAACCACTACGACCAATCTTAAATTTAAAGCTACTTCCATGTAACTTTATAACCAGGGGAGTCACGAAGGGCTTACATTTTTCAGAAATGAAGATAAGGATATATTCTAAACTCAAAGATTTTAGCAGATAAAGATGATTGTTAGGGAGAGGATACAGAACAAATGTGGAAGAGGGAGGTCAAAAATTAAAACTGCTATGATGAGCTAGAGAAATGAGAATAGTAGCCTGGATTTACATTGTTTCTCTTGTTTCCTACAAAATCACCATTATCAAAATTAAAAAAAAAAAATCCTTCTTCCTTTAAAGCTAATTACCATAGCACTGTCCCCTCCACACCAGCCCACCCACACCACTCCAAAAGAGGTTAAATATCACTTGCAATTGTAGACTTAGAGGACAGAAGTTCAGGTTTGGTTCAGACATGTACCTGGGCAGTTGCTGAGGATGCCACAGACATCCTCAGATTCTGCTCTGAATTATTTCCGTTGTTAAGTAACAGAAATCCAACTTGAATAACATCCAACTTGGATGCTGCAGATATCTTTAGATTCTGCTCTGAATTATTACCATTATTAAGTAACAGAAATCCAACCTGGAATAAATGAAAAAATGAGAGAGGGAGGGAGTGGGGGATGAATTTTGTCAGGACTCACAAGAATTGGAGTCTTGACTCTGAAGGACTTTATACCATCAGTTTCTATTTCTTGTTGCCCTGTGAAAGCATAAGAATCATTTTCTATCTCTGGCTCATGTTTTATAAAACAAAGTAGAACAGACCTGGACACTTTTCCCTGAGATTACTTTAACCATTTTTATCCTGCACTAAAAGATTACCTATAAGATTTCTCTCAATTATAGAAGACTAAGATTCACTCAATAATATGGGTATAGATTCCAGTTCAACCAATTTTACCAAGCCAAACAAGTCTGCCTCTGTATTCTACTGTTAAGTTAAAATATCAAAATATACTTGCAAATGCATGATACACAGTATTAACACAATTTCCTGCTTTGTCTTAAGAGGGGATAGTATCAATTAAAAGCAAAATCATAATTAAAAAGTATACATTAATACAAAAGATCTTCAATTATGTCTGGAGTTTTTGATAGCAAAGATTGTAGCACTAATATTCATAATTTTTATTTGTATCTAGCTTGCATATAATCTTTACTATCTGAAGAAAATACTTAGCTATCTTAAGTTATAACTTCCAGAAGATATTATGTGTTAGAAGTTAACTTGTTTATTAAGTATGATTAGAACATATTTAACTTAAGCATAAGCACAATCTCTACAAAGAACCACATATTTAAGTAGGTATACAACATACCTACTTAAACATATATTAATGTTTATAGGTATAACAACATATACTTAATAAATCTCATAAATATTTCAGTAGTTAGCATTTATCACTCCCCCTTTTATAATATTTTAAGAAAAAAATTTACATGCTCTACTTAATTCAATATAAAACCTAGGGGCTGGAATTGCACATGTGAGGCACTGGGTTTGATCCTCAGCACTACATACAAATAAATAAATAAAATAAAGGTACTGTATCCAACTATAACTAAAAAAAAAATTAAAAATATAAAACTTATATTTATGTCAGAAATTATTTCATATTTAAAGAAATAGTTTTAACTATTACATTGTTTTACATGGGAGTTGCCTTATTTTAATAAAGGATTACTTAACTGCTTTCTGTGCCTTCCTGTTCAATTCTTTACCCCTGCCCAGAAACAAGACTACATGTTTGCCCTTTGTTGATATTGCTGCCCAAGCTCATTATCATGTGAATATTTGGTTATTGTTTTATAAACGTTCATTTTTTAGAAGCTCACCTTTTTTCTTTCTCAACATGAACTTTATACTACCCACATTCATTATCAATGTGGCAGCACTGCTCTTCCTCTGCCTTTGCTGCTTTAAAAATTAATGCACTGTTATTTTCTGAATACTGCATAAGCTGCTTATGAGTACATTATGCTATCAAGCAAGCACATGCAGAAAAGCTTCCTAAACTGTTATTCTTTCAATGAAAATACAGCTGGTTCTGCTTCAAAGGCACATCTTTTCACCTGCAAATGGACTTGCTCCTACACTTATTCCTCAATTCATTGTCTTTTATTTGTGTCTGGAAATCTTTAATTGCCTTTAATTAGAAAAAAGTAAATTCAGTGCTTTAATCTTGCAAATACATTCAATCATAATTCTGTCTGGGATGAATACCAAGTTCTATTCACTGTCTGATCTCTATAACAAAGATATATAATTTATTGTCCATTTATATAGACCACACCAATTAAGATACAATAGAAAAGCAGAGAGATAAGAGTCAAAATATTTGAAAAGAAAAATTTGCAATCTAAATTTAATTACTCAAATGAATTATTGGAAGATGAGTTATTTACAGCATGCCAAAGATACTGACAAATAATATTTGCTAATCAACAGTAAAGACTTTTATATTGCCTTCAACATTTTTAGAATAATTTCTCATCAACTGCTTCAAATCCCTCCTCCCAGCTTCATAAGGCAAAACACTACTTGGAATCTTACTTCTCTCATATTATCAGAATTAAATATAAAAGAACAATACAAATTGTTGTATAATTTCCCAACTGCCATATGAAAACAATTTTTAGTTACTCTATTGCAAATTATATAAAACAACAAAAGATTCATTACAAAACCAAAAGTTCATAGTCTTTCTTAGGGATCCCTATAGTAATCCATAGTAGCTATGTCAATAAATACATGGTCTACATTTTGATACCTTCAAGATGGACACAATTATAAATATAAGAAAACAGCTAATTAAAAATAATCAAATAAACAAAAGGATAATTATTATAAAACTGGAAACGATAAAAAAAATGGTATCAGTGGACTGCCACCAGAATAATACAACTTTATATATAGCCAAGCATACAAAATAACATGATTCCAAAAAAGAAAAAAAGGAGATATTATCTATATAAACATGAAATTTGCAAAAAGCATTTTCTCAAAATTATTGGAGATTACCTGCACTACAGAGAGCAAACTTGTCAATTAATCTTGAGAAATGAAAATCTCTTGCAAACTTTTTATTTTAAGACATTATACAGTTAATTCAAATAAATGATAATTCTTCAATGTTTAGACAGAAAAACTTGGCACCAATCATATGTTACAAAAGCCACACCATCATTTAGCACAGTATAAAGAAACAAGCATTAGCCATTGTGAACCAGGAAGTTAACCTAACAAGTTGCTAATAAGCTATACTTCCCAAAAAAGTCACAGTAAAATACCAACCAACAAGCAGCAAGTTATACATGGAGGGTGTGAGCAATAGAAAGTCCATTTTCAGAAAATAGTATTTAGCCTTAACTGTAAAATTGGAATTTAAGAAAGACAGTCCAAGGGGAAATATAGCAGAATGGAAAGGTACACCACAGTACCATACATAGCCTGTGGAAGTGGCAGATCCAAAATTCATGCATCTGACCAGACCCATGACAAATGAGGTGGTGGAACAGAATGTCCTAACCAAAAGACTTAAAAATCTCTCTGTTAAGAAAGGGTAACTTAGGTAGAGAAGTAAGAACTGTCTACATATGAAAATGCATGCACCACAAGAAGGCTTTCCATCGCAGGAGAACAAAGGGTGGTAGAAACAACAAAAGGTATATTTCTTTAAATAACCCAGGAGAAGACAGTAAAACTTAGGCAACATTTGGGAAGACTATACACCCCATAGTACTCAGCCATGGAGGAACCAGGTGAGTATAAAATATTGGTTTTACTGAGTGTGCTTGCTTGCCAGACTTTGTTCAGTAGCATATCCTTCTGCAGAAGTAGTTTGCTTTTCCAAGCTACTTCTGAGTAAGTGTGTATTAAGCCTCATGGCAGCCTGGTACTTCTAACAAGGGGAAATGTAGTTAAATAAAAGATAATCTGAGAGCACATCAAATTTTAGTTTGTACTTAGCAAACAAGAAAAAGATCAAGAAGTATATACAAGGTACCCTTGGGGATGTAAGGAAGTAAAATCAAAGAAAAACAATGGGATAACAGGAAAGATAAACCAAACTTCAAAAAAGTTATATAAAACATATTTCAGTAAGTTTTCAGGTTTGTTAAAGACTCTACTTATTATTTCAATAAATATGACAGAGCAATCAAGACTAATACAAACACCAGGTTAAAAAAACAGGTAAATAGAATTTTAATTATCTGAGATTAGGGAAGTTGCTTTATTAATACTGAAGTAAATATTTATTAAATGCGTTCCATGAAAATCACCAGAAATGGAAAAAAAAAAAAGGAAATTAGGAGCTTCTGCCTTCAGGAATATTTAAATTTCATAAATACAAATAAAAAAGACATGAAAAATACAAAAGAAAAATATATTTAGGAGTTTAAAAATTAATACATTTTATATTAGTCAAATATACCAGAAAAAAATGAGAAAATAAAAAAGGAAGAAAGAAAAGAAGAAATAAATGAATGGAAAACATAAAAATTTTAAAGTAAAAATAGCTCAAAATTTCCAAGAAAGAAGGTTCAGATGAAGATTAGCAAGGAAAAGTCACCACAAATATGAAATACAAAATAAAACTGGGGAATTTTAGATTTTTAACTCACAATAAATGTTACTGGACTAAAACTGTTTTAAAAAGCTTCAGGCTATATCAAAAACATGAAAACATTAAACTACAGATGAAAATAAAAAATAAAAAAAATCAATATACTAAAGAAATATGATTTATCAATATTAATATAAAACGAAACGAACTCTAAAAAACTTCATAAGTACTTCATAAATATAGAGCTCATCATAATAAGAAAGGAGGAAATATAATAAATCTATACCAACTTGCAAATGCTAAGCAATAATAACCTAGTTTCGAAATATATAAGGCAAAAAATGGTAAAAAAGAAATATAACAATTTAAAGCTTCATAATTCTCCTTTCTTGTAAAAATTACAACTAGATTATACAAGTACAAAATAAATCAGAACACCACGATTAACATAAGTATTACTGCATCCAAATATTTGAAAATACCTATGCCTTTCAAGCACAAAAGGAATGTTAATAAATTGACTACATGCTAAGTCAAAGAGAAAAGTTTAATATAAAAAATTTGTATCATACAGAAAATACTCTGAACAAGAAACAAGGTTAAAAATCATTCTGAGGAGAAAAATACTGAAGCATTTTTGTATGGAATTCAAGTTAAGTTGTTATCAGCTTAGACTCTACCATTATGTGTTATGCTAGCCTCATGGTAACCAAAGAAAAAAATAATGGTAGATGCAAAAAAGATAAGGACTTACGTATTTCACTATGAAAATCATCAAATTGCAAAGAAATATAGGAAGAGAGGAAAAGAGCAACAAAAGAAACATAAAACACATGGAAAACAATTAACAAAATGTCAATAGTCATTCCTTTTCTATGGATAATTACTTTAAGTGTGCATGGATTGAACTCGCCAATCAAAAGATAGAATGACAGAATGGATTTTAAAAAAGGATCCAATTACATACTGTCAATAAGAGACTCACTTTAGATTTAATGACATACACAGGCTGAAAATGAAGACATGGAAAAAGGACAGTATATGCATGCAGTGGTAACAACAAAACAGGCAGGTGTAACTATATTTGATAAAAATAAGCTAGCATAAGGAAAAAAGAAGGACATTACGTAATGATAAACGATTCAGTTCATCAGGAAGATGCAGTAATTAAAAATGTACACAGTTGTGCTTCAGTTTTCACAGGAATTGCATGAATTAAATGCCAAAATCCATGGAAGCTTAAGTCCCTTTTATAAAATGGTACAGTATTTGCACATAACTTATATATCTTCTCTCATATACTTTAAATTATCTCTAGATTACCTATAGTTAATAATATGAAGAAATATGTAAATAGATGTTATACTGTATTATATTATTCAAGGATATTGACAAGAAAAATGTCTGTACATACTCATTACAGATACAGCTAGTTTTTCCAAATATTTTTATCTGTGCTCAGTTGAATCCATGTATATGGAACCTATGGATATGAATGACCTACTTACTATATATGCACCCAGCATCATAGTATATATGGAACCGAAGAGAGAAGTAGAAAACAGTAGATCATCCAGACAGAAATCAAGAAGGAAATAGTAGAATTAAAAATCCTATAAACCAAATGGACTTTGTATATACACACATATATACAACACACAGAGACACACACATATATGACATTCTACCCAACAGCAACGGAGTACACTTTTTTTTTCAAGTACATGCTAACATTCTTCCAGAGAGATCACATTCTAGGACACAAAACAAGTTTCAACAAATTTAAGATTAAAAACACTCAAAATATCTTTTTTTGGCCACAATGGAATGAAATTAAATATAAATATATATTAAATATAAATATATATTAAATATAATAATGAAAGCAAAATGGAAAATTCACAAATGTATAAAATTAAATGATTAAACATCCACTGAGTCAAAGAAAAATCAAAAGGGAAATAAGTAAAAATTTTAGACAAATAGAAATGAAAACACAATGTGCCAAAATTTATGGGGTATAGTTTGAATGTCACTTTTCAAACTCATGTGGAAATGTAATCCCCAAATTCGTGTTGATGATATTTGAAGGTGGGGCATAAGGGAGGTAACTGGGATTACATAACGGCCATCAGGGTATACCCTCATAATGGAATCTGTGATTTTATAAGAAGAGGAAGAGAGACTAATTTGACACATGTTTTCTTTGTTTTACTGTGTGGTGCCTTTTTGCCATGTCATGTGGAGCAAGAAGGCTGAGATGTGGGTACCATGCTCTGGGACTTCTCAGCCTTCTGAACAATGAGGTAAAAATCCTCTCTCATTTATATATCACCATATCTCAGACAGTTTTTACAGAAATAGAAAACATACTGAGACAGCAGTACTAAGTGATGTTTATAGTAATGAACACCACATTAAAAAAAAGAAATATCCGAATTAAACAGCCTAATTTTACATCTCAGAAAATTAGAAAAAAGAATAAAATAAGTGCAAAGTTAGCAGAAGAAAGGAAATAATAAAAACTAGAGATGAATAAATAGAATAGAGAGAAGAAAAGTAACAGGAAAAATTAACAAAATGGAGTTTTTTTTAGAAAGATAAAATTGACAAACTCTTACCAAGATTAAGAAAAAAAAGAGAGCATTCAAATAAATATAAACATAAATGAAAGAGCAAACAATACAGGTGAAGCCATGGAAATGAAAAAGATCATAATGGACTATTATGAATAATTATATGCCAATAAAGTGAATAATCAGAAGAAATAGGTATATTCTAGAAATGTGGGCACATTTTTAAAAATTTAACAAGGATACAATTAAAAATAAATAGAAAGTCTATACATACAAATAACAAATAAGGACACTGAATCAGTAACCAGAAACAAAGAAAATCCCAGTCCCCATACCAGAAGCCTTTACAGGCAGATTCTCCCAAACATTTAAAAGAGAATAAAACCAATCCTTTTTAAATTCTTCCAAAAAATAGAAGAGAGAACACTTCCAGATTCATTTTATGAAGCCACTGTAACCTGGATTCCAAAGCCAGAAAAAGGGGGGAAAAAAAAGAAAGAAAAGAAAATATAAAAAAAGAAAACCACTGGGCAACATTTCCAATGAACACAATTATAAAATCCTGATCAAAAGTAAATTTCAATATCACACTAAAAAGATCATTCATTCACAATGGCCAAACATTTATCCCTGAATTGCAAGGATAGTTCCACATATACCACTCAGTCAACAAGATACGGTATCCTAACAGAAACGAGGATAGAAATCACAGGATAATTTCTACAAATACAGAAAATGTATTTGATAGAATTCATCACTCTATAGAACAACACATCACCCTATCTCAACACAGTAAAGGCCCTATATGACAACAGTCAAGATCATATGCAATGGTGAAAAAACTAAAATTTTTACTTAAAGCAAGGATACTCACCACTTCCATTCAACATGTAATTATTTAGAGCAATTAGGCAAGGCAAAGAAATAAAAGGCATTCAAATTGGAAACAAAGAGTAAAAAAATGTCTCTGCAAGTAGTATGATTTCTATAGAAACCCCTGAAGACTCCATAAAACCACTGGTATAACTGGTAAATGAATTCAGTAAAGTGGCAGGATATAAACTCAACATAAAGAAAATTAGTTGTAGTTGTATTTTTCTACACTGACAATGAACTTTATGAAAAAGTAATTCAAGAAACAATCCATTTTAACAGCATCAAAAAGATTAAAAGAATAAAATAGGGCTGGGGAGATAGCTCAGCTGGTAGAATGCTTGTCTCATAAGCACAAGGCCCTGAGTTTGATCCCCAGTACCGCAAAAAAAAAAAAAAAAAGAATAGAATACACAGTAGTAATAGACTTGTACACTGAAAAATCATAAAACATCGATGAAAGAAATTAGAGCAGAAGCAATTAAAGGAAAGATACTCCATGTTCAGGGATTGCAAGAATTAGTATTGTTGAAATGTCCATGCTACCTAAGATTGAATACAATACCTATCAAAATTTCAATGTTACTCATTACAGAAATGGAAAAAATAATTCTGAAGTTCATATAGAACCACAAAAGATTCCAAATAGCCAAAGCAATTTTGAGCAAGAAGAAAGCTGGAGGTGTCACACTTCCTGATTTCAAATATATGTTACAAAGCTACTATAATCAGAACAGTATGCCGCTAGCATAAAATCAGATATATAGACCAATGGAACAGTTTTATATAATGTATGGCCAAGTGATCTACAGCAAAAGTGTCAAGACTGATCAACAGGAGAAAAGCAGTCTCTTCAATAAATGGTGCTGGTCAAACTGAATTTCAACTTACAAAATAATGAATAGTTTCTTATCTTACACCACATACAAAACCAAGTCAACTAGATTAAATACTGAAAGTCAGACAACAGAAAAACAAAAATAGATAATCTAAAAATAGATAAACAAAACTACTTTAAACTTAAAAGTTTCCACAGAGGATAGAAAACAATGAATACAATGAAAAAGCAACATATGGCATGGCTAAAAAAAAAAAAAAAAATTGAAAACCATATATTTGAGAGTTAATGCAAAATACATAAGTAACTCACACAACCCAACAGCAAAAAAAAACCTGATTAAAAAATGGTCAAAGAAGGTCTTTTTCTAAAGACATGAATATGGTCAATAGGTTCATGAAAATGTACTCAATTTCCCTAGTGAGATATAGTTTTACTCCTGGTAGGAAAGATATAATAAAAAAAAATAATTAAAAAACTGAAGGTAACATTAGTGGTGACAATATAGAGAACTGCAAACACTGTACCATTGGTGGAACCATCATGGTGATTCCTCAAAAAATTGAAAGTGAAACTATCTTTTGACTCTTCAATCCCTCTTCTAGCTATATACCCAAAAGAAAGGAAATCAGCATTTTGTAGAGATAGTTCCTCTTCCATGTTCAATGTAGCATTACTAACAATAGCTAAGATATGGAAACAACCTCAGTGTCTGTTGGCAGATGACAAGATAGAAACTGTGGTGTGTGTAACATAAATAAATACATACACACATATCTATCTATATATCTGTACACACGCACAAGTATACATACATATAATGAAATGTCATTCAGTCTTTAAAAAGGATCTCTTGCCACTTGCAACAACTTGGATAAACCTGGAGGACATTATGGTAAATGAAATAAGTCAGACACAGAAATATAAATGCTTCAAGATCTCTTATATTTGGAATTCTGAAAGGGAAAAAAAAAGTCAAACACATAGGAAAAAAAGTCAAATACATATAAAAAGAGGGGTGCTTACTAGAGGTGAGGGAGGGAGCAATGGGGAAATACAGGTCAAAGGGTACAAAGTTATAATCACGTAGGATGAAAAAATCTAGGGATTTAATGTACAATAAGAGGACCATAATTAATAATGTTGTACATAATGGAAAATTGCTAAGAGTAGACTTTTGATGCTCCGAATACACACAAAAGAAATAACTATGTAAAATGATGACTCTGAATTGGCTTGACTATAGCAATCATTTTCCTATATGCATATATCTATGTGTATACACATATTTATGTATGTGTACATATACATCACTTTTCTACACCAGTATATTGTTGTAAACAATAAAAAATTCTTAATTGACTATATATATTTCAAATTATTATTCTACTTTTTCTGCATGTCCTTTGTTTTACAGAAAAAATTTTTAAAAATTTATGGTATGTACATTTGTGCCATATTTATGAAATAAATATATACTCTTTTTTGGTATCAGTTCTTCTTCATTATTTTCTGACTTCTCCTGGAACTTCTTTATTTATCCTTCAGTTACTTAATGACATGTTTTTATTAATTTATTACATTTTTATTTCCAAAAGAATGAGAGTTAGTAGGGATGAGAGATACACAAAAGGAGTTGTGGGTGGGGAGGAAAAGTTGCCCTTTTTCTTCTGATTTCTAATTTTCTACACGTTCTTGAAGGAAAACGGTCACTGAATATTGATTCTTTAAACTCTGAGGGTCTTTCCTAGAGATCTAGTATGTGGGTAAGATTTCATAAATACCCATACATCACAAGTACATGAAGTATATATATATTTTTTATGGTAAGCATGGCTGAATATACTTTTTGCTCCTAAAATCTCTATAAAGTTATTTCTTCATATATTTCTATGTATCATCTGTATTGGAAAAATTATGTCTTAATATCATGCATAATTGCTTTTTTCTTTATCTTAACTCACAGGAGTGTATCAAAGGGAATTCACTGCTTACCAATTTGCTTTCTGTACTGATCAACAGGAAGTTTTATAGTGGAAGCATCTTTTCTACCCATCTTTGATCTCCAAAATGCCTGCTGAAAAGAAAGAAAACAATTATAATGAAATCCTTAAAAAGATTATCTACAAACTTCAGGAATAATTTATTCCTTAAAATTTATCTTTAAAGCAATGAGTAAAAATGTCTTTGACTTATTCCCATTAGATATCTATAAAGAACTCAAAATTCTTTCAAATAAATTATCAAGGATACAATTGCTGGTAATTAAATTTTCCCATCATTTGTTCTTGGTAATATTTATTTTACCCAGAACTATCAATGCTCAATTAAACCACACTGTTAGATAACATTATCTGCAAATGTGAAAATCACATATTATTGATTCAAATGGGCTAGGGCTGTAGGCATGCTCTAGGTCATATGTTTTGTTCCAATTATCTACTGTATTACATAAGATAAGAAGGCTAAAGTTTGGATTTCAGGAAGTTTGTATTTTGTTTGTAGCCAAAATGGATGGTTTGGGTTCTAGTACAGCCCCTCTTATGGTAAACAATAAGAATACTACCATTTATTTATATTCTCAAGCATACTGTATGTACTGCTTCATTGATGTTCAATACTTTCTTTCAAATCCTACTATTTTGGTTTAATTTTAATATTTAAGTAAAGATTATAATCTGCTCCCCAAATGCGTATTCTACTTTTTTGCTTGCCCGAATAGACTATATTTCCTAGCCTTAATTCAAGTATATAATTGAGTTCTTGCTAAAGAAATTTGAATGGAAGTGATATTCATCACTTTCAAATTTGAGCATAACAATCTATCAAGTATAATCCTGCATTCTTTTTTTCCCTTCTAATAGGCTCAAATGGAAATGTACTCCAGATATTCTTCCAAGTCACATTTGTACAAACAGAAATTTGGTCAGATTGGGGATGGAGAAGAGTATTCTCATGAACTTCTTTACCACATGTGGTAGCCAGCTTTTATCACTTTGATCAAAATACCTGACAAGTACAACTTAGAGGAAGAAAAGTTTACTTGGGCTCATAGTTTCAGAGGTTCAGTTCATAGTCAGTTGATTCCATTGCTCTGGGCCTGAGGTGAGGCTGATCATCATGGTGGAAAGAGATGATGAAGGCATGGCAGCTGGGAAGCAGAGAGAATGCAAAGAGCCAGGAAGAAAATATAATCCCCAAGAGCAAGTCCCCTCCCACTTACTTCCTCCAGCCATATCCTACCTGCCTACAGTGACCACCAAGAAATACATTCAAATTATTAACCCATCAAATGTATTAACCCCCAGGCACTGAAGCACATGCCTGTAATCCCAGAGACTGGGGAGGCCGAGTCACTAAGCAACTCAGGGAGAGCCTGTCACTAAATAAAATACAAAAAATAGGAATGGGGATGTTGCTCAGTGGTCGAGAGCCCCTGAATTCAATTTTCAGTCACCCCCCCCCAAAAAAAGTATTAACCCACTGATTGGGTTACAGCTCTTGTTAATATAGTCATTTTATTTTACTTCTGATCATTCCTGCATTGCCATATGAGCTTTTCAGGGGACAGCTCATACCCAAACCATAATACCACCCTTATATCCTACTATGAGAAAGAAATAAAATTCAATTGTAATTGATTTCTTATACATTTGGATTTGTTCATTATAGACATAAGTTTTGCTAAAATAATACCAACATTGGTGGCTAGAAATTGTTCCTCATTGCTTTCAGTTAAGGTGATATAAGAAAAAGATAAAGTGAGGCAAGAACTGGTCAACTCACAAGCAAAAATATTAGGAAATACAGAGTCCAGTAAGTTATGGACTAAAGAGGGTGGAAATGCAAACTGCTGAAAACCAAACAGCAAGAGATAAAACTGAAGAAGACTGAAAAACAAAGACCTATTAATATTTCTCAGGTCGAGAGAGAGAGAGAGATAGAGAGAAAGTAAGACTAAGGATGTTATTGTCTCACCTGAGCCTATTACTTCAAATTACCTCTAAGTAGACATTATTGGGTAAAAACACAGAATCATAGGGCTTCTGAAGCATAGAAACAAAGCAAAGATTGAGAATTACATGTAGGAAAGAAATTATAATACAATTACTGGCACAAGGAACTCACTAGAAGTGGTAAGAAGGTTTGTAAAATTTGAGGGAACTACATTTACCACAAAAGTAGAAACTTTCTTTAAAAAGGTCTAAAATTGAAAACCAATGCTTGGATCTGTATATTTAAACATGCAGCCACAAGGAAGGTAAACTCCACTGAGTGTACTATGCAATTTATATGTGATCAGGAAAGAAGAACAATCAAGAAGGCAGAGCTATAAAGAATAAAAAAAAATAAAGGAGTTCCTCTGAAAAGATAATTGTGGTCTAAGCAAGAAACTTCTTTTGCTGTGGCTGGAGGAGGGTGGGTAAATTTCATAGTCTGTAAACCTCAAGTAACCACATCCCAACTTGAGAAGACTGCATTAGCATTACATCCTTGGTTTCAAACTGAATGCAGTAAATTATAAACTCTATCAAGTTTTCTCTTACCGAAGAGGCAGGGAAAAGGATGTACATGGCTATTTTAGGGCCAGAAAGGTCAACAATAGTAAAAATTGTTGTTTGCTCACTAAAATACATGTTCTCCATTTTTCCCCTAGGCATAATTGGCTACATCTCCTAGCTTCCTCTGATCCTAGTTGTGGGCATATCACTGATTTCAGCCAATAGAATGTGAGTAAATTGCTTCCTACTTTTCAAACTGACATAAATTCTTTTTCATATGTACTTATTTATCTGGCTGAAATAGAAATGGGTTAAGAAATTATATAATGGGGATGGAGACTCTGTGAGAACCTAGATCTGGAATGAGTGCATGAAGGAGAGCTATCCAACTCTCCTTTCACATTACTTATTTTTCACTTTTGTAATACTGTGAGAATAAGAAATAAACTTGAGGCACTTGAACCACTATACATTTCTTATATCTGCTTGTTACAGCAGTTGTTATTATTTCAACTAAAACAAACAAGTAGTGATGTCTCCATACAAACCGATGCAATTATCAAACTGCAAATGTCCTAATAAGCATCATTAAGGTTCTGAAACACCAAGTGAATTTGAAATCTGTTCAGATCAAACTGCATTGTGTGTGTGTGTGTGTGTGTGTGTGTGTGTGTGTATTTATATCCACCTAACAGAGTAAAAGCCATCTCCAATTTAATAATTTCTATTTACATGTAAGAAAATTATAAGTTCAGCTACAAACCTATCTTTCCAATCATAATAATCTTCAGATTTATAGTATTAAAGCAATATCTAGGAATGTAAATATTTCTACAAAAGGCAGAAAGTCTAAAAAATTAAGCCTCCCACTCTAATAAACCATTTCATTTTCCATGTAAGATAACACATTTTTAAAATTTTATAAGTGAAACCAAGATATCACTAATCCTACAGTTACTTGTTATAATTCAAAACATTCAAAATAATTGTCAAGACAAGTACCATAAATAATGTTGATAGATACACTATAATTTATTCATATAGAAAATCCATTTGCATAGTGCTTTTGCATTTATTAATTCTAGAGTCGTTATTTTTATCTTAATTGTGAGGGGCTAGGAAAGATATCACTCAACTTATGAGAGAAGTTAATTTAAATGAATAAATACACAAGATAATATCCCTTTTTCAGTGTAGTTTTGTTTTTTATCTTTATGAAATATGCATAAATTTGCAAAAAAAATAAATCAGGTTACTAAAGCTATCTGTCAAAATGGCTACTCACAATTTCCTTCCTGGTCATTTAAACCAACATCCTGGGCAGAGATAACAATTTAGTGGCCATTATTTTATTCATTCATTGTCTGTAGTAAATAAAAAGTAAGGGGTCCATTGAGAACATCTCTTCACTAAAGGAAACTGAATTTCATTAATTTGTAAATGTGCTATATGACAAAAACAGCAAAGTATTTACATTTTTATCAGAGCCTGTGCTTTATAAACAGACACATTTTATATGTATAATAATAATCTGAATAATTTTTAAAGAATTTTCACCAAGGAGATATATTATCAATTGATTTTCAATTTTTGTTCTTAACTATTTTAATGATTGCTAATAATAAAATTTCAAGAATTAAACTTTACTATTGTATTTGAAATTATATTCTATTATGTAAACAAAAATCATTTCACCAAACAGTAAAACAAAACAATCTACAGAATACGCACTTTAAAAGAACTTACATTTAATTAGCTGCAACAAACACAAGAAAGTGAAAAATATTTTACTTTATTAATGAACACATTGAGGCTATTTTAAATTATCTAAATGAAGAGATACCCATTCATCTGTATGGTGCAGACTGTCAATGTCTCATACATCTAGAACCTCTAAAATGTCCTGACTTTTCTTTGTTCTTCAAAGCCTTGCAGTAATCATCATTCATTTCTATTGCTTTGATGGTTAGATAGAAAACTCCCAAGAAATCCAGGGAGACATTAGCACATACAGCCGCAATTTCTAATAAGACAGCTATTTGCATACAAGATCAGCCACAATTTAAAATGTGTTGTGATAGATGCGGAAAGGGAATAACAGATTTATATTAGCATGTACAATACCAAGATTGTTTTCACAATTAATTCCTTAGAGATTATGTCTCATCACTTCCTTTTATAAAGAATACTACATTCCCTGAGGAGTTAACTTGCTCTGAGACCCAGCTAAACTAAAATATGGATTAATAAGATAGTATTTATTATTTATGAATTTTGCTGTAGGAATGATTTCAGATTAAATCATCAGAGAAGTTTTTAACATTCTTGAAACTTGATAACACATATTTAAGGAAGAAAGAATGCTAATTTTATTTAATGCCTAAATTGCATATTAAAATAATTCATTAATTTTTTCATTAATTAAAACTTTACACTCTAGAACTTTTAAGATTTAAGATAGCATTTTTGTTTTTAATATGCTTTCTTAACCTGAATTTAACATAACAATTTTGCCACATGTATTTTTATGCACAATATGTGACCTTTTAAAACAAACAAAGGTAGTATTATATTCAATCACATTCCAACCAAGTCATTTTATTGCTCATTTATACCTTTTTTATGAAATCCAGAAAGAACAAGTAAAGAAATAAGAAACCCAAAGCCTTCACATATGTCTCTGCTTCCGGAAAAAGCATTAAATCCAGACTGTGACATTTAAATATATATCAAAACACAGGTTATTAAAAGATTCAACCCATGACCATGGAAAAAATAATTATCTCAGTTTTTAAAGCTAAGAGAAAACTCTTACCTAAGAAAATCCTCAGTTTAAGCACGAAGTTATAATTACATAGAAATATTTGATATGGCTGGATCAAAATTGAGAACCAATCAAGAAAATACAACCATATGCTAGATGTTGGAGATATAATGTTGAACAAAGAAGATTATTTGTTCATGATCTTATGACACATTCACGTTTTCAGAGTATTCAAAATGGAAAAGTGTTCATGTAACTAACTTACTGAAGTCATGCAAATGATAACATATTTCTTAAAGAAAAATCTTTAGCATAAAGATTCATTTATAATCTGAGTTTGCTGTTTTTTCCCTACTCATGTTCCAGTACACTATCAATTTCAGCTTTTAGTTCCATGAACAAACTAATGCACATTTTCATGAATTTACTCAGGCTCTGTACTCTGCTTTAAATGTCCTTTCAATACATCACTACTTGTGGAAACTATATTTTAATAATGCACACCAGTATCATCTCCAATGAATAATCGTTCAGACCTTGCCTAAGAGACATCATACATGAATTAGGTCTCCAAAGAGAACTCTTCACATTTAAGGAAATGAAAAAAAGAAAAGATGATCTAAAATACTATCAGAGTGTGAAGTAGACAATGTATGTTATTATAAAAATTAATATTATGTTAAATAATGTTAGTTATTTCAATCAATCCATTGATTGTATTTATTAATATTAATACTGATTGTAAGCATTTTAATAAGCAAATATAATACTTATTCCTAGGTATCCATGGAGGATTTGTTCTAGGACCTGTCAGAAACTAAAATCCCCAGAAACTTTTATAGAATGGCAAGTCCCTTTTATAAAATGACATAGTTTTTGCAGATAGCCTATGTACATCCTCCCATATACAGTAAATCATCTCTAGATTACTTGCAATCCTTTAAACAATCTAAATTTAATACAAATAGTTATACTCACTGTTAAGGGAATAATAAATGACAAGAAAAAATCCTATACATGTTCATTACACACACAATTTCTTTTTTTCAAATATTTTCAATTTGTAGTTAGTTGAGGCTATAAAAGTGAAAACCTCCGATATGGAACTCTTGAATACAGAAGGTTGATTGCATTGGGACAAGTCATTATTATGAGAAACAAATTTTTATATAAAACTAGAGAACTAAACAGTAGTCCTCCAAAGTTTTCAAGAACAAATTACCTTTATTTTATGTCACTTTTATTATCAGCTCACTTTAATTTTGCCAAATTAATTTCATTTGTTGCTGTACAAAAAAATTAACCAAAATTTTGAATGTGAAAAGATTACTTCTAAAATCCTAATAACTTGCCAACATTGATATAAATGTTCATAAAAGTAACTATATAATAGTCACCTGTGTAAAACCAAAAAGTTATGATCCAGGAAAAGAATCCTAATTTCTGGGTTTCACCCTTCAGTCAAACTATGGAATTAAAATGAATGCAGTACCAAAAAAATAGTTCTAGAATTACTGTATTTCATTATGAACAGCAAAATAAGACAAAACAAAAAACAAAGGAACTCAAACCCTATCTCATACCATAAATAATTCAAGATAATCATGACCTAAACACAAGAGCTAAAACAATGAAGTTATTATGGGAAAAAAAAGAGATCATATTTATGACCTGGGAGAGGCATATATTTCTTAGATATAATAATAAAAATAGCAAGTAACATAAAAAGGATAAAATGTGTTAAATTAAAATTAATTTTTGTGCATAAAAACATACTAGAATAAGATAAATGGGGCAAGTTATAGTCAGAAAGGATTTACACTACCTATACCTGACAAAAGAACTTGTATCCAGAATATATAAGGAGTGCCCAATAACATAAGAGATGCAGGCCAATTTTCAAAATGGGAGTAAAAGGTTTGATTAGTAACTTCACTAAAGATAATATATAAATGATGAACAAGTACATAAAAAAAGTTCTTACAGCATTTGTAATCGGCAAAATGCCAATTAAAATTGGAAATAGATACCATTACACATCTACTAGAATGGTTCAAATAAAAAAGATTTCATACACAACATACTGAAGAGGATGTGGATCAAGGGAAACTGACGTTTGGAGTGTAAAACCATACAGCCACTTCAGGAAACTGTTTGGTAGTTTGTCACCAATTTAACTACCAGCAATTCTGCTCCTAATTTCAGGGTATAAATATACGTTGCCACAAAAACATTTTGTACAAGAATGACCATAATAGCTTTATTGATAATAGCCCAAACTAGGAAAGAGTACCAGTGCTGATCAACAGAATTAATACACTGTGGTTGAATTATACTGTGAGTAGAAGCTAGAAGTATGATAGCAAGACAGGACAGGGACCTCAATTTCAAAAATTCTGTGTATAAAGCATCTGATCAGTCAGACAGCACATGAAAAACTCATGATCAACATCGTGACTGGACAGGGGGCTCATGGTCATTGAGTGTCACATTCTGATTGGATACAAAAACTCTTTTCCCTAAAAGTCATCAATCAGCCAATAGCTGTAAAGGTCATCTCTAGTAACATTATATAAAATCCTAGACAACAGCTACTCAGCAGCAACCCAACAGGAACCCCTCCTTTGTCTGAGCTCAGCTTCCTGTTTCAAAAATAAACTCTGATACTTTACTCTTATCCTCCATTGTCTGTGGATCTCATTCTTCGGATCCATAAGACAAAGAACCTACACCTTGCTGTGTCTCAATACAGTGCAAAACAGCAACAATAAGAACAATAATAGGAGAATTTCCAAAAGTGGCAATAAGTCATGAAAATATGCTGAGTGAAAGAAACAATAGTTTCTTTGGACCCAAATTAAATAGGCAATCATCAGTTTTATTTGTCCTTGTAGCATCATTTGACCAGGGTGATCTCTTTAGTAAGTAGAAAGGAAGTAGGGTTGAGGGAGAGTTTACTCTTTTTGTTGTTATGCTTTGTTTTCACTCTTTTTTTTTTTTTTTAGTGTTCAATGGACATTTATTTTTTATTTATTTATATGTGGTGCTGAGTGAAGGGTTATGGAAAATAATACTCTGAGAATCAAACCCAGTGCCTCACACATGCTAGGCAAGTGCTCCACCACTGAACCACAACCCCAGTCCTGTTTTTACTCTTGAGGCTTGTTTCTAAATAATGACGGAAATTTGAGTTGGTTAAAATAATAACCAAAAGGAGCCAGTAGAAAAGGAAAGGATGAGGGGAAAAAGTAAAACTGGATAAAAAGTAAAAATGATTGAGAGTTCCAAGTAGACAGGAAGGGGTAGAATCCAGTACATATTTGACTGAATAATCACTTTAATAGAAAAAAGGGAACCAATGGTTAAAATACACACACACATACAAAAGAAGTTTGAGGTTTGGTAGTCAAAAGTAGAGAGAGTTTGGGTAGCTCTGCTTTTCTTATGAAGTAGAAGGCAAGATTATCTCATATGAAAGCGAGGTAGAAAGTCCTGAGATTTGAAAATGAGACTGGAATAGATGGTGTGGAGGAATGCGGAGTTGTCTAAAAAGAAAATAGGTTGAAGGAAAATACTAAGAGATCAAATGGTTTTGTTAACCACAAACCTACAGTAGCACAGAACTACAGGACTACAAATGTATTTCTTTCTGAGTGCTCAGGTGCCCAGTGCAGGCACAGGGAAAAGTAATCAGGTGAAGCAGAATTTGGGTTCTTCCAAATGGGCATGACAGAGGGCAGTGAGGCAAAAAGAAAAAAACAAGTTTAGGATAGTACAAAAAATGACTGAAGTATGTACCATGATGTCTGAAGCTAGAGAAGAAATTGAAGATAGCAGGGGTTTAGATTTAATCAGAAACTTGACCAGCTTTTGGATTTTAAGGTTTAGATGAAGTCAAACAACCAAACTTGGGAGTAAAATACAATTTAATATTGACAATAGAAGAACTACAGGTTCTTTTATTAGAGAAAAACTAACGTTATTTAACAGTTAGTATGACGTATTGCTATTATTGAGATAGTGCTTGTTTTGGGTAGAAAAACATGGCAAACAAAGTAAGGAACTAAGAGAAAGGATAATGCATATATTATTACACACAGGAACAGTGAAAGCATCAGGATGGTGACAGAGTTTGCACTTGGACACACACAAAAAAATTGTGAATTAGGAAGACTGAGGAGGGACTTGAATCTCATAAAAACAAAAAGAGAGAGGGTAGTATAGTTAAATGGAGTGAACCACAAAGGAACTGGGTGTTTCAACATGCTTTGCTTGCTTCTTTAGAAGCACAGAAAAGTAAATGATCTAGAGACAACAATATAGAAATAAGATAACAATCAAACTCTTGCTTCACAGGTATGTAGACAGTTTAAAGAAAGAATATTTGCCATTTAAAAATGCTTCAGGAAAGTGGTGTCTATAAGAAGAATCAAGTTTGATCTCCCAAAGTAAAAGTAGTACTCAATGAAGTGCTCGATGATGGAGACTTCAGGTGGGATATAAAAAATATAAAGAGGAATGAGAAAAGCAGGACTGTGATTCATGAAAAAGAACAACAGCATAACGTGGGGCATAAGCACTTGCAAGACAGGAATGTGTAGTACCTTGGACTATATTTATCCCAAAACTGTACTGAATGCTCAGATCTCTCAGGAGTCTGCTGTGGCCTGGGGAAATGCCAGTCAATCTGGGCAGGATCAGCAAGCTAGAATTCAGCACTGTATACCTATAACCAAGCAATGCAAGGATGTAAGTCAGCATTTGTAAAACTGTGGCCACCACCCCCAGTCTCAGAGATGTCTGGAATGCTCATTAAAATGCATGCTCCTGGGCCCCATCATCGTTCTAAATCAGAATCTTAGGGGCTAAGGCCCATAGATCTCCAATTTTGCTTTTCTGTTAGATTTCCCAGGTGATTGTTATGACCATTAAAGATTGAGAACCACTGCTTTCTTCATAACAAGATCACAGGTTAATTCTTTTGCATGCTGTAATTTGCAAAGTCCCGTTGGAAGTAGATGTGAAGCTTGAGCAGGGTCTGTGAGATCCCTTATCCTCTTTGATGCATGGTGAGGTCCGGTTGGGGCAGCATGTGTAAACTGTGGTAGTTTTTCAAGATTTGCTTCTTAATATTTTTTATTAAATAAGGTTTTTCTGAATGCAACAAGAAGTCATCAAAGGGTTTTGTATGATATGATAACTGAATCAGATACTTTTTAATAAGATTAGAAAGACTGAGAATTTTGAAGATAATTAAGAGAATTGGGAAAAAACTAGCTAAAATCCAAAGGCAATTCACTAAGGGAGATATGTAGCAAGTAGAAGGTAGTGATATTTGGTGTTTGACTTTTTTAGAATTTAGAAACAGCCTCAATGGGGGCATGAGGCAGAGGGAAAACTGACAGTAACAGTGCTTTTTTTAAAATATTTTTTTAGATGTCAATGGATCTTTTATTTTACTTATTTATATGTGGTGCTGAGTATCGATTCCAGGGCCTCACACATGCCAGGCAAGCACTCTATCACTGAGTCACAACTCCAGCCCCCAAAACAGTGCATTTTAACTAAAGTATAATTGATCAAAATACAAAGTCCAAGACCTTATCCTTTAGAAATAGAAAATCTGGGGGAGGGGGTGACCAAGGAGGCAACATGTTAAACAAGATCAACTCCCTGAGAGTTTTCAAACTTATGGTAATGTATGTATTGGGTAGGTGGTGAGGTTGTGAGGAAACCCTAAAAATCTATATGATAAAATGTTTATAATTGCCATAAGAAAACAATGTACTTGTTTTCCCCAAAACCTAACAGAATTAGTTGATCCAAACATAATTGCATTGAAAATTCCTTGGCCCCCACCAAAAAATACCCACAAATATTTTACTTACTTTCATTTTAATGCCTTTTTAATGCACAGATTGTTGTGGCATCTGGACACATGACACACTTGAAAACAACACATTAAATTTATACTGCCCAGAATAGACAAAAAGCTGCTTTGTGTGTACCATTAACAATGCTCATCATTGGAGGTGGGGGGGGGGGGTGCCACGTTAGCAGAGTCCACTGGAATTATTATTTTTTTAACTCTGAACTTTGCACAAATATAAAAGGGGTAGCTACTTCAAACCTGAGAAGTCATATAAAGAAGAGAATTTCTATTGAGTAAGTAATAGTTTTCCAAACCAGGAAAATAACTATTATAATCACCAAATGTTTTATTTCAACAAAACAGGAAGTACACTCTAGTTAATTTCTTGTATATTTGCAAAAGAAGATCGGTAAGTTAAGCTAGGATTAGTCTATGAGATGCCTATTATGAACTTGTAGTCATCAAATTAAAAGGTCATTAATCACACAAATTACACTATTCTCTAAATAAAGGGTATTTTAAAATGAAAATTAGTCTTTCAAAAAAGTTTCTGAAGGTTACAATGAGATAGTGTCAAATTAAAAAAAAAAAAACAGCTGAACCTGTTTTTACTATTACAAAATACTGATAGAGACATATATAAAAATGTAACACAGACTTCTATAATTCTGACATAAAACCAGTTGGGTGGGCGGCTTCCCACAAGAGCCTAATGAGTCAAGAGGAATGAGAAGAAGCAACAGTATGTTTGGCTTTAGGGATTCTGAGGTTGAGAAAGGACAGTGTCATATCCATTTGGACTATTAACTAACCCACCTTCAGCCTGGTTTTCCTTATGAGACAAAGAATAACTAAAAACATTTATGAATAAAGGTCACAAATCGCAAGTTTTTAATGTACATAACCCCTTTATGTACATAATCCCTTTAAACTGGGATATTTTAAGAGTTCTGGGAGACCCAAGGTTGCTTCAGCTTTCACATAGATATAATACAATCCTTACTTCCACAAGCTGGTACCAAAAACTGGTGGCTAAAGGATGAAGGAAAGTTATATGCTATAGATGGAAACATCTCAATGGCAACTACTTTTAAGTTTCCAATATTTTTTTCTGAAACAAAGATTTATTAGCAAAAAATACATTTGTATCTGTTTAGCCCAAATGTTAGATGAATTTGATTAGGAATTTCTGAATAATAATGTTCTCCTATACTACAAATAGAATAATATGTTAATAAAGTCTACTGAAAAGCCTCTACAAGTCTGTATAGGTGCTTCGTCAGTCTCCAAGAGAGGACTTAAATATGCCACATTTCCCAATGTTATTTGTCCAAATTTTCAAATTATGTATATCATCCCATGAAGCCTCTGTTTCATGGAAATGTTAGATTATTATAAAAAAGTTGAATTGGAATTATAAGGCAAGGGAATAAGCGTTTGGTTAATGAACAAAAAATATTGATAACTGGCTGTGACCCAGGTTTATTTATTACTTCCCCAGCTTCAATAATCCTATTGACAGAGGCTTATAACAGGGTGGCTGTACAATTTACCATCCAAACCAGGACCCTTTTGCGAATGCAAGGGGCCCCACTACCCTAAGACAAATGTGTAAACTAGGACAACTGGGACATATCCTAGCCACAACTATGGAAACACAAGGACAATTTACAACACACCACAGCTCAACTAGTTTTACTGCAATAAAAGGAAGGCGTGTCTTCTTTTGGAATACTTATGTTTCAGGAAACATTCATATTTTAGACATTTCCTGCAGCAAATATAAGAGAACATTGTGCAATGAGGAAAAAAATGTCATTATTTACAAAATTACTCTGAGGCATGTGGCACCATTGAGTACTTAGTCCTAAAACATTCAGTTGTTGGTTTCCATGGTAACACTTTTCCTGATTCTTCCCTCCATCTCGATGTTTTTTCTTGGCTTCCTTCATAAGCCCTCTTCCTCTGCTGTGCAACTCTGAGAGTTGATGTTTCCTGTAGTTCATCTGTTCCATATAACATGCCCTTTTTTAGTGCCTCATTCTTTCAAATACATAATAAGGTCCTGTCCCCCTAGCCCTGACTTCTTCTACCATATATTCAGAATCATTCTGACTGAGAATGATCAACCTAATTTTCTCATTTATTCTTTGTCTAGCTCTTTTTTCCCCTATTTTCTCCCTCAATTTTTGGTTTCAATTTAACTCACAAATATGTCAGAGGAATACCATAAATATAGTGTTCTTATTGCACGATATCCTCAATTGGTGATGCTAACTTTGATCACTTGACTAACGTATTTCCACTCAATTTCTTCACTGTGAATTTAATCTTTTCCCTTAGTAATTAATGTTTACAAGTTTAAAAATTTTTATATCTTGTTCTTTATCAAATTTGCAACTACTAGTTTACCAACTATTGATGTTTCTTGAATTAATTAAACTCTGACAGTTATCACATGATAATTTCATCATTCCTACCATGTTTATTAGTTGGTGTTGTACTATGTACAAGAGCATTTGTTTCTCCCCATTTATTCATTTGTGTGTTTACAATAGTATATAATCATAGACCATTGTTTTATTCAATGAGTTAGGTTTCATTTATATCATTTGTTTATTTCGATGTCAAATTGTTTTGGAATTGGCCAATGGAAGATACTTCAAAGTGATCTGTGTTCTTTTGACATATGACCATATTTTTTTAAGCACTTCCTTATTGTCTAGCACTTAAAATATTCGTAGATCATCCTGAACATTTCCTATGCCTGCTCTTGAATCTGTTATTTTTCCAAAGGCCCAGTATACTTTTACTTGAAAATGGTATCTAGAGACAAAGATCTGGAGTATGATATGCTCATTTCTAATGGAGAGATACTGTTCCCAGATCTTCTAAATGAACAGTGCTCAGAAATATACGTATTGGGGTAAAATGATACTTCCAATCCAATATCACCAAGTTCTACAATTATGTAACTTTCTTCTTTGACACTAAGAAATCTGTTGGACTCAGTTATCAATGTAAATTTGTCATACTGGATATACTGTATAGTATTTATTAAAAGGAAATTAATACCCAAGATTTTTTTTTAAATTGTGAATCACTTATGAAAAATTGATAAAAGCCCATTTAAACCAAATGTACCAAATAACTAACCTGGGAAGATATGGACCAATTGGAGGATGGCATTACTATCCAGTATTAAATACCCATTCAGGCCTATCACATTATTTTGTACATCATGGACATATATGTTCCACTCGATGGCAAGGAAAATGAGACTTCTTAAACCACCAATACCTAACTCTTGAAACTGACAGTGGGATCTGCTTCCCCTAAGTATATGGTTGTCTTCAACAAAATTGAATAACAATGTAATCAGAGTTATTTGAAGATAAAGGGTAAGAATTCTAAACAGGAATCTACATTTTAAAATGCAGCCACATACTGTATATACATGAATATTTGTACATTAAAAATAATTTGGATATACCAAATTGCTAACTTTCAAGACATATAGTGTGAATTATGAATATGTAAATTCATTCATCACTTAATCTAGGATTTTAAAACAGTGACTGTAGAAGATAAAAAATGAGATTTTACTCATTTTGAATCCTTGATCTATTTTAATGGCAGCCATCACTAATTGTTAGTCATTTCAATGTCTATTATCTATTTCAAATAATTCATTTTCAGATATAACAAAAACATAAGAAAAGTCACTTAAGCCCATACAAAGGGAACAAAAAATAACACAGATTTGTCTTTCACTCTCTATATATGGCCAACTACTTCGGAAATAATAAACTGACAGTTAGTTGGCTATTATTCTTTTACCCAGTCTGAATATGTTTAAATGTAAGGTTAAGACCATATTATTTACTGTAATTATAGATTTGTTTGTGTTTAGATCCACCATCATGCAATTTACTTTCTAATTGCTCCATCTGCCTTTTTTTTTTTTTTTTTGTTCTCTTTTTTACCTGCCTCTTTGGAATTAATTGAATTATTTTAGTGTTTTATTTTATTTTATATTCACTTGTAATTTTTTAGTTATTCATCTTGTTTTACATTTAAAGTGGTTACTCCAGAATTTAGTATATATATATATGTAAGAACTATCACAATCTATCCTCAAGTAACATTTACTACTTTACATATTAATATAAGATCTTGCAATAATAAATTTCCAATCCCCAACCCATGTTCTTTGGGCTATTGTTATCATACATTTTACATCTACATATAAACTATTACTAATATTTTTGTTTTAAACAGTTAAGTATGTTTTTAAAGAATATAAAGTTGAGTAAAAATCTATTCACATATGTACCATTTCAAGTACTCTTCATTGTTTTTGTAGGTTATCATTTCCATCTTTTCTACAAAACTTCCTTGAACATCCCTTAAAGTGCAAGTTTTGTGTACAAACAAAAGCTGTTTGTCTTTGATTTCTGAATATTTTCGTTGGGTATAGAATTCTAGGGTCACAACTATTTTCTTACGGTACTTGAAAGATACAGTACTTGTCTTCTGAGTGGAATAGTTTTGTGGAATAAATAATCTTCAAACATCTTTGAATGTTATGTTAAAGTAGTTAACTAAAAAATAAGGACTGCATATATTCAAGGTATACAATGTGATTTGATATATGTACATACTATGTAATGGTCATCATAATAAAACATCAATTGGCACCCATTTTAAATTTATTTTTAGCTGATATTCCTTCCCCACTCTTGCTATGTTTGAATATTTTTATCATTGTTTCAGCAATCCAGTTTTTTAAAAAAAATTTTAAATTGTGGATGGATACAATACTTCTATTTTTACTAAGGATCAAACCCAGTGCCTCACACATGCTAGGCAAGCACTCTACCACTGAGTTATAACCCAAGACACAATCTGATTTTTATTCATCGCTTTGTTGGTTTTTCCTTCTTGGGGTTCCCGAACTTCTTAAATCTATGGTTGTGTAGTTTTCTTCAAATTTAGAAAAAGAATGTGCCATGACTTCTTGAAATGTTTCCCTCTCCCCAACATTCTAGGACTTCAAGTATATGTATGATGTGTTATTGTAAACTGAGACTCTGTTCATATCTGGAGGGGAATCATTTTCTCTGTCTTTAATTTTGTTTTGATTTTTTATAGTAGGATCTTCAAGTTCACTGATCTTGTCTCCTACAATGTCAAATCTGCTGTTAAAAACTTTCAGTGGAATTATTAACTCATAAATTGTATTTTTCATCACTAAAATTCTTTCATTCTTTCTAATGCCTTCTATTTTCTCTGATACTACAGTTTTGTTTTTTTTTTAATCAATTGGTTTTTCTCCTGACTAATGATTACATTTTCCTGCTCTATGTCATGTCTAGTACTACTACTGGTTAATGAAGAATGTAATTGTTACATATTGAATATTTTGATATTGTTTTGTTTCTTGGAAACATTTTGGGCTTTCTGTTAGGAGAAGGGAAGAGCAGTTTTATCAAATTTTGAGTTTTTCTAAGTTGAACAGGATTTTACCATCACTCCAGGAATAGATCATCCCTACTGCTAAAGCATTACCCCTATTGGGGTCTCATGCCATTCTGATCAAAGCCCTACTGTCTCCTTACTCTGTGTGAACTTACAGAAGTGGTCAATATAAAACTACCTCCTCATTCTATTCCCTGCTTTACACGACATATCTTGTATCCAATGAAGATTCAAGGGAACTCCTATGCATATTTGAAAATTTCCTCTATACCTCTGCCCTATAATATGCAATGCCTCATTTTCCCCAAGCTTCAGTCTCTATCACCTCCTCTTGGTAAGATTGCTAGACTGTTTGGGTTCCTCCTTCATATATCCAGAGTCAGGAGAGTAACTCCAGGAAGACAGCCAGGGAAATTGCAGGGTTTAACTGGCTTCTTCCCTTTATCTCAGGAACTACAATTCTATGCTGTGTGTGGACCAATGTTTCCAAACTTTTATATATACATATATACACACACACTCTTGCACTTACATATATACTTATCCAATATACTGTATACAATTACTTATTGTTAGCTGTTTACAGTGTACAAATTCTAGCCCCTGTTACTTACCATCATGGCCATAGGAGGATGTCTTGTAATTTTACTTGTAATTTTACTGCCTAATCTTAGAAATGAGACAGATGTTTATAATATGGATTATATCTCTTTTGATAATAAAATATTGTATTATTTAACAGATAATATACTTATTCATGTACAATTGACTGGTACAAATTTACTGATCATGTATCAATCCAGTTTGTTTACATTTATTCAATCAACTACAACATTGATAAATACCAAATAATAACAAAATCTTTCTGTAAGAAGGTATGTGAATATTATCTGAATTCCTAATAATTATGAAAATTCTTCATCTCAGACATTTGATTTTTGTTACACCTGTAAGGAATACTACTGAATGAATACTCACATTTGTAAAGCAAAACATCCAAAAGATCAATGCTTTTCAAATTAACTCTAGCACTCAACAAAGGATAGTCAAAGAAATCATATCTATGCTTCTGACAATGATTATATTCGATTCATTCTCCCACCATAAAAGAAACTCCTATCCAAACGTTGAAAAGATTCTAAGGACCAAAGAAACTATGTTATCTAAAAATTAAACAAATGATGAGTGCTAACTGTGGACCAGATAAAATCACATTTACATATGATAAATAAGGCATCTTTAAAGAATTTGGCCAGATCTAACCATTGCCACCTATCATCCTGTGTTGCACCCAGTTTATGTTCTTGCCCAAATTTACTACATACTGAATTCTTAGTCACCTGGCAATGCACTTAGCAAGCATCAGTCACGACCTTCAACTTACCTTCTAAAACCACTGACTGGCATAGCGCTCCCTGGGGGTGAGGGAAGAGGCACAGCTCCAACATCACCTCCACAGTCACAGCAATACCTAGACCCTGACCCACAGAAACTTGGTTTTTCCTACTACTTCCAGATTCCAATGACGCTCCACAGCACACAGTGTGGGATCTGACTTCCCTAACAACTGCCCACAAGGATTTGGGGACACAATCTGAAAGAACTAGGATGGTATATACCATGAGAAGAGGTTTGGCAAATGAAAAACGAGAGATGGGAAGATGTTTTCCTACCTCAATTTAACTGATCAATTCTGTACAGTTTGTTTGGAAATGCTTAGCATGACTGACTAAGCAAGTGACTAAACAAGTGTCTGTGTGTTTCCTTATACATCTGAGGCCTGCTTAGTCATCAACTTATTTTTCCTTTCTTCCATTCCTCCTTTACTCTTTCTCTTCTACTGTTGTACCCAACCCTATGTTGTGCCTCAGAATATGTTGTCTGGAGAACCAAGGTAAGAAAATCCATTATTGTGTTTCTGCTACATATATCACAGGGTTCTTTTTGTTTTATCTTGTTTTTTGTTTGTTTGTTTGTTTTGTACAATTAACTGAGATATTCTGTGCTTTCTGAAAATAGTTTTGAATGTAGACCCAGAATAACCCTCCCTAGGAATTAAAGAAAGGCAAGAAACCTCAAAATGTGGGTTCCTGATGTCTATCCTACTCTAAACCCAGATAAAGAGAAAACTATAATAGTAGCAGCAGAGATGTAGAGAATGGAATGTCAAATGTAAATATAAAAACGTTGTATGAGTAAAGCAAGAAAGAGCTGTGATGAAGTTTTAAAATAGGAAAATGATTCCAAATTACTCATTCAATTAAAATTTTCCTTATACTCATCTTGATTGGTATTACTTTTATCAAAAGTGGTAAGCAGTATTGTAAGATGACTCCCAATGACTCTCACCCTTGCCTAATTGCCTCCCCACGTTGTGTATGGGTGGAATTCGTGACTATGATGAGATTCTGTGGTTGTGTCACATTGAACGGGAAGACAGGTTAAAGACATTAAATTTTGGTCTAGAGGTCAAAGTTAGAGAAATAAGAAAATTTCTAGCTGAAAAAGATTTGATCCAAGAAAAATTCTTCAATGCCGGATGGCACCAATGTTGATCAATTCCTCCTTCAGAAAAGCTGATACTTAACTTCTGTATTGGGCTCTAAGGAAGGATATTTCCAGAAGAGTGTGACCATCAGCATTTTGTTATTTGCCTCAATAAACAGACAGAAAACAATCACCAATGCTTATAATAAAGAGCTGCAAGCATAGGAAATATGTACTTTCTGAATTTAAAAATCAAATCATTTTAATTTAGTTAAATGTGTTTTATTTCACTATTATACAATGATACTTCTATATTTATATGATTAAACACATAATCTCCTTTAGCCATGTCATATTTATTTCTGTTCTAGCTCTTCCTACTGAACTTATGTGTCATTCAGATATATAAGATTCTGAAAGAAGGAATATCCTTTCATTTTTTATTTTCAAAGGATTTGATAGTATATACCTGGGATCTCCTGGCTAGATGAGTAGAAAATGAATATAGACAAAAACATGTCATATGGTCCTTAAACACTTGCTCAAATAGGTATTCACTGCAAACAAACAAAAAGAACCATATAGCTGTAACAAAAAGAATAAATAAAGGAGTGAAAATGTGCAACATTTTTATTTGTAGTTTTATGCCTTCTGCAGAATCACTTGCTTTGTTATATGGTGAATATATAGAATAGAATACTAGAAGTTTTAACTAGTTGTGTCATGTCAATTTGTTTCTCTATTTTGAAAATTCCATTGAATTTTCCAAATTCACACAAAGCAAATGCTCATTCAAGGAATGGCATTTGTGCAATGAAGTATTCCACTTGTGTGAAAGAATCACTTATAAAAAGGAAGAGAGTTGAAACACCCATATTCTTTACTTTACACTTCTGTGAGCATCATTAAAAAAGAAAGGATAAAAGAAGCGGAGTAGATTGAAGTGATAAAATTTACTGAAAGGACTCATGCACTCTAATAAGAGAAAAAAATGAATATTTTGGGATCTAAAGATTGAAACTTAAAACATTTGTTCATAAAACAGCAAGAAATCTCTCTGGTGATAATTAAAGTGTTGGCTACTAGAGATGATTGGTTTCATAGATTTAAAATATGCTGGTGTTCATGATGTTGAAGCAAATGATGAAATTGTTGAGTGCTGACAAAGAGGCAACAGAATATTTTAAGTAAAAGTTGTTGCTTCAGGATTTAAAAGGAAAAATATATATGTCTGACAATCACAATTTGCACAATGTTTTCATATTCAAGAAGATAATCCCTACATAAATAATGGAGTTGCTTTAATTTGACAAGCATACTGTTTGATAACTTCACATTAATCAATAGTTAACATATTTATTCACAATATATTAATTATAAAAATATTCTTCTTTATGGAACATTATATATGTGTTGGTCCTTATACACATATACATATGTATAAAAGTTACATGCACATGTAGGCATGGATATCCATTCTTTAATATTTACACATGTCCAAAGTGAGAGTTTCATGAATTGTTTATAGTATAAAACAGTTAATTTTCAATTAAGCTATAAAAAGGGATCTAAAATATGTCCAGAGAAATACAGCAGTATTTATAATTAAAACTATAATCAAAGAGAAGAAAAAAAGAAAATATAACTTAAAATAAATGATATAATTATAGGCAAAAAAAAGAATTCCCAGTAAAAAAGACACTCTCAGCAGAGAGAAAAATGCCTAAAATATTAAAATGGAAAATGAGAAAGTGGTTGGTTTAATATAAGTGGTTTGTTAGTATAAGCTAACTCCTCATGAAAATCTACATTTCCTAGAATACTTTGATGATATATAGAAAATGATGAGTAAATTATTTCTCAAGTGTGAAGTATCGAGGAAATAGATCAGTGAAACAAAAAGTAATATCACAGCATACAAACAGAAAATTCACATATAGACAGAAAAAAAATCACAGTTTACATTGCATTCATATTTAAAATCAAACATCACTTTTTCGCATTTTGAAATCTCCCCCCTCAAATATGGAAAGAAAAACAAGCCAGGACTTCAATATAATATTTTTTTTCCAACCTGGAACAGCTGCAAAAAACAAATCTTGCTGGAGATAAGCTTGGTTATAAATATCAACATTCCCTTTAAATAAGGGAGTCCAGTTTTCATACCATCTGCCTCTTTCTAAAAGGGAAAAATATGAAAATCATAAACCAGGACATTCCTTTCAAATAAGGCATTTAAAAATGAATGTAGTAAAAAAGCTATGAATTATTCTGAGTTCCTGCCTTTAAACTAGTTCTGGTTAGCTCAGATCAGAAAATGGGATTTTGTGAAAGTAAGCAACTCTTATTTCATGAATAAACTGCCTAAAGCTATTAATAAGCAAAAAAAAAAAAAAAAGGAAAAGGAAAAGAAAATGTTGTTTTCCAACTTTTTAATCTCTGGACCATATTTCTCCTTAATGTGTCATGTAAAATACAGTTTATTTTTTAACTATATGTGTCACTTTTGTTACCTCTAATTTTTCCAAATTTCTTTTAGAATCTTGTTCTAAACATATTCATGCTATCTCTTTCAATACAAAAATCTAATTACAAACAGAACTTTTCTTTCAATATAGATTCCATTCTCTGCAAAAACCCTGGATATGCCTCTTTCAACACCCAGCTCTTTTTATATTCAACTTGAGTTTGGATTTTATCTTAAAACCTTCTTTCTTCTTTTGCCCTTAATTATTTTTCATTCTTTGTTAATGACCTTGTGATTGAACATTTTAATTTTTCACTCTACCATATCAGTACTATTTTAGTGAGGATTTCATAAACTATATCCATTATTTAACCCCTTAAAGCACTCACGAAAAATAATTAATGCAAGATGGTTTACCAAATAGAGGGTTTCAAGTGGTAAAACTAGACATGCTTGAACACAAGAATATACAGTAGAGTAATACCAAGATTACTTGAAGAAAAGTAGAACAAACAGAGAAAAATGATATGATTTATTTTAATATTATGTAAATATTTAGTCAATTCCCTGCATTACATTAGTAGGATTCTGAAAAGCTCCTAAAAAAAGTTACCCAGGGAGCCCCAGTATAATTCATTCTCATTTTCATATTCCTTATCTCCCTTCTTTTTTCATATATACACAAAGACACGCCCATATATTGCAAACAAAAAGAACAAAATTAAATCTTTAATCATGAGCTTATGCAGATATTTTAAGGTGCTAAGACTGTACTTAAATGTGTCCTTCATTAGAAAAATATATCCTAGGGTCTTTTTAAAATTCGCTTTCATTGTTTTTAAGGCAGGAACCACCTAGGTCTGTAATTATAGAAAACAAAGTTCCCTTAAAAATGACAAATGATATTTAATTGCTTCCTTGGAATGCTGCATCTTCAGTGTGTAAGGAGGGAGAAAAGGGAGAGATTTCTCCATAGTAATGGTCAACATTATTTAATTTCAAATTAATTATTTAATAACCATTTACAGCACTCAATATTTCATACTTTGCATGGTGTGGTGTAGGCACGACCAAATGAATGAATAATCACATTATCAGTGTTAAAACATAAGTTATTTTACCTTAGATCTATCAAAACTATGTTTAAAAATATTTAAATAATTTTTTCATATTAAACTTGGTCTATTGTTTATTTTCTGACTTCTCTTGACTAGAATGCAGTACCAAAAGAACAGGGATCTTTGTTTTGCATACTAAAGATTCTCAAAAAATCAGGACAATATCTAGCACAAACTAGTTACTCAACATACATTTTTTACTAAATATTCTCCAGAAGATAATTATGTTAACTTAAAACATGCATATTTGGTGTTCAATAATTATAAACTTTATTTTTAAAATGTATTGAGTTTTTAATTGTTACTATAAACTATCATAAGAATATGAGTATAATAAAGTGTAGTTTAACTCTACTTTAACTTGTTTCCTTTCTGATTCTGTTCTTTTTAGCTATTGACCCATGTAAGCTCATTTTACATTTTTTAAATGTGTACAATAAGAACACCTATCTCATGGCTGTATTACAGTGGTTAAATTAAATAGATAAATCATAAAAAGTACTTAAAATGATGCTTCTCAAACAATAAGTGCTCAGTACTACTAATACTACTACACTGTGCTGGTTTAATAAGTTACTGTTGAAAGTTCAGAATCCAAATGATACCTCAGATCACCCCCATAAAAATACCCTGACCTTACCCCCATGCTCATTAAAAATCAATAAGATCCATTTTATATAGGTTCTTAAGAATGACTTTAGAATATACTAAGCCTGTAACAACTTAATTACATGTAATTGTACAGTTTCTGCTACTACTTGATCTCCTAGCCATCTTTTATCAACAGCTAAGTGTCTTCAATAAAACTTCAGATAACTTACAAGATGCCAAATTATGTATGATTTCTTATAAATGTTGGACACTCTGGACAACATAGTATCACTTACATGCTTATGGTATACATACATAATGCGTAGTCAAACAATTTACTTTCTAAAATGAATGCTTTGAAACAAACAAACAAAAAAAGGCATACGCCCTAGTCACCATGTTTTATTAAACTGGCAACTTAATCTCTAATTGTGTGAAGTCCCAAATTATCCTTCTGTTTAAGAAAAGAAACTTCTGCCAATTCTTCCTTATGTTCTCTCCTTGATGTTATTATTACTAAGTCCACAAGTCACAGTTTTTCTAATATAACTGCCACATGCATTGTGCATGTCAATACAGTTTAGAGCAGTAGCCTGACTTTAGGTTAAACTGGTTCTATTATAGAGGCCTGTAACCTTTCATTTGCAATGACACATGTAACATCTCAATACTTACAATAACACTGAATCTAACATACAATGGCAAACAAGAAGCCCAATTTTAGAACAACTCTTAAATTACAGTAATATCTATTAGAATGGACAGAATCCAGAACATTGACAACATCAAATGCTGTCAAAGATGTGAGGTAAAGGAAACTCTAATTCTTTGCTGGTGGGAATGCAAACCAACATAGCCATTTGGAAGGTAGTTTGGCATTTTCTTACAAAAATAACCATACTCTTACCATATGAACCAGAAATCATAGGCAGAACACAGAAGTTTCCCTCTATATAATACTATAATGGTAGATACATGTCATTATACGTTTGTCCAAAAAAAATGTACAAGAGCAAGCGTGAACCTTAAAGGAAGCTATTGATTTTGGGTGCTGTTGTATCAATGCAGGTTCATCAGCTGTAACAAATATGACTGGTAGGGAATGTTGCTAATAAGAAAAGTATACATGTATTGGGACATGAGTTATATGGGATATCTCTATACCTTCCTCTTTGTTTTGCTCCGAACTTAAAATTGCTCTAAAAAAGTCCTTAAAAAACAGCTAGTACAAAAAAATCTCCATTGAAGTATTAGATAATTACTTAAATAGTTTTAAAATTTTTCCCCTATGATGAAATGATTGGGGTTTTCTTATTACATTAACCCAAAATTTTTATCCAGGGCTCCCCTAATAAAAACCACATGCACATTGTTTTTTCAAAATTCTACATACCTGTTAAATCTATACCTAAGGTATATATTTTCAAATCACTGCTGAGTTATAAACAATTGAAAGAAAAAAGCAACTGAGTTTCCCAAAGCAACTTTTGCAGTAAAATGTGTAGTCAGTATTTTATAAATGCTAAAAATTTCCAGCAATCCCTGTGCCCCAAATCTGCTGTGTCTCCCACTTGACTCCAGCCATCCCAATTCGTACAGACCTCCTCAAAGCCCACATTCATATTCATTTTAGTCTGGGCACTTGGGTTCATTTCCTAACTCAGAAAGAAAATACAGATCATCAGGTAAGAGTCGGTCAATTTGCAAGCTTGCTCTAAGCCTCTCACAGACACCAACACACAAATCTACACATAGACCTAGCATGAAACCTGTCTGCATCAGTACTTCTACTTCGATTTCAGGGTAAGAAGTATTCTGTCTTTTGCCAAGGCTTCCCCTGTGCACAAGAGATTACCTCCAAAACGTACCTTCTATATGCCCTGTCAGTGCCTCTACCTGGGGACTCACTTGCAATACTGACTTTGTATCACAATTGATTTTTACTATCTTCAGTCTTCTTTCCCACAAATCTATCCCCATGGCACTTAACAGGACAACCTTTTATGATTTAAATTTACTTCATTCCCCTGAAGTATGTTATGTCATTGAATATTTCCCCATATCCTTTAAGATGCAATTCTTACTTCATATTTTGGTATAATCTGACCCATATTGTTTCCAATCTTTTTAACCTGTCTTTATCCCACACATATACTGTGATCCAACTATTTGGAATTAAACACAGTTTGCTGAAATTATTATCCTACATAATACCTTAATGTCTTTGCTCATGCTCTTCCTTTCTCTGAAAATGCTTTGAAATATTCTTTATTAGGATATGTTATACTCTTCCTAAAAAGAGAAGAAGGGTATGATAATCATTAATTTGACTTTAATCTAATTTTCCTTCCCCTCTGAGTAGAAGGCAATATTGTATTTCACAGTTTCCCATTTGAAATTAAGCAATTTGCTCTGACCAGTCAGACTCTAAAAGTCAATACATAAAAAGCCAGTCTTCCCACTGCTGCACTGATCATGGAAATACTTTCAGATGAAGTGTCAATGTCTTGGGTTCCCAAGCTTCCCTATCAACCCATTTTGGGCAAACAGCCTACAAAAGAAAGAAATGTTTGTTGTGTCATAATACTGAGATTTGGGCTGGTTTCTCCTGCAGCATAACCTAGGCTATTTAAACTTATACAGAGGGTTACTTTTGGTACACTTTCATGAGTACAATATAAACTGATTTAAATGTTGCTTCTTCAAGTGTTGATAGCATTCTAGTCATATTCTTATTATAACACAAGAATGTAGTAAAATGGCTGTTGCAATTATCTATTTCCCTGATTAAATTGTACTCCTAAAAGGTAGAACTATGTACTTTGGTCCTGCTTTTTCACCATACACTGAGAATACAGTGTTTAGCTCATAGTGATTGTTAAAGGTGTTTATTGAATTAACTGTTCATTCATACATTCAGTCATCAAGAACAAGCAACTATTCTAGGTGGTAGAGACAGAGTAAAAACAAAGGAAACAAAAATCCCTGCCCTCTTAGCCTTATATTTTTGTGAGGAACGATGGCAATAAGCATGAAAACTACATATAAAATAAATCATATTTTATTAAATAATAATAAATCCTATAGAGCAGGAAAAGACTATCAAGTGTTACATTAGTCAGATAAGACCCCTAATTTGAAGGTGACCTTTTTAATACAGGTACAAAAGAAAGTAAAGAGATTAACCATGCAGATATCCAGGGCAGGAACAATTCAAAGGAGAACATAAGTACAAGAACTCTGACATGGGAAAATGCCTGGCACGTTCAAAGAACAAGAGAGTCAGTGTGCCTGAGCAAGTGAATGAGGATGAAGAGTATTTAGAGATGAACTTAGAAAACAAGGGGTCAGGTCTGTAGAGATATATGGGCCAATTTAAGAGCTTTAGCTTTTATCTTGAGTGAAATGGAGAACCACTGAATGGCTCTGCATAGAGTCAAGGGTGGGAAAAGACAGTAGAATATGAAATCAAAGAAATGAGAGCCCCAAATCTTCCATTTTATGTCATATTTCCTCTCTCTATAATACATGTGCAGCATCTTAAAACATGTTGAATAACTTTAAAAATGTTGAATAACCAATATTTTATGTACATTAAATACTATGCAGCAACATTGAGTAAAACCAATATGTAATTACCAAAGTATTTTAATGTACCAAAGTATAATAGTGTATCAAATATTGAGACACTAAGTACTTGATGTTGCAACAAATCTTAGTAGACAAAAATATAAAATGAATTAATAACCAGATAAAGATTTATGACTTTATGAATCTTGTTTCATTTACTTAGATTTATCCAAATACCACAAAATAAATACAAGTAAAAACATTTCGTCAGTGTAATATTGCTTTCTATAAGAAAAAACTGTGTTCAGAACCCAGGTTCATTGCCAGAACCAAACAACCCAAAACAAGAAAACAAAGCAAGAGAAAACAAACTACAAATCAAAACACCTTTGGTCAAAGGTTAAATCAAATAAACACCTTGCGTTGTGTCCTCGATGCTGCCAAGTCTGAACTCTGGAGAGCTGCCAAGGAGTGAGATGTTTCCAAAACCAAAGTCTTTACTGAGGAAGCTGTGCTTGTATTCCTGGCAAATTCAACTCCAGATACCAAAAATAATATCCTTGGTTGCTTTTTCTTACTGGAATTCAAAATAGAGCATGTGTAAATATTGAATGGATGATCTCCAGTTCCCTCATTGTCTATAAAATAGAATCACAGTGAAAGCATTCTAAAAGTTTCTTGGGTTGCTAACTACAATCAATCAAAATAAGTTTATATGGTCTGAATAGACTCAGAAAATATTGCATTTTATGCTCATTTTCACAAGGCACAATTATATAAGGACTCTGAGAAATTATATAATAGAATAGTCTATTAAAATTTACTTCATCCAATATGTCTGAAAAGATTATCTGAAAAGTAGTAGGACAGATTTCCACTGTGTTCTAGAAACAAGTAGGAATAAAGAGACTAATTTGAAATTATTTTCTGTTATTTCAATTTGTACCAGGCTAACTCAAAATACAATTATATTTTTAATTATAAACTTGCAAGTATATAATATTTTCTAAACAACCACTAGAAATCAACCAGGAACAATAATCAAGTAATGCATGATTTATTCATTTTTGTTCAATGAATATTTACTAAATACCTATTTATGTGCTCAACACTAAACTTTTTTTCTAGATTTACAATGTAATAACTTCCATATATATAAGAATATCACATTTAAATGGTTACAAACTACTGTCTAATAATAATAATGAACTCAAAATTTAGAGAATACAAATTTCACTAATTCCAATAAGATCATTAAAAATAGTTTGCAGCTGTTAGGCCATTCCTAATCACTGATGATAATCCAAGTCAATAGGAAAGTATAGTGCTTTTAAATAAATGGTGTTACAAAAGAATAAAGCTGGGTCCTTACCTCACACCACTGACAAAAATTAACTCAAAATGAATCACAAATCTGAAAATGAAGGCTTAAACTAGAATACTTAGGAAAAAGTTCAGAGTAAAACTTTACGATTCTGAGTAAGGCCATAGTTTCTCAGATATACCACTAAAAACACAAGCACAAAAAATTAAAAAATAGATAACATCATCTAAATAAAACCATTATTGCTTCTAAGAATATGATCAAGAAAGTAAAAAGACAATCCAAAGAAAGGTAGAAAACACTTTCAAATCATATGGATGATAAAGGTATTGTGAAGAACCCTCACAAACCAGCAATGAAATAAATCAATAGATAAATTGTTAGATGGACAAAATATTTGAATAGACTTTTTTCTAAAAATATACAAATTGCCAATAAGTGCATAAAAAGACTTTCAGAGAAATGCAAAGAGAAATTATGAGGTTTTACTTTCACTCCCACTAGAACTACTGTACCAAAAGACAAACAATAACAAGTGATATGAGGATGTGAAGAAACTGGAGCTTTCATAAATTGCTGATAGGAAAGTAAAATAGTGCAGTCACACTTTGGAAAATAGTTTGACAATTTCTCAAAAAGCCAAACAGTTACCCTATGATCAACAATTCCACTGCAACAGCTTTCACTGCATAAAATAAAATGAAAACATCTCTACACAAAATATTGTAGGTGAATGTTCATAACAGTATTATTGTAACAACCAAAAAGTGGAAAAAAATCCATGATGAACAGATAAAATGTGGTTGGTCCATGTAATGGAATATTATTCCGTCATAGAAAGGAATGAAATATTGATACATGTTGTAACATGGATGATCCTGGAAAACACTGTGCTAAGTGAAAAATCAAGACAAAAATGATGGTTGAATACTATTAGTCTCTTTATATGAAGTATCCAGAATGGGAAAATAAAGACAGAAAATAGAATAGTGGTTGGTTAGGGGATATAGGCAGAAGGAATGGAGAATGACTTATAATGGGTATATGGTTTGTTTTTGACATAAGGAAAATATTTCAAAATTAAATAGTGGTGATGGTTGTGTAATTTCAAATATGCCAAAAACCAAACAACTGTATATTTTCAAATTGTAAATCTTATTTATAATTGTTAATTATATTTCAATAAGATGTTAAAGATGCCATAATAAGAGTTCTACAGTCTTTACTTAAAATGTTTGGGCCAGATGTTTCTCTGAAGTTTTTAGATTACAGAAAAGGCAATACATCCCATTTATCATAAATACATAATACTCCTAAGGGATGTGAAGAAAGAATGTTAATATTTCATAGAAAAATCTTGTGCCCATTAATAGTATTAGTTCCATTCAAGGCCGGTTTTTACCTCAGTTGAATTTGTGCAAAACTTGGGAAATTTTAATTTTGTAGAACTTTTGGATTTTTCAAATGTAAATAATGGACACTGGACCCTTAATAATCCTCATAATAATAGTAATAATAAAATCAGCAGTTACCAAAAGTCAAATGGCAACTAATATGGCAAACACTGTACTATACATATTATACATGGTCACATATATGATCAGAAATTCTAACTTTCCTCTGGAATACATACAATTAAGCCCAACTGAGGAAACACTTTCCTTATGATTTAGTAAGTTAATTGATCAATATAATGAAATAACTTTTATTAAAATAGTATGCAGAACATAAAGGTATATATAAACAAGAGACAATATTA
Source organism: Sciurus vulgaris (assembly GCF_902686455.1). NCBI lineage: Eukaryota > Metazoa > Chordata > Mammalia > Rodentia > Sciuridae > Sciurus > Sciurus vulgaris. Next base: position 167,764,258 of record NC_136461.1, read on the forward strand.
CCTTCAAAACTATTCATTCTATTAAGTAATAAAGGTTCAAAGTGGGATTTTACCTTAATCAAATTCCCTGAAAACAAACATGTTGATTTTATTAGAAGAAATGCTAAACATAAGTATTAATTTTTAAATATTTAAAATATAAAATCCAAATATCTTCAACTAGCCCATAACTAAACTATCATCTTAGGTTTCCACAAACTTTTTATAAGTCCTAGGTAAAGAGTAGGGCAGTATGCAAACATACACATTATGTTTTATCTTAAAGAAGATATATCTTTTTATCTACTGATGTGAAATCAGAACAGATTACATTTTTACTTTACAGGAAATTTCTTAATATTCTGAAAATATTAAATCATTTTTATTTATTTAACATGTTTATATACCACATAAATTTATATAACACAGATGTTTCTAAAATAACTAGGGAACTATTAATATACCTTCCTTCAAGGAAAAGTTTGTTATAAATAGAACATTAGTAGACATTTTCCAAGGCAACTTTTATTTGTGTAGTCAAAAAATTAATGAATTTTTGAGTATGTTGTACCTATAAAATTTGAGAATCAACATTCTAAAATACTAATCGGATCATATTATTCTACCATTTTGAAAGCTAAAATGGGTCCTCATTGTCTACAAAATGCAAACTGCTTTGCATGGTGTTCAACAGCCTTCGCACCTTAGTCCAGCAGGTTTACATTGCCTCAACTCCAACCACTTTTAACTACATCATATTCTACCCAGTAAACTTTTTTATTTCCTAATCACATGATTCCACTATAGCTTAATAGCTTCACAAATCTTGTTCTTACCTCACTGTAACCTTATCCCTAGTCTTACCTACCTTGAATTCATAGGCATTCTCCAAGACTGTTTCATTTATATATGTTATCTGTATAATATAATTCATCTACACATGTCAGACAAATCTGTGATTATCTGATTGACATATAACTCCATTAAATACTGCACATGCTTATCTCTATAAGCACTCATAATTTCAGCACAAAATAGTAAAGTATTCATCATTATGATAATGAGATATTAACATATTTGTCTTTGGAAATGAAAGTATGAAATCTTTGCATGAGATTTGTTCCATCTCTACAGATGGAAAAGAGAAGTTTCAGATTATTAAATGTAAAGAATAAGATATTCTTGATGTTAACCCCAATTCATAAAAGATCAAAGAGATACTGGCATAATAAAGCATTGAAGGGCAATAATCGAGTAAATTTGGATCCCTTAAATTGAAAAGAAAATGTAATATTATACACTAAAGTTCATAGTTCAGTTCAGAAGTTGTAAAAGTTTTTCTGTTTCCCAGATACAAATATTTTACGCTTTGCATGCCAAGAGGCAAAATCAAGTTACTACTGTGTCACTACTATTTGTAGTATGTACAGAAGCAGCAATGAAAGTGACACATATGCATCTCTGTGGCAATTACTCAATTCTGATGCTCGAGTGTAAAAGTCACCATAGACAATGTGGAAATATATGAGGCGGTTGTTTTCCAATAAAACTTTATTGATTAATAATAAAATTTGAATTTCATAAATTTTCATTTCACAAAGTGACACATAATTATTTTTAATTTTTTAAAATCATTAAAAATTTTAAAAAACCTTTCTAAGCTCAAAAGTCATTTGATAGATATGGTGGGCCAGAGTAGGCCCAATGGTTACAGTTTGCTAATCAATGGTATGGTTATATTTTTAAATCTATTCATGCTCTTGAATTACTAGGTTTCATATCTGGAATAAAAGAGAAGGTCACAAAATTTTATTTAACTATACAATGTTGTCATTGAATTAAATTTTGCAATATATATCTTCTTATACAAGGAATTTTTTATATTTTTTAGTCAATTTTTAACTAGATTGAACAAAACTATCTGAATGTGCTTCTATACTCTAGCAATCTATAGTATACCATCAGTTTTATACACAGATACACCATAGTTCTTTTGTTCTTATTTTATCCTTTTACAGTAGGTATCTCAGTGTTTTTTCCCCTTATATACACATGGTCTCATGTTGCCATCCTACCAGAAATACAGTCTGCACAGGAATATTTTTTTAACTCAAAATGTTGTTCTGTTGCCTTCCAGCACTTTATACTACAGAAAAGAAGTTGGAAACCAGTCTAATTTTTACTTCCTGATAATAACATGCTTTTTTCTTTCCTTTCTATGTGAAATAATTTTTTTATTTATCATCATTTTAAAATTTTGTGATATTTTCTCTTTTGGAGTTGTCTTATATAAAGACTTTCTGCATTCATAGATCTTTCTCAGTTTGGGAAAAGTTTTATTTCCCATTATCTTTTTGTTTATTACCTTTCTTTCAAATGATTTGTTCTATTCTTTTGGAAAAATTATATTCTTGTCTCATCTTCAGAATCTACAAATATTCATTAAGTGATCTTCATTCTTTATACACTATATATCATCTTTTTATGACATAACTTTTAGCTATGACAACTTTTCAAGATTATACTTTATCAACTAAACTTTATAACAGGATCAGTTCTGCCTTTTACTGCTTCAAATACAGATTTTTAATGTTATTGTGTTAGACAGAATAATACTTCCCCAAATCAAAGATGTTCTGTCCTAATTCCTAGAATCTGTGAATAAGTTACCTTATGTGGCTCAAGGGATTTTGTGACATGATTAAATGAAGAATCTTGAAATTGGAAGATTTCCCTGGATAATCTAGATGTGTCTTGAAAAGTGTTTGCTACATTCAGAAGAGGTGACTACAGAAGTCACGGATGTCATCTTGCAGGCTACGGAGATGGAAGAAGATGGCAGTAACAAAGAAATGTGGGGAACCTCTAAAAACTGGAAAAGGCAAGGAAACAAGATAGTCTTACAGAGCCTCCATAATGGAATACAGCTCTGCAGATACCTTTATTTTAGCCCATTGTGGTGTATGTCAGATTTCTCACCTATAGAACTGTAGGAAAATAAAACTGTTGTGTTAAGCCAGTTTGTAGTGATTTGTTATAGCAAAATAGAAAAATGTATACAGCTTTAATATGCTTAGTTTCCTTGTCACCTTTTTCTTTTCCCTTACTATCTTCCTACTGTCAAATCATCAATATCTGTCCTTTTAAAATAGATTTTCCTATCTATAGCGATCATGTATCCTTGAATGTGTTAAATATCAAAAGAACTCCCTGAAATGTTATTCTTTAAGCAGAAAATTATTTTTAGGTTTTCACAGGTATGCCTCAGAGTCTTCAGTTGATTTCCTTTACTTTGATTTTGTGGGATGTTTTATTCCACTTAATTCATTTCCAAATGCTAAATTTATTTATTTGATATTTTTAAAAGAATATGTGCTATTTCTGCATATTCTAATGTTTTCCAAATATGTTTAGGGGAGATAGATGTGGAGGGGAAAAGAGGAGACAGAGAATGGACCCCTAGAAACAATCAGAAACTGATCTATACTTGCCCATACTAAGGGGAAAAACAACAACAACCCTGACATGCCCCTAATGAGAGGAATTGAGTGCTGCATTAAGTCACTATGAATAATGGGTGTGTATTATAATGTTCAAGTATATGGCTCAAAAAAAATGAAAGAGAATCACAAATTTTCAAACCTTCCTACATAATGAACTTGATCACTAGAAATGTTATATTATCCAAAAAATAATATATCTATGATAAGAGCCAAGTCTAAAACCTTCCAACCAGTGTATCTTCTACCATGTGTAGGTTATAAACTATAATGGAAAATTAGGACCTTGTCATAGGTATTCACTTAATTTGTTATTCCTAAGGCCTAAAATATTTGAATATTTTGAACTTTCAAAGTATGCAAAACAAATGTGCTTAAAACACAGTCAACTCTCCTCTTTTTTAAAATTTTAAGTTATTAGATCTAGCATTATGCTATTTTTACAACTATGTCCCTATGTAACATTACCATAGAACTAAATTACTTTATTACTGTTGCCATTCTCCGTGTTAAGTGGTTTAAAAGCTATGAACTTGACAAAAGTCCCCCATTTATTTACCTTCTAATTCTACAAAACAGATTGTTAAACCTCTGGCTGCAAAATACTTATCTTTTTATTGTTAACATTTCAATTATTTCATAAAAATATATGCCTATCTCAATTTCTGCAGACACTTAACATTTCTACCATATAGGAAGTTAAATATGTGTAGTACCTATGAAAAATAATTAGTTCTAGGACTAACAATCATTATCTCTTCAGTAAGAAATTCTTGAGGGTACCAAATACAAAATACATCTTACCAGTTAATATCATTTAATTATTCCAAAAGAATACTAAAAAATATAATATTAGGCAGTATTTTTTAAGACTTCACAATTGCAGCCAAACTATTGGTATCAAAAACGAGGAAAGTAGGCCCTAGCTTCATGTTTCTACATTAAGGAACTCCTGGAGGAGCAGTATTTCCATGGAAATGCCTTGTGGCACTGGAGTGGGAGAAGAAAATTCTTCATGATTCTTCATAATTCTTCTTCTACCTAGCCAATATTTTATATTCCTAAACTTCAAGGTCCCCACAGCCATTACTTACTTTAAAGATACTTCAATAACTCAAAAGTATTACCACATATTTCCAGCTACCCAGAGGTATCAACCATAATGAAAACCAGAGCACTAGGTTAACAGTCCTAGCCTAAGACCTCTCTTCTTGTATAGCTTCTCCACAGGGGAGTTATTTGATCAGTGCCTGGAATACACTGGTGTATATTACTCCAATGAATACAGCAAGCATGGAACACGTATAGCAGTAATTCTGGGTAAATGTATCTGTTCTGAAAAATGAAATTTTTCTCTCAGTTTAATTTTATCAGGGGATAGAAGGAGGTAGGAAATACTAGTACTTATTTTTGGTCTCTTATCGAAAGCACTATTCTCAATCAGTCTGTTAGTAACAAGGCTGATGTAAATTTTTTACAAATGCAAGACATGTCAGAAAGAGCTATTACTGAACCCCTAAAATTGCTAAGTCTAATGTAATGCTCTTGAATCTATTTTTCCTCATCTAGTTTTGCTATCACAAAGAGAGTTGAATAAGGAAAGGAAGAGTCAAATGTTGAGTTCAAATTAAAGTGCTAAGGAAATAACAGTTACACCTATACACCCTTATATTTATTACAAAAGTAATAGATCTTTCCCTCTTCAATTTCTTCCTTATCCAATAATAACGTCTTACATCTACAATTGATACTACTATTGATGCCTACTTTTATTGGTGACTTTAGCAAACAAAATAATGAACTCTATTTACAGCCTTATAGAGTTTAATCATTACTGGATTAGAAACATGCTCTTTCATCTTTTCAGGCTATATATGCAGTGATGGTGGTGTGGGGGGAGGGCAGATTATCCTGCAAGACATTTCAGAACAAACACTGAATCACTAATGGATACAAGAGTGGCTTCTTGCTCATTTCTAATCCCAAAGATAAAAGAAAAAAATCATAAGGAAAAATTGAAAGTACTTTTAACTGATGACTGTTCCCACAAATCCAGATCATATAGACAGATTATGAGTATAAAACACTTGTGTCTATACAGCTTATTGTTTAAATATATTTTCAAATCCGTTATTCCTTCTTTTTAGGGAGGAAGGGCACAAACAAGTATTCCCACTTTAAAGATCATTAAGAGTTATGAGGATTAATACCGAAAGACAACTAATCCTGCAGTTTCCTGACTTGTAGGCCAATGCTCTTCTCAGTGTTAAGGACCTGTACAAGCTTCCTTCTTGAGGATTTACACTGTAAACCTGGCATGGGGGAGTGAAAATAGACTTTTAGCTCCTTTGTTTTTACTTTGAAATGTTTGTTCTGCTGAATCATTTGGGGCCAAGTGATATGAGCAAAGGAGAGGCCATCTGAAATTGTTGTGACCATCTCGCCATTGATCGTCAAATACACACCCAGTATAGGAGTTGAAGGGGAGAGCCTATGCTTGGGAACCTCCAGGAACGAACTGTCTCAATTTTCTGAGAAAACTCATTGAGCTCAAACAAGCAGCAGAGAAAATTAACTGCAAGTGAAGAGAACAGATTTCTAAGCCCCTCTTTCAGAGTCATCCACATGGACACCAACATCTCCTGGGTTCAGGGATTCACCAAGCACCAGGTCAAGTAACCCCGCTCCACCACCACCACCAAGCTGTTCTTCTCTGCAAGTATTGTGGTCTGCATATTTGTTCACTAATAAGGAGAAACAGGAAAACGAATAAGGAGAAATGATATACCAAAAGGAGGCCTGAGTGGGAAATGCAGAATCAACAGGGCAGCACAGAGAAAAAAAAAAGGGGGGGGGGTGCAAGTTAATTGACAGCACAAGGGTACCAATCCCTAGCCGAATGGAAAGCCTCAGGAAGTGGGCGGGACTAACGTTTCCAGGGCCCAGCGGCCAGAACCAGACACGCTGGCAAGGCGGGAATCGCGCGTTCCTTAGCAACCGCAGCGGCCACGCCCACCCTTCGTCCAAACCCTGCGCCCGCCATCCCCCACTCCCACCACGAATGCCTTGCTCCCGGGAAAGAGGTCATTAAGTGATAACCGTACCTACTAGGTTTCCCGAGCTCCGAGTTCCTCTTGCAGGAACGCCCCAGCCCGCCCAAGGACCGCTCCCAGGGGCGGAACGATCGTGTCCTAAACGTTTTGAGGACTCAATTTAGGAGGTGCGCCCGTTTCCAGATCCGGACCCAGAGCTTTCTTTGCAGGGTCTCCCCAGCCCCTAGCCCCCACCAGATACACACACACACACACCTCCGCTCAGCCAAGGCAAGGGCTGACAAACTTCGTGTCCGGCTGGGAATACTGCTGTCCACGGTCCTGTCACTCAGAGGCAGGGGCGGGACGAACCAGCCGCACGCTACTACTCCCACAGGGCGGTTCGTAAAATGGGCAGGGCTCGGTTGGCAGAGGCGGGACCAATCCTCAGTCTTCTCTCTGATTGGTTGGTCTCTCTCCCGCCTCTATGCGGGTCCTGAAGGCAAATGCGCGCCTTGAGGCCTTTCCTTTTGAAGTGAGTCAGAAGCTTAATACCTGTTTGGCAAGGTGACTGCAGGAATGTGAAGACTGACTTGTTTTACAGAGATAAGACGAAAACAAGTCATTGTGACATTGAACACTTCCCACCTCACACACCCTTGTACTCCCAAATTCATACTCACAGGTAAGTATCCCTAGGTGGAAGTCTGAACTGTATTTGAAAACAGTGTATTGATTGCACCTTTGGCCAGCTAAAAAAAAAAAAAAAAAAAAAACAAAAAGAGCGAAAACTTTATGTTAACTTTAACTTTTTAAAATTTTAGGAAAGCTAATTGCTGAAGTAAGATTCACAACTAGGGTTTGGTGGTCTGTTTCAGGTACTTAGTTTTCATATTTATAAAATAAGAATGAAATATTAAGATACTAGTTATTATTTGGAATGCAGTTGACAGTCTCTTTATTCAGTATATTTATATAATCCTTACAAAACCCGCTGAGAGATGTTATTATCCACAGCCTATGTACAATGAAACACAGGCTAGGAGAGATTACATTTATTTAATCATTCAACAAATCTGTCTCTGTAGTCATTTTTATACTTCAGTAAACTCAATTTAAAGTCCTTCAGAAAAATCGTGCAACTTCCAGTTTAATTTTTTTCTTGATGAAGTATGTTACCTTACTCTGGCTAGTCCATCATCTTTTAAAAAAAAAAAAAAAATGAGAAAGTAGCATGCAAAAAACAGAAAACTATAAATAGACTAACCAGAAGGTTCTCTGAAATTTCCCAGGATATCATGGCCAGGAATTGAATCCAAAATGTAATTTTATTTTGTGTCCTCCTAAATCATTTTCTGGTCTCCAGTTACTCTACCAGAAATAAAGGTAGAGTTAAATGTGATTATATTAATATCCTTAATAAGGTTCGTGGTGTGTGGCTTTAAAATAGCAACCCCCCCCCCTTTTTTTAACCTATTAAACTAAAACCAAGAAAAAAAAGTATCTCTAAACACGTGCTTTGAGATTCAATTAAAATGCCCGCCATATTGTGATAAAATTTTTGGAATAAAAGAAACACATTCCAATTGCAAATGATTTTATTTTCTTGTCCTGCTGAATTTCTAAAATCTGAAAGCTTGCTAACTATGAATAACTACAAAACTTTCTTGATTTGTATGACTCATGGTCTCCTTTATGTTTCTTTAATCTTTCAAAAATATTTGGTTTTCATCTAAAAAGAGTTATGATTGTATATTAAGTACATTATATAAATAATGCAAGATTTGGATTAAAGTGTTGAATGTATTTATTTGAATGCTTTTTCAAATGACTATTCAAATAAGTATAGCAAATGCAATTGAATATTCTCATGTACATGAAATAAACTTTTAAATAAATGTATTATGTGCTTATAAATGTATGATCATTGAAATGAACACAGTGTATATTCCCCATAGATACAGCTCCAGATGTTTGAAACATATATTCAAACTTTTGAAATGCTATACCTTCATTTCTAGGTACACACCCAGTAGAAAATACTGGGCTACATATGAATAAGAATAAAATTTTGAACTATATCCCTGTGAGGAAATAAGGCAAAATGAGCAAATAATAAGTCTGCCCTTGAATTACTTGTGAACATACACTTAAGAGCTTGTCCTAACTAGTTATTCTACATTTTAGTGATGTATAAATGAGCACTAGCCAACTCATCCTATATGAATATAACTATTGCAAAGTAGTTTTACAAGTTTTTCAAAGTGTGCTCCAAAAAATAATGTTTCCCATTAACTTTTAATATTCTCCATACTTGTAGTAGGAGAGTTTTATGCTATTCTCATCTCAGTTATTTCTATTGCACATCATGCTTCTGCTCCAAAACTTGGAAAATGTGTGATTTGAAATTCTCCCATAGTCACAAATGTACATCGGAAAAAATCATAAGGAATTAATATAATTAACCAAACATTAAATATATTTTAGAGTTATACAATAAGAAATAAATGGCTTAATGTAAAATTAAAGCATTCAGTTATGTATCATGAATATACTTATTCTTTACCATGTAATGATATATATTAGGTTCTGTTTGTGACATACTGAAATATAAACTAAAATTTAATAATTATATATGCTTACACCTCTGATTTAAAATAATACACTTGAAAGCTTCAAGGAATCAATTTAACTCATTTGTAGAAACTTGTTTTAGTAATCATGAAGTTTAAATATCTTAAAATGATGATTCTGCCAAAATTATTGTGAAGTCTACTGAATACATTAAAATGATAAATATAATATGAAATTACTTAATTATGTTCAGAAGAGCTTTATCTTAAATTTTAATGGTTGAATTACGTAAATAGCTGGAACTGGTTACTTAATAGGGCAGACCATACTGCTGTTTCCTTGGAATCATCCTAGCACAAGATCAGGGAAACATTTAGGCTGAACTGTGTTTAAATTATTTAAAGAAATTATTTTTCATACGAATTTATTTAAAAAATCTCTGGGATCCTCAAAGATTATGTGTGAAAGTCATAGTTTTGCCTTATAGTACTGTATTTCATCCACTTATTAGAAACTTGAAAATGGGTATGGTTTTCTTAAAGAAAATCTTCTTTTTCAAAAGCCAGAAAATTAATAAACCAAAGAAAATGTTTTCTATTGACTTGTACAGTGATTGAAATTATAGTTGCATAGCACATATAATAAATGGATTTGATGGGAAGAATGAACCTACATTATTAAGTCATTTTTCAACATTTGTGGTTTAATAATTGAATGCAAAATTGTTTCTGAAATCAAGAAAAATTATCTATTATATATGATATATTATAGATAACATATTTAAATAATGTAAAAACATGCATAGAGAATAGTTTCATATAAGTGAAAGAAAAATGGAGTCACAAATCAAATACTATAAGGATACAATTTCAAATATGCAGCTGCCTGCTGCATCTTTGAAAAATGAAATGTAGATAAAAGACATATCTTACAGCCTAGCTAGTTGAAATGTTCACATTTACTCTTTTTTCTCAGTTTATTGAACATTTAATATATGTCAGTGACTCTAAAACATTTCCCAAATCATGATGCAGCTTACGAATAATTCATAGACAGCGTTTTCTCTCATTCTATCGTACACATACTAATAATGGCTTTTACAGTCAATAATCTTCTAATGTCCAGGTGCTGACTCAGTAATCAAAGCTGCTTTGATTTTGTGCTTCTTCCATCCCAAAATGAGCATTCCATATTCCTCGCAACCAGTGAAAACATCTATTGCAGAATCTCATAGGAGCTTCATGCACCCTCAGGAGAGAACTGGGACTTATCAGCGTATTATCTGGGATGCAGTTCTGCCATTCAAGATTATTGCTAAGATTCATCAATATTATATTCATTTAATACTACAGTGCTAAGAGCAATCTCCTTCTTCTCCTTTTATAATACCCTAGTTTCTCTCTAACTCCAGTATCATGCTTAATCATGATATCATGTTTTCTAACTCCTTATCATGCTTCATTTATTCTTTTGTTCATAATATTTCATCACTTTTTAATGTACTTTATACATAATTCATGTATTTATTATGTGCATTGTTTATTATTTGTCTTTACCCAAAAAATATAAGTTGCTTAAGGGTTTTGATCCTTGTTGGTTTTATAAACTAATGTATCCCAAGGGTACCTAATAAACACTCAAGAAAGGTTTTTTGATTAAATTGCCTTACATAGCTATGATTGATTTATTTAAAAATATTCTAGTGCTTGAATATACCATAATTCAATTATCTGTTCTTCTGTCATAGAATTTTTGGATCATTACTAGATTTCATCTATAACAAATAAAATGGTTATATAAACACATGAATTTTCTGGTACAAAATTTTCAGATGTTCTTTTTATAATTCAGAGTAGAATCACAAAATTTGTATAGCAAGTTCATATTCTAAATTACCAATTTTTTTCCTGAGGTATTCCCTTTTGCCCTTCTAACTGAAGTATTTATGATATTTAAATATATCACTTTTTTTCAGAAAAAGTTTTTACCTTGATAAGTTTATTGTTTTTTATTTCATTGATTTCTGTTCTTACCTTTGTTATTTATTTTCCCTTACTACATTTTCTATTTTACTGCATCTTTAAGGTAGAAACTAAAATAATTGATTTAATTTTTTTTTCTTTCCTAATATAGGCATTTAAAACTAGAATACAACCACTAAGAATTGCTTTGGTGGTATCTCATGAACTTTGAAATGCAGTATTTTAAATTGCAGTCCTCTGGAAATTGTTTTAATTTCCTTTGCGCTGAATTTTTCTTTTATCATTGGGTTATATATTTAGAATTGTGTCGTTTAGTTTGCAAGTTCTTGAGGGTTTTCTAGTTACTACTATTGACTTTAATTTCATTTTGATTAGAAAACAAACTCTTTAAGATTTCAATTGTCTGCAAGCTATTGATACTCCTTTTTAAAAACCCAGCCTGTGGTTTATTCTGGGGGAAAAAAAAGTATATTCTGCAATTGTTAGATGTAGTATTGTATGAATGTCTATTGTAGTCTATATCTTTATTGATGTTTTCAACATATTCTATCACTTATTGAAAGGTGTTAAATCTCCAACCATGCTTATGCATTTCTTTGTCTCTTTAATTATATTAATTCTTGCTTCACGTATTTTGGAACTCTGTTATTAGAAACATACACATTATAATTTATGTGACTTTCCTGATGAATCAACCCATTTAGCTTTAGATTTTTTTTTTTTTTTTTTTTTTTTTTTTTTTTTAGCTCTCTGGTTATATCTTGAGGTCTACTTTACCTGATACTAATAAGGTTAAACTGCATTTCTTAGGCTTATTGTTTCTACTAAATTCATTTCATACCTTTATTTTTAAGCTACCTGTGTCTTTCCATTTTAGTCTATCTCTTTTAAACAGTATTTTGTTTATTCACTTTTTAATACAGTCTGAAAATCTTTAATTTGTTATTAGTGTTTACTCCATTTACACTTATTGTAATTTTTGATATGGAACATGTAAGTCTATCATCTTTCTAGACATCTTCTCTTTTCCAATCCTATTTTATCTTTTGTTTCTCCTTTCATGATTTTATTTGGTTCAATCAAATATGTTTAGCCTTTCTTAATTTTATTTTAATAAAGTAATGGCTTCTAAGGGCTTTTTATCAATATTTATTTTATTATGTTATTTTTTTTGAAAGAATCACTGTTATAATAACTTTAATTTATCTTGCATTTTACAGAAGTCTATGAACGATTTTAAAAAAGCACCTCCTTACCCCATCATGTTTTTCTGACAGTTGTTAAAGTAGGCAATGAGTATGTCAACAGCTTGAGCATCTGCATCCTGCAAGGATTTCAGATCAACCAACCACTCACCCAAGAAGTTGGCAGCTTTTCTATCTTGTTTTTAATACAATGTTTTTAATCAATCCACTCTGATGGTAAACCTGTCCAGCCAAATCTCCACAACACACTTTGCAAAATCAGTGGTGATTAGCAAATTAGTTAGCTTTGGCACGGAGCTGTGCTCACTTGCCCGTGACAGCCTGGAAGCCGGTTTTGATACTGGCAACAGAGCATCGAGAATGACAAGTTTCACACTGTAAGAAATAGAGTCGGGTGTCCTTCTGCAAGATTGTGTCCGGTGATCAGCATGTGTGGCAAGTGACGTATTCCTTGATATATCTTCTCAAGACATTTTCTATTTGTTTCTGTTGGAATCTTCCTTTGATTACAAGTTGGTTATTACCATCTATAGAACCACTTGTACCCAATTCTGCCAATAAAAATGCAAGGAGATGTTTGGGCTGACGATGTAATAGTTTACAGATATCTGTAAAGTTGACAAAAGAAGTTTTCTTGGTTCCTACTCGGACAACCTGTGGAGGTTTCATAACAAATTTTCTTTTCTCTCCAGCAACCATATCTGGATTCTTTTCCCTCATGATGTTGAACACTGGATTCAGTAGCTCCTCATAGGTGTAGTCTCTTTCTGAGCCTGCCCACGCAGGACCTGTCTGGTTACTGAATGAGATTCCATCATCTTTTTTGCTATCTTCATCTTCTAAAGCTTCATCTTTCTCTAGTATTTCATCCTCATTTGGGAACTTGACATTCTTCTTTTTCTTCTTTTTATTGCCAAGCATAATATCAAGATCATCCTCTGGCTCAGCTGGCTCTTGAACATCACTTTCAATCTTAAGTTCCTTTACACCTTCTTCAGCTTCATCAATATCAAATATCTTTTTTGTTTTTTTCTTCTTTTTCTTTTGATTAAAGAAGTTCAAGTCATCTAGATCATCAGAAGCATCTTTTTTCCTACTGTCTTCTTCATCAGCTTCCACATCTTTATCCTCAGTTGGTTCTGGTTCCACTTCTTTTGTTTCAGAGGGCTGAGTTTCTTCTGTCTGGGCATCCCCTTCCTCATCTAACATAAAGGGCTTCTTCTTCTTCTTTTTCTTCTTACTCATTGTAGGATCAAAAATCATCTCGTCCCCGGACATGGCTGCGGTTCGAGTGGGCTCGGCACGAACGAGAAGTCAGACCGGTCAGCCCCTGGCTTCGGCGGCAGCGCTGCTCCTGCTGACACCTCTCCCAGCACCGCACTCTTATTATGTTATTAATGGTCATTTTGGAGTTAATCACGTGTATCCTAAAATCATTGTTAAGATTCATTAGCATTGTTTCCATTTAATGTTACCCTGCTAAGGGTGCTCTCCTTGTGTTCCTCCTTCATGGTATCCCATTTTCTCCTCAACTCTAACAACCAGAACTGGAGTTCACAGTTTCACATTTCACACATAATGCTTCACACTTCCCATTCATACATCACACTTCACAAATGTAAGAAACTTATGATAGTATAATTCCATTTATCTGCTTCCTATCTTGTTATATTTGTTTCTTTAAGTTAGAATAACTCAAAATGCAGTTACTTTTTTAATAAAGTAATTGACTTTTTTCAAAGAAATTAAGAGGTTTCACTTTTATATTTACTATTTCTGGTATATTTTGTTCTTTCTTACATTTCTAATTGTATCATTTACCTTCATATTAATCAAATTATTATTTTTTGTAGTATAAATGTATAGGTAGTATTTTTCTCTCAGCTGTTATTTGCCTGAAAATATATTTATCCTCTTTTAAAGTTATTCTGATTTCTATGTTGAAAGCTTATTTCATTTCTCGCAGCATTTAAAATATGCGATACAACTGTCGTCTTCCCTTCATGTTTATAATGCCAGGTTAGTCATTACTTACATTGATGTTCCTCTGTTTGTAATCTATTCTTTCCACATCTGTCTTCAAGATTTCATCTTAGTTTCCAGAAGTGTCATTACCATGTGCCTGTGTGTATAAGTTTACTTTTACTTGTATTTATCCTACTTTAATTTTTCTGAAGCTTGATATATAAGCCAAAATTTTATATCAAAATTTTATATTGGGAGATTTCATCCATGATTTTTTTCAAATAATTTTTCTCACGCATCATAATTCTTCTATCATTCAGTGATTCCAAGTACAGGAATAATAATTGTGTCAACCAGGTCACTTCACTAAGGCTGTGTTGATTTTTTAAGCTTTCACTCAACTATTCTTCAGATTGGATGTCTACTTATCTCCCTTTAATTTGATACGAAGCTGATTTAGTGAAGCTTTCAATTCAGTTACTGTAGAATTTCTAGAATTTCCATTTATATGTTATATTTGTAGTTTTCTACTGAGATTCTTCACATATTTCACTGAGTCTTTGAATATGTTGATAGCAACTGCCTTATGCATGTTACCTGATCATTAAAATATCTATGCTTTCTTGAGGTCACATTATATTGACTACTATTTTTCCTGGCTATGGGTCATGTTTCCTGTCTTTTTGCATGTCTAATAATCTTTTATTTTATTTGGTACTTTCTGTTACCATAACAAAATACTTGATACATTCTAACTTTATAAAAAGAAGGGGCTTATTTAGCTCACAGTTTTGGAGACTGAAAGTTCAAGATTGGGCATCAACATTGATTTGAGCTCTGGTGAGAGCCTGATGGAGAATGGCAACATGACAGAAGTATATATGGCAGGAAGAGACCTCCTCACCAGATAAGAAGCCAAGGAGATTGGAGTCCCCTTGTCCCTTCCAAGGATTTGCTTCTAATTGACCTAAGGACCTCTCAATAGTTCCCAGCTCATAAAGGTTCCACATTACCTCTGCATCACCAAACTGAAAACAAAGCCTCTAATACATTAACTCTTGGGGGACAAACCATATCAAAATCATAGCATGGGCTATTGTAAATGATATGCTTTAGAGACCTGATTTTTTTTGTAGTCTTCTGAAAAGTGATTTTTTTCATGATCATCTTGCATTTCTATAATACTGATTTTTATTCTCTGATAAGGGAGATTTGTTGACATTTCAAAGTATCTCCCAAGACACTCATGCTACCCTTAAATTACAAACTCTTTTCCCCCTTCTATCTCTTATCAATGCTTGGTTTTAAGCTTTGTTAGTGTAAGTTACAAGTAAGCTTTTCTTTAAGGTATGGTGTTTGCACCCATTTGCATCCAGTGTCTCAGGTTTTTGCATGACATGTTTCTGTGGTTTCTTTGCTCTGCCTGGGCTGGAATTTGATCTCTCCAGCCCAGTTAATCTCTCATGTCATTTTTCATCTTCCAATTTTATAGTAACCAGTCTTTAGCAAGCCTTTTAACATCTTTCATGTTAAATGCACAACCTCATTCTTGGCCAAGGATTTTTAGGAAACTCCCAAACTTTCAGCCCTACCTTAAGTACTTCTTTCTTCTCTCCAATACCCTGCCCTGCAGAAACTAGCCATTTTAATGGTGCCAAACTCTGAAATTAGACTCCAGAGACCAGTGGGTCTGGTATGTTTTGTTTGTTTTCCAACTACTTATATTGTAATCAGGAAATTGGTCCCAAATGGAGAGATACAGTGAACATGGGGATCAAATGTTTCCCTTCTCACAGGGATCAGTTATGTACTGACTCCTATCTAATGCCTGAAAAATGCCATCTCATGTTATCTTGTCCAGGAACTTACATAAAAAAAACTAGTCTATTTTCAACTGTTATGACATAGCATGAAGTAGAAATCCATATTGATGTTTGAATTTTTATTTTGTATTTTGCAATTCTACTGAAGTTCCCTTTAAATATTATTTGTTTTCTATACAATCATTTTCTCTATAAATAATGGCAATTTTGTTTTTTCCTTTTCAATACTTTTAATTCATTTTCATGGCATAGCCTCCATTACTATGCTGAATAGAAGTGATGGTGACAGGTACTATATTCTTTACTCTCAAGTGGAAAGCTTCTGACACTCATTATGAAGTATTTATTGATCATGAATTTGTTGTTATTTTTTAAACTAGGGTAAAGGAATTCCTTTTTCTTTCTAGTTTTCAAAGACTTATTTTTAAAGACCATAAATGAATGTTAGCTTCATCGAATTTTTATCTATGTATTTTAAAATGATTATAATGCTTTTCAACTTTATTCTGTTGGTACGATGAATTAGATTAATAATTTTCCAATGTTAAAGTGTACTTCAAGTACCCTTCCACTATCCCACCAGGCTCAATTGAAACCCTGGCTTTTAGTCCAGGTGAGCAACTGCCATTACACAGGGCTGCAGGGGATTATTAGGAACCAGAACCTTGAACATCCTCAAGTATTATCCACATAGCACGACCCCACCTAGGAGGATGACAATACCATCTTCTGTATCTAGGTCAAGGAAACAGGAAATCCCATCAGGTGGAAGGCTACCTTATTTTCAGCCCTTACAAAGCCAGAACATTAACTGTAACTTTTCTGGGCACCACAAGAACCTGTAACTCAGGGCCAGCTTCATGATGAGAACTGTTTAGCATATGGTACATCACACTTAGGAAGTTCCCATGTTTAGTTAATGCTGTACTGTTGTCATCTTGAAATTTTTCATAATTTATCTTTGAACTTGTCTTTTGTAAGTGAAATTTAATGGGATGATTAGAGCATGTGCATGAGGAGAGAAGATAAGCACAAGATAAATGTTCACTACCATTTCTTGATATCTTACTTCATAAAGAGTTCATGATGCCATGAGCAGAGAATTTCTGTGGATCCACTATGTAGAGTTTCAGTGAGAATTAAGACAAGTGTCAGGTAAGTGTGTTTTGAAAGTCACTTGGTTCTGTACAACATTGGCAGAATGTGCGCATATCAATCAGTAAGATAGGAACAGTTGATTTGGATTTTGCAGTATTTCCATTTGTTATGGTTTGGATATGAGTTGTACCCCCAAAGCTTCTGTATTAAAACAGGAATACTCAGAGGTGAAATGATTAAATCATGAGAGCTGTAATCTAATCAGTCATTCCTAGTTTGAATTAACTAGGTAGCTGTGTGCAGGTGAGGGATGGGTGGAGGAAGGGGATCACTGACGTGGTGCCCTAGAAGGATTCATCTTCCCTGTGACCCCTTCCTATTTCTCCCTCAACCTTCTGACTGCTATAAGGTAAGCAGCTTCCTTTCCCTGCCACCCTTCTGCCATAGTGTTTTACCTCACCTTGGGTGCAATTGGGTACAAAGTGATGAAGTTGACCAACCATGTACTCAAACTTTGGAAAATAAACTTCCTCCTCTAAGTAGGTATTGCCAGGTATTTTGGTTACAATAACAAAAAGTCAACTAACACATTACAGTTTCCGCAAGGACAAAATATGAGTTATGAAAAATGAATTGTGTAATTTCAGTAATTTTGTACATCAGTAAATACTGTTAAATGTTCATTTAAAATTAGCATTGTGTAATATGAATTAGATGAAATTCTCAAGCTGATGACATAAAATTCTATTTTTTCTTTACTTAGAATGGTATTAAATAATAAATGAAAAATTGAAAGAAATATTTTATATTTTTCTACTTTTAATAGTACATTATTCCTGTTTTGATTTTGTTTTGTTTTCTTCTTATTTTTCTTTTCATTAATTTAATTTAATTTAATTTGTAACAGTAGGCCTCACATGCTCATTTTCCCCTTACACCTACAAATTATAAAGCTTAGTCTGATATCATTTCATTACTATAAGATTTAGAAGGTTGGCTCTCTTGATCCCACCTCTGCAGAGTCACAGATCAATGAGCATAACATATTTGGTGTGAGGGATGAAAAGGAAAAGGAAAAGTTCACAACAATGCTATTAAGTCCAAGCTTCATGATATATTCTGGTCCCCTATAGCACTCTCTTCTTTACCCAGAAAGTACAAATGACTACCATCTTGTGTGGGTCTGGGACCTCTCACTCCAAACTACATGATTCTGGCGTACTTACCTTGTGATATTACTGGCTTTGAGGAATTACTTCCTTCATACACTGCTGCTGGCTACCAAACTGCCCTCTGTGGAGAGCCAGCTACAACCTGGATGTCCTCATTAGCTCCACATCAACTCCTTGAAGATCAAGTTCCAAATGAGGTTGACAACACCATGCCATCAGCAGCAGAACAGCCTACCTGTTTGCAAGCTCCTCTATAGCCAGCTAGAGTCTATACAAGAATAAGCAGCACTGTGAGGCTAGAAAAACCTGAAATAGGACCACATTCCTGACCCTCAAGGTCATGCCCAGTAGCAAACAGGACTTTTACATGTATCACCTTGGATTGTTGGTTCATCCCTGCTCTAAGGTCAAGATCCATCTACCATCTACCTATACCAATATAAAGTGTTCTGAATTTGAACTTCTGCCTTCACCAATAGCTCCCACTCCAGACCAGTCCAATAGAAGGTGAAGACCAAACTCTTTAGTCCCAAGCACTTTTTCAATGAGTGCATCCTATTTCAGGGAGGTCAGACCGACACACAACTATCATTTGTCACCTGCTATTTTAGGGAATGGTATCTTCACTATACATCCTAGAAGAAAAAACTCATTATTGTGTGGGTGGTATATAGAGTTTCTCCAGCTTAGTTATTGGTAGAGATCTTCTTAGGAGAGTTTCTTAATCGACTGATAGTATCATATGATTCAATATGTCATAAGATAGAAAAGTTCAAGGAGCTCCATCATATCTAGTAATCTCACCTGTTGTAGGGTAAGCCCTGATTTCCCCTCCCACCCCTCATACTGAGTAGGGGATCTGACTTATTCAGCCACTTGGTACTTCCTGGAGGGCTGGAAAAATGGATGTGGTGGTGCCATGGTACCCATGGATATCTTACTATGTCAGCCTTACATATTATTCCTACCTTGTCTGGGATTAGGAATTGAATTTGAACCAACAGAAGAGGAAAGACAGGCATAGAGCACTATATTTTTTCCAACAGAAGCAGAAGGAGAAGTTGAAAATTGTTTCGGTTTTAGAGTTCTGCCCTCCCAGATCAGCCTCTACTGTGCCATATCTGGGGGCCTGACTCTTATTTCTGGTTGGGACACTCACCCTCTGTTCATGTCCCTGCCCCAGTCAGTACCAGTGAGCATGAAAGGAACATCAACAATTAAGAGTACCTGGTCCTATAAGGTTTAGTAAGGTTTATTGCCCCAGCCTGCACTTACGGCTTCCCCAGTTCCTGCTGACTGAATGGGAAAGGTTTTTTTCTGTTTTTTTTTTTTTGGGGGGGGGGGGTTGGGGGGTATTTTCTTTTGTTTTTTTGTTTTGTTTTAGTTAGTTTAGGCAGAAGATCATTGATTAGACAATTTTCTCTTTTCTAATATAGAAAATTAGTGATATTAATTTTTCTAATTCAGTTTAAGTTTCTTCCCATGAATTTTAATATTTGCTTTCCATTTTAATTTATTTAAAAAAATTTTTAATTATTCTTGATTTCTGATATGACTAATGGGTTACAAAAATATTTTTTCAATTTAAATAATTGGAGATTTTCCAAAGATCTTTGGTTTATTAATTTCCAATTTAAATCTGTTGTGATAGAGAATATACTCTGCATTAATTTCATTATTTAAAATTCATAGAAATCCATTTTACGGCCCAGTATATCTGTTATCTTGGTAGATATTTCGTGTGCACTTGAGGAGAATACTGCTGTACTTCAGTAAGTTTCAACAAATTTCAATTATTTCTTGTTTAATAGGGGCATTTATGTCTTTATATTTTTCTGATTATATACCTATTTGTTTAAAAATTACTTAATTAATTATAGATTTGTCTATTTGTACTTGAAGTTTTATAATTTTTTGCTTCATATATTTAAAGCTCTGTCAGTATTTGCATATGATATGTCCTTTTAGATGTGCTGACCCCCTTTGTGATTGTGAAATGACCTTTGTTTCTGGTAATAATCTTTGCTCTGTATTCAACAATGTCTGATTATAATTTAATCATGTCAGCTTTTGTTTAATCAGTATTAGTATGATTTAATTTCCCATTATTTTACTTGTAACCAAATTGTGTTTTTATATTTTGAATATTTTTATAGACAACAAGTAATTGAGGTTTTCTTTTTTATCCAATTTGACATCTGACTTTGAATTGAGGTACAGACCAGTTATATTAACGTGATTCCTAATTTGATAGATTTAAATGCACGATCTTGCTATTTGTTTTCTATAGATATGTCTGTTCTTTGTTCCCGTTTCTTCTTCCTCTGACTGTTTGGATATTATAGACATTTTAATGATTCCATTTTATTTTGTTTACTGGCTTAGAAGTGACAATCTTCAATGATTCCTTTATAGCATACATACTTAACTTACTATCACTGTCTTTAAGTGATATTACATAATTTTGCATGTAGCAAAATAACTGACTAAATATATTTCTTCAGCCTTTACTATTGTCATATATTACATTTCTATATATGTTAAATCTAACAGTACAAGTCATATTTTCTGCTTTAACAGTTTGATCTTCCTTTAAAGAGATTTTTAAAATATGAAAGAATTATTTTATATTAACCCACCTATTTACCATTTCGCATGTTCTTATTCCTTTGTGTAGATCTGTATTATCATTTGCTTCCACTTAAAAGCCTTCCTTAAACATTTCTTATGGTATATGCCTACTGTTTATGAATTCTTACATCTTTTATGTCTTGTAAGTTGTTATTTTGCCTTTAGTTTTCAAACATAACATTGCTGGGTATAGAATTCTAGGTTGACAGTTTTTATTTCAATACTCTTCCTTCTGGCTTATGTATTACCAACAAGAGTTCTGCTGTTATCTTACATTTGTTCCTTTGCTACCAATGAGTCTTCTTTTTCTGGTTAACTGTAAAATTTTTCCCTTTACCAGTCACTTTAAGCAGTTTGATTATAATATGGCATGGTGCATATTTCTCTATATTTCTTTTGTTTAGGATTTGATGAGCTTCTTAGATTTGTGGGTTTCACATTTCATCAAAATGTGAAAATTTGGGGTGTTTTGCATAAAATTTTTTTTATCCCTTCCACTTTTTCCTTTCCTTCAGTAACTTCAAATACATATGTATAAGGATAAGTGGTCTCCCCATGTTTTTCTATTTTTTCTTTGTATATATAATTTTGAAAGGTTTCTATGCCACGCAGTGTATTTCTTAGATAAGACATTGTTTTCTACATTTAGAAGATTAAATTAGCATTTTAAAAATATCATCATTGTCTTTCATTGAAATATTTTTTCTTTTATCTACCTTCTTGAACATTTGAAATATAGTTATTTTAACTATTTACCATTCTTTCTACTAATTTGTTATACCATCTATATCTGGGTATGTTACTACCAAAAGAAAGATTTTTTATTCCACAGTATATCTTTCCTATATTTTTTAATGCCTGGCATTTTTTTTTAATTGAATGGCAGACATTTTGAATTTTACCTTGGTGAGTGCTAAATATTTTTGTGGTCCTACAAATATTCTTAAAATTTGTTCTAGAATGCAGTTGTTACATAGAAACAGTAATCTATTTCATCTGGAAAACAAGAGAAATAAAAGAGATTAAAAGAATTGTAGAGACTCCTAGGAGTATATTTTTAGGGTACAAGCATAGAAGCAGTGTGTATCATTTTCATATTTCTCACATTGCACTAGGTGGAACTTAATCATATGATCCCATCTACTGGGAGGAGGAAGGCTTAGAGATATAATTGAACTGTGCTGGAGATGGAAAGAAAATATAGGGTTTGGTAAACACATAGCATAATTTCTGCCACTGATATGATTTTTATCGGATTCTGGAATAAGGGCTGGGAATCCAGTGAACTTTTCCTTTTAATTTCCTCACCAACATTTTTTTATGTTTTTTCTTATTGCCTTAAAAATGAACATCTAATTTTTAAACTGAGGAATAAGCACAAAATGCTTTATGATGTTCTCATCAGTTCAACTCAGTTTAGCTCAGTGCTAAATTTCTACACCTAGGTCTTTGTTAATTTGTTCAAGTCACTCAAACTTTCCAAGGTTCACTTATCTGAAAAATGTCCATCAAAATCACAGAAACAAGAATGAAACTAAACCCCTATCTCTCACCCTGCACAAAAATCAATTCAAAATAGATCAAGGACCTTGAAATCAGACCAGAGACCCTGCATCTTATAGAAGAAAAAGTAGGTTCAAATCTTCAACATGTTGGTTTAGGATCAGACTTCCTTAACAGGACTCCCATAGCACAAGGAATAAAAGCAAGAATCAATAACTGGGGTAGTTTCAAACTAAATAGCTTTCTCTCAGCAAAGGAAACTATCAGCAATGCAAAGAGAGAACCTACAGAGTGGGAGAAAATCTTTGCCACTCATACTTCAGATAGAGCACTAATTTCCAGAATATATAAAGTACTCAAAAAACTCTACTTGAAGAATACAAATAATCCAATCAACAAATGGGCTAAGGAAATGAACAGGCACTTCACAGAAGAAGATCTACAAGCAATCAACAGATATATGAAAAAATGTTCAACATCTTTAGTAACAAGAGAAATGCAAATCAAAACTACCCTAAGATTCCATAACACCCCAATTAGAATGGCGATTATCAAGAACACAAAGAACAATAGTTGTTGGCAAGGATGTGGGGAAAAAGGTACCCTCATACATTGCTGGTGGGGTTGCAAATTAGTGCAGCCACTCTGGAAAGCAGTGTGGAGATTTCTTAGAAAGCTTGAATGGAACCACCATTTGAGCCAACTATCCCACTCCTTGGCCTATACCCGAAGGACTTAAAATCAGCATACTACAGAGATACAGCCACATCAATGTTCATAGCTGCTCAATTCACAATAGCCAGATTGTGGAACCAACCTAGATGCCCTTCGATTGATGAATAGATAAAGAAACTATGGTATATATATATACACATGGAATATTACTCAGCCATAAAAAACAATAAAATTATGGCATTTGCAGGCAAAAGATGAAGATGAAATTGGAGAATATCATGCTAAGTGAGATAAGCCAATCTCAAAAAACTAAAGGATGAATGATCTTGCTGATAAGTGGATAATGACACATAATGGGGGTGAGAGGGGGACAAGAATGGAGGAAGGAGAGACTGTATAGAGGGAAAAGAAGGGTGGGAAGGTTGGGGGGGAAGAAAAAAATAACAGAATGAACCAAAAACTATTACCCTAGGTAAATGCATGATTACAAAAATGGTATGCCTCCACTTCATGTACAAACAGTAACAAGATATATCCCATTTGTTTACAATAAAATGAATTTTAAAAAATCACAGAAACAGAAAGTTAAATTGAAACAGAAATTGTGTTTATAAATAAGGAAGCACATACTAATAAAAATTCTTAAAAATTTACTATAGTAGAAATTGGCTACCGCACTGCCACTGTGCACTATCCTCATCAAAACCATTAGCATCCCTGTGCAAATGATATTTTTAAGTATTAGACACATATTTGAATGTCACATATATGTTTAGTTAGCATGTTATATTGAGAGAATTCAAATAGATTATGATGTAAAAATATGAGGTCATCAGAGTGCACAGGATCCTACCATTACATATGAGCCAAGGATTTAGAAGACAAAGATTCAGATGACATGAAGGTGAAAAGGAGTTTTTAGAGGTCATGTCGGGCAGGAGTCTGAAGAGTGAAAGATTCAATTGGTCATAAACATTATTTACATATGAGATTTTAAAAGAAACTTAAGAATATAATCTCACTTAAGATAATTCTTTATCAAAGAATTGAAAAGAGGAACTTAATTTATTCATTCACTTCTTATTCTGTTATAGACAATTTGTCTCTGCAATAAGTCTTCACTTATTTAGCATTCATTAATTTGTTCCATATTATTTAAATGAAAAAATGTTTTCCTGAATATGTATACATTTCATATATTCTTGTATTCCATAAAATCAGGAAGCCACAAAAAAGGTTAGTAGACCTATTATGTATAATTCAATACTTATTACCTCTAGCTGAGCCAAATTCTGAAAATAATTTATTCTGACAATCATCATGACAAATTTGTCTCAGCTTGTTTTGTGTATAAAGGTTAATAAATTTATTGTTTTAATTTTTTCACTAGACTCAAGTTGAGCACTACTATGGATTTGCTTCATTTTAGCTGACACTGATTTTCAATGACTATTATTGTTCTCCAATGGTCTCTAATGTTTGAGATCATTTTTTCAAAACATAACTTTTGGGGCTTAAATGTAAGATTTGTTCTCTCTCTCTCTCTCTCTCTCTCTCTCTCTCTCTCTCTCTCTCTCTCTCTCTCTGTGTGTGTGTGTGTGTGTGTGTGTGTGTGTGTGTGTATGAGAGAGAGAGAGAAAGAGAGACAGAGAAATGAGAGTGTAGCTATACAACAAATGCTCTGACCTCCATTTGTGATAGCTTCTAGATTCCACCTCCTTTTTATTCTTTTACTTATCTTTTTTTCCCCAGTTTTCTTTTTGATATCTTAGTAACTTCCACCATACACTAAGCGGTGGTTGAAATTTATGAACATATGTATTCTGGGTACAAAAAAACTGAGGCATAGCTTAATTTAGAGACATTAGAGGAGATTTAACTTAACTGTATTTTCAGTTGCCATCTGATGGAAAAGAAAGGTTAAAATTTAATCTTATGCACTTAATGTTTATATATATATATATATATATATATATATATATATATATATAATAAAATGTCCTAAGGTCTTTCAGGGTTTCATCAGACTTAATCATTACACAAATTCTGGCAAACATGACCAAAAGCGTTTGTTACCCAAGAAAATATTTGTAAAATGAGTCTTTTGGTAGTGGTGGTGGTGATGGAGGTAACATTTGTGGTACTTATGGTTAAGGAACTATATTACCTATTCTGTGCACAGGATTTGGCTAGTAAGAGGCTTAAAAAAAAAAAGTAGCCATTAAGATAATTCAAGTTCTAATCCTTCATATTTACAGTCTAAGAATTTTAATGTGTTAGTGTGCCCAATTAATAAGAATCCAATTTTCTGTCACACATTACTAAAGCTCATAAAATAAGATGTATAAAATGTAGGTATGAGTTTAATAATGTACAATAAGTCATTTAAATTGCTAAAGGTACCAGAGACTTTTTTCTATTTCACTAACATGTTTTCTGCCTATAAGAATAACATAAGTCAAATTACCAGAACGGTCTTCGTTGTCTTTAATCATAGGGAGGCAGTAGTTGAGCGATTTGAATGTATAATAGTACTTGGCTGAGATCCTTTCAGATCTCTTGGGGTGATTCTACACATTTCTGTAAGAATCAAATACATATTCAAGCATCCTACTATGTTATATAGGATAGCTTGCCAGCAAAATCTTTTTTGGCATGTTTTTGAAAGGTACCACACTATTTTCTCAAGTATTAGCTGCAATAATTATTTCGTTTCATATGGTTTTGTGACTCTAATTACCAGATACATACATTTTCTAAAATTTACATTAGAGCATTGTGCTTTAAATATTTTTCTATAGACGAAATTCAACTATGTGGGGAGATAGTTTAACCCAGAAACTAGTAAAATTAACAGTTATATCTATAGAAATAATCAAGAATATATTTCTTAACAAATTTTTAACTTAGTAACTGCAACATAATTTGTAATGAAAATTTTACTCATACTTAATTAGAACACACCTTTATAGTTCACTCTCTTTGAGACCTACAACTAAGGTAATTCTGTAATGTAGAACATGTGAAAACTAGAATCTCTCCAATTATTTGAAGTTGAAATCATTTCTTAGTGCTTCATCTCTACTTAGTTCTACTTTCCTATTTTATACATGGCATAAGAAAAGAATAGGAATAATTTTCACTTTGTAGGACTGAGAGTATAGCTAAATGATTGAGCACTTACTTACCTGGCAACTGTGAAGCCCTGGATTTAATCACCATCACAACCAAAAAAAAAAAAAAAAATTCACTTTGGTAGTTTTCCAAATAATTAATGAATTGTTTGTAAGAGAAATCTGAAATGGAATAGGTACCTTACCACCTCTTCTTCCCTTCTTTTCCATTTGGTCCTGTTAGTTGATTATTCTTTTCACTTTGAATTGCAATGGACATGTCATAAGTCAGGTAATAATATTCGTATGAGTATACATGCTAAAGGCAAAAATTTGATTCTATAGAAGATCTCTGCCAAATGCAGAAATTGAAGCCTAGATGTGAACATGCAGATATACAGATATATATCTCTGAAGAGAAATAACTGAGTGACATCTAAAGATGGTTAACTAAGGTAGTTGTTCTCTATGTATCTGGAAATAAGGAAATAAAATCAAACTTTGAAAGCCAAAGTATAAATCAACACATAACACATGACAAAGATCCAGGTAATAGACCAACTTCCCCAAGTATGTTTCTGCAGTGGAGAATAGGCTGCTCAACTAAAAGATTATATTTCTCATTGAAATTTTGAACTGTGAACCATCATTTAAGACTTTCCATTCTAGTGATTTAACACATTATGGGTCAGCCTCCCTGAGTCTAATCAAGTATGGAGCACTAACGAGACTGTCATTTGTATTTAGTTTTATTTTATGAGATATATTATGTATTAAATGCCACAAATTCAAGAAGGTAATGTCATCACATAGGCCTCCTGAAGCATCAGCAACTGTCTTGTTGACATTTTATCTCAAAGTCCTCTCATACCTCCAATTGACAAATGTTTTCAAGGGATGACTCTATAAATATAACATTATAAACAGATGTCAGAAACTTTCTGGAATCTCCAAGGAATTTATTCATTTCCTTAAAAAACTCACTAAAAGGAGAATTTGTTTTCTTATAAAGAATGGAAACTCTTTGGAGAGTTATTTAGCATATAGACTTTTATGTGTATGTATATTGTTTGGTTTTATGTGCTAAGTACTTGGGTTTCTCCTGCTGTATTAGCATAGATAGAATGAATGAATACTATTATTGTCTTTGAATACCAACAGTCTTAAAGAGATACTTAGCTTATTGGTGAGCAATTACCAGAAGCAATTTCTTGGTATAATTATTAATAATCAAAATTATAACAGGTGAATATGATTCATCAAATAAAATTATTTTTGAAAACAATTATTATAATAATTATACTGATTTTAATGCAAAGAGTTTTACAATACATTCATATTATAGGATATAATGTATATATTTAAATCTTATTTTTGAAGTATTTTTAAAATGTAGATAATTTCTTTGTGAAAAATCAAATAAACTATACATTTACTTTGATCTAAATATTGACATAGATATATAGAGATACAGATAGAAAAACAAAAGGCACAGGCACAAATATAAATATGGTATACAGTTTTATGTTTTATTTTTGGATGACACAATCGTGGTAATTTTATTTTGACCTCATACTCATTTTTATTTTCTAAAGTCATTTTATCCTAAAAGGTAAATTTAATATTTTTTATTGCTACAAAAGGAAGAAGGGAAGAAAACTATGTGTGTTTGTGTATATATGTATGTGTTTGTTTAAATTTCATACTGTTTTGCCTTTTCTGGAATTTAAATGCGTAAGGACACTATGTGAATTTGATATGTTTATTTTTACTAAAAACCAAAGTCGAATTTATTTGAAAGTGTAATTTGATCAGTGATGCAACTCATTTTCTAAAATTATTCTATTTCAGATGGTCTCTGCTCTAGTTAATCCCCAACATTTACTTGCATAACCTTTACTGTTATGGAATTAAAACTCACACACTATCTTTCCCCAGATTTTCAAGATTCCCAGATTGGTCAATATATCAGTTCTCTGTGTTCTCAATCATGTAAGAATACTTTTAACAATTAGTAAATTATTGACAATAAGGTTCTCAATATCAGGGATTACATCTTATTTAACTTCTTATATCTTGGAACATTACATGATAGATCCATATTTAAGTGAATATCATAAAAACATCTACCCCTTTCCTCCAATTTGTAGTTTTCATTCCTTTCAATAAAAGTAATTGGCAGGAAGGTTGAAGATGGCAGACGAGAGGGTGACTGCATCTCCCTTTCGCGCCAGAACTCAGGATTCAAGAAGGGGAGGTATTGAGAGACTTGGACCAACATAGAGCCTCCAGGTGAGTCTTTCCCACCGGATGAAGCTCGGCCCAGGCGGCAGCCCCCGGACAGTGGTTAGCTTCTTGGAGCAGGGCAGGGCAGAGTTAGAGATACTAAAAAAAAAAAAAAAAAAAAAAAAAAAAAACAGAAATCCTTGAAAAGAAGGAAACAATAAACCAAGTTAAAAACTCCACAGAAAGCATAACCAATAGGATAGAACACCTGGAGAACACCTGGAAGACAGAACCTCAGACATTGAAGACAAAATATTTAATCTTGAAAACAAAATTGACCAAACAGAGAAGATGGTAAGAAATCATGAACAGAATCTACAAGAATTTTGGAATATCATGAAAAGGCCAAATTTAAGAATTATTGGGATTGAAGAAGGCTTAGAGAAACAAACCAAAGGAATGAACAATCTATTCAATGAAATAATATCAGAAAATTTTCCAAATCAGAAGAATGAAATGGAAAACCAGGTACAAGAGGCTTATAGAACTCCAAATATACAAAATTACAACAGACCCACACCAAGGCACATTATTATGAAAATACCTAACATACAAAATAAAGACAGAATTTTAAAGGCCACAAGAGAAAAGAATCAAATTACATTCAGGGGGAAACCAATAAGAATATCAGCAGATTTTTCAATCCAGACCCTAGAAGGGCCTGGAACAACATTTACCAAGCCCTGAAAGCAAACAGATGCCAACCAAGAATCTTATACCCAGCAAAACATACCTTCAGATTTGACGACGAAATAAAATCCTTCCATGATAAACAAACGCTAAAGGAATTTACAAAAAGAAAGCTGGCATTACAGAACATTCTCAGCAAAATATTCCATGAGGAAGAGATGAAAAACAATGATGCAAATCAGCAATGGGAGGAACTAGCCTAAAGGAATAGCCAAATAAAGGAGAAACCAAATCATGTCAAAAAACAAAAATGAGTCAAATGACTGGGAATACAAATCATATCACAATAATAACCCTGAATGTTAATGGCCTGAACTCATTAATCAAAAGACATAGACTGGCAGATTGGATTAAAAAGAAAAATCCAACAATATGCTGCCTGCAAGAGACTCATCTCATAGAAAGAGATACCCATAGACTAAAGGTGAAAGGATGGGAAAAAACATAACATGTACACGGACACAGCAAAAAAGCTGGAGCATCCGTCCTCATTTCAGATAATGCACTTCAAGCCAAAACTAGTCAGAAGGGATAAAGAAAGACATTACATATTGCTTAAGGGAAGCATAAATCAGCAAGACATAACAATCATAAATATCTATGCCCCGAACATTGGCTCATCCATGTACATCAAACAAATCCTTCTCAATTCCAAAAATCAGATAGACCAAAACACAATAATACTAGGTGATTTAAACACACCTCTCTCACCACTGGATAGATCTTCCAAACAAAAATTGAATAAAGAAACTACAGATCTCAATAACACAATCAACAATTTAGACTTAACGGACATATATAGAATATACCATTCAACAAAGAGCGAATACACTTTCTTCTCAGCAGCACATGAATCCTTCTCTACAATAGACCATATTTTATGCCACAAAGCTACTGTCAGCAAATACAAGAAGGTAGAGATACTACCTTGTATTCTATCAGATCATAATGGATTGAAATTAGAAATAAATGACAGAATAAAAAACAAAAGTATCCAACAACTGGAGATTAAATAATACACTATTATATGATGAATGGATAACAGAAGACATCAGGAGGGAAAAAAAAAAAAATCTTAGAAGTAAACGAGAACAAAGACACATCATACCAAAATCTCTGGGACACTATGAAAGCAGTACTTAGAGGAAGATTTATTTCATGGAGCGATTCAACAAAAGAAAAAAAAAATCAACAAATAAATGACTTAACACTACAGCTCAAAGACCTAGAAAAAGAAGAGCAGACCAACATGAAAAGTAGTAGAAGACAGGAAATAGTTAAAGTCAGAGCTGAAATCAACGAAATTGAAACAAAAGAAACAATCGAAAAAATTAACAAAATAAAAAGTTGGCTCTTTGAAAAAATAAACAAAATTAATAAACCCTTAGCCACACTAACAAAGAGAAAGAGAGAGAAAACTCAAATTAGTAAAATTTGGAATGAACAAGGAAATATCACTATAGACACTTCTAATTATGTTTTGAAATACAAAACATAATTAGAAGCTCTTTTGAAAATCTATACTCCAACAAAACAGAAAACCTCAAAGACATCAACAGGTTTCTAGAGACATGTGAATTACCTAAACTGAACCAGGAGGACATACTCATCTTAAATAAATCAATTTCAAGCAATGAAATAAAAGAGGTCATCAAAAGCCTACCAACAAAGAAAAGTCCAGGACCAGATTGGTTCTCAGCCAAGTTCTACAAAACCTTTAAAGAAGAGCTCATTCCAATACTCCTCAAAGTATTCCATGAAATAGAAGAGGAGGGAACCCTCCCAAACTCATTCTATGAAGCCAATATCACCCTGATACCTAAACCAGACAGACACATTGAGGAAAGAAAATTTCAGACCAATATCCTTAATGAACATCGATGCAAAAATTCTCAACAAAATTTTAGCAAATCGCATACAAAAATATATTAAAAAGATAGGTACCACGATCAAGTGGGTTTTATCCCAGGGATGCAAGGTTGGTTCAACATCCAGAAATCAATAAATGTCATTCACCATATCAACAGACTTAAAGTTAAGAATCACATGATTATTTCGATAGATGCAGTAAAAGCATTTGATAAAATACAGCATCGCTTCATGCTCAAAACACTAGAAAAAATTGGGATAGTGGGAACATTTCTTAACATTGTAAAGGCCATCTAAGCTAAGCCCATGGCCGGTATCATTCTATAATGGTGAAAAACTGAAAGCATTCCCCCTAAAAACTGGAACAAGGCAGGGATGCCTTCTTTCACCCCTTCTATTCAACATCATCCTTGAAACTCTAGCCAGAGCAATTAGACAAACCAAAGAAATTAAAGGGATATGAATAGGAAAAGAAGAACTCAAACTATCACTGTTCTCTGATGACATGATTATATATTTAGAGGAACCTGAAAATTCCACCAGAAAACTCTTAGAACTCATAAGTGAATTCAGTAAAGTAACAGGTTACAAGATCAATGCCCATAAATCCAAGGCATTTGTATACGTAAGTGATGAATCCTCAGAAAAAGAAGTTAGGAAAACTACCCCATTCACAATAGCCTCGAAAGAAATAAAATACTTGGGAATAAATCTCACAAAAGAGGTGAAAGACCTCTACAATGAGAACTACAGAACACTAAAGAAAGAAATGAAAGAAAACCTTAAAAGATGGAAACATCTCCCATGTTCTTGGATAGGCAGAATTTATATTGTCAAAGTGGCCATACTACCAAAAGTGCTATACAGATTCAATGCAATTCCAATTAAACTCCCAATGATGTACCTTACAGAAATAGAGCAAGCAATCATGAAATTCATCTGGAAGAATAAGAAACCCAGAATAGCTAAAGCAATCCTTAGCAGGAAGAGTGAAGCAGGGAGTATCACAATACCAGACCTTCAACTATACTACAGAGCAATAGTAACAAAAACGGCATGGTATTGGTACCAAAATAGACAGGTAGATCAATGGTACAGAATAGAGCACATGGACACAAACCCAAATAAATACAATTTTCTCATACTAGACAAAGGTGCCAAAAATATGCAATGGAGAAAAGATAGCCTCTTCAACAAATGGTGCTGGGAAAACTGGAAATCCATATGCAACAGAATGAAATTAAACCCCTATCTGTCACCCTGCACAAAACTCAACTCAAAATGGATCAAGGACCTCGGAATCAGACCTGAGACCTTTCATCTTATAGAAGAAAAAGTAGGTCCAAATCTTCAACATGTCGGCTTAGGATCAGACTTCCTTAACAGGACTCCTGTAGCACAAGAAATAAAAGCAAGAATCAACAACTGGGATGGATTCAAACTTAAAAGCTTTCTCTCAGCAAAGGAAACTATCAGCAATATGCAGAGAGAGCCTACAGAGTGGGAGAAAATCTTTGCCACTCATACTTCAGATAGAGCACTAATTTCCAGAATATATAAAGAACTCAAAAATCTCTACACCAAGAATACAAGTAATCCAATCAACAAATGGGCTAAGGAAATGAACAGACACTTCACAGAAGAAGATCTACAAGCAATCAACAGATATATGAAAAAATGTTCAACATCTCTAGTAATAAGAGAAATGCAAATCAAAACTACCCTAAGATTTCATCTCACCCTAATTAGAATGGCGATTATCAAGAACACAAAGAACAATAGTTGTTGGCAAGGATGTGTAGAAAAAGGTACACTCATACATTGCTGGTGGGGTTGCAAATTAGTGCAGCCACTCTGGAAAGCTGTGTGGAGATTCCTCAGAAAGTGTGGAATGAAACCACTATTTGAGCCAGCTATCCCACTCCTTGGCCTATACCCAAAGGACTTAAAATCAGCATACTACAGAGATTCAGCCACATCAATGTTCATAGCTGCTCAATTCACAGTAGCCAGATTGTGGAACCAACCTAGATGTCCTTCAATTGATGAATGGATTAAGAAACTGTGGTATGTATATACAATGGAATATTACTCATCCACAAAGAATAATAAAATTATGACATTTGCAGGCAAATGGTTGACATTGGAGAATATCATGCTAAGTGAGATAAGCCAATCTCAAAAAACCAAAGGACGAATGATCTCACTGATAAGTGGATGATGACACATAATGGGTGGCAGGAGGGGGTAAGAATGGAGGAAGGAAGGACTGTATAGAGGGAAAAGAGGCCTGGGAGGGTTGGTGGGGAGAGAAAAGTAACAGAATGAATCAAATACATTGCCCTATGTAAATTTATGATTACACAAATGGTATTCCTTTACTCCATGTACAAACAGAGAAACGACATGTATCCCATTTGTTTACAATAAAAAAAAGTAATTGGCATTGATTTACATACTTTTGACAGTAGGCAGATAAAAATGATCCTAAATTTTATTTTAGAAGGTGAACAAACAAGAAGAGCTAAAATGATAAGTATTTTACAAGTGCTGTAGTTTATGGACAAATGAGTGGAATAATAACTGTAAACTCAGGCATAGCCAGGAGAATTTTATTTCATGTGTGATAAAGATAATATGTCAGGAATAGAAGAGTAACCTGTAAAATATATTTTTATTTTTAAATAATCAATTTAGAACTACAACTCATCCCCAAGATTAAAATGGATTCTAGATGTATCAAAAATTACAAAGAAAGCATGGAAGAAATTATGACTAGAATATAATGTGGTAGAATATCTGAATAATTAGAAACATCTAAACATGCAAATAAATGAAGAAATCAGCACAGAATATATCAATATATTGACTACATATTGTTTAAAAAACTCATGTGTTAAAATAATTTTAGAGAATTGTAATGTAAGCAACAAATAGAAGATTGCCAGAAGAATTAATGACTTTAAAAGTGTTTGTAATAAATTATTTTTTAAAAATACTGCTAATTCAAAAGTTAAGATCTTGCAACGACAATTAATAAAATAATTGATTGAAATAGAGTTGTGTTACAACAACTTAAGTGACAGAAGTGGTAAGAAGGAAACATAAAGTTGGGTTCACCAAAGAAACACTATCTTATGCTCTTTGCATTGCTTATTTTTAAAACAATAAAATTAAAGAAGATTTCATAAAGATTTTCTCAAGTGTTGGGAGCTTTTTTTCTTATTTTCCATTTATAAGAAAATTAAATTAGCCAGAATATCTATTTCTCTAAGAATTCTAGTCAATTATATACTAACATGAATGCTCTTTTTTCAGTGATGCTCTTTTTTGTATCCAATGTTTTACTTTTTGATTACATCTATATGTATATATGTATGTTTATATACACACACATATCAGACTTGACAAATAAATCTGTATTTTAGAATTAAATTTTTTTTTACTCTTTCTGCTCAGTATGATGTGTTTATACCAAGTGACAAAAGATAACTGATTAAATTAAGCTATAAAAATAGGAAATTTGTTACTGAAGTCATAGAGTTGAGAAACATAAATGAGAGGATCTCCAAGAATCTCAGGAACATAAACCCATGAACCACTTTTTAGAGCACTATTAACAGTGGTTCAACTCCAGTTGTATCTACTCCTATAGAGATTTAAATTCCCCTCCAATTCAAATTCCTGAGAGAAAGAATCTAAATCCTTGCTAAATTACTCGTTAATTCTGGTAGATATACTTACTGTTAGTTTTCCTGAGATATGCACTCATCCAAACAAAGAAATAATTTTGTCTCTTCTAACCCGACTTTCTTATTATTATATTAGTTATTACCTCAAAAGTAATATGTTATAAATTACTTAATTTGTTCAATTTTTCTTCTTACTTAATTTTTGTACCAGGTACTGTTCCAGGCTCAGTGGATATAACAAAGAGCAAAAGAGTCAAAAACCTCTGTCATGGAGCTTCCATTCTGGATGATATGATAGACAAGAAGCCTGAAAAATAAGTAAAATATTCAGAGTGTTATGCTTTTCAATGCTAACAATAAAAATAAAATACTGAGGGGCATGGACAATGTTGCAGGTGAAATGAAAATAACAGTAACAGGAAGATTCATATCTTCTTTCTAATTAGAAAATAGTCTCACTGCTTAGTGTGATTTTGATTGTTTTTGCAAAATCAACCTACTTTACGTCGTACTGGTTTTTTCAATTTCAAATTTTAAAATTAAGAATAACAGCTAAATTTTACCAAATTCTTTCATGAATTTACTTATATATTCATCAGGATGTTACCTTTAATCATTGATTACATTACATTTGTGGATATCATCACATTTTTTCCTTCCTAGATTAAATTATCCTTTTTTATTTTTTTATTTTTTAATTTTTTTTGGTAATGGGACTTGAACTTAGGAGCACCCTGAACTACATCCTCAGACATTTTACTTTTATTTTTAAGCAGGATCTTGTTAAATTGCCCAAGGTGACCTCAAACTTATGACCTCCTGCCTCAGCCCCTTAAGTGTCTGAGATAACAGGCATGTACCATTATACCAGCCAAAGCATTTTTTCAAACAGCTTGTGATTATTTTTAATATATTGAAATCAATTTGTTCATACATTTAAAATTCTGTGATTCTATTTTTAAATAAAATTGGTGTATTTTATCCAGTTTTCTATTTTTTCTTAAAATAATCAAATGTTGGTATTATTTCAATGGTGCATTTTTCATCTTTTTTCCATAGTCTGGAATTCTTTAAATAGCATTGGGTTATATCTTCTCCGATAATGAAAGTAACTAACATTTATATGACATCTAATATATTACAGACTATTTTAAAAGTTTATATATGTAAACAGGGGATTATCATAGCAACACTA
This sequence comes from Sciurus vulgaris, assembly GCF_902686455.1. NCBI lineage: Eukaryota > Metazoa > Chordata > Mammalia > Rodentia > Sciuridae > Sciurus > Sciurus vulgaris. Next base: position 167,800,242 of record NC_136461.1, read on the forward strand.
TCAGAAAGACATTATCTACATTTTATAGATCAGAAAACTTAAACACTGAGAGATTACATAGGCTATAGGTTTATTTGACTTTGGTGACATATATTAATGGTTGATATTAAATATGCTTTCAAATATCTCATAATCATTGATCTACTCGTTCTATGTGCTTTATTAACATAAATTTTGCTAGAAAAGCTTCACTTCCTCTAGTTTTTCAAATTTTTTACCTAGAGCTGTAAATTATTTTTTTACAAATTTGTATTTATTTCATATCTGTGATTATTTTCACATTCATATTTAAATCATATGTATTTTTCCTTCAGGGCATATAGGTTTTTTTTTTTTTTTTTTTTTTTTTTTTGGGTCTTTCCAAAGAATTCACCGTCTATTTAAATTTTTTTTTAGATTTTAGTCTATTTTCCTATTTTATTAAAAATTTACTAACATAAGTATTATTTCATTTATTATTTTCTATTATAAATATTGAAGGATTTTTAAACCTGTATTTCCTCTCATTAGAACTTTTAGGATTGTGTTTGAAATGCTCTCTTTTTCATTACCTTCTAGTTTATAATTGTAGTTTTCATTTTATAACTACTCATTATAAGGAATAATTAAGAGTTATTCCAAAGGGAAAAAAAAAGGGACTTTCTGGTCCCTTTTCACTTCTCAAGTGGTCTCTACTAATTACAGGTCATCTGTTTGCTTGTTTTTGTTTTTTTGTTTTTTTAATTCTAGATTGTGCATATGATATTTGTCTTTCTATTTCTAGTTTATTTCTTTTAATATGATGATCTCTAGTTCTAACCATTTTCCTGTAAGTGACATGATTTCATCCATCTTATAGCTGAATAATAGATGCAAAAATCCTTTGAATTTCTTGGTTGGACAGATAAATTTGGGACTTTTACTCCAGAGTACTATTGGTTTTCTACAGATTCCTTCTTCAAAAATCAAACTTAATATATATTATTGTTACTAATTTATTATCACAATAATACTAAATATAGTCACTAAATTATTTTTTAAAATATTTTAAATTGAAACATAAAAATAGTATATATTAAGGGCTACCATGTAATGTTTTGATAGATACAAGCTTGTATATTGATGTATATATTGCACAATGTTTAAAGCAGTTCAAACATGTTTTTCTACTTAAGCTATCTTTAGAATTCAAGAATTTTATCAATTATTTTTTTCCATCTACCCTATTTGGTATTTGGTAAGCCCTTTCAGTCTTTAGGGGCTTCATTGTTGAAGTCAAGGGATCTCTCCATTTTCTCCTGTTATTTTAGATAACATCTTCTGGATGTATTTTTTTTTTTTTTTTTGTTATTTTTAATCTTTTGTTGTTTCTACGTCTTATTCTCACTTGGTTTTGAAGTAGTTTTTCCCACTCTTCCATACCACTTATTTGGTCATCTTCTCTTCATTTATCTACTAATATCTTTTAATTTAAAAATCATACGTTTGCTCCAGAAAGTTATTTAAATGTTATAATTGACTCCAGCTAAAAGGATTTATGTTTTGGGTTGCAACTGGTTAACATTGTCCTCTAACGTATCTGGCTATTCTAGCTCAAAGGGGTCATCTGTTCTTAGAATTCTTCTTGGTTCCTTTGTGAGTACTCATATTTTCCTTCATCTACTCATGTCTTCTTCAACCCTAGTGGTTAGATCTTCTTTCTGGATTCATATGATGGGAAATATAATCATAATAGAGGGTACTACCAGTGCTTTCTATGAGCAGGTGAGTTGCAACTTACCAACTATCAAGTCACTGTTGTGGCACCAGGATGAGACCTCTAATTTACATCCTCTCTAGTTACAGGTCTTAGTGTGTTACAATTCTTTAGGAATTTTCTCAGTCCATTTGTATGATTCCTCTGACAGTCTTTTTGGATCCTAGAAAATCCAAAATTTCAGACTCCCCTCCCCACCTTTAATATACTCTACCTATATTCTCCCACAGATATTTTGGTAAAGCCTTTAAACAGGTATGCATAGTCTCAGCCCCATCAATTACCCATCCTGGGAGATACATGAGTATCACAGACTTGTGTATAAAATTTCACTTTCCCAGAATCTCCAAGCTTATAACAATGTAAATCTGATGATGTTACTTCCTTGATTAAAATTCTTCAATAACATTGCATTGCCCTTGATGTAAGATAGGATGCTGGCCAAAAAGGGATCAGGCCACAAGCATTTATAAACAAAGCTTTATTGGGATTAGCTCTCTGGCAAGATTCACTGGTCCACGAAGGTAAAGAGCCGGAGAAGTCGCACTGGGGCTCCAAAGGGGTAGTGTTTTTGTACCCTGGGGTAGGTGGGGGTAGGCCTAGGGGTGGATGTTTATTCCTGCAGTTGGCCAGAGGAGGCCCTGTTGGGACCTGTGTCCTTTTGGGTTTGTCTGGGGATCCCGTTGAGTGACAAGCGGGTGCCAGATGCCATTAGGATTTATGTGTCCACTTCTGATTTGTTGTTCTTTGGCACTCACGGGCTGCCTGATGCCCTGCCCCCATTCAGTCACTTCTGACCACCCCAACACTTGGAATGAATTCTAAAGTACTTCCCCATGGACTCCAAGTAAGATGCTATATATTTTCCCAGTCTAAGAATTCACTGTGCTAGACTACATCTTTCCATTCAGTTTTCTGTTCTCCCAAAATAATTTAACATTTCTGGTTCATTAGTTGTACTCTTTATTATTTTCCAGTGTTTTTCATAGTATTTATATTTAATGTTATTTTGAGTTTTTTCAATAAATTTTGAAAACTCAGTCCACATATTCAGAGCACATCTTCAAATCAAGAAATCAAGACGTACTTGTAAGTAAAAATAGTGTGTAATATCCTATAAATGCAATAATAGTTTTGTGTGAAGAATATTGTTGAACTTTAAGGAGCATGTGGCTGCTTTGTATGTGAATTGTATGGTTTATAAGAAAATTATAAAGTAAATGACATGAACTCACAGGCTTTTGATATTAGGAACTATGATTAATTCTACTTTGAATCATCTCAGTACTGATTATTTGTAAGTACAAGATGATGATGGACATATTAAATAGTGAAATCTCTACCCTTTCTGAATTCTGGGAATATTCTGCTGTATTTTGTTATTAAGGATTTTAGACTTTGGGATAATTTCTCTATTTAATTTATTTTTTTTTTATTTTCTTAGAAAGTTTAATAATGAGACTTAGTGAATTTATACAGACAGTCCTAAGATAAAGACTAGGGTGAATATTGAGAGCTAGTTTACTCTTCAAAATAAACAAAACTTCTTAGCTCTCAGAATTTTGAAAGAGTGCTGAAAAAGCAGAGAAATGAGATAATCACCTCAGTAGAGGGAGAGGACATAATATGGAGACAAAGTGTGATCCACGGACATTGGTATCTACTGACACATACCTGGTGTTGAGGATATCTAGGTAATTTTAAGATGACCAATATTCAGTCATGCTGTGTTTCTATTTCAGTGCTATGGATGTAATTTCCTTTAATTTCTTGCAAGCTTGCAGTAAAAATATGTTACAAATAAAAGCCTTTTGCTAGTAATGCCTTATGAATGTTTGAGCTGAAAGAAATTAAGAGAAGAGATCCACAGAAAGTGAGTCAGAGGCACCAAAAACAAAAATCAAACTCGCATTAGGAATTCAGATTGTAGAAAAAAGCAAAGAAATAAGTCCTTTGAGAAATCCTCAAAGATATCATAGATCTCACTGGATCTTCCTTAGAACAGATGATAGGACTTTGAAATGTATTATTTGCATATTAAAAGAAAAGGTAACCAAAACCTTATCAACCTCAGAAAGCTAAAGGACTCTGGGCATTAGAGCACAAAGGAATTAGAGATATTTAGTTTATAAATTTTTGGGATTTATTTAAACAAGCTGTTATTACATCTTAAATACAGCTCAAGTTCTGTCCTTATTTCTGTAGTTACCAGTAGTGAGACCCAATTTAATTTTAGATTTTGAAGCACTGGGGAATATTTTCTCAATGTTATAAAATCTAGTAAGCCTATATGAGGAAATAGTAAAATGAACTAAGATTTTAGGACCTGCTCATGGTGCACTTTGATGTATATTAGTTGAATGAATGAGCTAATCAATCAATCAATCAATGCATGAATAAGTGAGTGAAAGAATGAATAAAAGAATGAAAGAAGGAGTCAGATAAGTTGGGTTTGATTTTGAATGCACACATCTTTTTGGGCTTTTGTCTACAAATGTAAAGAATTTAAATTCAATTTCTAAGCATCTTTTTATCTCTAATAGATCAAGAAAGAGTATTAAACATTTCAAGCAATAAGATGATACTTATAAAAGTGAAAGAGGTAAGTAGCGAAAAATTATAATACCAAAAAAACAAATTAATTACAATATTGATTTTCCAAACATGTACATGAGGTGTTTCAATATATATAATTAATATAATAAACAAGAGCAATTATCAACATAAATAAAAAATGTAAATGCTTACTTAGCCCCAAAGCTAAAATGTTCTGCTAAAACTTTAATAAACAGTAACTTTAATTTATCCAACCCCTCAATACAGTGTCTGAACTTTAGTGATCCCACAGTAAATGTTTGTAGGATAATTAATGAATAATTAATGATTATATTATATAATCAAATATTAAATATCTGGCCTCCTTAAAATCAATATATATTTAACTTTATTTCCATGTTTATTTTAACTGTTTATATTAATATTCAGTGCTATTTTAGAAATACAAAGAGAAAGGAAAATGTGTTCAAATTTTGGTTCAGTACAAGGGATTTATGTTCATCTTAAGAAATGGTGAAGAAAGAGCACTCTAGCATAGAGGGAAAGTTTATTTTAAATGTTTCTAAAGACAACTAGTAAACCTCTCAGGAAGGGGAATAAGATTCTAGTAAAGGGTTATAGACTCGTCAGAATATCAGATTCAAAGTCATCAAGTCATGAGAAAGTTTGTTCAAAAATAAAAATGAATATATATTTAGTACCTACTGTATTCTAAATGTCCACTGTATACTGGACATACAGTGAAGAACAAGCCTGAGATTGTCTTTAGGTTCAGGAAGTGATAAGGTAGAGTTTGGTAAGATTTAATAAAATCATGTTTCTGAAAGTAGGATTTTATATATCTGGGAGAAAGGGAGGGAGACAGGAGGAAAGAGAGAACAGATAGATATAAGCCCCATCATAGATTTTAGGGAAAGGGAAGTTGCTGCTTTATGGTCTACTTTCAACATTACTTATAAGAATGAACATTTAAGGCTAATGGCTACTCTTTGCTAATATTGACTGCAGAGTTCTGAGTGTCATAGATGCCCAGGTGGGTCTTGAATAAACTGGGTGTATGGTTCGTATGTGTGCGTGCATGTGCACACATGCCTACATATATTTCTGATGACCCTTCTAATTACAGGGACCCTTCTTGTCCCAATTTAATGGCAGTACCCTCTGATCTAAAGCAGTAGAAGTAGACATGAACAGTATTTGCTGTTTTAAATATAAAACTCACAAGTAAAAAGTAATTTCTTCATTAAGAAATGAAAATACAAAGTTGCTGTTGTAACATTTAAAGTACAAATCAAAGATGAGCTTTAAACAAAATTTATCTTTTAAAGAATATGTCAAAATAGAACCACAAACATTTTTCAGTTCCCCTTCCTGGTCATAAGTGAAAGAAGAGATGGTAGGGTAGAAATCCTATCAATATGGTCATATAGGGACTAAACTTATGGAGAGAGGAGAAGGAGACGATAAAGTAAGCATTAACTATATGAAAAACACTGGTCTGTATTTTACAAATGTTTTATGATTCAACTATTAGCACAAAACTGTAAAATGGACATTAAGTCTGTTTTACAAATGAAGCAACTGAGGACCAGAGAGTCTAGGAAACCTGAACCAAGTATTGAATTGGTAGGGATGTTACTGAAACTGGTCTAAACTGAAGTCCATTTTCTTACCTACTATCCTTCTACATAAGATATATCAAAACCAAAATACATGCAAATTTAGAGAGCCCAAGATAGAAGTAGATGATAAAGAGAGGAGAAGTATCCATAAACTGGAGAAAAGTATCTAGAAAGGTCACGAAGCAGATATCTAGTATTAAACTATGAAGACAAGAATGAAAAAAAAATCCAGGGAAATGAGATGGAATTCAAAATGGGTGGGAATGTAATATAGGTTAATTTTGGAATTTCAAAATCAAATGAATCAATCACACTCTGTAAGTCTTCCCCCCACCCCCTTGATCCTAGAGATTCAGGGCCCTTAACCACTGAGCCACACCCCCAGCCCTTTTTTTTTTTTTTATTTAGAGACAGCATCTCACTAGCTTGCTTACAGCCTCACTAAGTTGCTGAGGATAGCTTCAAACCTGTGATCCTCCTGCCTCAGTCTCCCAAGCTGCTGGGACTATACTTGTGTACCACCATGCCTGGCTACACTTCTATAAGTCTTGAACCAGAAACTTTATTTAAAAGTCAAAGGACTTTTTTTTCAGTTTTTCTTTTTGCATTAAAAATAATTACCGTTTTGTCTTTGTGCTAGAAAATATGCTAAATCCAATTGAATGCACAGAAAGTATCTTTATTAATGATTAGGCAAAACACTGAGTTTTTCCAAGATGCTGCACATTGGTCAAAATCTTATGAATTCATAAACTGTAAATAGTGGTTGTAGCCCCACGTAGATGCAGTGGTTTCTAGAAATTAAACTTTCTGTTATGATTATGAATGTTTTGTTCTCTACTACCTTAATTGGTCATTCTCAGTTATGGAAAACTGACTGACCAGAAAAATTACTAAAAGTTTTGCCTGGTTTCTAGTTTTGTATTTTAATTTTTTAAGTTTTAAACTAGGATTTAGATATATTTCAAAAGTTTCCAATAATTGTACATAAGACAATAAAGCGGAAATGATTTGCCATCTTCTAAGGCTTCTTATATCTTGAAAGTCAATAGCATTTTCAGTAGATTTGGTTTCTTTATAAACCCTCCCAACCAAAGAATAGAAAATATTCCTAAATGATATGATGCAGCCATTCTCAAAGTGCAGTCTTCAGTCCAACAACAGTAGCAGCATCACTTGAAAAGTTTAGAAATGCAAATTTTTAGACTTTACCCTTGATGTATCGAATCAGAAAAGAAAGTGCTTACAAGGACTCAGTAATCTGTGCTTCTACAGGCATTCTAAGTGATTCTGATGCATGCTAAATTTGAAAACCATTGGTGTTCTTGATCTTTCTATGTGTATATGTGCAGTATGAAGGTAATGTCTAAGAAATCTGACATCTTACACAAGAGAAATCAATCACACTGGCTTTGCTAAATCTTTTCAGAATTGTCTGTGATATACTAAGAGAAGATTTCAAAGACTAACATTACACTAATCTTTGATCCCTCATAGTGGTTACACGGGAGGGAAATACACAATCCCCTCAACATTCCATCTTCAGACGATTGCTAATTAATAGACAAATATTCAATAAGCTTTCTTTAAGTAACACTTTGACAATTGGGCTTGACTTTCATCCAATTTAAAAAATAATTCATTGTTTATGTTAGCTTGTGAGCTTCTGATAGCTACAGATCATAACTTACAGTCCTGGGACACAGGATGTGGTCAATAATTGCTAATGGAAGCCAGGAAGACAGGAAGGAAGGAAAGATGGGAAGGAGAGAATGAAGATTCAACCTGAATAAAATAAAGGAATTGAAGTAGGGTTTTTTGACAAGCAAACTCAATAATGATTTTACTGTGATACATGGATTTTATTTTCAAATAGAGTGGTCCATGAAATGGAAGCATCCCTCAAATTACTCAACATATAATAAAATATGAAATATAAATATGTGGTTAAACAGATGCTGTCAATGTTTGTAGGTGCCAATTTTTACATATCCTGTAGTAACATTATTCATGCAGTTTTCCTATGTGTTTTTTACCACAAAGCAATCCATTTTTCTCAAGTAATAATAATTGTTAGCAGCCCAACTCTAATAAACAATCCTACAATAATAAGTCAGTACATGTTCATACAGAGGAAAGAGAAAGGATTACTTCAGAAAACAGATGTCAGCTTCAAGCTTCCAAGGACTTATTATAAACAGAAATGAGTAAAGAACATGAAAAATACTTTTGGCAGTGCTATTTGAATACAGAGCTAATGAAAGGCTATATTCACCATCAAATGTATGCTAACAGCCAAATTGCCAGAAAAATCTACTGTTTCAGGAGAGGTCTATGCCAAAAGACAGACTACAATTATACATAAAAAATGGTTAAACAAAATGTGAAACAGCAGGATTAACTTTCTACTGGGAAATCTGTTTCAGTATAATTGCATTCTGTTGTGACAAATAGGAAATATATGCAAATAATGAATTAGAAATCAATTTTGGATAAATAAATAATGTTACAGAAAAAAGAAATTCTAAGAGTAAAATTTGTAAATTAGCCTTTATCATGAACCATTTCTTTCTCTTTAATATTCATTTCAATAAACACTTTAATAATGCAGAGTAATGAATGATATATATGTAAGCCCATTATAGTTAACTCAGAAAACAATCTTATCATTTTTCATGCTGACCATTTTGCTGCATTAACAAAGACTAGGCAGAAAATTTTAACATTTTCATTAGGAAAATTTAGTATTTCTAGAGACATAATGCTATCTAGTAAATCTTTTAAATAAATATTTTAATTTTGCAGTTCTGTGAGTCTTACTGGTTTGATAATTTTGTTTGTTGCTATGTTGCTGATTGTTATTATTGACATTTCTGAGCACCAAATAAATGATACCATAAAAAGTAACTTTATAAGTTTTAATCACATATATTTCAAATCTCAAATAGACTATTTAGACAATGTACTGTTTGGAAATCTCTATTATAATACACAGTAGTGTGGGATGAGGAGATGCTACATTTATTTTAAGAGAGAAGAAAAAAATCTGTATTTCATTTGTTACACTGCTAACTTCACTTTAGGTAATTGCATTCAGCTTTATTATTGCCCAGAGCAATAACTGATTGTTAGTTATTGAAGTCTGAAATGATTTTCTCATTTCCCAGGGGAATCTAGAGATTTACATGGTGCACAGCAGTAACTAATAGATATAATCTGGTCATAATGTAGCCATATAATGTGTTATTTACTTGTGGCGAACATAGATGTTCAACATTTTAACATTTCCTCAAGAAGAGTGGCATATTTTACTCAAGATATATAAACATTAACTGTATACTGCTCTACCTTTTAAAGACCATCAAAATATCAGCAATCTTATGAAGAAGTTGACCAGACATAGTATTTTCTTAGAATTTATGAAATTATGCATACATATGTTCATATAAGAATATGAGTAGTTTTTGCTTCTGTGATTTTTAACATTATATTTTACTTAAAGGCTTTTCATAAAGAACTTTATATTATTTTAAAATTCCTTCACAAAACCCTAACATATATTTAAAAATTCCAACTAAGTTATGGGATTTAATATGTAATCAAAGTAAGATAATACTACAAAATAAATGTAGTATGTGACTATCTTTTCAGTTTTTTTGAAGAAGTATTTTCCCCAATCATACATATTAGTTTTATAGTTTCACTTACTCCTCCCTCAGAAACTTAAGCATGAGCTTTGTCTGTTTCCTTATCATATCAATTTAAGACCAATAGCTTAAACCCAAATTAAAAATGACACACAAAAGCCAGGACAATGGAAAATCAGGAAGTTTCTACCAAAATCCTCACCTTTCATGTGTGAGAAACTATCTTTCTTTATAACATGAAGGCTTTGGCATGTTCTCATTTTGTGCAAAATGTACATATAATGCAAATTTATTGCATATTATGCTTGAATAAATAAAATTCTAAGGCAGCATAGTAAAATAGGGGCAAATGTTTTATTAAAGGAGATTTTTCTTTTCCCTTTTTTTTTCTATCCAACTGATATAAATGTTTTATGAAGGTTTCAGAGTATTCCTCCTGGAAACATTATGGAGCCTGTACTTTTCACAAAAAAGGCAGGGAAGGTTTTTGCATCTTACTCTCATTAACCCTTCTGAGTGCTACCCACAAAACACCTTCTTCATCAGAAACAAAAACATCTTTTTTCCAAATAAGAAATAATAAAATAAAGCAATACTTCCTTGGGCTATGCATAGAGATTTATATTCCTCAGAACTGAACTTAATAAGTATGATGTATGGTAAAAACATACTAATTCTTCTACTAATTCTGGAATTCCTCTCTGAAAACTGATGATCCTGAATATTTCTCAACAAAGATTTACTAGCAAAGAACTTGGTAAGGACTCATAGTACTCTGACTATAAACTACAGTATATAGTCTCATCATAAATTATTTAAACTTGAATACAGTCATCACAATAAATGAACAAAGTACATTTCACAAAGCAATTCTCTTGCTTTAAAAAAAGGTACCTATTGGCTAATTCAGAACAAATTTCCAACTATCTATTCATGTGTCCTCCGGCATTGATATCAGCAAGTTTTTTAATCAGTGGGCATTTTCTAATCAGAAATTATTCAGTGCAATGTGTAAAAAAGGGAATATGAGATGCACATTTGGCTTCATTAACAGCCAGTTTTCTAATCCAGTCTTGGAGAAACAGAGCTACCAACAACAACTGAAAAAAAAGTTTAATTTTGCTAAGATCTATTGCAAAGAATCTACGAGGCATGCCTCACAGATATTTTACTTTTATATAGAACTTAATCAAGTTTATAAAACACTTTCAAATTCAGGTCTTCTTTTGGAAGTGTGGATCCTTACAGAAATCTGGGAAAAGCAAGATTGATGAGGATCAGGAAAGATTTCATGAAGGAAGAAACATCTGAACTGAGTCCTAAATTTTGGAGTTAACCAGGCAGTAGCCACTAAAGACACAAATGGAGGATAAGGAGAGAAGAGGCAATTATTCCTGGGGAAAAAAATAGGAGGTGTAAAGCCCCAGAACTGGGCGCCAGAGATGAAATACAATTAGAGGTAAAGATGTAAGGCTAGCAAAAAAAAGTTCCACAACAGAAGGAATGAATAAAATGTTTAGATCATATTAGTATGATGTAATGTTACACAACGATTAGAAACAAACTAGCTGTACACAGACTAATACAGATAGAATTAAAATATAGATAGAATTAAAATTCACTGGAGAAAACTGGCTATAGAACAATATGTATTATGTGGTGCATTTATATGAAGCTAAAGATCATGATTTTTTATAGTTCAATACAAATATAGTAAAAAAAATATATAAATATAAAACAAAAGAATGTATAGCAACATCAGGAAACTAATACTCTGGAGAGAGTGGAAGAGGAATAGAATGCCAGGTTTTTGACAAATCCCCATTAGTGACTCTCCTTCACTCTAACAAGTAAAATAACAAGTGAAAATACAGTGACTAGAGACAAAAATATCACTGTTATTAAAATCAAATCCACATTGAGGGATGTGACAGGAATGCAGCAAAATTGACTTCTTCCTATTGAAATAGACACAGTTGTCTGCACAGCTCTGGACTTAGGCAGACCCACTCCCACAAGGGCAGTGCCTCCCCTGAGGAATAAATGTTTTGTGGATGGGAACACATACATGTACCACAGGCATACCTGTCTGAAGATAAGGAAAAGCTGAATACCCAGTTCTTTCTTCCAAACTCGCCAACAATAGAAATAACTTCCCCTGAGAATAAGCGCAAGAGGCTGGAGACACAGACACAGCCGATGGGGGTCACTTCCAACAGGAGGAAACAGCAGGACTGGGCAGCAACTGCTTCTCTAAAAGATTTGAATATAACTTAACAGCGAATGCTAGCTTCCCAAGAACAGTGATTGGGGTCTCTTTTGCTTATGGATAGATCCCGAGCACCAAGAGTGGCTGACTTGTAATAGGTGCTCAAAAAATAGTTTTTGATTAATGGAAGATCTTATTTCTTCATGAGAAAGAAAATGTGATTTGCATATACAATTGAATACTACTCATCCTTTATAAAGGAGGGAATTCTCTCATTTGCAACATGGATGTATCTAAAGTACAGTGTACTAAGTGAAGCCAATCAGGCACAAAAAGACAAATACTGCCTGACTGCACTTAAAAATCTATAAAAGTTGAACTCAGAGAGAATAGAATGGTGGTAACCATGGCCTAGGTAGAGGTAAGTAATGGGAAAACGTTATTATATGTTACCAAGTTTCAGTTAAACAGGAAGAATAAATTGTTGATGTCTATTGCACATCATGATAGCTATAGTTAATAATGTGTACTTCAAAATTGCTAAAAGTAGATTTTTCATGTTCTTACCACAAAAATAAGGATGTGAGGTGATGTGTTAATTACATTGATTTAATCATTCTGCAGTGTATGCATATATCAAAATATCATATCACACCCCATAAATATATGTAACTATTATTTGTCAATTAAAATGAAAAGTTAAAAAAGATATGAATAAAACATCATAGAATGTTAACCCATTTTTTTTATGAAGGATATATGGTATTGTAATACCTGTTGCATTTTTCTCTAAGCTCGAAGTATTTCCATACAAAATTCTGTAAGGCTGGTTATATCTTAGCAGTACAAGTAGGCTAGAAACAGATCTTAAAGACATTTGAATGCTTTGAAAGTGGGTTAGGTTCTAATAACAATTCGCAAAAATTCATTGAAGTCACACCAGTGCTGACTATGTTAGTCTTAGGTCCATTTCCTAGGTTAAAGATCATTAGGGACACAAATGAGGAAAAAGTAAAAGAAATATGATGAAAAAAACTTTGGCACCAACTATGGTGCTATTTTTGCACCCTTCCAACTCTGCTTCTTGGCAAGTACTTGTGGAAATCTCTCGTCATGGAAACCATGAGTGGAGAAGAGATGTCAACCCTCAGAGTGTCTGACTTCAGATAGGTGCTGGGACAAAAATACCGTCAAGGTACTAAGTAATCCAGTTTGCGTGGGATTTAGTTGTGCTGGAGACTCTTTCATGAGCCACTATTCCACCAGTGGCAGAAGAAATAATCTGACCTTTAAAGAGACTTCTTCTACTCCAAATACAACACAAAGAATGCAGATTTTTATAGTAAAATGAGTAGCAAAAAATGTTGAATCAAGTCTCACTGGCATTGTATTGAAATAGTTTTCAGAGAGTACCTATACTATATAGAAACACACACACGTACAAACAGTCTTGCTTACTTCCACTTTTTCTCAAGCCCCACACCTCAAAATGGGCCTAGCATGACTTTAGCAAGAGTCAGATTTTCTTCAGCAATTTATGGAACACAAGAATTCCATGGCACTAAGACCCAGATGGGACAAAGTTATTGACATTTATTTTTTTTTAAAGTGATGTTTTCAGAAACAAGTTAGTGGATACTAGGGCAATAGCAAAGATGGAAGAAAATACTTTGCATGTTGTAAGGTGTATACATGTGTTTAGTGTATGTAACAAGGAGGATTCGTATTGGTAGATCAACTAATCTTCCTACAAATATGTCCTCAGAATTGACTTCCCTAACTGTTTCTGTTTTTTTTTTTTTTTAAAGCTTCTTTTCTTCTGCTTGAACTTTTAGTCATCTAAATATTGAAGGTTAAAAAAATGTTTTCTCAGCCAGATTACACTGATAAACATTTCTCAGAGATAGTATGGTACAGTGATGAAGGCATTGGGCTCTGTGAAGTGACTTAATGCAAATAATTTAACCTATGACTTAGTTTCCTTATCTGTAAATGGAGCTAATTAATAGCCATTAACTCATTGGTTTGGGACATTCAAAGAGTTAATGCATCAAAATAGAGTATGTAACACATGGTAAGCAGTCAGTAAATGTTAACAAATAGGTTATTGACATTTTAAATTATTAATAATAATTTATATGACTGCATATTTATGAAATATCTATTCTAAATGATAAGTATATAATACCAAAGTACATAGGTATAATAATGATAACCAACAAACTGATTTGAGTACATGATTCTTGACCTTCTCTTTTAGTTTAATTCAGTGAAGCAAGTAATTATTGTTTTATTCTATGTTGGTAAAGTTTCACTTGGTAAATCCCCAGAACCTCAAGTCCTATTTTCTTTCATCCACTTTCTATAACATCAGATATTGATTACTATTTTTAAAAATTTTCGGATGGGTACAAAAGTTAATTCACTTGCTTTTAGTTTTAATTTTGTCTGTAAAACTGAGGCATCTTAAGAATAATCCACCATTTTATTGGATCAAGGGTGCTCATTCAGCAAATGATGAAGATACCATGTCATATACTGGAAGGAATGATAGAAGTCAATGTTAGTATTTTAGTAAGTTTCCTGTAAAGACCCCAGGCAGTAGCCTTGTCATGGGTATTCACATTCTTTACCACCTGACCCTGCCATCTTGACCACAACAATTTAATTGGGGTGGTGACCTAACTTCAGGGCTACCAAAGGCTTATGAGATGGCATAACGTAAGAGTCTTACCTCCCAATGGTATTGACCTCTGAACTAATCAGATTTTCCTCCTGGGTGGGATTGAATAGGACATGTACAGAGGTAGTTCAGGGTGATGAAAACATGCAAAAGGAAGCCAGGTGGAAATTGGATGCTGACTGAGTAGGGATGGGCCTTGGGCAGCTAAGGAAGCAATGAGGTAGCATAATTGTGGACTTTACAAAGGCTGCATTCCAGTTGCCACCATGTCTGACTGTTCATTGGTTCCTGTTCTGTTCATTGGTTCCTATTCTTGCTTAAAACATTTTTTCCCCCTGGCTTTCCTTCAAGAGTAAGATCCCTGTTTGCCTTATTTTTATAGGATTTCTTGTCTGAGGTGACCTGAATGAATTTTTGTTCCTTGCAAAAGAATGAACCTATATAAACACCAAAATAACACCAAAGTTGGTTAATTTTTTGGACTTAAAGTATGCATTACATTGATGTAGTTTATTATTGTTCCTATGTTCAGTAATGAAAAAAATTACATTTACAGTGTTTTAGTACTGGGAAATCTTTACTTTCTACAGTGAAATTTTTTTTGTTTGTTTGTTTGTCTTCTGTGCCTAATCTGTGGAGGAATTCAAATGTATTTCCATTAACAGTCTACATTTTAATCACTTATTTGGATACAATCCATTAGTTATTTTATTCTAATCTCATATATTGATATTATAATTATTATGATAGCATTATTTTATTTGCATTGTTTATATTACAGGAGTTTAAGGATATGGAATTCCTAAATAGTATTGTGCTTAAACATATAAATAAAAAAGTGATTAGTCTTCCCAGCTATTCAAAATTGTATATATTCAACAAATTGTGTAAAGCAGTTTATGTGAAGTCTTTGTTCATTTTCTGCAAATTTTTCTCGGATATCATTCTATTTGAATAGCTTGTGTTTTTGTTTTGCTATATGTAGTATATATAAACATTTTATTTGTAAACAACAATTTTTAAATGGGAAACAACAACAAAAAATCAAACTAGGCTGTTCTCCCAAGTGCTCCCATAGCATTTGTGAATTTCTTTCTATTTATTCAATTAACTTATTTGTCTGCATGTCAGTGTCCCTCACTAGTTTGAAAATTCTTATGGAATAAAACTGTTTTCTGTATGGTGTATCCCATTATCAAGAACATACCAGGTATTCGATAAATGTTTTTTAAATAACACAAGTAGAAAGGTAAAACATAATAACTACATTTTAAATGACTTTACATGTACATATATACTCATGGCAGTGACTAAGTGCTTCCATTGAATATGTACTTCTTTTTAAGCTGCTGTTAGGCCTATGAAGCCATTATCCTCCAAAGATGCTCCTGCTTTACCCCAGGAAGGGGAGCAAACATTGTCAAAGTCTGTCATCAGAAGTAACAAATTAATAAGGCATTAAAAACATCATTTGTACTTGGCTATTAAGTAATTTAATTATTGATGATAATTCTGATATTAGAGACCTTTGGTACTGAAGGATTGAAAACATAGCAAAAACTGTCTTTGTGTGCCCTTTCTTTCTTGCGCATTTAATATGGAGCACTACACTTGCTCCACTTCATGCTGATGGAGGTGGAAGGGGGAGACGGAGGTGGAAGCCTGCCACTGAATTTGAATTATGTAGGGAACATAGCCGTGTTGTACTGTCTTGTCAATATCTCCTTCCAGCTGGTGCTGACATAATTAGGCACATCAAGCACAGAAGAAGACATTTTAAATTCAAAGCACTGTTCCAAGTCCTGTGAGTAGCTATGAAAGGTGCCTGAAGTAATCAATAACACATGGTAAGGTGTGCAGTTCTAGTAGGTTATCCACCCACTTTGCGTCTATTATAAGACATGAAGTAGAAAAGCCAAGATTTCTAACTTCTTAAAGAATGGCCTTGTTTAAAGTATCTGACTTATTAGAGTAAATTTTCTTTAAATACACACATATATATATATATATATATATATATAAAACACACACACACACACACACACACACACACACACACATATATATATATATATATATATAAACATTGAATCTTCCACCACCAACATAAATGTAAACTCCCTAAGACCAGGACCTTCACCTTTCACCTATACATACTCCCAGCATTTAACACAGCATGTATTAATTAACAACATTTCAGTAAATGTGTTTTTCACAGTATGAATATATAAAGAACCTTGAGTTTACTTTTCTTTATCATTAAAGTGGAACTGTATCATACATTAGGTGATTTCCACGTCTATTAGAAATGAATTCGATATAACATCTGCAATGTAAGTTGATGTACTATTATGGGAGTCACTTTAATTATAATACATAGTTGAAATTATAATGGGGCATATCATACATTTTGGCTTTTCAAATGTAATTTGGCCTTCTGTCCCTCACTGTCTTGCCTGACTCTTGTTTGCTTTTTCTTTCCCCCAATCCTTTTTCATTCTTTTCCAAGTCTCTATTTCTTATACATTTCTTTGGCAGAGCAGGTTCCTTATCACTTTTAAATTTGTCTTCAAAGCTCATGACTTGAATGTCTCAAATGCCACTCTCTAAAAGACTTATCAAAGTATTTTCCTAAACAAAGACAATTGTCTCTCAAGAAAAACTTTGGTGCCAGCTGAGATTAATTTTTCATCCGCTTCAGATATGTAATTTCTACTGTCATTCATAGAAAGTTCTGTCACAGTTGAAAAAAGACACCATATGGAACAAGGTCCGTAAATACCTTCCTACAGCATGTGGGGGTATAAATTTAGTTTGTGATCCAAAAGATTGCAATAATCTAAATGGTCGTTTTCAAACTTCAAGGTAGAATTCTAGAAGTAGCTGGGGGAAGTGAGGTTGTGTGATTGAATCTCTGGGTACTTAAATATACTTTTATTCACTTAATAGATAGTATTTGTTTATTGGAGGATCCATACTTAAAAAAGCAAGATTTGAAAATCACTATACTAAATAACTTGGAGAAATAATCAGAAAAGTGTTGCACAATAAAAATTCTATGACATAAAGCATTAGCAGAATATAAGGTAAAAAGTAGTGTTTAGTGGCAATAAACCTTTGTTTTTCAAGATGATATAATCTATGAAATAAACTGGGGCCATCAACTTGGCTCATGTACATGGTTTTGCAACATATCTGAGCATTCCACTCATCTGTAATTTGAAACCAAACAACAGAGTCCAAACTTGTGATATGACATAAAATAGTATTTTTCTTTTGTCTAATAGATGTCAATGATGGCCTGCAATGGTTGCAAACTGCTTAACAATTAAAAAAAAATTTTAAAAAAAGCCTCTCACTAATAAAAAAAAAGGATAAAAAATGTATAAGATGAATAGTAGATATTTATTCTACATGTTTGGAGAGAAAAATAACGAAATAACGATTATTATTGTAATCTTCTGATAGCAGTTAATGCCCTTTCCACATAATTAAGAGCCCATTTTCCTACCATATATGTTAAAAGAGCTTTCAAGGATTAAAAAAAAAAATTTCATGTTTGTATCTTCTAAGAAGAGGCACAAGGTAGGGTTTTACTAAGGGGAGACATAGAAAAGAGAAAAGGGAGGAAGCAGACGAGGCAGAGAGCCTTCAGACGCCGATGCAAGTCTGAATTTCCAAAAGAACAGGAGAAAGGAAGAAGGCTGAGGCTAAAAGTGTCTCATACTGCAGCACAGTAGCGTGAAACTTTTGCTGAAGCCACTAGTGTTCTCAAGTGAAATTGTCCTTCAAAGGAGAATTGTTTCTTGTAATAACCAGCACAGTACCCCAACTGGGAGCAACTTGGAAGAAATATGGCCCTGAGCAATCACTGATTATGGATTAACAGAGATAGTAGCTGGGTATGTCAGCCAACGATGCACCCCAGCTAAAGACCTGAGCAGTGTTATTTCCACGGTCTCTACATTTTTCAAGTAGAGAGACTGTTTAAAGAACCTGTTAACAATTCTAGCCTGACCAGATAATAAATCCACCTATGCCTTTTAATCAATCTGAAAAACAATGTTTGTTTTCACAGAAAAATCTCTCCTACAAAAGAATCTGTCTCTAGACAGAGTCTTCAGCTTAAGGACTTATGACTGTATTTTCTTGGTTTGTAAAGTTTGTTATTTTGTGGATGTATTTATTTATTTAACAAACATAAAGTCATGAATTAAGTGCCTACTGAATGCCAGGTAAAGCAGATATCATTTTTGCTAATTCTTAAAATATTATTATGTGCAGAACTTGCAAAGAATTCAGCAATTGATTTTCAGAATCCACAGTCTAGGGATGCACTGCAGTTATAAAATGGTGTACTTAATATGTGGTGAGTGAATGGATGAACTGGCACCATTCTGTGCAATTGGACTCATAGATACCTTCACCACTTTATTTTCAGAGGGGTCATTCTCCTTATGAGGATCTATATCCTGCAGTCTTTATTCAAAATAATATATTTAAAATAATTGATTGAAAATATTATGACCCATGATTCAGTAATACTTTATTTTCAAAAAATTCTGCTTTGGGAAGATATATTTGGTTCCATTTTATAAATTTTTAAATTTAATTTTTATGGCTATGTTTTCCATAGTTTAATCTTTGAGGCTAATATAAAACCCAGAAAACAAACCACATAATTAATGAAGAGATTTCTTTGAAACCAGAAATGAATTTATTTAAAAGATAGATCATTTCAGTCTGACTTGAAAACATCTGATTTTCCCTTTTCCAGCTGACTACATGGCTTTTTAAACTGTTTCCAATAGGATCATATTCTATTAAGTTTAACAAGAAAAATTAATAAAATAAAACCATAACTTTAGAAACAGATGGTACTATGTCCATTTTTCCAGCCATGATATGTAATACGAAGACATTTTATAGCAGTAACCCAAGCAGCAAACTATAGTGATATTGGGATAAAAACAATATATCTTGTTTCTTTGAGCTCTATAGACATAAAAGAGACTGGGAGAATGTCTGTTATCAAA
The DNA here is from genome assembly GCF_902686455.1 of Sciurus vulgaris. Classification (NCBI taxonomy): domain Eukaryota; kingdom Metazoa; phylum Chordata; class Mammalia; order Rodentia; family Sciuridae; genus Sciurus; species Sciurus vulgaris. The sequence continues at coordinate 167,819,730 of NC_136461.1, forward strand.
ATGAAAAAGGAAAATTCAGAAGTACTAAAATCAACCTCTACATTTACACACAATTTCCTCAAATCTTATAAATTACCCTGTACTGCCGTTCTTCCCATATCCTTCCTGAAAGACCACTGAGGAATTAACTATAAGGTTTTTAAAGTTTAAGTTTCTGCAGGATTTTTGCAAGCTGTCAGATTCTACCCAGAATTGGGAGACAGACGTTTATTATGTATTCATCATCTGGCTTGTTTGAGGTCTTGATATATACCTCTAAACTTTTAAATAATAGAAAATCATTACAGTGAATGATTTAATTTTTTTATTTAATTAAATAATTTGGGAGGTAAGTTTACAGGGTTTTTAATTCTTATATTGTAAGCTTTTAGAGTTTCTAGTTATCCCTGTCAGTTCTTAAAAAAATAACAAAACACATTTTGTAGTTAAAGTGAGAATATTTCCCAGTTGAAAATTGCCTATTTTTATTATTGTAAGAATTGGTCCACTGAACTTAGCTCAGCCTCCAAGGTCTCAGCGAGAATGCTATGATTAATGAGGTAGCCATTAATGTCAGTAGATTGAACAACCAAAATCTGATTATATTAAAGTGCTTCCCAAACATTAGGGTCACATTAACAGTTTATTGAAACAAGCTGATAAAATTTAAAATGGTCATCTAATTCCCTTGGGTTCCTAATTGTTGCATGATAAATCACTCTGTAGAGAAATCTATTACAATGTTCCAAATGAGAAAATGTAATTTACTGTACCATTACTAGGGTGTTTGAAGCACTTCAGTTCTTTAACAGGGAGGATTTTGCTAGAATGAGAAAAAAAAAGTTCCAATTTTTTTTAAGGGTCTGGTCCTGAATAAAACCTCTTAATGATAAATCTTCCAACTATGAATTGGGTAAGAAAAATGATGCATTTTATGAGCCTGCATTATGTAAAAACAAATTACATTAAAGTTCCTTATGAGTCGATTACTGAAAGTTCAGCGTGAATGAGCCTTTATTGATGCTCATCCACTCTTTAGAAAGAAATCGCTGTGGAAATCAACTGTACCATGTGAACTCCTTGAAATAATACTTCACTGTGGAATTCTGGTCAAGTTCCCTCCAGAGACTAATGTCTCAGCTTTGAAAGATAATTTTCTTGGTCCATGTGAAATCTTTGACCGTTCACGCTGCTGATCATTCAATCCTTGAATGTAGTATTTCCAGGAATGGCCCAACAGTTTCATATATTGTTACATAGTTGAGAATAGGTTGTCACTTGTTCCTGGAAAAACCACTGGCCAAGAAAGGGGAGGAGGAGGTGAGCATTTCTGGGAATGGCCTGAAAAGGTGGTGACCCCAACTATTTTGATGTAACTAATGACATAGTTAAAGGAAAGACATAAAAGCATGTGCAAATAATGGGAAATTGTTAATCTATGTAGTGCTTGTACAGAGGAAATATTTTGGGCTTGGAACTCTAATTTACTAGAATTATCTGTCAAATTCAAGGAAAAAAATGTTTTCAAGAGGCTTTCCATGACACTCTCTCCTCCCCAAGTCAGAGTGGGTTTGGGGCCTTTCTCCCATGTTTTTAAATGGACAGCATAAACAATTTCCAGAGCAATCCTCAAGTTATATTGTCATAATTTGTGTACTGTTTACATGGTCTATCAACTCTCAAAAGATAGTGCTTACATTCTGAAAAAACCTGTTTTAATCCAGATCCTGTCATAATGTCAGATAGATAGCAAGTGTTCTAAGAAATGCCTGTTGAATGTATGATTAACTAAAAATTGTATATACCTCTACATGGTGAATAGTAAATAGTCTAGTACTTCATGGCTCTTTTAGACATTTAATTTGTGCTCAGGATGTCTTTAAAAATTCCATCTCTCCCTTGTTCAAATTTCCATAAATAATTACTTTGGTCCCCTTTCTCTTTCATTTGCCCGCATGTACCACTAGGAGTTAGTTGGGTGAGAATTTGTTTTATTTAGCACATTCACTATACATTGGAAACTCTGAAAGAAAGAGCAGTTCAAATGTGAACTGTTTTTATAGCTAGGTCATATTGGGGTCGCAGAGACAGCTGTCAGAGCTTGAAAGGATAGTTACAATTGTAGACTAGACTGGCCTGATTACAAGCTCCTAAGAAAGCTGAGTTGGGAAGGCTGATTGAACCATTTGGAAAATGATGACAACCAATCCTCAAATTACTACTCTTATTTTAAATGTCCCCAGGAAAGTTCAGATATACCTATTCCACCTATTTGAAGAGCTTGCAAGAGTGTCCACATTCTTCCTGGTTTTCTCATTTCTAGATCTCTGCATCTTAACTTGAGAAAGGGGTAGTAGTGAAAAGATGGTGTAAAGATTAAACCCTAACTTGGAACAAGAGCAGTCTTTAGATTCACATTAAGGAGAGCTCATTTTGGCATCACATACAAGGTAGTTCATCTTTATATCAAGTGACATTTTTTTGACAAATCTGAATTAGAGCACTACTGATGAGACTTCACAAAGCATTGAATTGAAATGGGCAAAATCGAGTATGAGAAAGGCAAATGCAAAAATAAGGGTCCTGGGAAACCCACAAATTGATGTTTTTTTTCTTTTTCTTTTCTGTTCTTTTCCTTTTATTTATGTATTTTGCTTAAGTAGACTTCAACTTTAACGAGTACATTTCTAATTTTGTTGTTGAATATCCCTTCCCTCCTCTTTTTTAACCTGGAAGAACTTCAAAACTTGATGGGAGAGGTTTATATTTATTACAGAAGTTATAGAAGAATTGGCTAACATCATTTCTCAAAAGGACAAATGAACCGGAAGTCAACTGCACGCTGGATCTATGGTTCTGCTATCCTTTGTAACACCCAAACATATACCATTATTCTTAGAACAGGTGGAAAAGTAGTCAGTTAAATTCTGCCTAGTGTTGTGTCTCTGATTGCAGCAAGAATTCAGTGTCCATTCATCTCCATGAAATCCTTTTTGAATCTTAACTAATTTGATTGGGTAGATAGATAACTAAATCAAAAGCACAACTGATTACATTTTTATTTTCCTTGATATTTAGCATTTTTCACATTTTAGTCAAAATTTGAGTTTCTTCATATATGATTTTTATATGCATATGCTTTGTCTATTTTTTTCTACTGCTTATTTGTATTTTTCTTACTGACTTGGGAAAGTTGTATATTATATATTCTAATATTTATTTAAAATTTATATATTTATCTTAAAACATAAATCTATAATAACTCTATATTTACTTTAAAAATCTCAGGCTTTTTCCACTTTATTTCTGATGCCTTCTAATATATGGAATTTGTTGACCTAATGCAGTAAAGTTAATTATTTCTTTTATGGTTTGTGTTTTTAAAGTCTTATTTAAGAATCCTTTCACACTCTAGGGCTACAAAGAGTTTCCTCCTAAATTTCCTGACCATCCTGTCTAGAACTGCAACCTAGTCCTTGCCTCTCCAGGTACTCTACTTCTGTATTCCCACTGACTTTATTTTTATTTAAAGCACTTATACTTCTCTAATATACTATATAATTTGTTTGTTTATGTTTTAGCATCTGTCTCACTACATTAAATGTGTGCTTCATTGGAGTAAGAATACTTGTATGTTATTTTTGTTGATGTATCTATACTACCTATAAGAGTGCTTGGTACAAGTGGGTTTTTGATAAGTATTTGCAACTTATAAATAAGTATTTCTTCTAAAAGTTTTACAGATATGAAATTTACATTTAGATCTTTGAATTTCTTGTAATTAGATTTTTTGCATGTGTCATAAAATAGTATTCTACTTTTACATGTTTCTCAATGGATAACAAATTGTCCCAGCACCATTTATGCAATAGTTCAACAGCTCAGACAAAAATGGAACTTCCCAATTTATATAAATATGTAATTTTTTTCTGTACTACATTCATTAGAAGGTAAAGTTTCATGAAATCAGAGACTTTTCTTTATCATCTGGTCTATTCTCAGTGTTAAGAAATGTGATTATTACTTCGGACTTTACACATAAATAAGAACAAAAATGACTTCATGCAACAACACAAAAAATTTCACAATTGTAATATTGAATAAAAAGAGCCAAATACTGAAGAATGCATACAGTATTATTCCAATTATATAAAGCATATAAAGAGTAGTGACTGGGAATAAGAGGGAGGTTTCTAGGTTTCTGACAATGTATGATTCTTTGGTTGCTAATTAAATTCAATGAAAAAGTTTGAAGATTTAATAATTATTTGTTGTGGGGACCCTTTTCTTTTTCCATGTATTTCTACACCAATACCAGTTTGCAATAATTACCAAATTTTGAAATAAGTCTTCATATTCAAGAGGATGAGTTTTCTATTTTCTTATTTATCACATTTAGCTAAAGTAATGAAGCATTTATTCTTCCCTTTTCTATATTAACTATATTATAGATAATTGTAGTAGATGAAGAAATGTTTTATGGGAGAATTCTAGGTAATAACAAGGAAGAATTATTACAGCATTGAAGTATCAATATTTTGCAATTTCTTCCATAAATTAATGAATCTAGACATTTATCACCAATGGCTTCTAACCTCTCAAAGAGCAAGACAATGAGGCAACACCACCTGGACAGTAGTCTTGCCAAAAGGAAAAAGAAAAAAAAAAAAAAACTACTTGAATCTTATCAAGTCTCCAAATAAACTACAACTTACAGGAAATTCACAGAGCAAAGGATGATGTTAAACTACAATGTAGGATGAAGTTAAGTTCAGTCTGTAAGAAGCCCTATTGGAAAACCAACATGGTTTTTTTAATAATTAAGTTTACAAGAAAGAAAAACAATTGATGGAGGAGAAATGTATACATTTGCCACCATTTGTGACATGCGGACCTTATTTGAATCCTGAAGGTGTGAAATAATTATTATCTTAATGAAACAATGGGAAATTTGAACACTAAATGAATATATGACAATATTAAGGCATAAAAATGCCAAATATAACTGGATGAAATGAAAAAAATGCAGTAACTATCTCAGCCATTTAAATTTTAGAATAGACTTACAAAGTTATGCATGCACATACACTTGTTAGGATTTTATTAGACTACTACTGAATTAAAATATTAATTTGGAAAAATTGATATATTTATAAGATTTACTCTTCCTATTTTGTGGAGCAAACCTCCCTCTTCTTGTTTACTCAAATATTTATCTATTTTCTAGTGTGTCTTTTCTGATTGACTTTAGAATAATTTTCCACTTCCTGAGAAACATTATTGGAGAACTGAAGTTTCATCCTAGCTGTATAATGATTTTGGAACTGAGGGGGAGCTGAGGAGTTGTAACTTTAAGTCTTTTGAAGCTTCCCCACAACTGATAAATGTTCAAGGAGGAGGAAATGTTAATTACCTTGATTTGATCATTACACATTGTATACATGTGTTGAATTTTCACACTGTACCCCAGAAATATGTACAATTACATGTCAATTCACAACAAACTAAACTAAAAAAATTCAAAAACTGCATACCTATGTTTATAGCAGCACATGCACAATAGTCAAATTTTGGAACCAGCATAGGTGTCGATCAACTGATGAATGGATAAAAGCAATGTAGTACATATACTCAATGGAGTTTTATTCAGCTATAAAGAAGAAAAAAAATGTCATTTGCAGGTAAATGGATGGAATTTGAGAGCATTATATTAAGGGAAATAAGAAATGCATAAAGTTGAAAGCACTGTGTTATCTCTAGTATGTGGAAGCTAATGAAAAAAAGGAAAAAAGGGTATCTCATGGAAACAGAAGGAAGATCACTAGAGCAGAGTAAGGGGGCCAAAGGGAAGGAAGAGAGGAAGGAAAGGGGAGGTATAGAAGATCCATGTTGTGATATTATGTGCGTGTACCATATGAGCAACGAATTCCTCTATTATGTATAATTATAATGCACAAATGAAATATATAAATAAGTAAAACTGGAAAAAATAAGTTGGAATCTGGTGACTATAACTTGAATTCGGGGCTGGTTGTATTTTGCTTAGCTTGCACTATTAGAGACATAGTTTTAATTCAGTTTTTAACATTTTAAAATTGAGAAATTATATAAATATGAAAAAGTCATATATTTCAAATTAAAAGTCAAAACCATTAAAATTTCAAAACCATGAAACATATATCTAGTCTTTCAACTCTTCTTAATCATAGAAATCCTGTATATTTTTTATTTACATCATTCCTAAGTAATGCATATTTATTATTATTTCTATGGAGCATGTCTTTAGAGCACAGTGGTTCAGAATATGTGGTCCGAAGTTGAACCTCCTGGCTCTATATATTAGTAATTGTGTGCTTTGGGAAAAATGGCTTAACTTCTCTATTCTTCAGATTCTTCACCTGTAGAATAAGAACACGTAATTAATAAGTATTATTCCTGACATAAAGTTTTGTATTTCATTATCATGAGGACTGAGGTAATTCCCTTGCTACAATGGAAAAATCGAGGTCAAGAATATTAGTTATTAACTATTGAGTTATTTATTATGTTGAATCCTGTGCCTCTTTTGAATTCAGTGAATTTATTAAAAAACAATGAATTCACTGAATTCATATTGTACAAAATGACTTCTACACTTATTCCAATAACTACTCTAACTACTGATGCTATGTTTGTGTGAGTAGATAACAGTATAGCTGGCTGTATTTGAATGTTTGAAAGAATTCATTCAACTTTTTCCATTTTTAATAGACGCTTTTTGGTCTTCCACTTCTGTAAATATTGATACTCCATTTTGCCAATACCACAAGTTCAAAGCATAAGAGGAGGTAAATGCTGTTGGCAATTGGGTTGTTAGATAAAAATACAGGACAAACATTTATATTTTTCAGATAAACAATGAATTTTTTAGTAGGAGTATGTTCCAAATATTGCACGGGCTATTCTTATTTTGTCTGAAAATCAAATTTAAGTGTTGTATATTTTTATTTGTGCAATCTGTCCAAGAGATTTTTGCAGTTGATGGCACTAGAGATGAAGAAGAATGAAAGTAATTCTGTTGTTGACATTTTGAACCTTTAGTCACTAACACCTAAATGCATTCCACCCTTACACAGGTTCTTCTCTAAGGAGAAAGAAGTTACAATTCTGTTTGTTTTAATTTCAATGCTAAAATGTTATATCCCCAAGGAAAAACTTATTTCATCATTGTCTCTCCTCTTAGGTTACGGTAGAGGCTTGCATCAGGAGTAATCATTATAAAAATCAAAGTGCTGGTCAGTAGTCAGAAGAAATGGTGCCAACAGCAGCATCAAAAACCACAAGAGCCTCTTTCAGGTTGCTTTTCATACATCTATGTACAGTTCTCACATTTTAAATTTTACATAATGTGTTTGTCTTATTAAAAATGGAAACAAAGAGAAAGCACTTCCGTCCATTAATCTCCTTCAGGTGCTTTATCCTCTTGTTTTCCCTCAAGCTAGTTTTGTTTTTTATTTTTTTCCTGTCCTTTTGTCTTTATCTGTTCCTTGAAACAAAATCAACCATAAAAAGAAAAAGCCATTAAACCAATGAAAGCATGGCTATGGTTGCTGATTTAAGTGGCACTTCATCTGAATTCAAGCTACTCTCTTGAATTAAAGAGATTGTTGGTTTATTGGAGACTCATATCTCTCTTCGCCAAAAGGATGGCAAGTCACAAGTTTGAACTTCAGTCAACCATATAAAGCTATACCTTGACCTTGTATGTTCAAGGAACCATTACTTGGACTAAAATAATTTCCCATTCTGTCCATTTATCCAAATCAAACAGGAGGCAACAAATCAGTGAGTGAGACTCAAATCTATCCAAAGAAAAAGGTAGTCCTCCCGTTATAAAAGTTTTTCTTAGGCATTCTGACAAAGGGTTCTGTTGCTGTCAGACCCAAAAGATTTGAATTCCACCTCTTCCACCCACTTGCTCTGTGAATGCAACAAATAATTTACTTGATAACCCTGAACTTTGACTTCCTTCTTTGTAACAGGGAAAATACTAGTTAGCTTACAGGTATGTTTTAAATTAATGTAGACAAGGTCAGCCATTGGAATTTTTTTGCAAAACTACTGATGGAAATGAAAATGATACAATCATTCTGAAAATTTATTTAAAGGTAAATACATACATACCATATCGCCAGATCGATCTCTTCCTAAGCATTTATCCAAGAAAAATACAAGCATATGTCTACACTAAGGCCTGTGCCTCTTTGTTCATAGCAGCTTTTTTGGTGAAAAAAGGCCATAGAAACAAACCAACTGCCCATTCATAGGTGAACTGGTAAACAGCTGTGGTATACTAATAAAATGTAATATTATTCATTAACGAAATTAACTAATCATACATGCAACCACATGATTAATCTGCAGATAATTATGCTGAATGGAAAAAGTCAGAATCCTAGTATATGATGCCATTTATATAAAATTCTAGGAAATTCACATTAACATATAGTGAAAGAAAGTAGTTCAGTGATTGCCTAGGAATGGAAAGTGGCAGAAGAAAACAAGTACAAAAGGGACACAGGTAAATTTTTGCAAATGATGGAAGTATGTGTTATCTTGACTATACTAATGGTTCCACAGGAATACGTATATGGAGATCATAAAAATACACACTTTATATATGTGCAACTAAATGTACCCCAATAAATTTGAAAGAAATAAAGTATAACTAAAGTGAATTCATTGTTAATAAACTCAGACTTATTATACAATGTTTTTCTAAGAAGAATCAGGATCGTGGTAATTGTATACATTGTGCCTAAGAATTTCTATGATTCTATATTATTTCTCTCCAACAATAAATTCATTACTACCAATTTTTGTTTGAAATATATGAAACAGATTTTTTAAATGTCTGATTCATTATCATTATAATTCTTTTTTTATTATTTTTTTATTTTTAAAGGCTGCATTTTTATTTATTTTAGACAGATGGGGTACTCTTCTTCTTTCTATAGTTGTGCATGATGTAGATTCATACCATTCATGTAATCATGCATGTACATAGGGTAATGATATTTGTCTAAGTCCACCATTTTTCATATCCCCCTCATTTCCTCTATGTAATCTAAAGTTCCTCCATTCTTCTCTCTTCCCCCACCCCTCACCCCCATTGTATATCATCATCCACTTATCAGGGAGAACATTTGGCCTTTTGTTTTTTGAGATTGGCTTATTTCACTTAGCATGATATTCTCCAACTCCATACATTTATCTGCAAATGCCATAATTTTATTCTTCTTTGTGACTGCATAATATCCCATTGTGTGCATATACCACAGTTTCTTTATCCATTCATCTGTTGAAGGGCATCTAGGATGGTTCCAGGATCTAGTTATTGTGAATTCAGCTGCTATAAACATTGATGTTTATAGTATAGTATGCTAATTTTAAGTCCTTTGGGTATAAACTGAGGAATGGGATAACTGGGTCAAAAGGTGGGTCCATTCCAAATTTTCTGAGGAATCTCCACACTGTTTTCCAGAGTGGCTGCACCAATTTGTGACTCCACCAGCAATGCAGGGGGTATCGCAATACCAGATCTTCAACTCTACTACAAAGCAATAGTAACAAAAACGGCATGGTATTGGTACCAAAATAGAAAGGTAGATCAATGGTACAGAATAGAGGACACGGACACATACACAAATAAATACAATTTTCTCATACTAGACAAAGGGGCCAAAAATATGCAATGGAGAAAAGATAGCCTCTTTAACAAATGGTGTTGGGAGAATTGGAAATCCATATGCAACAGAATGAAACTAAACCTATATCTCTCACCATGCACGAAACTAAACTCAAAATGGATTAAGGACCTCGGAATCAGACCAGAGACCCTGCAGATTATAGAAGAAAAAGTAGGTCCAGATCTTCAACATGTCGGCTTAGGACCAGACTTCCTCAACAGGACTCCCATAGCACAAGAAATAAAAGCAAGAATCAATAACTGGGATAGATTCAAACTAAAAAGCTTTCTCTCAGCAAAGGAAACTATTAGCAATGCGAAGAAAGAGCCTACAGAGTGGGAGAAAATCTTTGCCAATCATACTTCAGATAGAGCACTAATCTCCAGAATCCATAAAGAACTCAAAAAACTCTACACCAAGAATACAAATAATCCAATCAACAAATGGGCTAAGGAAATGAATAGACACTTCACAAAAGATCAATCAACAAACATATGGAAAAATGTTCAACATCTCTAGTAATAAGAGAAATGCAAATCGAAACCACCCTAAGATTCCATCTCGCCCTAATTAGAATGGCGATTATCAAGAACACAAGCAACAACAGGTGTTGGTGAGGATGTGGGGAGAAAGGTACACTCATACATTGCTGATGGGGCTGCAAATTAGTGCAGTCACTCTGGAAAGCAGTGTGGAGATTCCTTAGAAAATTTGGAATGGACCCTCCATTTGACCCAGCTATCCCACTCCTTGGTCTATACCCAAAGGACTTAAAATCAACATACTACAGAGATGCAGCCACATCAATGTTTACAGCTGCTCAATTCACAATAGCCAGATTGTGGAACCAACCTAGATGCCCTTCAATTGATGAATGGATAAAGAAACTGTGGTATATATATACAATGGAATATTACTCAGCCATAAAGAATGATAGAATCAAGGCATTTGCAGGCAAATGGATGAAATTGGAGAATATCATGCTAAGTGAGATAAGCCAATCTCAAAAAACCAAAGGATGAATGATCTCGCTGATAAGTGGATGATGACACATAATGGGGGGAGTGAGGGGTTAGTGTTAGGGTTAGAGTTACGGTTAGGGAGGGGGCAAGAATGGAGGAAGGAAGGACTGTATAGAGGAAAAAGAGGGGTGGGAGGGGAGGGGGGAAGGGAAAAAATAACAGAATGAATCAAACAACATTACCCTATGTAAATTTATGATTACACAAATGGTATGCCTTTACGCCATGTACAAACAGAGAAACAACATGTATCCCATTTGTTTACAGTAAAAAAAAGTGTGCCTTTTCCCCCACATCCACGTTGACATCTATCATTGTGTGTACTTGATAATAGCCATTCTAATTGGAGTAAGATGAAATCTTAGAGTTGTTTTACTTTGCATTTCTCTAATTACTAGAGATGTTGAACACTTTTTCATATATTTATTAATTGCCTGTTTACCTTCTATAAAGTGTCTGTCCAGTTCCTTGGCCCATTTATTGATTGGGTTCTTTGTATTTTAGGTGTAAAGTTTTGTGAGTTCTTTATAACTTTTGGAGATTAGTGCTGTATCAGAAGTGCATGTGGAAAAGATTTTCTCCCACTCTGTAGGCTTGCTTTTCTCATTATTGATTGTATCCTTTGCTGAGAAAAAAGCTTTTTAGTTTGAATCCATCCCATTGAGAATAAGAGACCTCAAATAGCCAAAACAGTCCTGAGCAGGAAAAGTGAAGCAGAAGGTATCACAATACCAGAACTTAAACTATACTACAGAGCAATAGTAACAAAAATGGCATGGTATTGGCACCAAAATAGACAGGTAGACCAATGGTACAGAATAGAAGACACAGAGATAATCCCATATAAATACAATTACCTTGTACTAGACAAAGGGGCCAAAAACATATAATGAAGAAAAGACAGCTTGTTCAACAAATGGTGCTGGGAAAACTGGAAATCCATATGCAATAACATGAAATTAAACCTCTATTCTCACCATGCACAAAACTCAACTCAAAAATGGATCAAGGGCTTAGGAATTAGACCAGAGACCCTACTCTAAATAGAAGACAAAGGAGGCACGAATCGTCATCATGTTGGCTTAGGATCAGACTTCCTTAACAAGATTCCCAAAACACAAGAAATCATAATTCTTTAATGAATGAAAATTCATATTTTGTATAATTATGTGTATATATTCTAATATGCCAATATTATCATATTTGTTTCTTATATTTCTTTATATTTCCTTTTTTCTATCATGAAAAGACTGCACTATACTTCCTTAAAACTTAATCTGTTCAGTTCCTGGCCTGATGTTCAGATATTCAGAAATTATTGTCACTCTTAAGTAGTTAGACCAGTTCAGTTCTCTAGAAATATGTCAGATCCCATACCTCTTCAGCTCAAAATCTTTCAAAGGTTTCCCATTGATTTTCACTCATGCTGACTACAAGGGCATACATATCCTTATGTTTTCATTCCCATTTATCTCTCCAGCCTTATTCTTCACTGATTCTCTTCTCTTCTCCGCCTTCATCTTGTTCTGAGAACCTCACATTCTTCAAAATAGGCCATGTTTTGGCCCTTGTACCTTATAATCTTCATGCATAGGGCTCTTCCCACCACTCCAACTCCTCACTCATCCAACTGCACCTCATTTTTCACTTAGTTTAATGGGCAGTAATTCCAGGAGGCCTTTGTAAAAATAGCAGTCTAAATCATTCACCCCTTTTATACACTCATGTGAAAATTGTAACTTGTACATGTTTTTTCTGATATTGACCAAATATTTTATATTTATTTGTATAATGTTTTGTCTCTCCTTCACCAGAGATTGTCAGGGATTGGTAATTATTTTTAATTATGAATTTTTGGTTCATTCTTTTCTTTTTTTAATATATATTTTACTCTCCACTATATTCATAGCCCTTAGGACAGTGGTGACTGGCACATAGTAAGTGTTCAAAAGATATTTTTAAATAAGTGTATGAATTTATGGATAGATGAAAAATGATCCTGTGAAAGAAATTCTTATCCCCATGAGAAAATTGAGAACAGAGAGTTTAAATTGCCAAATGGAGCAAATACATACTCCATAATTCATAGAAGATACAGCAAAGAAGACAACAAAAAAACAACAAAGAAATCTCCTGTGTGGAGAATAAGTCCATGTCATGAACATTAAAATACAGGCCATGTTGCACATGAAATGTATTTAGTTACATTTTTCACTTTAAGTTAGAGTCCCTGTTGAGATCCAACACTACTCCTTCAAAATTAATAACCGCAGACCTTTGGTTCAGCAATCCCCTGGTGCCAAGCTTCTGTGTTCTAGGTCATATCTGCTAAGCCTACATGTGATTTCAGTTGCTCCTATGGTAAATGGTTCTGTACACTAGCAGTCTCGTCTCACACTTCTGTTCCTAGTGTAGGTAAGGTATGGAACCAAAGGGGAGCTATATTCATGCTGTAGACATATCCCCTGCAATGGAGTTTCCTTGGTTTTACCTCCATTTTAAAAAAATAGGTACTCCCCTACCACTACAATTCTCTAACCTACTCAGACCAACTAATCAAATCCTATGTGTTAAACAGGTAGTGTGATTGTCTTAGGTAGATTCTTCGGGACCATATTGGAGACGGGGATTTTCATTAGGAGGTTTATTGGTGTGTGTCCCTGAGATCAACACCTAGGGTACAGTGAGAAATAGTCAGATTAAGGGGGAGATAGTATTTTAATTGTGATGCCCTCACCAAAAGACCTCAGTCAACTCCACAGGTGGAGCTCCAGAAGGGAGAAGGGCTTTCAGAGATTTCCCCTTGTGCTGCCAGGAGACGAGGCCTGTACTCCACTTCTCCACAGCCCAGTCATTGGTGTGGCTGTCTACTGCTCAAGACAACCTTCATAAAGGAATTTGTCTCTGCTCTTCAACCACCAATACTCCTAACCTCAGTAGGAATGAGGGTTCAGAGAGGGAATCAATAGTATACTACTTAGTCCACTACAATCTTATTACATAAGAGTGTGTGTGTGTGTGTGTGTGTGTGGTGTGTGTGCTACAGAGTCCCCTCTCTTTTTGTATGTTACATTGTACATATATATATATATATATATATATGCACACTAAAATCTGGCTACAACTCCTATATGTAAGAGTTATATAATATATATAATATATACACATAAGAGTTGTGGTGAACTCTATAGTATGCCTTTCATAATGTCAAGATTCCAGTCGGTTTCAGCAAGACCAGTTTTCTTATGGAGTACCCCACATTTGGCATAACCAGAGTGTTATCAACATTTTAAAGCAGAAAGACAGAATAAAGTCCTCCTTTATGAAGTTGATTGTGGTGTTGTTCCTGTTCTTTAGGAAATAACCTCAATATACTGTATTACACTTACTGAAATGTGCATTTTTTATTTTTCTTTTAACGATCTTGTAAAAAACAACTTATGAAAAACATTTAGAATTTTCTAAACAATAACATTAAGGAGGCTGTTAGACAAAGATTCTTCCCTTTTTTAACTTAATGTTGATGTGAACTGTCAAGTAGTGCCTAACTCTGGGATTGAGAAAACAAGTTTCAAAATGAATCACCGTCTACTTCAATGTCAGATAGGCACCTGTAGTCAGCAGTTGCCTTAATCTAAGTAAATCACTAGAATTAGGTGTGTTCTGTCACTCTGAAAAATAGTAATTTAAGTCAATACTCTACGATGCAGCTATGGTATTAAAATCCCCTTCCAAAAGATCCCTACAAAATTGCCCCAAAGAAGAATTTGATCCATTATGTTTTTAAAGAATTCAATTCTGGTTTACTAATTTTCAAAGAATTTCCACTTAAAATTTCAAGGCACGCCACTCTTCTGAGACATGTTTCTCCAGAGAAGGTCTTCTTCACCTTCTTCTAAAAGCCATTCTTTTGGAACATTTTTCAAACTCTCACTCAAGGTATCAATAAGTGTCTGCTAATAATTTGGTGTAAAAGAGAAAAGCATATTTGAGACTTTGTTTTCCTAAATATTTATTTCAAATACTACATTTTCACAGTGGTTTTAATCCTAATGTCATCCTTAAAATAAATCATTATGTGTACTTCATGTGATCTTTTCAGAATGCAATAAAACAGATTGTTTTTAATGGCTGTTCCAGCAATGAAAAATATCTGTGTTAGGTGGAAACAACAAATTGATGCTTTTTCAATTCCTTTTAATGGCATGAGGATCTTTGCAACCTGCTGTGAAAAATATTCTCTTAATGATAGGCCTGTGGCACAACTTAAGGAGTCATCAAGAAATAAATGCGCCGCTGTCTGGTTGGCAGCTTGGTGTCCCTTAATTGAAGTGTTATAAGATTCTGTGCAGAGGAAGCCTCCAGGGTTTCGTAGCTAAATGGCACGGACACCTCTGATGAGACATGCAGATGAAGATGTGTCAATACAATCTTCACCAATTTGCTGTAATAGCAGGGACTGATTAATTTTATAACCACGGGTGCTTCTATTAGCTAACCTAAGGAATGATTTAGACTTTATTAAGCGACTTATTTCTATCTTTTTTCAAGAGACTACTGCAACATAGTTTATCTCTGAGTGCTACACTGTGGCACATTTTCTAATAAGGATTCTAAATTTATTATTAAAGAAAGGATCATGAGCTCGCCCTGGCTTAGAGGAGGCTTAATGGTAGCAAACTTTTTGTGACTCCTAGTGTCTCAAATGCACTTCAGCAAACTTTGAGTTTCTCAAAAATAAAGTAACTTCATTTTTGAAGCATATGAGTTGGCAGCTCTTATATACATTTTTAATGTGCAAAATATTGAAGTAACTGAATTAAAAATATGTGGCTGTATATTTTTATCTTATTCTTGATATAAAATTGCTTTAATATTTTATCATAATTGCCCTTGGACATCTAACATCATTTGGTTACACATAATCAACTAATGCTTTATATTTTAAGGCTTTGTTCAATAAAAAATTAATTATCATGCATGAGTGGGCAATGTATTTGGAGATTGAACTACATGATTTTATGCATAAAACAGGCTCCAGTTTATATATTGAAACCAAAATTGCTGTAACATTCACATTGTAATAAAAATCAGACACAAAGACTCATTTAAAACTTCTCAAATGTGAGCTCAGGGATACACCTTTGTGTTTCTTTAAAACTATAAAAAGAAATGAAACTGCATTTAGTATAAGTTGAGTTTCTGGTAAATTTATTTAAAAAAAAAAACAAGACTGAGAATCCATTAGAAGCAATTTTATTACACAAGCAAAGAAACCATTATTAGTACTTAATACTATTATAGAGAATGGTATTGTAAAAAGGCTGTTATAGAAGACATGATATTCAATAAAACAATTCACATTCTTATCTGAAGACTGAGGATGTTTATAAACAACCTTTGGGGAGAGCATACACTTCTCTGTCCTACTCTGTTTCTCTTTTTCTAGGCTTGTGTCAGGCTGTGGAGACTAATGATGGTGGTATTGAAGACATCTGGATTCTCAGATTTTATCAGTGCTGCATGCAATAATCAGAAGAATTCACTTACAGAAAAAAATGCACAAAACATTCTGACTATATTTAAAATTTTTTTAAATTTATGATTGTGATATGTCTCATTCACCTCTTCAAAAGTATTATGAAATCCAATTTGATTATGGAGCTTTGAATGTCTGTTATAATAGAAGGTAAATATAGGCCCTTTAAATTCTAACACTGTAGAAGAGATTAAAGAATCATGTAAATGAACAATTAAGGGAATAAATCAATACCTATTGTTATGGTTTAGATGTGAAATGGCCCCCAAAATCTCATGTATGAGCCAATGCAAGAATTTTCGGAAGCAAAATTATTGGATTATGAGATGTATAGCTTAACCAGTGGATTAATCCACTGATATGGATTAACTGGGCAGTAGCTGTAGACAGAGTGTGGCTAGAGGAAGTTGGTCAGTAGGGGTGTGCCTCTGGGGTTTATATTTTGTCCCTGGTGGAACAGAACTCTCTCTTCTTCCAGTTTCCATGTCCTGAGCTACTTTCCTCACCATGTTGTTTTGCCTTACCTTGGGCCCAGAGCTATGGACTCGACTGTCCAGGGACTGAGACCTCTGAAACCACAAGCCAAAATAAAATTTTCCTCCTCTACCTTATTCCTGCCAGGTCTTTTGGTCACAGCGATAAAAAACTAACTAAAACAACTATCAATAAAACATTTTATGTCAGTAATATTCAAACATTAATCTCAACATGCTCTAGATTCCTGCCCTGGTTTAGTTAAATTGTACTATATCAGGAATTAAGAGTTTAGTTTAAGTTCTAGCCTTGCTTCTAAGTAGCTATTTAATCTTCACTAATGTTTTGAGGAATGTTTTCTCTATTGATAAAAGCCAGGAATTGGGAATAGATTATCTTTGAGATTGCATTGTACTCTACCATTTTATTTATGATAAATCAGGAACAAATTATTATGAACACATTGATATTCATTTAGTAAAAACTTCACATACTTTCAAAGATACTAGAGATTTCTATCACCATCCTAAGAGCACATGTTTAAGGGCATTTGTGACTCATGGGATAGAGATTATCAGAACTAAGGAAATATAACACTAGATATGCAATTAGTTATTTATATTTGAGGTAAGAGGTGGTGGTAAACAATTTATGTAATTACAAGGGCTAGATGGATAGGCACTGGATGCTGAACAAAATCCACATCAGAAAATTACCAGTGTTAGCACAGGTGACAAACAAGTATTGACCACCTGTAAAAAGCTGGGTATTTGTAATCATTTTCTTACATTGTAGTATTGAAATTCATCTTAGAGTTTCAACCAACTTTACTGCTACATACTTTTTACCTATTTTGACAAGAAAAGTGTGCCAAAGTATTTAAAAGGATAAAATATAGTACTTAGAAATATTAAAGATAGAGGTATCTGTTTGGTTAATCAAAAGTTTCAAGCTTGTGGAAAAAATACTAATGAAGTTTGTGTGAGGATTATAAGAAACTATTGTATGGGGATTTAAGAAAACCAATATTATGTATAACTATAATGAACTAATAAAAACATTAAACTACGAGGTAGTTTAAAAAGGAAAAAGCACACGAAATATAATCACATATATATGTGTATGTGTGTGTGTGTGTGTGTGTGTGTGTGTGTGTAGATAGATAGATAGATAGATAGATAGTATTTGGAATTGGACCCAGAGGCACTTTATCACTGAGTTACATCCCCAGTCCTTTTCAATTTGAAACTGAGTCCTGCTAAGTTGCCTAGATAGGCCTTGAACTTGTGAGCCTCTTTTCTTAAGCTCTCAAATCTCTGGGTTACAAATGAGGCCACCATGCACGGATCAAAACATTTTTGATTATGTAAACCATTGAAAAATAAGTGCTGGTACACATTCACTATATATGGATATTTATTTATAAATTACACACGTTCACCTCTGAACTAGTATACTATGATCACTATAAGATACATTGAAATAAATTTCTAAAGATGAAGCAAAAAAAAAATCTGAATGATAGCACTGATAATTTCTTTCTGTACCTTAATGAATTATCTTGCACACCCACCTGGAAAACAATCACTCCATTTTGGATGTCTTTAAAATATCCTGCCAGAAAAAAAAAAAAAAAAAAATGGAAGTTCATGAAAATGAAAACTAACAGAAAACACTGAAGAAACAGAAGAACATCTGGAAATAAAGAGAAAAGATAATCACAAAGGGAATAATGAAAACATGAAAAACTACTGCATATGAATAACTGGTAAGCTGTAATCAATGTGGAAAAGGCTAACGTAGGAAATAATGTGAGCATCACAAGACAAGATGTTGAGTATAACACTTAAACATATGGAGCATGCTCTCATCATAGAAAGGTTTTTCTTGACCCCCACACAGGCTGAGACAGCTTCCCTGTTGGGAAATCTGATTTTAGAGTGTACTAGTAAAGCCAACAAATTACAGAGAATGTGTACTCCAGAGCCAGCAATGATCTTCCCATCCATGAGAGCCAAGAGTACATTTTCACCAGTAATCATTTATGAATGACCATGGATTGTCCTCTCAGGAGTTTGCTTGTTACACTGTGTGCCTGAGAAAAAGGTTGTTAATTATGCTTATAAAGAAATATATGAGCAAATATACAAATTATGTTAAAATTTTAATAACTTCTAGATATACTAAAGCACATTTGTTTTGGTGCATATAGCCAAAGTTTTTGTGGCATGGATGCCCTGTTACTTCATTGGTTAAACGAAATGCCTCTGTAACCTTGGGTGATTCATTCACAATGTGATCCCTGAGTTTAAATTAATACAGAGTTTGGATTCATGAATGTCGTACTGAATGAAATGTAAGGATAAGCAGAAGCTGGTTTGAATTAGGTATTCTCTATGATATTTTTGGTAATTTTAGAAATATTCTTGTATCAAAAAAGATAGCTACCTCTTACTAATTTTAATCAAGTCCTATCAAAAATGGTATGACATTATATGTCACCGTATTCTTAAATAATTTTTTTAAAAGAAAACATTGACAAAGCATGGGAAAGGTCTGTGGATATACAAATGAAACCACTCTTAAAGAATTCAATTTTTAATATGTGTTTATGTGTTCTATAGGAAAAAAAAAGTCAAGTTTGTATTTTGTCTTTCCATTCATATTTCTTTGGAGTATATACACATCATCCACAACAGAAGTTTTCAAACTCTTGGTATTAATAATATTTTTTATTCTTAAAGATTATTGTGGATGGCAATAATATTTTCCTATATGTATATATCTATTCTTAATTGCTCTTAGATTATTAAAATGTTTGCTTACTAATTTATTTTTAAAAATAATAAGTGCATGATGACTATATTTTTCTAAACAAATAGACAAAAGCAGATTAGAAAAGAATGATAAAGTTTCATTATCTTCAATTTCATTAATGTATGGGTCAGTAGAAAACAACTGAATCCTATATCTGTGTCTCCATTCAATCTGTTCTGTTTTATTATTTAATAAATAAATAAATCTTGCCTCACACAGTTATTGGAAAACAGGGAAGAATTTTAATAGTCTTTTCAGCTATATGTCTTTGATACTATATTGAAATTCAACAAATGGTAATTTCTTATAGGTTAATTGTAACGTGGAATATAAACCCACATCAATGAAATTTTTCATACCCTGTTATGTAACAACTCTTCTGTCCCCTTTATGTTTTGGATATTCTTTTATTCCTTAGATGATTTTTATAGACTCTTGTTTTTTTAAAAAAGGTAAAAATCATGTTTTTATTGCTGTAAAGATAGTTTTAACCTTGAAGATTGCTCAAGGTTACCTGGACCACACATTGAGAACTAAATGAGCTATACTTTACTTTTTTTATTAGTGCATATTAATTATACAGAATAGTGGGTTTCATTGTGGCACATTGGTATATGCATATAACATATACCATCATCAATTTCATTCCCCTAACACCTCCCTTCACCTTAACTTCTCCCTCCCCCTGCTCCTCTTTTCCATTCTGTTAGTCTCCCTTCTACTTCTATGATGGTCTCCCCACCCACTAGCTTTTACATATAAAAGAGAACATATATATGATACTTCTTTAAGTATGACTCACTTCATTTAACATGACACTGTTCAGTTCAACCAATCTGCCTGCAAATGACATAATTCCATTCTTCTTTATGGATGAATAAAACTCCATTGTATATATACACATAACATACATTCTTTACCTGTTCATCTGTTAGGCTGTTTCAATGAATTCCTGGTTATGAATTGTGCTGATAAACATGGCCGTGCCTATATCTCTCTATCTTAATTCTTTTGTATCATGGAGTATGTCTATTTTTAGTTCTTTAAGGAATCTCCCTAATGATTACCATAGTGGTTGTACATAATTTACATTCCCACCAACACTGTATAAGAGTTTCTTTACCCGACAGCCTCACCTGAATTTGTTTTTTTGTTTTTTTTGTTTTTTGTTTTTTTGATAATTGCCCTTCTGACTGCAATGAGATGGAATCTCACTGTAGTTTAGGTTTGCATTCCCTGATGGCTAAAGATGTTGAACATTTTCTCATGTGATTATTGACTGTTTGTACCAAAAGATGAGCCACAGATTTAATGCAATCCCTAGCTAAACACTGATGATATTCTTCACAGAACTTAAACAAAATTTTAGAATTCACATGGAAGAACAAAACACTCAGAGCAGCTGATGTGATCCTGAGCAAATAGATGCAATCTGGAGGCATCACAATACCCAACTTCAAATTATATTACAGAGCCATTGTAACAAAAAGAGCATGGTACTGGCATGAAAATAGGAACATAAATCAATGGAGAACAGAAGTTGCAGAAATAAACTCCACAGCTATAGTCATCTGATTCTTAACAAAGGTACCAAAAATATACAGTGGAGAAAAGACAGCCTCTTTGACAAATGGTGCCTGGATGGATGTTCATATGTAGAAAAAATGAAACTAGATCCATATATATCACCCCATATGAAAGTTATGTCAAAATGGATCAATGGACTCGGTATAAGACCAGAAATTGCAATTTATGGAAGAAAAGAATAAACAGGCTAAACACTTCAAGATATAAGTACAGTTGACAACTTCCTGAATAGAAGTCTAATAACCCAGGAAATAATAGCAAGAATTGGCAAATGAGATTTTACTAAATTAATAAGCTTCTACACAGCAAAAGAAACAATTAATAGAGTGAAGAGAAAACCTAGAGAATGAGAGAAAATCTTTGCCAGCTATTCTTCTGATAGAGGATTAATATCCAGAATATATAAAGAATTCAAAGTCTCAACAGCAACAATAAAATTACCAAATGGGCAAATGAACCAAACAGACAGCAGTTCTTAAAAGACAAAGCATAGTTTCCTTTTGAAGTTGTCTTAAAACTGCCGTAAGCATGAGTTCTCAATCTACTCTGAGGCAAAGAAAAGCAGGTCATTTCTCTAAAAAGCAGGATCTTCTTGATGTCCCAGAGAGGCCACAGATCTGTTCTGGGCTCTCAAGCAGAGGAGATACATCCCATAGAATATTTGTTGTCCTTTTATAAATTCTTTGAAACTTTTCATATGAAAAGTTCTTTGTAAACATATTTTTAAAGGGGATTTCTTGATTTTCTTAAAAATCAGGAGATTTAAGTTTTAATTTATTTGAATGAATCTCTAGGAAGTTTAAAAGTGTATGAAGGGAACTAGTGGAGGAATCACGCTAGTGGGCCAGTGGAACAAGAGTTTCAGCCCTCATTATTCCCTGCTACCCCTGCCAAAGAAATACCAATTTTTGAAAATCACCTGTGGATGAACAAGAGTACTTTTTTGGGAACCTTGGAGTCTTGCCAAGAGGTTCCAGCACACTATTGAAGAATAAGGACAGATGTATTGAAGAGGGTAAGAGGAACAGTTTTACTCTATCCATGTAATCTCTCCCCGCAAGGAACCACAGTTCAACGCCTGTAGAGAGCCTCTGGGCCTAGGATTTCTTCTATGAGGAAAAGTGTGAGTTTGGTGAGTTCCAGGCTTCCCCAACTACCTCAGAGACTCAACTCTTTCTTCCCCCACCCAGAACACTGAGGGTGTTCACATGGTTGAATAAGCTAGTAATTGGGAAAAGGAATGAAACTTCACACTTAGGTTCACACTTGAGGTGCCAAAGCAACAAAAGACCACAATTTCTACTACCCACCTCATACATTCCACCAAGAAGCCTGTCCATAAATCTTGTAGGACACGTAACCCTTACTAACTCACATGAGCCCCCAACATTTCACACTTTCCTCACCATTCCATAGCTGATACCTTGTGAGCAGACCTGTAGAGAGTAGCCATGAACTTCCAAGAATCATGCAAGAACACCAGCATAAAGCCAACTGGACTCTGCTGGACTGAGAGAAGATGTATATGTTTGCATATCAGGGCACTTCCCTAGAGAAAGTGAATGTGAGGCTTTAGCACCCAGCCTGGATTTGTGGGATCAAAAGAAAATATACAATCTTAGGATTCCCCCCATCCATTACACATACACAAAAGAGAGGGAAAAAAAAAAAAAAAAAAAAAGACTGGAGTAGGTGCACCAATAGAAAAAGGTCTGCAAGGCCCCTTTTCCCTACCTGGGTGGACTAATGGACATTCTCCCAAAGCTTCAACAAGCAAGGAACAAAACAAAGATTTTCATTCTCACTAAATCTATTCAACTCAGTCCTGGAAATCCTAGAAAGAGCAATCAAAGGAAATGAATAAAAGACTTTGAAATCAGAAAGCAGTAAAATATTCTGTGCTCACAGATGACATGATTTTATATTTAGAAAATCCTAAAGACTTCACCAAAAAACCCCAAATATTCAAATAAACAAATTCAGAAAATTCATAGCATGCAGAATCAGTTGCATTTATATATACTAACAACAAACTATTCAAAAATGAAAGAAAAAAAGTTAAGAAAACATTATGTTTGCCCAAAGCTATCTATCAATTTAATGCAATCCCTGTCAATATCCCAATGGCATTTTTATAGATAGAGAATCATAGAATCGCAAATAGCCAAAGCAATCTTGAATAAGAAGAACAAAGCTGCAGGCATATATTTCCTGATTTAAAAACACATTATAGTGCTAGAGTAATCAAAGAACTATGACACTAGCATAATACTGGACACAGACCAATGAAAAATGATAGAGCCCAGAAATATGTCCGCATGTTTCTAGTCAACTGGAATTCAACACAGGTGCCAATAATACTGAAAGTCTCTTCAGTAAATGATGTTCAGTTAACTGGGTATCCACAACAGAAAAATAAAATTGGGCCTATCACTCAAACCAAAAATCAACTCAAAAACTTAAATGTAAGATTTCAAACTATAGAACTACAGAAGAAAACATTGGGAAAAATCTCATTGACATTGGTTTGGGCAATGATTTTTTTTAACATGATCCCAATAGCACAGGACACAAAAGCAAAAATAAACAAGTAAGTAGGACTACATTAAACAAAAAAACAAACAAAAAAAAAAGGATAAGGAGTTAAAAAAGAAAATCTAATAACTAAATAGCAAAATACAATCCGATTAGAAAATAAGCAAAAGACCTGAATTGACATTTTTCCAAAGAAGACAAATGGTCAGCATACATAAGAAAGTATCTTCAACATCACTGATTGAATAATGCAAATCAAAACAATGGGTCATCACCTCACAACTCTTAGAATGGCTATTTTAAAAGTGACAAATGATAAGTGTTCGCAAGAATGTGAAGATAAAGGAATTCTTGTATACCGTTGATGGGAATGGAAACTATTGCAACCATTATGAATAATATATTGTGGAAGTTCTTCAAAAAATTAAAAAAGAATCACCATATGATCCAGCAATCCCACTTATTCCAAGTATATATCCAAAGGAAATGAATTTAATGTCTCAAAGATACACCAACACTCCCACGCTCAATACAGCATTATTCAGAATAGCCAAGAAATACAAGGAACCTAGGTTGTATGCATATGATACATACCAACGAATAGTAATCAACCTTAGAAAAGAAGGAAACTGCCATTGTGACAGCACGGGTGATCCCAGATGACACTATACTAAGTGAAATAAGCCAGGCCCAGGAAAACAAAAACAAATTCCGCTTGAGCTCAATTCTATGTGAAATCTAAAACAGCCAAACTCCTAGGAACAGAGATTAGAATAGTGGTTACCAGATGTCAGGTGGGGAAGAGAGTAGAAATGGACAGAGATTAGTCAGAGTACAAACTTTCAATGACAAGATGAATAAATTCTGAAGACTTAACATGTAGCTTAAGGATTATAGTTAGGAGTAATGTATTGTAATCCTCGAAAGTTTCAAAGAGAGTAGACCTTAAATGTCCTCCCCACAGACGTACACACACAATAATGCTAACTATAGGTGGCAATGGATATATTATTAGTTTGATTATGGTAATCATTTAAAATGTATATATATTTATATGTGTATATATAATGTAAATATATATAATGTGTATATGTATATATAAATGCCATATTGTATACACTAAATATGTATAATTTTTATTTGTCAATAAATAATAAAACTGGAGAAAAGTACGTGAAAATTACATATTATGAAAATGGTACATAAATTACCTTAAATAAGGAAATATGATAAACTTGAAAATTAGGCTTATTTTTAATAATATTTTCATATTCATGCACAACTCACTGCATATAAATGAAGTTTACATATTTTCAGCAGTGCCAAAGGAAAGGTCACATTCTTCTGTTGGAGCTTCTCGGGGTTATAATTTTGTCATATAATTAATGCTACTGCCAGCAATAAAAGATGTTTTAATAATAATCTGTGCATCAACAAGTCACATATAAGAATACTATCTTTCTTGAGTAAACTTTGAAGAAAATGAAAGAAGTAATGAATGAATGAATGAAAAAACTGCTTTTTCTCATGTATTTTGCATGACTGGAACATTATTCCCTGATTAATTCTAACTTGTATAGTTAAATCACTGTGAAGCATAAATAGAAAGTAAAGCCAACCTCATATTAAAGTTTTGGAAAAATACAATAAAATGCCTATATTAATATAAATGAACCTTCTTATATGATTTTTGAGATTGACAACTGACCAAAAGCTATTACATACATTACATTGTGTAATAAAAATAACTGCTTTGGCTACAACTGAAAGTCTTTGCAGCTGCAGGGGTACTTCTTGGAAATAAAGTTTGTGTTTACACAGGTGCAGCCATATTTAGCAAAAAAAAAAAAAAATTATGCACTATGCAAACAGCTGCTTGTCTGTTTTCTTTGGCAGAGCTCTTTCCAACTGAAACAATTTGTATCAAGCACATCACTCTGTGATACCTATGTAAACAATACAGAAAAATTCCTGTACAAGGAAGAGATTTCTTATAATGTGTCTTTTAGATAAACTCTTAAGCAAAAGTCACTTGATTGGCACATGCTATGAAAACTATGTCCTCAGCGAAATATTTACCATCTAATATTGTATACTATGTATTACCATCTAGTATTATGCAATCTGCTAGAGAAGCGTTAAGTTTTCAGGGTAGAAACTATCAGAGGCTTTATCTAACTCTAGTAATTTAAAGAGAATAATGACGGGCAGAGAGGCTCAAAATCAAAGGCTGTTCCTTAAGAATTGAGCATTCTAGTCTAATATAGTGTAGAGATTATTTTATAGAAAAACTAGTTACAAAGCACGTTCTTCTATTATTTTGCTAGTAAAATAGCTTTGTATTTGAAAAGTGACATATTTTCAAATTTATACTTAGGTGTGTGTAAGTATAATTCTGATTTACAGTATTCCAGTACTTTTGATTTTCTGACAAAAATCAATAGAATTTATACATTATGCAGTTTATTTTATTGAAGCTGGAAATTCTTTACAGATAGAGTTGATTTTTTTAATTTAAATTGAAAATTAAAAAAAATTAAAAAACAGTTTCCAAAATTTAAATTAAATTTATTTTAATTGATGCCTAAAAGCATGAAAATTGAACATATTAATGGGATACCCTATGATATTTTGGTACACATATACATTGTGTAATGTTTAAACCAGGTTAAATGTATTTATCCCCTCAACATTTGTAATTTCTTTATTGTGAAAACTTCCAAACGTCTTTCTTCTAGCTTTCTAAAATGTATCATACATGATTGGAATTTAGTCACCCAACTGTGTAACTGCACCAAAATATTTTGTTCCTATCTTTATTTTTCACTCCTATCTTAGTGACAAATGATTAGTGTTTCCCTCTCCTTTCCTTCCCAGACTGTGGTAATCACCATTCTATCAACTTCTATAATATCATCTTTTTGAGAGTCTACGTGTGAGTGAGATCCTAAGGTATTTTCTTTCTGTGCCTGGTTTTTTTCACTTAGAAAAATGATCTACGGTTCAACCATGTTATTGCAAATAATGGGATTTTATTATTTATTTTATTCTCATGTGTGTGAGTTTGTGTGTGTGTGTGTGTGTGTGTGTGTGTGTGTGTGTGTGTGTGTGTGTATCTCAATTTCTTTATGCGTTCATCAGTTGATGGGCACTTAGGTTGTTTCCATTTCTTGGCTATTGTGAACAGTGCTGCAAAGAACTTGGGAATGCGGATGTCTCTTTGCAATATTGACTTCATTTCCTCTGGGTGTATACCCAGTAGTGGGAGTCACGGATCATAACCCATTCCAAATTTATGTTGAGTTTTACCCATTTATTCCATAGCTCTTATAATGTCCTAGGCATTCAGCATTCTAGTTACTGATAATAAACAAAACAGAAAACATTTTGCCCTTGAAGAACCAATATGTCATATAAGGAAGTCATATATGTCATACAAGATTCTCACTACCATGTACATCTATAAGACACTAATTAAAAAAAGATAAGTAAATAGCAGAAAGATCAGTAGAGTAGAGGGAGGGGAACAGAGGGTGGGAGGAAGGGGAGGGGAAGGGGAAGTACTAGGATCTGAATTAGAACAAAATTATATTCCATACTTTGATAATTATGTCAAAATAAATTCTATTGTTATGGATAACTAAAAAAAAAACAGAAAAAAAAGGAATTGTACACTTGCCTTTTAGTTCTTTGCTTTTGCTTTGCATGTTTTGAAACGTTGTTCTTAGATACATTATTAAGTATTACTTAAAAATAAAAGAATGTTAGAAGTTGCTGTTATGAACTATGAGAAAATTAGAAAAATTGAATCAGAAATGTGAATGATTTAAAGAAGGCATGAGGGAGTTGGAATAGCGTGTGAAAGAACACTTTGACGCACAGTCCTTAGTTTCTTATGGCACATCAGTGTATTCCTAAAATTAGTGATTTTTTTCTGATTAATTTGAAAGGGATCCAGGAATTAAAATCTCAATTTCCCCTAAAATTGGGCAACCATAAGAATAATCTCAATTGTTGCACTAGTTGTAAGAAATGTTTCTAAAGAAATGTCATCCACATGAGTATCATTAGCCTCCTCTAAGTCTTTGAGTCAGAGGTCAGGTTGGAAAGAAATAGCTTCCATGATTGAGGGATACTGTTCAGCACAGGTACCATAAGCTCAGTCTCACACACATGAGAAAGACTGACTCTGAAGATCCTGTAATACCCAATATCCTGCAATACCCAATATCCTGCTGTACAGATTTAAGCATACCCAAAATACTTTGTGATGTAGAATATATTTCTACCAATGTTTTATTGTTTAGTAGTATAAAATAAGTATTATTGAGTACATTATAAGTATTTAGGTACTTAAGTATAAGTATTGACCAAACCTTAGGCAGGCTTTCCAACCTTCTGTTAGGCCTGCCTATGCACTTCCTAAAATTCAAGGACCTTCCCATTTTCTGTCTGGTTACCCTTAAGATCTTATTGGGTTCCTCACCTTCTGCCGTACCCTAGGTGATATCTAATCACTCCAACCTGTTTTCAGAAATGATACTATTAGTTTGGTTTAACCATAGTCACCTCTCATTACAAAGATGTTTCCTCTTAGGAATTTTCTCTTCACTGGCTTCCACCCTGCCACTTGGCTATAAACTCTCACTTGCCCATCTTTTATTTGGAATGGAGCCCAGTTCTAAGCTGACATTTTTATCCCCTATTGCAGTAGTTCTGAATAAAATCCATTTTTACCACTTCAACTACTGTTCAGCTCTTGGGTTTTTCATCAACAATATGTTGGACTAAATTTTGTATTTATTCATTTGTATTATAGCTTAAGCTCTACATAGATCACATCAATACTTAATTTCAAAATTATTTGTATTCTTGGGCATATTCACATTGTTTCTGTGTTTAATTACCAGAACAGTCCTAGTTAATAAACAAAATAGAATTCTCATTCAATGTGGTGAAGGAGAACAAACAAGTGAATAAAAAGTTCTGTTTTGTACCATATCTTAACCTAGGGAGGGACCAATTCAAAAGATCGACTTCTAGCTGATCTGCTTAAATGAAGTATCACTCAGGAAATCCAGACCACTCACTGATTTGATGAAATATCCAAGACAACTAGCGGGGTCCTAAGGTTAATACAGGAATTCAGGTAATATGTTTAAAAAATGTAAATAATAAATCATCAACAACCATTAACACCACAAACACACACAAGGGCCTGATTTTTCTAGGTCTCTAGAATCTGAATTCAAAGAAACCGCTTGAATATCTTTCCAGAGAACTTCAAGTTTAAATGGCAAAAACAGAGCTAAAATGCTATGGTACTCCTTCTTCAGAATGACTCTTAGATGATGTATAGTTACACTCCCAGGAATAATCCATGAAATTATCTCCAGGGGATATGCTATGATCTTTGTTCTGTTAATTATTTTTCAAAGTGTGATTCTTGGCTGAGTCTTAATATTTCTTAGAAATTTTGCCATTATCCCCATAAAAAGCATATCTCTTGATTTGTGATGAATAAGGATGATGTTTCAACATATAGGTAAATACAGGTCAAAAAATGCCCCGTTTTAATTTTCTTCTGTTCTTCCTCTCCTCCTTCATTCATTTTCCTTCTTATTTTTAATTTTTTTTCTTCCTGACAGTAAAATGCTCTTGTAGAAAACATTAAAAAATATGAAAATGCATAAAGACTATAATTAAAATCCCCAGGAATCCTATAACCCAGTTATAAATGCACCTAAATTTTGGCATGTTTTCTTGCTGTATTTTCATGGTGATTTTTTACATCATGGGTATTATTTCAGTAATCTTGGTGGGTCAAAGAGAATGCTTAGGATCCTCAGAAGATGCCTTTTAAAAATTTTTTGACAGAGACACTGACTCATATTTCTGTATAAAATTGCCCATCTTACTGCAGTCTTGCCAGCAGGGTCTCCTCTTAAGCTTTTATTCTGTATATGAAGTTATCATAAAATTTATGTTTCAATCATGAGGAAGTTTTGTCATATGACTAGCTTAGTAATTATTTATATGTTATGCCAAAGATTTTTCTCACTGATTTGTACTTTTTTTTTTAAATACTCTTTGTTTTTATAGTGGTGACAAATAGTTCCCTTTTTTCCATTTGTGTTTGAGGTTTATTAATTTGTTTAGCAGAAATAAGATATTAATTCTCACAAAGTCCAATGTGTTGATCTTTTCATTTGTGAATTTTTAAATTTGCTTTTTATACTTATAAAGATATTAGATACTGAAATATCAAAAGAATATTTATCTGCAGTTTATAGGCATTCTTTAACAGTTTTCTTTTGTTTATAAAAGTTAATTGCTTAATTCATCTGGAATTAATTTTGACTTCATGAAATGAAGCTTTCCTCTCCTTATTGGTTTTACCTTGGCTTATTTTTGCTCGTCTGGTTGTCATTGGCTACTGTGACATTATGCATTTTCTCTTATTGCCTCTAAAATATTTGATGCTAGCGGTAGTCTTGGTTTTTTTTTTTTTTTTCAAAGACTGAATCCCCGGTGACTGGTACAATATTCAATCACATACTTATTTCTGGATAAATATTTTCACAGTTTTGGCAGTATTTTGTTTTGTTTTTCCAGTTTTATTAAGGTATAATTGAAAAAATTATATATGTACATGTACACATATATAATGTATACATACATATATATGGCATACATGTATATACACATATATGGTGTATATGTATTATATATATGTGGTGTACAATATAATGTTTAGATATGCACTGTGAAATGCCTAACACAAGCAAGTTAACATACCTATCCCCTCACATAGTTACCATCATTTTATTTCATTTCATCTTTGCTGTGATGAGAATACTTATGATTTCTCTTAGTAAATTCCAAGTATATAATGTGTTATTATCCATTATAGTCACTATACTGTACATTAGACTCTGAAACTTATTTATCTTACAAATGAAAGTTTGTACCCTTTGATAAACATCTCCCCATTTCTACTACTCCCTCTATACAGCCCCTGGTAACTATTTTTCTACTTTCTGTTTCTATGAGTTAGACATTTTTAGGTTTGACATGTACATGAAATTTGCCACCAGAAACAAAATTTACTCATGTATTTGACCAACCTTGTGAAGGCGATTTTTCATTAACCTGACTCAAATCATCAGAATTGATGATAATACCATTTTATATATGAAGTGACCAAGTGAGAAAATGAGGACCCTCAGGCTCATTTGAACTCAGAGTTAACATTGAAACAGGCCTCAGGTTTATCTGGTAACTTCCATCATTCATAGTATAGACCAAAGAAAGTCTTGTGAAAAAAAACATAGAACTATTCATCTTTGCTTTTCACCTTAAATCCCTAATGAAAGTGAATTATATTTTATGTGCCCAGAGTACCCCACTAGTCTTCCAAAACAGCACTTTAAAAAATATTTTGGTGCATCATAAAAGAAATTTCAAATTTGTGTTAAAATAACTTAATCGTACCAATTAAAACTTAATTATATGATTAAAGCTTAATTATACTAATTTTATTACTACTGTACATAAATTCAATAAATTTGTGGGTTCTTTTCCCTCCTCGGAAAGATGATATATTACATATATTTCATTAAAAGTATCAAAATGATTTCTTCGAAAATACTATGATTTTTAATGATATGTGCATCACTAAGCCTTGAAAAGATGAGGTAAGATGAATATTTTTTGATCAAATTGCTAAAGGACTCTGCCCATATGACAAAATCAATCCAGTTTTGCAAGTAATATTAGGCATCTCTTATTAAAATGAACAGAAACCATTCCCACAATCCAAGGAGAATCAAGTATAAACTCTGAGTTTCTAAATCTTTCAAAATTACTCTTCCCAAATCTAAACTCTCCCAGGAACCTTGATTCACTTTCATCAAATGTTAAGTAAAGCTGTAATCCTGTAAGAAGAATGCATGATGATGAACTAATTGTATTGGAATTGCTTTAAAAGTAAGTTCAAGACAAGTACAAACTATGATTTCTTAATCACCATTTACAAATTTTATTTTATTTTATGTGATAAAAATTATTTTCCTGGACACCAAAATGTATGCTCTTATTAATAGAAAAAAAAACTAATGTTGTTTTATTCTATAGTAAATTCTAGCAGGATTTTTGAGTAATGCATTTATATTTGCCTCCCAAGTCATTGCACATTACTTGAAGATATTTGCTCCCTGGAAAAATGTCATATATTTTATTTCACAACTGCCACGCCACTTTCTTTCCTTATTTTAAAGTGCACATATTTCCTGAGAAGAAAATGAAAAGCACCATTTCCCCTGAAAGAAATCTTTTCACTTTATTATTTCTTTGGGTGAGTGATAATGCAGAGGGTGTTAGTTTGTTTGTTGAGACACATAGGGAAAAGCACTGGGTACAGAGTAAAAGATCTGGGTTCTACTTAAATTTCTGCTATTGTTGCCACTTCTAACATGCATGTCTGGGTTTTGTTGTTGCTGTTGTTTTAAACAAAATCGATTTTTTATACTTGAGGTTTATGCCATGATGTTAGGGAAGACATGGAAGTAGTATTATGCTTTCATACAGTGAAGCAAATTAAAATATTGATCATCTCACATAATTACTTTGTGGCAAGAGCAGTGACAAGTTGCTTATTCAACAAAACTTTCAACACTACAATTTTATTAATTATCTATATCCCCAGTGAATGTGATAGAGGGTTTTTTTTTTTTTTTTTTTTTTTTTAACATTTCCTTAGGTAATGCTTTCAAATAACCATTGTACAGATAAGGAACCTGAAGCTCCAAGAGGCTCAGTAACTCTTCCATGGTCATTTGCCTGAGGTTGTGGTTTGAAAGCTTGGTCCTTATGTTAAAACCTGGTTAGGTTTTAACCACTGTGATCATTTTAGGAGTTTTGGGAGTTGATTCCTGTGTGAGAGTGAAACCCTCAGGAGAGATGAGTGCACTTGAAAAGGAGACCCCCAACAGCTGCCCCACACCTTCCACTATGTGAGGACACAACAGAAGGTGCCATCTATGAATCAGAAAGTGGCCTTACCACACACCAAGGCTTCCAGCTCTTGATCTGGGACTTCCCAGCCTTCAGAACTATAAGAAATAGACTTTTTAAAATAAGCCACCCAGTTTATGGCATTTTGTTACAGCAGCCCAGATGGGCTAAAATCCTTGGCAATCGATGCTGGGATTTGAATTCAGATTTTTCTGTTACAGACTCTTAACATGATATTTAGCTCCTTAATTATACCAATTAAAACTTGGTATTCTCACTGATAAATGAGAGGGTCAGTTTCAGTTTAGGTCTGGGTTTTGTTTTGTCTCCATATTTTTTTTTTTTTTCAAACAAACAAAAACATTAGATGAAAGCTAAATTTTCTGGTCAAAGCAGAAGTGGGAGTCCCAAAGTATTCAATTATGGCTCCACCCTTCCCCTGGAGGCTCATGATGCAACTTTCTTGAAACTGTAGGACTCTGTGGAACACTATTTGAAAACGCCAGATACTTCAGGCCACTCTCAAAGCATTTTCCAGTTCTACAAGGTACTGGTTAAGTAAAGAAACACGTGCATTTTTATTAGCGCTGGCAACAGGTTAACTTACATAGGAAGCGGTCTGTTTTGTTGCTCTGACTCTCTGATTTCCTTTTGAGCAGCAATAGTGTTTTCATACATTTATACACATTTGGAGACACCAAGTCATCACTTTAAGTCATAGTTTGTGAAAACAGAGGAAACATAAATAACAACTTTGATTCTTTGAATATAATATCAATTTCTGATCATTGACAAATAGCTTGTTTCTCTCATTTCTGTTATTGTTTCCCTTAGGTTCAGGTTTGACAAACGCATCACTTTTCAAATATAAAATAAGTTAATCATATATGGGTGAATGAAATCCCTTCATCTGTTTATAATTTGTCCTATGCCAGGTATGGTCTTCAGAACCATCACATCTATTACAATCCTAAATTTTAGTTCTGTGCTTATTAGCCTCTTGAATTGGAAAGGAGGCAAAGAGCAAACTGCTTCTCAAAGCAGCTGTGAAAACACATGGTCTAAGGGAGCAGGAGAAATTCAATTCAGCAACATACACTGAGCATCTACTATGTGCAAGTTACTTGCTAGGGATTTGCTGAGGGGTAGGATATGTAAAGACAAATTCTGCTCTTGGGGGCATCTCAATCTTGTGGGAAACTTACACATGCAACAATAGCCAAATGAAATGTAAATAAATAATCAAAGTGCATCACAACTATTCTTAGGCATGAAACCGAGAAAGTGATCAGTTTGGCATGGCAAAAAGCTGAATGCATCTGAGCTGGACATGAAGAACAGGTGAAAATATGGGAAGAGTAAGGTTGGTTGCTATTAGGCCTTTTGGCCTGAGTGAGTTTGGTCCATCTTGATTTTAATTGCAGTTAATTTAATAATTAAATTACTAATGTGTAATTTTAAATCTTGCTTCTGATGTCCCTCTCGACAGTTACAAGATGGAGTTTAGTCCTCAAGGAGTAGTGATGTTCCTGGAGCAGCAACAAGGCCACAGTGACTCAGAATCGCTGTTTTCTCCTTTTTCCTCATGTACTAATGCAACCACGCTTCACATGGTTTACACCTGTCCCCTCTTCCTCCGGCCATACTACTTCCAACTTTACATTCATATCCCTTCCCATTTGAATGATTAGGGTAGCATCATCCTATTTGAATGATTAGAACAGCATCCTAGTTGTACTTACCACTTCTAGATCTTGCTACTTATTTCCTAAACTATTCTCCACTAAAAGAGTTCGCAAATTTGAAAATCTAATTATATCATTCCCTAGCATAAAGCTTTCAATTACTCTCGGTTAAAAAAAACAACAACAACAACTCTGGATGGCATTTCTTATCTGGGTCTTTCACGCTGTCCATAGGTGGCTCTCAAAATTTATCCCTTACAATTCCCTGCTTACACCCTGCACTATACGATTGCACTGTCCTGTACGTGAGTTTCTTGGTGCTGCATACTCTTTCTTGACCCTGATTCTTTGAACAAGCCTTTGCCTAGAACCTTTCCACTTTTACCCCTGCCCTTTCGCTGACTAATGAAAGTGTCCTTGGTCCCTCTTTTGATGTTGCTTTTTTCTAGAGGCCTTCTCTGCCCTCCACATCTACCTTGAATTCCTCTTCTATGGACACACACAGTCCTTTGTAATTTATTCATTGAAGCCAAATCACTCAGATTAATATTTGCTTATTTACATATTATGATCTATAAAATTAGGATTGCATTTAGTGAAAGAAGGAAAGGGAGGGAGGAAAGGAAAGAGGGAGAATGGAAGGGAAGAAAGAAAGGAGTTAGTATAGTAGAAATTAGACCTATCTCTCCTTGTTCAGAAAGCAATGCAGAAATAATATGGCAGTTGAGGACCCTAAGGTATGCAAAGTCAATAAAAGACAGTTTCATCTACTGAATTATATTTCACTGGAAATTAGTTAATAAATCATCCTTCTCTATGTTCAACAGTAGAGAATGATATGAGTGAGTATATATTTATAGTAATAAAATTTGCTTTTAATTTATTCTCTAGATATTATAACAGAGAGAGGAAACTGGATAAATATTTCTGGGTCCTGAATATTACATGAGTTAAAAACAAATCTTCATTTTTGGTATGTGTTTTAGAGTTAATAAAGAAAATGGGATATTTGCACTTCAGAAAAAAAGAAACTTGAAACTTCGAATAAGACCTCTCTTCAATAAGACTCAAATTCCTCATTGAGCTATATGGCATTTTGTCCAAAGTGATTATATTTTGGGAAGATTTTGAGAAATATTTTTTCATTGATCTTTATTCACTTTGAAGGACTGAATTTAGCAGAGTTTATAATCAGTCATCAAGCAGAGATTATTTTTTAAAGTAAACCCTTTTTTCAACATTTTAAGCATCATCTTGTCTCTTTTTTCATGGAATTTGTCTAAATTCCATGGCTCTTTCATTAGTATCTTTTAGCATCTAGGATTATAGTTTTACATTAACAAGACTTTTGTGCTAGCTCTAGGCAGATTTTATTATGCAATTTTTCTTTGCTCAGAGGCTTCAGTTTGACTAGAATCTCAGCAACCTCTCACTGTCTCAATTGGCAATGCCTTTCATCAAGAATAAGGACATTAAAGTAAAAAAAAGACAAAAAAAAAAAACTAAGATGAAACATGTGTTTTAAGAGATTTGAATAAGATATTTTAGTAAGTCAATTTCATGTCACCATCTTGAAAATTTACAGCAGTCAGCAATGTAAACATGTACTTGACAAACGCCAGCAGCTTGCAGACTGCAAAGTTCATCTACTCATTCAGCGAGGCAGATGTTTCATTTAATACTCTTCATACTATAGATTAGGATTATTTTTTTTCTTTCTCTCTTTCTCTCTCTCTCTCTCTTTGAAAAAGAGGGGTAAAATTCCCTGACATGCTACTAATATCATCTCACACTGTGGGCCAGATGGTGAAAACTGCAAGGGCTGCAGCTCAGTTTATGTACTATATTGTTGGGGGAAAGGAATGTTGTTTCAGAATGAGTTGCAGCTTGA
This sequence comes from Sciurus vulgaris, assembly GCF_902686455.1. Classification (NCBI taxonomy): domain Eukaryota; kingdom Metazoa; phylum Chordata; class Mammalia; order Rodentia; family Sciuridae; genus Sciurus; species Sciurus vulgaris. The sequence goes on from NC_136461.1 coordinate 167,856,002, forward strand.
TCATTTGTTTCTGTAATCTAAACACGAGTCAATGAGTAAAGTAGTACCAGTAGAACTTCAAAAAGTTCTTGAGAGTAAGTGCTTTAAAATGTAATGCATCTGGAGGACATGCCTTGCAGCATCCTGACCTACCACATCTAGAAGAAGCAGGATGAGGCCTTAGTAAAGGACCCTCTTCACAGACACTTGGGAGAAAATCTACGTATTATAATTCTGTCTTTTTTGGGACAGAGATTATTGGAATCCTTTTCCAATCTCCTTTTATTATAGTTTGTATCATGTGCATTTAGGATTATGACCAGCTTTAGAGCTATATCCATTTACCTTCATCTTTGTGTTCACAATTAAGAAAAGAAAAAGCTGTTAAGATTCTAGTCATCAAACATTGACATTATTTGAAGAGAATTCAGAAATCACCCAGCCCTGTGTCCTCATCTGCTATGAGGCAACAGAAGCTAAGGTGGGATAATAATCTTGGTGATACATGGCATTCTGGAAGTTTGGGAAATAAATTTCAGAATGAAACCAATCTCTATCCTGTGTCTATGGTCTGTTATGCCCCTGAAATTCCATAGATTTCTAAAATAGTTTTCAATGAAACCATGACTCCAGTGAGCTTGAGAACAAACAAGCGTCTACCTGCACTATTGCTGAGTACTGATTTCTCACATCTTGTAATTTTCCATGGATGTTTTCATCGTTTGTGGAATAGAAAGCAACAGGAATCTGCAAAGAGATCACCCATGATTTTCCATCAAATGAAGGTTTAATGTAATTATTATGGGAGGCAAGTCAGGGTTCTGTTCTCTAAATGAGAAGGGACAAATCTCCATATTGGGAACATGCTCACCTAGTGGGCCATGGTTCTGGCTGCCTTTACCCTTGTGTGTCTCAGAGGAGCACCAGGACCACCTTCCTGATATGGGAGGCTGATGACCCCCTTGATAATCATGTACCCCAAGAGACCAATGCCTTGTTCATGTTGCTTGGTGTTAGCTTTCTTGTCTTTGATTATCTAGACATCTTTCACTCATATTGTCTGCCTTCCCTTCTTGCCTCTCAATCCCAATTACAGAAAATGTTATCACCTGCTACTCAACATTCTTGGTCCCCCTTACATCGAAAGAGAGTCTCAGATCTTCTGACCTTATTCTCACACATTTTGTGATGCTAAGTCAGGAGAATGGGGAGGGAGATACAAAATAGAAAAGAGGAAAAGGGTAAGGATTTCTGGATCCAGTCTCTAGACTTTGCTCTAGTGAAAAAGACCTAAATCATTGGAAAGTAGAGGGAAAATTTTGAAGTACTCCAGAAGACTAAGATGCAGTATGTATAAAAGAGCTGGAATAGAGAAAAAGAAGGACCATGGCAAGGTGTGTGAGAGAAATTAGTATGAGATGTCCAGAGTTCAAGAGCTGCTATGATATATGGAACTGTGGAAGAATGGAAAATAGTTTTGAAAAATGTTACTATGGTTTTGAAATATATTATATATGATGACTTAAAGCTGATGTAAGTGAAGAGTGGAATAGTTTATTTGTTATTGTTGTTTCCTAAGTTTCTTCTAGTTCCTAGACTCTGAATACAACTCAGTGTAGATAGTGAACCACAGGAATCCCAAGATTTACAAGGGTGGCCCTTATTCTTTTCTTTTCCTCTTTGACTCTTATCATCAGCATTGTACATTAGAAAGAGATTTAAGTTCTTAGAAACAATGAATTTTACAAATTCAAAATTTATCGACAACATCAATGGTAAGTTTTGAGTGAACCATATGCCTTTTTAAATAAATTGTCTACCCTTAAATTCATCTCCCTTCACTGATAAGCATACACGTAGTACTTTATATAAAAGTCAGTGGCTAGTGGTTATCAAATCAGATAAAAGCATTCTGAAAGAATATCTGTTCTTGAATATCCCACACATATTGTCAAACTGTATCCCTACACTGATCCATGATAAAATGTTTAATAGCTTACTGAAAAATATAACATATAAGAATAATGTATCAATTCTATCAAAAAGATAAGTTCATTTAGGTTAAGGGATCCTATTTGTACACTTTTATACTGAAATATAACTTATTATATGAAATGCCAATGTTAGTAGTTATTAGAGCAAAATATATGTTAACCACATATATTCCATACATGTATTCCATATTCTTAATGCTTTTTCTGACATGTGAACCCCAGAAGCCTAGAACTACTGATTCAGGAATCTGAGGTTGCAGTGTACTAAATGTTCTTTAAAGAAACAAAGGAACCTAACTTTCTATTAGTAACTTCAGTCATTAGCAAAGCCCTAATTCAACAAATTAAATTAGCAAAGATATGCAAAGACAAAGAAATAGTGTTAATAGATAATGGTTCACTTCTTCACCCAGGAAATGTTGGGCACAAAAAAATATCAAAAAATGGTTAAAGGTTTTAATATAGTTCATTAACTAGACCATAATTCATTGAACACATCTTATTTTTTTAAATTTAGTATCTAGAGTACAGCCCTATGCTTGGAAAATTAGAGTTATTCAATAAACATTTGTTTATTAAAAGATGAACAAATGAAAATATTTCAACCTAAAGAATGTACTGGTGATGGAAGTTTGGGAAAAGATGCAAATTGTATATTTCAGTTAGGTACTTTTTATTATCAAAAGTATTTAGGGCATAGAGGAAAATATAGCCAGTAATTTAACAAACATCTATGTACTTCTTGTGAAAAATTACATTAACATTTTGTTTTAGTTCTTTGACAGTACTTTTCTTTAAGGAATAAACATTAAAATGATATACAAGTTACTTTATCTTCATCCATCACATTATGTTCTTCCTTTTGAGAGCTAACCACTTTTTCTGAAATTAGAATGTATCATTCCAGGTCTGCAACATTCCTGGCTATTTTAAAAACATATGTGTTCATGAATAATATATAGGATAATTTTACATGCTTTAAAAAATTAACCATGCAGTATTTCTATTGTTATCCTTCTTCAGCTTGGTTTTCTTATAAATGTTATTTTTGAAGCTATTAAGATTGAAGAGTAAAAGTCTAGTTAATTTATTTTAAGCTTGATAGAGTATTCAATAGTATGCATATACTTTATTATGCATTGAAAGATTACCCCAAAAATATTTTCCAAATTTAAATTCCAATGAATTCCAATGTTACATGATTTTCTATTTTCCTATATCTTCATCACTTTATTATTGTCAGACCTAAAAATCCTGCAAATCTAGTGATTACAAATTTTTTTTCTTTGTTACAAATTATTGCAAAAGGTAGATAGATTTTGACAGCATAATTTCATACTATCCGTGCTCATTTTGTCAAGCACATAACAGAAAAATATCTGTAATACTATTTGTGGATCAAAACAGTCATTCCATCTTTCAACTGTTTACTTGATTTTAATAACTTTCAAAGCATACCAAATAGTTAACTGAAGGTTGCTTTATATTGCCTTGATACTCTTCTTTGTTGAAACAGAAACAAACAGGAGAACTTTATTATGTGGAATCTATAAAGCATAGATAACAAAAATAGACTTTTTGCTGTGTGACTTTAAGAAAAGTTTCATCACTCTATATAATTTTATTAGTAGATAATATGCCAGATTATTTACAGAGATAATGAGATATCTTCAGATTTAAATAAATACAGCAATCTTAATGTTGATTACCACATTTCTGTATTTATAGAAGAAAAAAGATCATAAATATAAAATTGTTCTATTATTGACATACACTCCAGTTTTCTACCAATGTAAAACTCTAGTAATTATCACTAGAACTACTCTCTGAAATTAAGAAGTACTGTCAATAAATAAGGAATAGGAATGCCATTTATTTCTTAACATTCTAAAGGCAAATATATCTACCTATTATCCTTTTCAATAACCTGACACAATGACAATGGAATAGAAGGTTGTCACAGCATAATAATACCTGGCTGAGAAATTAATACTGAGGGGAAGCCAAAGCATTTATCAAAAATAAGTGTCGAAGTGAAGGAGAAATGGTAATTTTTTTCAAAGTGAGAGACATTGATCCTGTGATAATGTTCTATTAAAATAACTTTATTTCTGTTACACCAATTGTCTGATTTGGGCATAATTATTTTTAAAAATAGAATTTGATGTGCTATGGTCCAATTCCTTTCTTCAGAACATATATGCCAATTGGTGATTCCATTTAGCACTTTGACATGCATCTTTGAAACCTTGAATGAGATGAGAACACTGCACCTCTGTGTATCTGTTTACTCACCCAACGTCTGAATTTTAATCTCCCATCATCTGAATTTTAATCTCTTTTTATGCAAGTTACTGATTTACACTGAGAAGAGCTAGAAGAGTGATGTTTTCCATTAGGGACACCAGACTGTGTATCTCCTTCACACTTAGATGCCTAACCCAACTTTTATTGAATGAGGTCTTCAAAAGGAAGTGACTTCCAAGACACCATTTATGGTCGTCTCTCTGAGGTCTAGAGAAAGCACAATACTGTTCAACTTCACTCTCACCCCTAGTATACAATTGAAAATGTAACATTTAAACATGTGAATTTGGGACAACTTTACATAGGCCAACTCAAGCCTCTGTAATTTGTCCTTTCTACAAATTAATAGCAGCTTCCATACTTGAAATTTCTATTATAGATGTCTATAAGTGTTTTTCATGTAAAGGGCTGCCAGATTAATAGAGTTTAAAATTACAAAAATAATGTGAAAATTATAAAGCATGGCAATTTATAAAATCACATTGAAAGCAGGACAGGTGTTTGAGTTATCTTTGTATTCCCACAGAGACCATTTAGGGGCTTGTATGTAGTATATTTTCAATAAATAGTCATTAAATAGTATTAGAAGAATGATGCTCACAAAAATATAAAAATTCTATCATTTATATGATATCTGAGCAAGCTACTGAGGATTCTCAACACCCCAGATTTTTCTCATATGACCATAGGGTTAAAATAAAAAGAAAGAAATATTTTTCAGTTTTGGGATATAGCCTGGAAGTATATCTCAGTAAGACAGAAATATGTCCATAGGTCTGGTCTGTATTTAGATAATCCTTGGAAATGTTCTCATGGAAGCTTCAATTTAAAGTGGCCTTTGCAGATAAGAAAAATTTCAACCCTCAGAAGAACTTCATTTTTAGGTTATCAAAGGCAATATTCTGAACATATAAGATAGTACATCATTATATTTGGTTCATTCTCTCTACATTTTCATTTTTTAAAAGAATGTAGATGACCTTATCAATAAAGTAAAAAATGAATTTCATTTTTACTGATAGAATGTATAACATAGTCTCAACAAATCTTAACCTTTTTATATTTTACACACACACACACACACATATACAAAATACACACAAATAATGTACAAAAGTATTTCTAGAATTTTCCTTCCAATCCTTTGTTGCTTTCACATGAGTGACATTTGAGCACATACCATGCACAAGAGAGACAGTCACTTGGTCCTATGAAAATATAATAAAAGTACATAAAGTATAATTTACAGTAAGACATTTGTTGCATAATAGGCTACCAGCCCTTCTGTAATATGTACCCAGTGGGTGCTCAATAAATATTAATTGATGATAATGATCACTTGAAAAAGCCATTGAACTTGCTTCAAGAAATGAAATTGTAATAAATATCTGGTATGTGAATTGTGTTTCACCTGAGGGAGACACTGGTAAACAAAGGCAATGCGCTTTGCTTACAGGTGATCATCAGTTCTGTGTGGCTCATAAGATGGTTTTCTTCCTTTGTACCATGGTGTTTTATATCTTGAGCCTCACACACCGCCCACCTCCTGCGTAAAATTTACACAAGCATTGAAAGATTGTGGAATACCCAAGGAAATCATTTTTCAGTCGATTGAGTTCTTAATGGAAAAAGCTCTCTGAATGCTATCTTACAAATTAGAAGATCCCCTGCTTTCTAAATAGTTCAATTGAAACCAGCTTTGTATTTATCCTTCAGGTCATTCAGGCTGAAATGTTGTTAAGTCTTAAGTCCAAAAGTCAGACTTTTAAAGGTAAAATGTCAAGTCCTTTTAGGCTTCAACTGACCTTTTAAACCAGATTAGGGATTTGAAGCATTACACATGGATTTCCACATTTTATATCCCCATATTTAACAAATGATCAAATGTAACTCCCAAGAATACTATTTTTACAAGCTTGACATTTTGGGTCTGAAAGGTGGTTGCCTGACTCTTTTTACATAAATTTATTGGGGGAATTTAGTGAATTCTTTGGTTTTTCCCATCTCCATTTAGCTGAAGAAACTTGTATGTTTTACTGTAAGGTGGACAATAACCAGTGTTTTAAAAATGCAAAAGGACCAAATCTTTGTAGTTCTTTAGCTTAAGAGCCAGTGAGATGAAAGTAGACATAACAGATTCCATGTAATGATGATGATGGTGATAATCCCAATATATGTCCCAGATTATAAATTCCATGGATCCTTACTTACCTTTGTGTTCTCAATAGGGTTTTGTCCATAAGTAGTTCCTAGTTTTGGTTTTCCTTGTTCATTTATCCTGGAATTGTTTGCTATTCTGTTCTTGTATATTGCCTCTCAAACTTGCCTGAACATTTGTTATCTGGAAACATTTTTTTTTTTTTAAGAACAAAACAATCAATGGTCAGGCTGAACTCCAGATCAACTAAATCAGAATTTCTAGGGCTGGATCTCAGCATCAGTGGTTTTTAAATCTCTCCAGGTAATTCACCTGTGTAGCAAGTTTGTACATACCCCCAAAGAACTCTAAGAACTAAGCAGTAATAGGTATTTATACAAATTATTAAAAGTAATTTAATTATGAAAAGGAAGGGATGAGTGAGATATTTTATTTGGACGCCTTCTACCTGGATTGTAATATTGGACAAGGAAAAAGCTCAACATCTCTTTATTTAACAAGTGTTTATTGAGATCTTTCTATATGCAGGACAGCAAAGCGAATATAGTGGTCCATGCCTTAAAGCATAGAATTCAGTGAGCGAACATGGGCATATGTATCTACAGCTTAAGGGCATCTCACATATTCAGATTCAGATGTTTACGTGGGCTGAAGTTAGTGTGATTCTAAATTTCAGGTAAGTAAAATTAAAAAGAAAGAAGCTAACACTGCCCCGCTTTCTGTGCAACTTCTGCATCTTTTCCTGAAGTCAAGACAAGTTTAAGAGAACTCCATAATGCAGATGTACTCCTGAATCCCTATGACAATCCTGAGTGGTTGCTCTAATGAGGAGTATTTCTATACAAAGCTGTTTATAGCCAGAGCAGTATTTAAACACAGGAAATAAATACCTTCAAAGGTGACAAGACGAAAGAACTCAGAAATGACATCATTCATTTTAAAGCGGAATTAAATACATAAAGGGTCAATTGAGGTGTGCAACGTATGGATGATTTTACATGCTATATTTCTATTCAGGTGTGTATTGTAATAACAAAATAAATCAGTTGTTGAAAACACAAATTGTCTGATTTTCTTTTAAAGCCACTCTGGAGGATTTTAGTTGTGTGTTGAATTCCTGTCTGATTTTAGTCTCTAAGTTCTAAAGTCCTCTGGATTTTGCTGGGGATATCAGGATAGCTAAAGAGTCCCCAGTGCATATCTCAAAATTCATTTGAGAATGGGTCATTCATGGTTCATTAAATAGGAAAAATTAAGGTGTTAGAATTTTAAAGAGAGTGTATTGGCCTGTATATTGAATAATAAGTAGGGAATCCAAAATAACATAGAGGAAACCTCCTTTAAGTCTCAAGATATGGTATAAGCAAAGTAAAAGTAAAGACAAGGGTAAATTCAAAGAATGCAGAATTGGTCATTTGTGGTGGTATGGCTTAGCACAGTGATGTTAACACACTGAAAACTATTGAAAGGAGTTTTGTTTCATCTTGTTGGACAACACAGAGCACATTTGAAGTATTCTCTGTATATATTATGATATTTTTGGAGCGAACCGAAGAGGAAATCTACTTCAACTCTATGATTTGGTGGATAAAAGTTAAGGTCACGAAATAATAAAATAAATAAATGTTAAGGACACTAGCTGGTGACAGAACCAGAAGCAAAAAAATATTTAATTGAATATTCCATTAAAAAGTTTAATCTCAGAAAGCCAAGATGTTACCAATCTCTGTCAGGCCAAGGAAGAGATGAATGAGAGGTTTTATTTGGCCACCTTGTACCTGTATTCTAATATTTGACAAGGAGAAGGCTTAATATCTCTACTTAACAAGTGTTTATTGAGAACTTTCTATATGCAGGACAGCAAAGGGATTATATTAGTCCATGCCTTGAAGCATAGAATTCAGTAGGAGAGTGATATCAGGTCAATCATTACCATACATTTTGGAAGCAATTCACTTACAACATTAATAGTTTCTCCATGGAGAATGCAGTCATTTCCATTTTTCCTAGTGAATGTTCTTTTTCTGCATTAACAATAATTTGCTTATTTGAATTGTTTTAAAGGCATTATTATACTCAAAGTTAAAAAATAGATACTGAACAGTTAATTTTTTTTTTTTGCCAGTTATTCTTCCTCCCTTTTCCCTTTATTGACTCCTGTTATGATGTCGTTTCTGCCAGATTCTTTCTTAACTCTCAAAATGAGTAGACATTTCCTTAAAAAATTAGATTCAAAACAAAATATGTTATGGGATTCACCCACACTGAAAGTATGAATGCTGTTGTTTATTATCTTTTTAAAATAAATATTCAAATCTAAAGTAGTTCAATCAATATTCCTTTGCCTTCCATGGAACTTGAAAATGGAAATTACAGGTTGGACCCAAATGATAATTCTCTAAAAGTTGGAGTGAAACAAATATCTGAGGAAGTGTATAGAAATTTCCTTATAGGTAATTATATTCTAATTCCTCCAGGATGACCTGCATGCAATTCTGTCTGAAAAAAGACAAGAACTTGATTTTGTGGGGAGGAGGTTCTCTCCCAAAAAGGAATTAGAGGAATAGTTGTTAACAACATTTTCATGAACTTCTACCTCTTTCAGTTTCTTTGACCAGTATGAAAAGACTTTTCATACTGGTCAAAGATGAAAGAAGAAAGAAGATGAAAGAAGAAAGCTGTTAAGAATACTAGCAAGAATTAATAGCACAATATTCTTTTAAAATAATCCATTTGAAAGATAAAAGATTTCAGTGTCATATGAGGGTGTCAATGTAGAAGAATTAATTATTTATTATCATTGTGACATTTCCTGCAACACATGGTGTACACTAATGGCATGGAGGTAAATTAACTCTTCCCAGCTCTGTACTTGCATTGAATGCAGTTGTCACCAGGTAAATAATCACCACCTTTAGGAAGATGAGGGTCAGAAAATAGAAAGAATAGCCACAAAACACAATATATGTCTTTTTGGTGACTAGTATAACCCTTCTCAGTAAAATGGCAAACATAGTCTTTTCACTTTAAATCAAACTGAGATGTGGTATAGTAGCTATGTATAGTGCTAAAGAACAGGGACATAAAGATACCTAAGTTCCAGGTTCTTAAGGAACTGAAAATTCATAGGGGCTACTGACAATTAGAATTAAATGTGACATTAGAAAATATGAGTAACCTAGAATTGGGAGTTGGAACGGAGTAGTTTTAAATCCTAGCACTTGGTGTTCTCCATGTATGACCTTGAGTAAATGATTTAACATCTGTAAATCCTAACTGCCTTCATTTGTATCATAGTTAATGTGTATGGAGCCCTTTACCACTTATCAGACACTCTTCTAAGGACCTCCTGTGCATCAGTCATGTGCTCCTCACAATAACCTTTCATCACTCTGATTCTGTGGATGAGGAACATATAATATATGAAGTTTAAATAACTTATCCCAGGTATGAAAGCTAATGGTTAGTCAACTTTTTGCTGCTGTGACCAAAAGACCTGACAAGAACAATTTTAGAGGAGGAAAAGTTTATTTGTGGGCTCACAGTTTCAGAGATCTCAGTCCATAGATGGTCAACTCCATTGCTCTTGGGTCAAAGGTGAGATAGAACATCATAGCAGTAGAGTGTGGTAGAGAAAAACAGCTAGGACATGGAGCCCAGAAATGGAGAGAGAGAGAGAAGAGAGAGAGAGAGAGAGAGAGAGAGAGAGAGAGAGAGAGAGAGAGAGAGAGTGCTCCTCTCCCGACAGACAAAATTAAAACCCCTAAAACAGGCCCTCAGTGACTTACCTCCTCCAACCACACCCTACCTGCTTACAGTTGGCACTCAATTAATCCCTATCACCATTTAATGTGCTGATCAGGTTAAAGCTCTCAAAACCCAATCATTTCACCCTCTGAACTTTCTCACATTGTCTTATACATGAGTTTTTGGGGGACACCTCATATCTAAACCATAGCAGCTATGAAGCAATAGATCTGGTTTTTAGACCCAAGCAGCTTACATTTTAGCAAAAGAACTTACCTGCTAGTTGAGGATAAAAGCAGGTGAGATGAGAACACTAAAATGCTTAGCACATAGTTTGGGACAACTATGTGTCCCAATTTACAGTGTAAATTTGACCACTACTTACCAATATTATTACTATGGTTGCTGTTGTCGATATTACTATGATTGTTACTCACATTTCAGTCTACGGCCATGTAGAAGAAAATTTTGAGGGATAGATTACATAAAAATAAACAGTTGAGTTAGCATGCACTGAATAAATTTTTCTTACTAAATAGAATGGCAATTTCTAGTAATTTTAGCAAACATAAACTAATTAGTGTTTCAAAGCCTTATTCTTTAAAAAAAAAAAATGTTCTTCAATCCTACAGCCTCTCTGTTTGGAGGCATTTCCCTTCTGTTTGTACTTTAGTCAAAAACTTTTTTTAAAAGTGGTTTGGAGTGAATTGTAAAGTGATTAAGATACACAATAAAAGAAACTGAATACTTGTTCTGGAACTACAGAAATGGAAAGGCTTCTCTGATATATACTAGATGTCAGAAGCACTACCTGTAAACAAAATATCCACTCTCTATAAAAAGCATCCAGTCAATTCAGAAAAAGGAAGAAGGACAATTTCTTTTCCAAATCTAACATTGGTCATTTTGTGTCATTTAAACTGAAAAAATTGCTTCAAATTCTTAATTTGGTGAGAAACAGAAAGATGAAATAGGAAAAAAAAAAGCAATTGTATCTATTTCCATTTTAAACATAGCCTGAATGTGCTCAAGTCAAAACACTGTCTTCTGAAAAGTAATTTTTCAATCTATAAAATATAGTAATTCTCTCCCTCAAATACAGTAGTATGAATTTTAATTAACTAATATTAGGTAAATATCATGAGATCCATGGATGAAAAATGTTTCATTGAGCTGATAATTATTTTTTTTATTATTATGTCCATCTTGGAAGACCTAAGAGGGTTAATTTCTTCCTGTTAATAATTCCCATTCTTTCCAAATAATTGTTGGTTCAAACATGCTGGTACCATAGGGAAATGTTCCAGCCAGCTGGGAACACTGCTTGATTCTTGAATCTTTTCTTTCTTTAGTCTTTAAGTTTCAGTCTACACATTTCCTGCTGTTTTGGTCTGTGGTATAGCAGTAAGAATTAGGACTTTCATTTTCTCTTTTTAATTAACGCCCTATTTCACTTGTTATTGTGAGGTTTTTTTTTTTTTCCTTAACAGAGAAATAGCAATATAATCACATATTTACAAAATTTCCAAGAACAGGGATGACAATGTTGGCATTCATTTCAAGATTGTAGCTATTGAAATGGGTGGGTCCTTGAGCAAATCAGAGTACAGTGAAGGGCTGTGTATCCAGATGTGTGGGCTTGGGTGGTTCCTACTGTGAAGGGCTAGGAGGTCAGTCTTCCCTATGCTTCTTTACCTCTCTTCCTGACAATGAGATTTCCCTGAACATTTACATTTCTTGTTATTGAATGAATTTTTAAACTGATATTCCTTTATGAGATATTTGTAAGTTTATGAAACAGGTAAGAAAAAACAAACAAAAAGTTAGTTTCAAGCAATTTTAAACATTAGACTAATCTGAATTTCATATTTCAAAAGACGTGGTTGAATCCATTTTTTTCTGATAAAATTTATAGACAGATAAAATTCAGTTATCTATATTGAGCTTGGTATTCAGAATTTTTTATGCTCAAAAGAAATCTCTCTGACTTGCTTACTATTTGTTTCTCACCACCCCTTACCCACTCTTCACCTTCATCTCCACCTCCACACATTTTTTTCTCAAGTAAGATTCAGGATTCTAAATCTCCCTCCCTCACAGCAATGGAAAAGACAAAATATAACTTTCAAACCCAGTGCACCACTATTAAAAATGATTTGCAGGTCTACAGTTGAAGTCTGGTACCACCAAAACACTTTACAACTTGCAAGTCCCAGTGTAACAGGATATACATTAAAGAATATTTTCTTGTGAAGAAATTACTGTAAAAAGAACAAAGTGGTTTTAATAGACCAAGAAAAGAACTTCAGTAACATAGGAAATTTGAATCTGTACCAGCAAGTTTATTGAGTATTTTCACAAATGAATTATGCATTCAGGGAATCGTAGATACTGGAAATGTCATCACAGACATTTAAGATTATGATCTGATGAGCCAAGTCTTTGCCCTACCCAATTTTCTATCACAGTGTTGTCTCCTTGAACGTCTGCAAAAACTGAATGCATATGCTTGACCAAAGAACACAAGATACCTCCTGTAATGGGCCATATGCAACATCATCATGGCTCTATGCCATGGTTCTATTTTTAAACCCCCGAACATTTGTTTTCTGATCTCATGTGAAACCTGAACATTTCCCTACGCCTTTTTATTCATGTAGATACATTTCCTTACTCAAATTCTGCTGTACTACTTTGATGCACAGACTGGGAGAATGCGGATCAAAAAATGGCAATAATCTTTCAGATTGCAAGAGACTATGACTGCAGAGACTACAACCAGAAAATTTTTAAAACAGAAGAGAATCTTCTGCCAAGGTTACTGTGACTTCCCTTGGTTGGAAGAATACCTCTTCATCTATAACAACAAGAAGAAATTTCCAACCAAAGGTAGAGTTAGTAACTTAAACCAACACTATCTCCTGTAACCATCATTGAGGTACTAGCTCTCTGATCTTAATGACAATTTAATGGAAATATTTGAGTTGGTTTCTAGTTATGTCTGATTTTGATTCTTAGGAGATCACAAAAATCATATTCATAATTATGATTCATGATTTATAAAATGAATCAGTGAGATGTTTATACATACAAACATATACAATATATAAACAAATATATATCACTAAAGAAATTTTTAAAAGGGTAAAATAAGAAAAACATAAAAATTTGCAAAGAAAAATATAGTATATCTTTAAAGAACATCCTAAGTACCAAGTAAAATAAAATCTGTATTACCAAGAAATTAACTGGTATCTTTTTTATTATTATTAATTTTCATTTGTTCTGAATAGTTGTACATGACAGTAGAATACATTTATATATTTTGATAAATCATACATAAAGTGTAATTTCTCATTTTTCTGATTATGTATCTTATATCCACTAAATCAATACATTCTTTTAAGTCAAGTCTTGAGTTCATGAAAATACAGCATTTAAATAATTCTTGAAATGGTATGTTACAATTATTATCTGTTTTAAGAATCTGAAATCTTCATTTTAAAATCTCACTTAACTACATATGAGCCCTGAAACATGAAAAGCGATCATTTCCTAATCACTTCACATTTCAATACAGGCATTATAAGGTTGTCCAGAGTATATATAGCTAGAGATGTTTGAAACTTAAAAAAAAAGTTATAAGAAATCATTAGTAGAAAGTGCTACAGTAGTTGTTGGTATGTAATAATAGTTCTACCAAAATAAACCAACAAAGTGAAAGTATTAATCAAAAAGAATAATAGTTTCACAGTACGAAGATTTCTGAAATTAACTCTAGAAAATTGTCTTACCTCTATCATTCAAGAGAAATTTCAATAAGTTCTGGTGTTCAATCAGACAGTAGGGTGACTATAGATAATGATAATATATGTGTTTCCAAAAAGTTGGAGTAAAGAGTTTTAAATGTTTCACCACTAACAAGAGGTGTTCATGAAGATAGATATCCTTACCATTTTTTGAACATTACATGATGTGTACATGTATCAAAACACTACACAGTACCCCATAAATAGATGCAGTTTCATGTCAACTTAAAAAATAAATTTAAAAAGATAAATTTTGATTATTTTGCACAAGTGGATGAACAATGTTGTCATATGAATTCAGTGACAAATGTCATGCTGAACTTTCCACAATCTAGAGACAACTTAATATATTTCAATCACCCAAGTAAAGCAAGACAATGTGAAAAACAGCAATTGTAAAATGCATTGCAAATTATCATGCACAGCACAGCTTGTGGAGATAGTAATATTCAAGAAGAATGATACTTTTGGGAAGATTAGTTGTGATAAAATAGCTCAAAAGCACAGAAATTGCAGTAACTATAAGAACAGGGAGTTGAGAGAAGTGAAATGTACATTCTGTAAGGCTAGAACTCTGTCTTGCCTACCACTGTGTCCCCAGTGCCTAGGATAGTGAAGCTCAATAACTACTTTTTCAATCAACATGTAAAGATTCACCAAATCTTTTTGTTTCCCAATTATGGAATTTTCTCACCGTGGTACAAGAAGTCAAATTAGAGGAATCTGAATAAAGGATATATAGGAACACCATGTATTATCTTTGCAACTCATCTGTAAATCTAGAACTGCTTCAAAAAAAAGTTTTTGTTTTTTAATGTTTTACTATGAAGAATTAAAAGATGGGTAAAGATAGTGATGGGAGGGCTCCCTGCCCAAGTCCCTCCTCTGAGGCTTTTATGATGACGGTGACATCTTTTCAAGGAAATTTCAGAAGCAGCCCAGAAGAACAACAAGAAGTAAAGGCAACAAGTAATGGCCAGCAAACTATATTCATTGTCTGAGGATCTTCAGAATATGAGAACGAAGTTCTAATTTTTGCAATTAAGGCAGTGGGTTACGCTACTTTTATGTGTTTGGATATTAGTGTAAAGATGGCTGCAAGTGGTTGAGGAAACAGAATGGAATTCCCCCCTAATAAATGCTACGAATAGTCCTTCATTCAGGACCTATGACATAAGGAAGGTTGGCAGACTAAACGATATTAGGATTCAGGTCATTAACATGAAGACTTTAAATCAAAATTTGCCTTCAAGAATAATTTTCTAAAAGCAATCATTTTTTAACATTTAAAAAAATGTGTATACCTTTACAAATGTGATTTGTGGAGCTGAGGATGGAAAATTCTTTTTTCTTCAGAATGGACTGATTTAAGGGGCTAAAATACCACCGGAAAAGATGCTGGTTTGTTACACTATGTACAGAGAGTGCTGGACTCTGGGTTCTTTACTTTTAAATAATATTTCACAAGTATGGAACTCATTCAAGATTTGGATTCATTTGCTATAAAGGGTCATTTTCCAAGTGATAAATGCCCTTTCTTTAAAAACCAAAGGGGAAATATAAACAACCAAACAAGAAAATCATGATGTCACTTTTTGGCACATAATATCCTGTATTTGTCATCAAATCAATTGATCCTTCCTTCCTTGATGAATGAAATCCCTTTAGGCCCTGATTACACTGACATTTAGAAAGTCGGTTTCCAAAGTCAATTTACTTCTGCAGATATTAGTTTAGTCTTCATATTTTATCAGTTCTCCAATTTGTCTAATGTTTTTCATTATTGCCTGGATTTTATTTTTACTATATTCTAGTCTTCTTAACATCCATAAAAAATGTGTTGTGAATTTGTGTATGTTATAAAGTTCCTTTAAGCTTTATCCTGAGTTTACCCAGGGTTTAGAGTATTTTTGTTGGTTATTATTTCCTTTAAAACAACATTTATTATCTGTTCAAAAACTTTAGGCTTTCTTGGTAATAAAAATCCTTAATTACTGAGGGGAAACATATCAGTATAGGACAAGCTTATATAAACAAAATAAGAAGGGCTTGGCAGTCATAGAGGAAACCAAGACAAACAGAACAAGGAAAATACCAATGCCCACTCTTGTGTAGGGCAGTACATATGAGGAAGACAGAAGAACTGAGCTATCCCACCATAGAGTTTTCCTTTCATGTTGTGTTTCCATACTCTGCTTCTACTTCTGTGCCCATCTTATTGGCATCTAAACTGCAGTGTAGACAGATGATTATTATTATGTAAAGGATGTAAATCTTTGTTGGCATGGTGGAGAGAGACCAAAAAGATAGGAGTACTTCCTAGAAACAATGACTTATCCTGATGAGTTATACCTCACTGTGTAACGAATTACTCCCCAAACTTAATAACTTAAAGCAATAAACATTTATATTATCTAGTGTATGTGAAACATGAATCAGGGTATGACCACTAGTTCTAAACCTTTCCCAGAGTATAATCCAAGTGTCAGTCAGGATTGCAATCCTTTCAAGGATTGAAATAGGGATGATTCAAGTCCAAGCACCAATGTGGCTGTTGGCAGACTTCACTCCCTTACTGTGTTTTGAACTGGGAGCTTTAGTTCAAAGTTCACTATTAGCCTTACTCTATGAGCATCTCCATAGGGCAGTTCTTAATGTGACAAGTGACTTCATTTGCAAGAAAGAGAGAGAGAAAGCAGGAAACAAATCATATTTCATAACTTATTCTCAGATGTGACACACTATCACTTTGATCACATTTGTTCATGAAGAGTAAGAGGATTGGAATACAGAAGAACGTACAAGGAAGCAAGTACTTGGAACTTGGTTCATGGGGATCCATTTTAGAAGTAGCCTACCTTGCACCCCCAAGCCTATAACCCCAGGAGTAGGTGGAATAGGTGATATTCAATTTCTTGTATTTAGGAGGAGCTTCCAGTGAGTTACTCTTTAACCCACTCTATCAAGTGTACATTCCACACTTTGACTTCTGAGGTTCCCACATTTTAGTTCCATTTTCCTTAATCAATCTCGTTTGACACTACTCCCCGCACATCCACCACAGTCAGGCAAGCATGTAGACTGTTCCCCATACGTTCCATGCCTACGCTTTGCCTCTACTCAGAGAAACAGTCTGCTTTCTCCTTGAAGCACCTCCTGAAGTCAAACTATGGTTGCATTCCTCTTTTATGATATGGTTAGTAATATTTAGTGCACATTCTGGTTTAAAATTGTACCATTCTATTTGCCAGTTTGAACTTTCCAATTATTCCATAAAGGCTGTCTGTAAGAGCAGAGTCCTGCTTTTATTTCTACATATTCTCCTATAATGCTGAAAGTAGTTTTTGATCAAAGTTGGTATTTACTTAGTGTTGGTTACCTGTGCCTATCACAAAAAAATTTCATGAACTTAATGATGTAAAATATAGCACATTTATCCTCTTTCAGTTCTGGATATTGAACATTGGAAATAAGTTTCAAGGGCCACAACTGAGGTGTGACTAGGACTCTACTCTTGGCAGGAGCAACTAGGGAAGAATCCATTTCTTTGTCTTTTTCATCTTTTATGTTGCATTTCTTTACTGCCCATCTCCAAAAGCCATCAGGACAACATCTTGCTTCAGCAGTCATATTGCCTTCTTCTTTGTCAAGTATCCCTCCAACTCTGTCTTCCAGACATGTGATTACCTTTATGCCCAATCTCATGTCTGCAATACCCGACATAAGGTAATATTCACAGGTTTGGGGAATTAGGGACTAGATATCTTTGGGATTCCATTATTCATCCTATCACAAACAATAGTAGCAGCAGCAAAGGAAAACAGAAGGTATATGGGGACAATAAAAATCTCTGAATCTGCTTCTCAGTTTCATGTTATTATAGTTAAGACTTACTCACCAAGTATGAGCATAATAATTATTAATGGTAGCTCAAATATGAGTAAAGAAAATATCAGCTAGCAAAAAGGAGAAAAAGGAATAACTGACTTGCTTCATTATTCCAGAATCAAAAATATCTGGAAATAGTGGTTGAATCACTTTTCTATCATATAGAGTCTTGTAGTAATGCTCCTCTTTACTTCTCTGTATTTTCCTTACAGATTGACACAGATTTTTTTTTTTGCAATACTATCTTAATTACAGTGTCCATATATGCTGTATGGCATCAGGAGTCTATACAAAGAAGATAATGGAAATACATAATAGGTTAGAGCCCTAAAGACTAGCAATAAATTATCAGATTGGGCAAACAAGAAGATGTTTTAGTACACATAGGACATAACACTTAAAAGAAAACTGTAAGTACTTCAGACTTGAAGGTAGTATCTTAAACTTCTAGTCTTATAGGGTGCTGACAAATAGTCCCTGAAAATATATTTGCAAATATTTTATAATTTAACTCATGTTAGAATCCTACTCATTTCTTAATCTTTAGTTTTAGATGTCTTCAGAGATCATCTCAGATCTATCTAGTGGAAACCTCTGGCCCTTCTTTTTTGTTTATACTTCATTTATATCTTATTAGAATATCTAAGCTGATCTTCTGATTCCAATATACCAATATACAAATGATAATAATAAATATACATAGATTACTTTTTAGGAATAAATAACTAAAATTAGAGAAAGTGCAAAGTAAAAACTCCTGTGCTTTTATTGAAGATACTTTGCCTTCAAGCCTCATTTATATCTGATTTCACATAAATTAATTATTTAGTTATTTTTGTGCCACTATATTTGAATAGGCAATTTCAAGGTCTTCCTTTCATAAGGTCCCACTCAAGTGGCCCAAGAGAATAGAATTTGGAAAGGGCTGTGACTATAAGCTCAAACCATACTCCAAAATTCTTTCCTAAAAAAAAAGAACTAAAAGCTCTAACTTCCCAATAAGCTTATTTTAGAAATGTACCTGGAGAGCAGTAAGGCAGGAATTAAACAACTATTTAAAAATGTAATAACATTTTTACAAGTGAAATAAAGGCATGGAAACTAAAGTTTATAGATCTATCTATCTATATATCTCTACCTTCTCAATATTAATTAGACCTTAAGAGAATAACTCAAGTGTCCAGGATGTTCCAAATGAACTTTGACCAACTTGATGTAGAATTCCGTCTTAAGACAGAATTCTGGGGAATCGCCTCAGTTCAAGTAGGTGATTATCTCAAAACATAAAGGGCAGTGTAGCTGAAGGGACAGTGCAGGTCAAAGAAAAATGAGAGGCAAAGTTTTGGAATGGTGCTATTTTCTAAATTACAAAGAGAAATATAAATCCCAAGACCAGAAAGACTGAGAGAGGTTTGGAAGTGTGGACTAGAGCAGTTAGTTTTAACTGAAATTCATAAGCATTCTGATAACTTCTATTCCATAGACAATGTTATCACTGTCTTATTTTATATATCCTGTATTAGACATTATTATTAATATTTATTATTTATTATTTTAATTAATATTTATTATTTATTATTTTGTTTATATTATTACTTACTGTATAGAAGATTGTGTTTATATTCAGAAACATATTTCCTGAAATTTTTATTCACTCATTCTTTACTTTCTGGTTTAATTTCTTTCTTCCTAAAGGTGATTCTTTAGGAAATCTTTTCTTAAGACCTATAAAGAGCCCAGATCAGCTCAAAATGAACCTAAATGTATTTTATGGTTTAAATATGAGGTCGTCCTCAACTGCTCATGTGTTGGACAATGCAAGAAAGTTTGAAGGTGAAATGATTGAGTTATAAGAGCCTTAACATAATCAATATGTTAATCCCCTAATAGGGATTAACTGAGTGGTTACTATAGGCAGGTAGTGTGTGGTTGGACAGTGCAGGGTGTGCCTTTGGGGAATATATTTTATTCTTGGTGAACAGAACTCTCTCTGCTGCCTTGTGCCATGTCCTAGCTACTTTCCTCTGCCTTGCCCTAATGTTCTGCCTTGCCCCAAGGAATGACACCTCCAAAACTGTGAGCCCTGAAATAGACTTTTCCTCCTCTAATTGTTCCTGTCATGTCTTTAGGTCACAGAGGTGAAAAAGCTAAAACAATGTAAGACCTGATACTATAAGTTATTAGAAGAAAATGGGGAGAACACCTCAAGGCATTGGTATAGGCAGACTTTTTGGAGAGGACTCCAAAAGCCTGGGCAACAAAAGCAAAAATAGACAAACAGAATTATATTTAGATAAGAAGCTTCTATATGGCAAATAAAACAATCAAAAGAGTGAAAAGACAAACAGCAGAATGGAGAAAAAAGCTGCAAAACATTCATTTGACAAAATATTAACATACAGAACATAAAAGAAAACAACCCAATCCTCTAAAAGCGAATAGTGCAATTTTAAAATGTGCAAATGATTTAATAAAAACCTTACAAATATTGATAAAATACTCAATATTACTAATCATCAGGAAAATTCAAATCAAAACCACAATGAGATATCGTCTCACCCCATTTAGAATGGCTATTATCACAAAGATTAAAAAGTAATAAATGTTGCTGAGGACATGGAGAAAGGGGAGTTTTCATACCCTGATGGGAATATAAGTTAGTACAACTAGTATGGAAAACATTATGGAGAGTCTTGAAAAAAACAGAAGTAGAACTATGATATGGTTATGCCACAACTGGGTAACTATCTAAAGAAAATAAAATCAATATATCAAAGAACTAACTACACTTTCAGTTTTATTGCACCAGTATTTACTATAGGCAAGATATTAAATCAACCAGATGTTCATAGACAGATGAATGGATAAATAAAATGTGACACACACACACACACGCACACACATGAACACACACACATATTTTTCGGTAAAAAGAGGAATAAAATGCTGCATTTTTGTCAAAGCAGATAGAACTGGAAGCCATGATGTTAAGTGGAGTAATCCAGGTTCAGAAAGACAAGTTCTCCCTCATTTGTGAAACTAAAATGCTGAACTCATAGAATCATAGAATAGAGGGGAATAGAGAAACTGTGAAGAGGAGGGAGAAGGAAGAATGGAGGAATGTTACCAACATATTCATAGAAAAGAAATTAGTTCTGACGTTTTAGAGTACGGTAGGGTAAGTATAATTTACAACAATTTACAATATATTTCAAAACAAGTAGACGATTCCAAAAGTTCCCAACACTTAGAAATAATTAATGTTGAAGTAGATGTAAATGCCAGTTACCCTGATTTGATCATTTCACTTTGTACATATATAACAAATTATTATACTATACCCTGTAAGTATATATAAATATGTCAATAAAAAAATCTATTGATAGTAGTAGATTTTACATGAATAAAAGTGTCTTTTCTCTATTGGCTGATGATATTCTAAGTATATAATTCAAAGCATATAAATGACAATAAGTTTTTCTATATATTTGGATGATGGTTCCATTGTCTCCTGGCATAGTACTATGATACAATTTGCAGTACAGATAATTATCATTCCCTTAGCATATCATTTTTTTAGCTTTTCTTAGTCTCTTTTTGAGGTTCTACAACTTCTCTACAATGTTAGAACTCATTCAATATTTATAATACTCAAAAATTTTGTGATTTTTGGATCTGAGTATTCATTTTTTTCAATAGTTATAAAAATTTCTTAGTCATTACCTCATCCAATATTTTCTCCCAAATTTCTCTATTCTTTGTGTGGCCCTCTCACACTCAAGTATCTAATTTCCTAAATTGTTAATTTGCTTTTAATTTTGCCTCAGAATAGTGGACTGTCATGCCATCGATATAATATTTATTTTGCAAACTGCCCTAGAATTATCCTTGTCTAGAATCAGTTTTTAGGTTAATATGTCATTTTAGAGAATATTTAATATTTGAAGCTAGTTCAAATTTAAAATCCAGAACCTAAATAATTCTCAGAGTAGACCTGTGTTTTTCATCAATAGCCTAGGTTAAGAAAGACCAGCATCTTATTTACCCCTATGTTTATAAACAGATTCTTTCTGGTTCTTTCTTTCTCAGTCCTTCAAGTGCCTAAGCTTTGTGTCTGGTTTCATGTTCGAGCCCTTGCCTTACATGGATCTGAGTCCTGATTGCCCAGTTATTCCTGTCTTGTTTGGGTTGTTGTAGAATAACCCTAGACTGAGTGGCTTAAGCAAAACACATTCATTTCTCACAGTTCTGGAGGTTGGGAAGAACAAGATCAAGGTGCCAACAGATGTGGTGTCTGGTGAGTTTCTGCTTCCTGGTTTGCAAATGGCATTCTTCTCATTATAATCTCACATGGAGTAGAAAGAAGGAAGAAACAAGCTTCTGTGTCCCTTTTGAAGAAGGCACTAATCTCATTCACAAAGGTTTTACCCTCATGACCTGATTATCTCCCAGGGACTTCGCCTCCTAATAGCATTGCACTTGAAGTTAGGACTTCAACATATGAATTTGGTAGGGGGGAATAAATATTCAGTCCATAACAATTCCTCTGAGGACTGAAGTCTGAGCCTCTGGTTACTATAATTCATAGCAGCATTAACATCCCTCTCCTATTGCCCAACCATTAGCATCCCACTTCTACTGCCCAGCAGCCGTAGCTCAGCTTTGTCTTCCCAAAATCACACTACATATTAGTCCCTGTGGATTTCTTTTGCTCTCAGCTTAAAGATATATATATTATATTTATCTAATATTTCTACTATTTGTACTTGTTGCATGGGTGTGATTTTAGATTACAAATTCAACTCCAGTCATTTCATCTTGGAAACTAAACGTTTATTCCATTTCTCTGCTTTTTACTACTACTATAACTTCTGAAATGTTTCCATATATCTGTACACAAAAGTCCTAAATGGAAGAAGGTGACTTTGTCATACCATACTCAACAAAGAATGTCCTCTGGGGCAGAGTTCAAGGCCCCATAATCTGCTAACTTTCCATGGATATTTAATTTGGTCTAAAGCCTTTGGCTAAAGTAGGGATTACTGGTCCAATCAATTGTAGGTTAGGTTAGCCAGATCCCATGACATAAAGATGATTCATTATGGACAAGGAATTACTTTTCGAAAAACTTTGCTAGAAAAGGGCTTTGGGAATAACACACATTCAGATTATATGTACTGGAATTTTCACTATTGTTTAGGACCTAATTAACTGATGCTCTTTAATTATTCATTCTGTATTATTTTTATCTCACTAAGAAACATTTTATCAGAAATTATTTCTTATCTAAACACTGTTAAATTTATTATCAACATTCAATAAGCACATCTTGATGTACTGTTCTAAATGGCAAAGCAAGTAGGTATGAGATATACCAGGCTGTGTGATGAGTTCAAAAGAAATTAAAATGAGTTAGTTATATAAGGGCAATAGAGAATGAGTCTGGTATATGTAGGTAAGTCTATAAGATTACAAAAGCAAAAGGAGGAAGAATATAAAAATATCAAAATGTTTAGACAAATAGGATCTTATATTAAATATAATAAAAATAAAGTCCTAATTAATTATCTAAATAAGATTACAGAAATTAATCATTCCCAAATTTAGTACAGAAAGAAGAGTAGGTAAACACCCTCCAAGTTTGCCTCAAATCCTAAAGAAAATTATTTTGAAGAGAAAAATAACTTGATTAAAACAATTTTGACAAAAATTTTTATGTAAAAAAATAGATTGATAAATGAAGTAAGGATCTCTTAACTTTCTAGATAACTAGAAAATGCCTTTGTAAAACCATTCTGAAAAAGTCCAATAATGGTATAGAGTGTACTGATAATAATAAAAAGTTTATAACTTTTAATCATAAATCCTAGCCTCAAAAGTTCTAAATATCCCATTTTTGCAAGAAAAACACCAAGTTTTCAAATTTGAGAGTACAGGCTCATCAATTTTAGTAACAAGCATCATTAACAACATTCAGTTTAGTTACACTTTCTAATTTTGCACTTATTTTTCCAGATGGTTGTAGAATATTTATATCACAAAAGTTTTTCTCTTAATAATAATATGAGCTTGCTGTTATTTTGTTATAATCTTCTATGAAAAAGCAAGGGATGTAAATGATGGAATTTTAAAATGAGTGCAAATTTTAAGACAAGGGGAAAAATGATTTAATGCATTGAGTTTCTGAAGAAGGACATTCTCAATGAGCCCCCATGTATAAATATGGTTTGATGTCACCTAAGTAATAAAATTCAATTTGCTTTTGTGCTTTAGTACAGCATTGGAAGATTGGAAAACTTCCCAGACTCTCTAGGCTGGATACGAATTCTCACCTCCCCCAAACTTCTGTGTTTAACAAGTGTCTTTCCCAATTATAGCTGTGGTTCTGACAGTAACTAACCATTGCCCTGAGTGACAGGCAGAGAAAGCCAAGAACCTTGAAGCTAAAATGGAGAAGTGAATGTGTCTCCAATCACATACTCAGCCAAAGAGGATTCCTCATAGATTTGTTCTGTTTTCTGTATGAGAGCCCAATCAATGTGTGCACTTTTTCCAGATGCATTATCAAGACATAAGTAGATACAATAACTATAAGATAGTAGCAAATTTAGCGACCCACTTAATTTGTTATTATGTCAAAATTGCAACAAAAACTACTAGAAATAAATAACCTACATTATTAAGAGAGAGGCAAATTACCTCATAATAGGAGAAAATTTAGTGATTATGAAAAAAGGCTAATTCCATTTTATTGACAATTTTCTTAAGTAATGATAATTCAAGGTAGTTAATCTTTCTGAACTTTTTTTCCCCTGAGAAACAAGCGAGGATTTTTAAGTTAAGGATTAATGTTAAATTTCAGGAAGTATTGTTATTTACAAGGGAAATATTTGTAAAAGTCAAATCATTGTGTCACTCCAAACTAAAACAGTCCTCAAAAAGCCTGTTACAACAGAAAGTACATTCAACTCTACTTGATCCTAAGACTCTTTTTTAAACATGAAAATGCTGTAATTTTTCCATTTCTGTCTCTTACCCCCATCCCCCCTTACACACACACATACAGACTCACACACACACACATGCACAAATCATCATTAATGAACAACATCTAATTATCTGATCTATGAACTAATTGAGCCATTAATAGATTTTGGAAATATAATTGCATTTGTCTGCTTTCTGATGTATGAATCTGACCTTTGTAATCATTTCTATATCAAATTCTTTTGTATTCATTATTAGATTTTTAATCATTCAAATATTTAAAGAAACTACAGAAAACCAATCTAAATGAACCACTTTTCCATTTCCAATCCTTTGTAAGTTTATTTCTGAGATAATTATATCCTCTTTGAAGCTTCTTTTTATCGTGGGTCTCCATTCACAGACCCATGATGTTAAAATCTAACAGTAGGGGACCCTTCTAAACCAGGTTTTTCCAAAATGTGCTCCATTGACCATTACTTCTACAAGATGGAATTCTATATTCTGAATTCAAATATGATTCAGAAAAGTTGATTTTAGAAAAGGCAAAGAGGTTCCTTTATTCCATCACTCTTTGAACTTTTATTATTATAAATACTCATTGCAGATGACCAAGGGATAAATGCTTTATATAATGTTTCTCAAGCTATTGGCCATGGAAACTTTTTTCCACTGAGCATTTTAAGGGATTAGATTTTTTTTTTTTTTTCTTTGAGATACCCATTAGCTGACAGGAGTTTTTCAAGTGACACTTTAATTAACTAATAGGAACAGTAATCAACCTCTAATGTAAGTTATCACAAATAATTTAGTGACATAATATGTGGGAATATGGAGGGTGTTTTAATCTCTCAATTAGTATAGGCAAGTCACAAAAAAAGGTGTTCAAACAGCAAATAAACATTTTAAAAAGTACAGAAAGGAAATGCCCAGCAAGAATAGAACTGAAAATAAATTCTGGTCTATTCAGATAGTGAAATGCTACAGAGCAATAAAAATAAATAACCGCATCTTCATAAAACAACGTGGATAAATGTCAAAAATTTAATATTGAGTGAAAAAAGTCATACAGAGACTACTATATATGTTGATAATTCCATTTATAAAACATTCAAAAATCAGGAAAACCTGTTTCATTTTGAGGGTTGCTTCATTGGGTGTTCAAATCATAAACAAAGAAAAGAATGATTACAACGGAAAGCAAGATTGCAGTTTTCTGTAGGGAAGAGTAAAAAGGAAGAAGATTGGAAAGAAGCCACCTGAGCTTCTCTCAGTTGTTGGAGAGAAGATCTGGAGGGCTGGAATATTCCGTTTCTTTGACCAGGCTATAGCTTCTGGGCATCTGCATTGATATAAATCTGAGAACTATGCAGTTTCAGATTGTAATTTTTTTTTTCCAAGTGAGCAGGAAGGAGCTATTTTGGGTTGTTGTAAGGTCAAAACAAAAATCCACACAAATTTTTTTTTTTTTTTTTCAAAACTACTTTTGGAAAATCCGTAGTCTGTCTGTGGATGTCCATCCTATGGCAGCAAGTGAGAACTGCAGCACCTTCACACATGAGACAGTTCAATCTCAGTTGCTTCATAAAAGATTTGCAGGATGATTACTTAGGAAGCTGCAACCCTTCCAAATAGAAGAGCATCTCCTTTGCAGTTACTGCTCTCCGAGGACTAATGACTGAGCAGCCTCTACAGAAAGGAAAGCAAGAAGTCAACGTGGTTTCCAAAGTCCAGCCCAAGGGAAGAGTGGTCACATGCTGGAAGGTCAACATCTACTCTAATGCTACGAAAAAGAAAGAAAACAGATGAGAAAAAGGTATGAGAAGTTATCAATAGTCAAATCAAATAATAAAATTTAAAAGAAAGACCAAAATAAGACTTTAGGGTTTGTTGATCCAACAATATCTAAAAGCAAATTATCTCTGACCCAGAAAGTCACTCCCAACAATCTCAGGGGACAATAGAGTCTCTCCTATTACTAAAATTATAATTCTTAGTTGTTCATTCTTCTTAAATATTTAGGTCACGTCTGCTCACCATCTTTCATGTAAGAAATCAGAACCCCTGAGTAATTTTTGCAGAATCAAATGGCATGTCATGTATTGAGTGGAAGCCAGGATTAATGACCTTTAATTTGAAGTCAAGTAACCTTAAGTCCCCATGAGGATAAGGGGAATGGAAAGTGTAGAGGAAGACAATCAGTTTCCAAAATGCATTTCGTGGATCCGTGCTGACGTGCTATTATTGTTCATGATGACAGTGATAAAATATTTTAAGGTTAAAAAAATTATATTATGTGCTTACATATACTAGGTACTTGCTGATTCTTTTAGCTTTAATTACAAAATTGTGTCTTTATAAGAATCCTGTCAAATGAATTTTATATCCCCATTTTACAGGAGAAAGTTTATCTAACCTGGACAATTAATATGGAAAAATTCCAAGATGCCAGGTGTTGTAGTTTGAAGATGATGTGTCCCCAGTTCTCATGTGTTGAATGATTGGGCCTCAGTGCTGTAATGTTCAGGGATGGGACCCTTAGGAAGTGGTCAGATCATAAGAGGTCAGATGTCAACAATGGATTGATCTATTGATATTTGAATGGACTACTGGGAAGTGGTGGAAACTGTAGGCAGGTGGAGTGTGGTTGAAGGAAGTAGGTCACTAGGGATGTGCCCTTGGAAACTATATCTTGTCCCTGGCCCCTTCCTCTCCATCTCTGTCTGCTTCTCAGACCCTATCAGGTGAGCAGCTTTTCTCTGCCATATACTTCTGCCGTGATGTTCTGCCTCACCTCAGGCCCAGAGCAATGGAATTGGTGAAGCATGAACTGAAACCTCCGACACTGTGAGCCAAAATCAACTTTTCTTCCTCCAAGGTGTTGGTGTCAGGTATTTTGGTCACAGTGATAAAAAGCTAACTATCACACAAGAAAATACATTCTTGGGTTAGTGTTCTTGAAGATCAGTTTCCTTCAGTTGGGGTAATAGTGAAAGTGTTGGCACTGTTTGCAAAAAATCCAATATGTTGCTTCTCAAACTGTGGTCCTTGGACCACCTGCATGAGAATTATTTGGAGGAACTGCAGACATGCAGACACTGAAGTTCTATCCCAAAGCTACTAAAGACTCTCTAAGGGTAGTAACAAAGAACATGCATTTTTAGAAAGTTTTTTGGATGATTCTTATTTAAGCTGAAACTGAGAACTACTAATTTGCACAAAAGTGGCAATGAAATTGTTAAATAGTAAAACCTGGAACAGCTGCTGTAAAGCAGTGACGTTTAATGTTGCTTCACAGTGTTGTAACTTCCACTCTGAAACAGAGGAAGAGGGTGGTGATGGTGGATTTTAATATTAGACTCAATACAAAAGACTTTCTTCCATTCCAAACTTATTCCCATTGCTGCATCAATGTTTAGGGGAAAATTAAATACATATGGAGACAGAACTACTTTGTCACTAAGAGACTGGAATTAGATGTTTTCAGAATGCATTGAAATAGAATTAATGGAGACACTTCCCATTGGTTTCTGGTCTTTTAGCAAACGTTGGTTGCTCTTAACATTAGAGATATATGAAAACAACCACTCTGTTATCAGTCAGCATGGGGAATAAGCAAACATAGTGTTCAAGTAGTTCCCTGCAACACACCTGGGTAAAATTTCCACCTGTTCCTCATGATGAAGTATAGCAATTAATTTCAGAGCCACACTGTGTTTTTTTTATTTGCTATGTATAGTAGACTGAAGTTAAATATTCACTAAATTGTATGTAATTCTATGGTAGGTTATAATAATCCACAATCATTTCATTCACTTTCATAAGGTCCATAGTTTGAGATGACTTCAGATGTTCATGTTAAAGAGAAGTGGGCTTGTCACATTCTAACTAACAGCTGTTTTCCAGGTGCTGAGGACAGATTAGGTCATGAGAATCCTGACAGGATGGTGTCCTCACTAGTATTTTTTCTCCCTATACTATAACCTTCTTGAGATGTCTGCTTAGGCTACGATTTAATATGAGGATGCAGTAAGTGGAGTGAAACTGTTTAAATTTAGTGAGTTTTATGCCTTGATTAGTTCCTATATATTTCTTAAAATCCAAATTATATTTATAGTACACTTGCTTCCCTCCCACCCCAAATGTAATAAAACAGCTGTGCTATAAACCATAAAAATATCATGCTATTCTAGAACTAGATAGTGGTGATGGTTGCACAACATTGTGAATGTACTTAATGCACTGAATGTACACTTCCCAGTGGTTAAATTGGTAAATTTCATGTTATGTTTATTTTTCTATATTAAAGCATATGAATTTAAGAAAACATATCGTGCTACATTCAGACGTGTTAAAGGCAAATTGGAACCTAATTCAGATGGCTTCTGATGGTTTCCAGATTGGTTTCTGTGGGATAGAAAGTTACTTAGCTATTCATAATCTTTTTATTGGTTTATATGATAATATCATAAAAATATATGCATCATCAGAAACAGTATATTTGCCTCTGTTTATTTTTATTCATAAAAACATATCCACTGAAAACTTACTATACACCCACTGACCATGGAGACTATTCTAAAGGCAAAGATCTGTTAAAAGGAGAGCCTTACCCTCCTAAGATTTGACATCTATTGACAGAATGGTGGAAAAAAATACTACCTCCCAAGTGGGAGGGAAATGTAAAGGGTAGTAAGACACGATTGCTAGGTTTGGGGTGAGTTCAGAGTCTAGTGTGGGTGATGAACATGAAGCAGACTTCTATCTGTGACACATGCTTTCACAGAGCAAGATCAAAATCATTTGAGATCACAGGCAATAGCGGGGGTAAGTCATGAAAACTCAGGACTGATTTATACAGGTCCAGGGAAAAATGCAAGCACACTGCTTAGATTCCATCAGCAAATCATAGTTCTCACTAACCCCAGTTAACATAGCCACGGTTTCCTCACTTCTATTCGAGAATAAAACCTCAGGGTTTAAGCTAATCCAGGACTTCTACACTCAGTCATCAATAGGACTAGTTCTGCGACCCTAGGTGAGTCATTTTACTTTTCGGAACTCTAAAATGATGGTACTAGTTTAGATGCTGCTGTAATAATGTCTGTCTCTGGCATAATTTTTTTTTAGTTTCCATGTGGCCCAATAATTGCAATATAAGAACTTAGAAAAATGCCTGATAGAGCTAAATGTTTCTTTAAGATTAATAAAAAAAATCAGTACTGCTGCATCTGGAAACTTGAGTGCCAAGGGATAAGTGGTATCTAATAATTAATAAAAAGTGGTTGTGAAGCATTTTGCAAATAAAAAATGCCAGATAATTTATAAATATTTAAATAGTTATTAAATTTAATATGAATATTACATAGATGCCATTTTGATTTCCTATGCCACTTTATTGCCTCAGAGTGCTTCACTGATATTAATTATGTTACTGTTGATATTATTGCCGTTAATTGCATGGTTTCTTGAGGGGTCTATCCCAGGTAAGGAGGAAAAGGGAAATAGGGGTGAATAATTAGTTGTACAATTTAATTACTGGAAGGCAATATTCTTTTCAATTGCAATATACTTGAGGTTTATGTCAATTAATTGCCTGGTGTGTAGGACTCTGTTTTCTCTTTTTTTAATATTTTATTTCTTTATTTTTGTAGTACTGGGGGCTTAACCCAGGGGCATTTTACCACTAAGCTACATCCCCGGTCCTTTTTGGTTATTTATTTTGTTACTGGGTCTCACTAAGTTGCTTAGGACCTTGCTAAATTTCTGAAGCTGGCCTCCTGTTACAGACTCCGGAGCCACTGCACCCAGCTGATTCTGTTTTCTCTTAAATCTGGTTTTGACTTTGCTTCTTCTGTCTTAAAGATTAGATGACAATCTATTCCAAGCCACACATCATGCTATGTTTCCATTCCTCTATAATTTCTTAGTTAGATGCCTACTTGACTACTTAAAAAAATCCTTGCTAAACCCTGAAAAGGAGAAAAGCTGTCATGGTGAATGCTCATATGTCAGTGTGTCCCACCTCAGAACTCAGGTAATCCACATACTCTTGCCAGCAGGCATCATGTTCCCAGTTGAGAAATGAGGAGACAGATTAAGGTAGGCTAACTAGAGCGCTAAATTTAACCTCCAAGCAAATGAGAGACCCAGCTCTATTTGATGCCAAAGTGCCTGTTATTTCTCATTACTTAATATCACCTCCCTAGAAACCTACATCAATTAAAAAAGGTGGAGTTGTTTGGAATAGGAGTTTCGGGGGAACTACTGCACTTTTAAAAAGTCACTCTTAACTGACAGTTTAAAAATACTTTGCAAATGTGACCAGGAAGAAATGAGAGAAGACTAAGAGGAAGCAGGGAAAGCAAGAAAATGCTTAAATCCAAGTAAGGTTACAAACATTTCTTTATGGAAAGGAAGACAGAGAACTCACATCCCACCTCTAGGTAGTAACTCATGTGGGGCAGAGAGAGAGGATCAGGAATAGAATTTACCTAATACCCTGTGGGCTTAGTTGTGGAGGTGTGGTAGAGTCTATAAGCAAAACCACAAAGCAAGCACATGAGAAAGTAATTGGCTTTGCTGATAAGAGGCCAGGAAGAGAGCTGACTGCAGGTGGGCCCAGTGATAAGCAGAATGTGTGATGCTGGGAAGACTTGATTGGAATAGTTTAATAAAAGCATGTGATTGTTGCCAATTAGAAGCTAAAAGTAAAATATGATTCTGCTGCTAATTTTGCATCCAAGTCGAATTATACTGTGATTAGGCTAATAGAATAGCATTGGAAATCTGTAGGCATTGCACTGGAGACTCACTATCTAGCAAGCAGCAGAACAGAAGCAGTAAAGCATCACTATCTCTACCTTACCTGGCCCCTGAGATGCTCATGCAGAAATAAGCTTGTGCAGAGGTGCCTCAAGAAGGGGAATAGGGGCTTCCCGAGGTGCTCAGGAAAAGGATGCTACTAACTTCAAGACCCAGGCCCAAAGGCTACTTAGTCTGGTGGGAATTGTGTAATTCTGAAAGTGCAGTACTCAGAAAGAATTTTAAGGGTGTCTACTAGTAACTTTGCTGCAACTGTCTGGTGTCTTGTTCTGCATGAATCCTGTGCCTGGTTGACAGAGATTTCTGGAGGAATAGCTTAGATATAAGTCTCCTCTGTGAGCTGAAGCCCTATTGTTTTCATCCAGGAAGGTCCATCTTGGAATTTCTCTATCTAGAGTCACCTTCCTCTCCAACTCCCCAAAGAATTGAAGAGAGCATTCGACAATGTAGAGATAAAAGCACTGGAGAATAGGTATAAGTGGTCCAACCTGACCAAAGAAGCAGGATGTTCTCTTCTATTCTTTGGCATGTTATAGTTTTCTTTTTCCCCTGACTCCTGCCACCTCTCTGCTCTGCACCATCCACACAGGGACTTGGATTAAAGGCTGATTTACATCTGTTGTGTGTCCTAATTTCCCAAGAGTATATGAATGAATTTACAACAAAGACACTCTCCTTTTATTTCCATGAAATGTGATGCATGGTGTCATTCTGCAGCTAGTGACATGTGGGCTGGCAATAATAAGGTCTTGCCTCTTTAAATAATCTGTGAACAATCCATGTTTAACTGTTCTTCCTATTCAAATTAATTCATATTTTGAAGTTATATTGCGGAGCATCCTAATTCTTAAAGCACCATGCAACCTAAAGTAGCAGCATGGTAGAAGGAACACTGTCACTAAAAAACAAACAAACAAAAAAAAAACTGGTTAGCTGGCACTTAACATGAAACCAGCATAATACAAACCATATCCAATCCACAGCAACAGCCTTGACCTTCAAGTTTCACGTTATCACTAATGGTTTCCCAACCTCATTCTCCAAACCATGCCAACACCCTCCTAATTCCCACTCTATATTTTCTAATCCAAGTCAACTGGTTAACTCTGCTCTTCTTTCCCTGAGTTGAAAATCCTAGCTTGATTTGGAAACACCGCAGTGAAGACTTCTCACCTATTAAACACAATTATTGATTTTTTCCTACTTTCACATCTCAGGAAAATTCTCTTTTTCTATCAGAGGGTTTAATCATTGGCTCAAATTTCTTTAGCTCAAATTCATTTACCAACAACAGAGATGTATGACATAGGAGCACTATACTCAAGCCTTTGAAGTGTTTTGACAGGGAACTAAATCTTTGAGCCATTATAACAGTCTGATGTTGATTTTTCTCTATTGATTCTGTAATATAATTGAGAAGAAAGCAGATTTGGTTAATTAAAGAGGTCAAATTGCAAGGCAAATGCTTTTTGAATGAATGAGAAAGGAAAGACTGCATGAAAATAATGCACACATATAATAAGTGCTCAAATATTACAAATTCAAATGAGTTCTGTTCAATCTAGTTCTCTCCTTGCCATGTTATAGAAGTAACAAGCTATAATAGCTATTGTTTGGCAGGGACGTCGAGGTAAATAAGCATTCTTCCAGAAAATGTCCAATATATATATGATAGTCAGAATAATGGTCCCCCAAAATGTTCACGTCCTATTCCCTGGAAGTTCTGAATATTTTACCTTTCCTAGTAATAGGGATTTTGCAAATGTGATTACTTAAGGATTTTGAGTTGTGGAGATTATCCTAGATTATCCGATGGGTTCAATTAATCACAAGGGTCCTTATAAATGAAAGAGGAAGGAAGGGGAGTAGAAGTCAGAGAGAAATTTGAAGTGTTGTGCTACTTTGAAGATGGAGGAAGGACCCAAGAGCCAAAGAATGAGGACAGCCTTTAGAAGCTAGAACAAAGAAACTAGTTCCCTCTAGAGCATCCAGAGGGAACACAGCCTGCCACCTTCATTTTAGCACAATGAGAACCATTTTTTATTTTGAACCTCAAGGACCAACTATATGATAATATGTGTGTGTTGTGTTAAGCCAGCAAATTTGTAATAATTTATTACAGTAGCAATAAAAAACGATCATGTGTAATAGACTAAGATATCCATCATGGGGGTAGTTCAATCCACTACCATCCTCTCTAGGATCATGCCAGTTAAAATATAATAATTGCAGAATAGGGGGAGAAACTAGTATTTGTAGTGCTCATTCTGTGATACATAAAAAAACCCTCTATTGGCATTAACTCATTTGAATCTAAATTTCATACCCATTTTACAGATAAAGTAAATGAGCTTAAATATCTTCCCAGTGTTCACATTGCCCTAAGTGGCAGAGCTGGATGCCTGACTTTAGAAAAGTCAACCTTTTCTCTCAACCTGTCATATGTTAACCTCTACTCTAGGACATGTGATCCTTGGGGCTAACATTCCTTATTAGATGTGGTCAATCAACCAGCCTATTTGCATTCAGTTTTATTCCCCAGAATCTAGTAAAGTTCCCTGAACTTATTTGAGGTTAATGAAATCTTCATTGATTGGGTATATTATCCAGGAAAATATTTCACAGCGATTGTTTCATTGCTCAGGAACCTCTTTTGAAGGCTCTGGAATTCTTTTCCATTAGTCTTAAAAATATGGATTAAAGACTTTCTCGTCCATATTTGAATTGGCGAACCTACCTCTGCAATTTTCTTATTTCCTACAAAAAAATGTTAATAGATCTGCAGAACTTAATGTTGTATCATCAGAAATTCCTAGAACATAACAGATTGTTCAATTGCTTTTTACAAGAACAATAAGCAAACTAGGAAAAATTATGATCCATATAGATAAAGGTATTGACCAAGGATTTGGGAAAAAAAAAAAAAAATGGCACAGGATTCTGACCAAAATTAACTGAAGAATGGTCCTGTAAAATAAACACAACATAAACTATTTCTCAAACCACAAATTAACAAAAATTTCTTACAGAAGGCTGACAGAGAGTTCTTAATTTAAAACTTCTTTTAGATAAAATATCTATATTTAAACTACAAAAACCTAAAAAATATTAGAGAATGAGTAGGCAACTGTGTTAACCAATATTGTGAACAAAATACCCCAAAAAATGAACAACTTAGCAGAGGAAAATTTGATTTTTGTTCATGTTTCGGAGGTTCAGTTCATGGTGAGCTGACTCCACTGCTCAAGAAGAGTCAGGACATCATGATGGAAGAGTATGGTAGAGGATGCTGCTCTGTTCATGGTGGCCAGGAAGCAGAGAGAGAAAGGGTAAGGGACTCGCAGAGAAGGTAAACTCTTCCAGGGCATGCACCTAAAGATAAATCTTCTGCCATGCCTCTTTTGCCCACAGTTACCACCCAGTCAGTTCATTCATGGACTGATTCAATCATCTCACCTCTGTGTGTTACTATATTAACACAGGAGTTTTAGGGGGACACGTCACATTCAAATCATAATAGCAACCATGCTAGACTGCTTCTAGCTGAATTTAATGTCAACTGGGGCAAATTTATAAGAGTAAGAGTCTGTTAATCCATGTGACTAACTGAAAAAAGTCATAGATGACATGTGTACCCACTTTGCTTGACGGAGTCATTCCCATGGGACTGGAGGCAGGTTTAGGGTAGATAGAGATCTTAAGATAGAGATTGTGGGTCTCAAAGAGGATGAACTAATCACATCAGTGAGAGTGGGGGAAGGGGGACATATTCAAGAAAGAACCGTAGAAAGGAGGGCAAGGCTAATAAAGGTTGTCTTGATTCTTCCTGCCCCTGGATACTATCTAGCATTCTTCTGTATTTTTTCTCCCAACTTGTGTCGTATTATCTTTCTCCTTTTGTTCTATTTTTCTAATCCACTCCCCTTACTTTCTTTCTCTTTTTGCTTTTATTTCCACATATAATTTCTCTACTTCTTTCTTCTTATTTAATTGATCATGGCAATGAACTGAAGCATTTTTATTATTTTATACTTACGGATAAAGTTTGAAGTTCTTTGCTTTTCACTTATTAGTGGTAAGCTGAACATTTTGTTTACCTTTTTCCTCTATAAATTTAGTTCATGGTTCTTAATTTTTCTGTATGTTGTTCTTCAAAGACAGGGTTACCATGCTTAAGTTGATAGACTCTCTCACGTTCCTACTCTTCTTCACATCCCTGATCGACATAGTGTAATATGCAATCCAAGTGGCTCCTGAATTTCAAGGGAAGAAGCAGAATGTAGCAGAAAACTCTCCTTTTTAAAAAGAAGCAGTCATTTTGCTAAAATGCACAAAGGGTAATTGTGAACTTTTGTTTGGAGACTGTGGTTTAATTTCTCATTGCTGCACCGATGAAATAGAAAGATGAGAGGTATCTTACTGATATGCTTTTCCTTTAAAATAATTTTCAGTGTTTAATGATAATGTGAAAACATGATACACATTTTCATCTCCATTTATATTTTTGTTACTGACAAAAATAAGAAACTCGTTGATGCCTGAAAATATCTCTTTGCAATTCAGGTAATATCACGTAGGATAAATCAGTACGAATTTCAAACTCTTGAAAGCATTAAAGACAAAGGCCCTTCTATTCCAATGGGAATGTAGAAAATATGAATAAATCATAATGTTCTGGTCTTAAGGTATTACTAGAGGTCAAGTGGACTTCAAGCTATGTGACAATTTCTTTTCTGGGTATTTTAATAGAATTTCTATTTCTCTTAAGAAAGATAGAAATTTTTGCATCTTGTATTATTTTCAGATGAGGGATACTCATTTGAATTAATATCAAGATGCAACCCACGCAGAATTTTAAAAAATCATCAATCTGCCATCTTATCCACATTATTTTGTACCTTCAGGCTCTTGATGTAGTTTTTATGAACAGGATTCAAATAAATTGGCTCTTTTTCCTTGGTGGTTTCTTTAATTACTTTGTTATTATCCAAGGAACTGGTTTAATTTAAATGAACACTGTGTTCCTGCTACTACTATCCGGAGAAAACACAGACTCAGAACATGCTGTTTTGTAGTTAAAGTGTATGTCTCTGCATGGGGATGCCAGAATTGGCAGCACGATGGCCTCTTCCTATTTTATATAAAGAGAAAATCAAACCTATTCTGTGAAATCATTAACTTTCCCCAAATGCCTATTCATCTTGCTAGATACAAAGAATAAACAGTAAATATATAAACGCATTACTTGCTTTAAATAAGTCAGAACATTCAAATCAACAACTCAGTAAATTTACATAGTTTTTTCCCTCCCTAAATATCTTCATAGAAGGTACATTTAAAACCAATTATGTGCCAAAGTTATCATGACTGATCCAACCTTCCAGTCCAGCCGCCCTTATTTTGACATTAAAACACTTATTTGTAGCTGAGATGGTTGCTAAAGTGCAGAATTCCCTCTCCATCTTTCCCATTCAGTTAAAATATATTATCAATTTCTATGGAATTATATATTTAT
Source organism: Sciurus vulgaris (assembly GCF_902686455.1). NCBI lineage: Eukaryota > Metazoa > Chordata > Mammalia > Rodentia > Sciuridae > Sciurus > Sciurus vulgaris. The sequence continues at coordinate 167,893,211 of NC_136461.1, forward strand.
ATATATATATATATACATATATACATACATATGTAAGTATGCATACACTCTTGCGCACACACACACACACACTCACACACACACACAAACATTAGGATGTCATAAAGTATTTTACAGACACCATGAAAATAAAAAATTGTATTTCATTTCCTGAGCTGGTTACAGTCTTCAACCCCAGCTCCATGTCTTTAACTAAAACCATGTGTGAGAAAAGCAAGTTTAATCTTTAGAAACACTCTATTTGAGGCTATTGGCTGAGCTCTTACAGAAAGCATGGCATTTGTTCTTTTGCAAGAAAAGAGAACTTTATGTTTACCAAGGAATGAGTAAAACTTGGTACAACTGGAGTACAGTGCTTTACCTGTGAGCAAAGAGCAGCCTCACACATTGTTTCTTTTCACACCTTCACTTGAGAAATAATATTGCTGTCATACAATGCAGTCTTAATTGTTTAAAGGACAAAGAAGTAAACTGAAACCTGACTCTTTGCCAGAGGTGACAACAAAATCTCGAGCACCAGGTTTGGTACATTCCTTTAAAGGGGTAGCATAGAATATAGGTGACTGTTAGGAAAAACTCTCACTATTTGAAAGGAGCTTATATGTTTCAAGGTCAAAGTAGATTTATAGCTAAGATTTGCTTTCTGGAATCAAATACATCCAGATTTAAATTGTTTCCCCTGTTGCTGTGTGAGCAAAACTCCTCTAAACCTCAGTTTCCTCATTTCCAAAATAGGGATAAAATTAGTGTGTACCTCTTTGGGTGGTATTGGGGGAATCCATCAGGAAAAAGCATTTGAAATGCTTAGTATGCCTCCTAGCATCATCTTTATTAGAGCAGGCGTGGAAGATTCCCTTGATCCTCTGAAGCATTCTGCTGCTGCCCCTTGCATTCTCCCAGATAGCACTTTTCAAAATGCAGTTTCTGAACTAGCTGCATCAGACTCTCATCAGCGTGTTTGCAAAACGTGCAAATTCCTGGACCCCCCCTCAGATGCCAGACTCTCTGGGTGTCAGGCTGGGAGTCTGTACTTTTAACAAGCTTACTGGGTTTAAAAAAACACTGCCCGAATGAGGTCACCTCTCAGCCCATCCTCCACAGCGTCTGACCTTGACATGAAGGCACTTGATTCAGAGAGAGCTACTGTCATCACAGTTACCTGCTGAGTTCCTCTTTACAGGGTACTTATTCAGGTACAGAGTTAATGAGGGAGCTGTGTTAATGGAACGAACACTCCTAAAGTACTCTTCCCAGGACCCCCTGAGCGTTGTTCTCCCACTGGTCTTTTCCTTGGTCATTTTATAGACACTCTACATCTCTTTCCTCCTCTCTGTCTGGTAAATCCTACTAATCTTTCAAATCTAGTTCAGAGTCCACTTCCTCAGGGAAAATGGCCTGACCACATTCTTCTGTCCCATTTTTTTTTTTTTTTTTTTTTGTATTCTTACACCAAATAGCACCTGTAAAAGTCCTCCAGCTATTAATCACTTTTCTGCCTTGTTTGTACTGTTTCTTAAATTTTATGCTGTTGCTTGTTCGTGTCTCATGCTAGACTCCGGTTGCTCTACCTCTCTCTCCTGGGGATATTTCTTAAAGGCAAATGCCCTATGATAGACTTCTTTGACTTCTCAATTGTCCTCAAGTACTCAGCACAGAGTTTTGAAGTCTGTTCTTTGGAAACATCTGCTAAATGGGTGGGTGTGGACCACACTTCCTTTTTTCTTTGCAAGAATAAGAAATAGTAGTCTTGACATTTCCTCTAATTAATCCAGTAATGCTAATTAAGATAGTCATATATTATATGCCTCCTATTATGAAGAAATAGGAAAAAAAAAAAAAAAAAAACCCTACAGTGTCAGCCACTAAATATTCTTGCTTAATAAGTTAAACACCACCATACAAAGCCATGAGTCAAGCTCAGAGAGTGGGAAGTGTCTCTGGATGATGAATTGATGGCACAGAAAAAAGAGTGGGAAGGGGCACTGTTAAATAAAAGGGCTTTACAAACATGACTATTTGCAAAATAAGAAATTGTGACATAATTAGAGAAATCTAAATGTGGATTATGTATTTCAATGAAATGAATAATTACTATTAAAATTCGAGGTATAAAAGTGGCATGAGAGTATTAGTTGTCTTTATCTGTTAAATACATATATGAAATATTTATAGGTTAAATGGTCTAATTCAATTTCAATTATTTTAAGAAAAATATAAGAACAGGTGAAGTTATTGACAAAGTGTTGGTAACTGTAAAAGCTGAATAATGGGTACAGGGGGTTGATTATACTGGTCTCTCTGCTATTTATATGTTTGAATAATAACGACTTAAAACTTAGGCAGAAAAACACCAGTCTTTTCTGAAAAATACTTCGCATTCATATTTTCAAATAGAATGAGAATAGAAGTGTTTGTTTTAAGTATAAAAATTTTGCTTTCAAAGCAGGGAGAATAATTTAAAGCGACCACACAGAATATTTTGAACTTATTATTTATGTATATATTTATATGCTGCCTTGTTCCACAAAGGATTTGAGGAGGAAGTTTTTGGAATGAATGTAATTGCTACAGAAAACATTGTTTATGCATTCGTTCATTTAGGTCACTTGGAGAAGGCTGTGGCACCAGAGGTCTCTGGTTACATGTACAAAGAGAAGGAGATAATAATCTAAGGGACCCCCTCACCTGGATGATTCTCCCATGTCAATCAGGCAAAAGCTTGATTGAACAGATGGGCCTTAAGCTGTGCCCTGAAGGCCAGCCGACTGTGTCAGAGCAGAGGGCAAAACAAACCGAGTCACATGCCCTCCCTGCAAGATCTTTTCTTTTTGGCAGATGCAAGTAAGTGAAGTACAGGCATTAAAGCCCTGGTTGACTGATTAAAAATTTATTCCATTGCTACTTCCAAAGAGGATTTGAAGTGGTGTCACGGAAATATATTCCCAGGGCCTCCTGCCCCAAATCTAGGAGAGGGATGTTGAGGAGGGGTGGTAAGATATATGGCTACAGGAATGCTGAATTAATTATGTAAGTACAACTGGAAAGCCAAGATCTTTCTATGCACTCCAGAGCACCAGAAAATGCTTCAAATGTTGAGAGTTAAGACAAGGTTGAGTTGTTTCCTAAAGGGACCCCAGTCTAAACTTCATTAATTTCCCATAAATCCTGGGAGACAGCTGTGAGCGGCTACTGTATTGAAATGAACATTTGAAAATACCACTATTTGGGCATATTTGACACAAAAGATTGGCAATTTCATGTGGTTCTGCTTAATAGCTCAATTGTCAGGTGAATTCTGGGATGGCAGTACAAAGGGGAAAGAAAGAAACAGAAGAAAGGAAGAATTAATGGAAAACAATGACAGACCATCAATAAGAGATAAAAAGGATGAAGTCAAAATTTTTCTTACTTTGGTTTTTCTGCATTAAGGCTGAGAAGCTGAAAATATTATGAAAGCATTATTAGAAATCAGAAAAGAAGTCAGAACTGGAGAGAGGGGAATAATAACTTTATTGTAGACATGTTGAGTTTGAGATGCTGGTGAAATTTAGGTAGAAATGCTAATTTGGCATTGGAGAGATAAAAGGTAAAAATTCAAAAATGAGATCAGAGCCTAAAATAAAGCTAGTTGCAAAGAATATAGATGGTTAATCATGTGTGAGTAGATAAAATCTGTAAGAGAAGATGAGACTAAGAACTACAACTCAATGGGCTGGATGAAGAATTCAGAGAACCATTAGGAAAGAGGACTCAGAGGAGCCTGGGAATGTCAAGTGTTGTCATGACCCCTAAACAATAGTCCATAACAGAGTTTCTGCAGAGAACCCAAGTGATTTGAATAATGCAATTTAAGTTCAGTGAAGTCCCCAATGACTCTTACTCTCTCACCTTAACAATTAGTTTATTTTGTTCGTGTGAGTAAAATAGTATGCCTAGACTATTTCAGTCATGGCTTTGGAGTTTTTTGGAACCATTCCTAAATCAAAAAGTATTCCTACCTCCCCCCTCTTACATTACATTTTCATTTAAAAATCATACTTTATTTTTTTTTTATGAGTGTTTTAAATCTTATTGCAAATCACACAGTGACAGGCTGAGTTGCCAAGAGCAGGTCCTTCCAGCCCGAGTTTCTGCTATTTGCATTATGTGGTTGGTTTGTAGCTGAATGCTGAACAGAGCCAACCCGGTCTGCAATATTGCAAGTGGTCTCATACATCATCCACATATCTGGATGGTGTGATCTCAGCAAAACTTTCATTATTTCCCTTGTTTTCAAGGAAAATCTATCCATTAAAAAGAACAAGCTTTCTGTATTGTTGCTCTTTTTTTCTGGTACTAGGAACTCCTTGAGTCCTGAAAAAGATGCACATTTTGAAGATTCCCTAGGGTTTCATCATGATTTGGAGGGATGCCATTGTTTAGGTTGTTGCTAATCATCTGAAGTTTTCCCTAGTTAGAATCTAGCTGCCAGGACACCGGAGGAGGAGAGAAAACAGAGGGGAAGACTTTGCTTTCATTTAACTTGACCTCCAAACACAAAAAGGCCCAGCACGTTTTCCTGAACAACTCAAGCTGGGGCTTCATCCATCTGACCTCCCAGTAAGAAAGGCTTCTTGTTGAACACCTGGGCTCAGCCCCAGCAGTTCTGGGCTCAGTCCCAGCGCTGGCACATCTCAGCTGCACGTGTCCTGCTCCCTGTTCTCTTTTATTTTCGATACAACCATTCCAACTGGAAAGAGTGGCCATTATAAGAAGATGCTAAGAGGCTCTACAGGGTCTGTGGTCTTTGGGATGCCTGGAGATTGTGCTTACTAATTAGTTCTGCCCCACTATCAGTGCGGATAACCCAGGGAGCATCACGATTGGATTGACAAAGTTAATGGATGATCTGCCGTGAAAGCTGGATCACTGAGGAGCCAGCCACGGCTCCAGCTGGAGGCTGAGTCCCAGCTATAGCCTTTCTGCACTTCATCTCACACTTCTTGTGCCTGCACAGTAATCCCTCTTGCAGAAGCCCCAAGTTTCTCCGCTCCACAAAATATAAGCAATCCTCAACTTTCCTCCCTTATGCTAAGAACCTGTGGCCTGCAGCTGGCTAAATTTGGAATAAGCATCATATCTGAGAGTGTTCCAAGATCAAGAAACCTTTAGTTCCCCCCTCCCCCATTGCTTGCTAGAGAACAGAGTTAAACGTCATTTAGCTTCAGGCCATGCCTCTGATATTTGTTCATTATTTCAGCATTTGACACAGTGAGATACAACGCCTCCTGGAAACCAGGGAATAGGGATAGCTCGGAAAGTCCATTCCTGTAGATTCTGTACCTTGTTGGATTCTTCCTGTCCTGGCTGTCCTAAACTTGCTAGTGGGTTGTAATGGTGGCTGACAAATGTACTACATGAAAACCACACAGGTACTGGACAAACCTGAGGGTAGTAAGGTTCTGTCCAGATGACAGAGGGAAAAATTGAGCAATATGTGTTTAGGAGGAATAGTATCTTCAGCATTTTCTACTTATTCCATCAGTCAACATTTATTGAATACCTGCCCTTTGCCAGGTACTAGTCTAGTTTCTGAGGATACAATAATAAACCAAATAGAACGTTTTTCCTGAAGGAGCTTTTATGGTCTAATGGGGAAAGCAGGCCTATGTTTTATGCTTTCTGCCATCCTCTGTCCATTATTCCAGACATACTATTTACGGGAAGTGGAAGCAGGATAAGGAGTGGCTCTGGTTTCTCAATGCACAAAGGGAAAAAGATTCTCTGCTTAGTTTTACTCTAGCAGACTGTCTGGAACATTAGTCCCTGGAATAATTCATCCTGCAATGATTGTGGCCAGGCTGTGACTTGCATCTTCAGCCTATTATCTATGGATTTGGTGTGACCGAATAGTAAGTTCAAGCATAGCATAATGACTATAAAAAAAGATTGTCACCATGTTCTCAATCATGAGGAAAATATACCTGACATAGTCAGTGTTCTTTAAATACCTGAAAACTCAACTCATATTGACAAGAACAAAAATAGTTTATTAGCAAATGTAACTGAAAAGAATAGAGGTGGCATTGTACAGTTGTGTTTAGGATAGGGAAACTCAATGTCAGCAGGACTCTGAATCCCTGTATCACTTTGTCCTGCATTCCTTTGTGTTAACCCCATTCTCAGGCAAGCTCTCTAAAATATCTGAGGCAAGATGGCTTCAAAAGCTCCTGTCTTACATCCTCCTACTACCAAATCCAGTGAAAGAGTCTTCTCTCACCTCCCCCTGAAATATTTTGAATGAAAGTACCAACACTTTATCTTTTTTTAAATTTATTTATTTTGATTCATTGTACACAAATGGGGTACAACTGTTATTTCTGTTTGTACATGAAGTAGAGTCGTACCATTGTGTAATCATACATGTACATAGGATAATGATGTTTGTCTCATTCTGTTATTTTTCCTTCCCATCACCCCCTCCCCGCCCCTCTTTTTCCTCTATACAATCCACCCTTCCTCCATTCTTGCCTCCCTCCCACCCTTCATATGTATCATCATTCGCTTATCAGAGAGATAATTCAGCCTTTGGTTTTTTGGGAAGAAGATCTACAAGCAATCAACAGATATATGGAAAAAATGTTCAACATCTCTAATAGTATGAAAAATGTAAATCAAAACTACCCTAAGATTCCATCTCACCCTAATTAGAATGTCTATTATCAAGAATACAAGCAACAATGGGTGTTGGCGAGGATGTGGGGAAAAAGGTACACTCATACATTGCTGGTGGAGTTGCAAATTAGTGCAGCCATTCTGGAAAGCAGCGTGGAGATTTCTTAGAAAACTTGCATTTTGGAATAACCATTTGACCCAGTTCCTTGGCCACCTTGGCCTATACCCAAAGGACTTAAAATCAGCATACTATAATGTTGCAATCACTTTAATGTTCATAACTGCTCAATTCACAATAGCTAGATTGTGGAACCAAGCTAGATGCCCTTCAATTGATGAATGGATAAAGAAACTGGTATATATACACAATGGAATATTACTCATCCATAAAGAATAATAAAATTATGGCATTTGTAGGTAAATGGGTGCAGTTGGAGAATATCATGCTAAGTGAGATAAGCCAATCCCCCCCCCCCCACCATAAAAAACACTATATCTTACTGGACTAAATCACATCCCCAAACCTTAACCAATTGTTCTGAACAGCAAATTAGATATGTCAATTGTACTTGGTCACATGTTCAGTATGGGAATGGACATATTTCAAAATGATCCAAAGTCACACAGAATGAGCAACAGAAGTGAAATTGCTTCCCAGAAAGAAACAAAAGATTTCTTTGTTTTCAGAAGAAAGAAGGGCAAATGTTAGCAGGCTATTGGGAATAAAGCCCTAAAAATGTTAATTCTAAGAACTTCAGGGAGATATATGCCAAGGTGGGTATTCTGTGTTTGTTTTATATCCAAATAAGAAAAATGCAATTGGGCAAAACACATCCAAAGACAAAGTAGGAATGGTCAATATTCCAAAATTCATAATTCATAATTCATAATAGCCTTTTAGAACACAGAACCCAAAGGCAAGACATAAGTTGAAGAAAGCCTCACTAGTTATAGAAAGACACTATATAAGCTGTGAAAGTTTCCTGGATTCTGGAATGTTAGGCAGTTGGCACTTGAATTGACAAAATTTCTTGGAATTACCCTCTTGGCAGTTGAGGCAGCCATCTTTCCCACAGTCCACAGCAGCCAATACCTTTTCCTGTAGCAGATATTATAATAGTTCTCGCTCTTTGGTGTCTCAGACAACTCTCAACAGCATTAAGATGTTCTGGCACCCATCCTCCTCCCAGACTGTAAGCTCCCTCTGAGAAGAACTGAATTCACTACTCCCTCAAAGAAAGATTTGATTAAGCCCCAAATTCTATACAGCACAGGGACTCAAGTTCAAATTAAAATGTTCCATTGATCTTGCATATTCATTACCATCCAAGGTACATCTTTAAGCTAAATTTTGAAAAGTGTAACTTTAGTTTACATTAGCGTGACATATGGCACTGGATAGTCAATCAGAAAATGTATCCTGAGTTAAGAAAAAATGGTGATATTCTCTCTCTCTCTTTCACACACACACACACACACACACACACACACACACACACTCATATACACACATACACACTTTCTTCATTTCTACCAAAATGCCTCTGTCCTATAGAACAGAGGGAGCAGAAGTCTAGTTCCCACTCCCATTTTGATTCTCATCTCTTGACACAACCTCTGAGAAAAACACACCATCCATTCATCTCAAAAACAGTTCCTATGTCTCCAACCTCATAAAAATATAAAGCTCAGAGCAAACTTGATTCTGCTCAAGCAGATTGGGTACTGAATCTGTGGTTACTTTCTGAAGTTTTGACAAGACATGGGTCTGTATTTCTCTTTAAGTTTCATTGCCATGAATCACCTTGAAGAATAGTCATTCCCCCACACAGATACAATCTGAAATGAAAAATGAAGTGCATTTTAGGTTTGTATGTCAATGAAACTGTTTCCCCCCCGCCCCCTTTTTTTTAATTCAGGAGGAAAGTGTTTTTCTGAAGTTAGTTTGAGAAATACTTTGACGAGCAAGCACCCTGTGTCACTCTGCATCAACCAAGTTCTATCATGATTTATATAGTCCCTGAAGGAGAAATGAAGGGGAGGACTCTTAGTAGAGTAGATCTGACATCCACTCAAGGGTTTGTCATTTGACTTGTGAAATACTCAATTATGTTTGCAGACTTGGACTAACTTTAAAAATTCAGTCAGTTCAGCAGCAAGTAGTGAAATGTCAGATGCAGTTCACCCATTTCTAAGGTTAAATGCCTGAGTCATTGTGGAACCTGTCAAAGAAGAAGATCATATCATTTAAAATTTTCTTTATAAAGAGGTTATATGATTTTTATTTTCTAAACACTTCTTTTTTTTAACTTTTCATTAGAAAGATGAGTTTGCCCTCATCTACAGATATTTGGTAAGATTGGCGAATGTTTTGTAGAATAGGCAGGCAGCAGAAAACTCGTGGTCCATTTCTATTGATACATATGCAGCTTCCATCTACCATCATAGTTTAGCATTTATATGCCAGCCAATAAATTAAAATGAAATTCCCTTTTTTTTAAAAAAAAGTAGGCACTTCCAAAGTTAGAAAGCAGATTTCCAAAGTATAACAAGGAATCTAGCTTACCCCTATCTAATAGTTACTGAGAGATTTCCCAAGTTTAACCCAGTTGATAACTCGAAGTATGGATTCAGCAAAAATGTGTTGAATAGTTGAACTGACCAGCGGAAAATCTGACATGTCTAGGCAGCCATGAAGCACTTACTAAGAGTGTGCCCTTCTCAGCAAGGCACTCCAGAAGGCACGGATGAAGATTATTTGTGGAGGGAAACCTAGGAATAATTTGGGAAAATCAGAAGCTTGAAGGCTCATAAAGGCAGGCATTCATTATTATTACAGAGGTTCTAACTTTATAATGGTGTGACCTGAGGAATTGTTCACTGCAAAAGAAGGAAGATAGAATGAGCTTCTCTTTATCCTTTCCAATGCAGCAATGGTAAAAGATAACTTCTGTTGTTGTCAGGGCATAGGTAAGGTCTGTGTCTGGCTCTTTTCTGCCAAAAGTTGAAGCAACCAGTGTTTCCTGCCCCCTATATGGGTAGTGAAGAGTGTAACAGGTACCATTTTGGAACCAGGAAAGAACATGATGCCTTCCCCAACCCCAGGCAATCTTTCCTTCATGTTTCTATACCTACTGAAAAGTAAGACCAAATCTCTTATAAAAATGCACCCAATTAAAAAACTAACCTGGGAGAGTTGCTATGTTTTAAATATTTCTGAAAAAAAATATTGACCACTTGTTACCATTTGAAGCATTTAATTTTTGACTATGGCATAAACCTTTGATGAACTGAGCTTTTGATTTCAAATAATCAGTGATTGGATTTTCATTAGTCATTGATGTTCCTAAGTCTTAAATTGTATGCTACAAAAAGCAGATAAAGTTCTCTCGTAACCATAATCTGTCTTCCAGGCTCACTACAGGAACCTAAAAGAAATCTAGAGTAAGCAGATAGAAATCATGGAATGAGATTTATTGAAAATGATTAGGGCAGAGATAATTTACCACATAAACTCCCTTAAAGGTTCTCTGTTAAAGGACTCAAGTCATGATCACAGACATTTAGATTAAGGTTCTAGAGTACAATGAGTACCTCTCTTTCTTGTTCATTTTGTCCAGTAGCCTACCTTTGGGCCAAATGAACTACCCTATCAGAAAAAGGACTTTACATCCCCCTCCTTATCCTGTTTCAGCATTAAAGAATAATAACAATAATATTAGGTATCAATATAAGTATAAATAATATAAAAGGTATCAATCAGAGCCAATTGAAAGCTCTTTGATCTATTTACAGGTAAAGTTGAGGTGATTACGGGGTTTTGGTGAACAGGGAGGGAATGGGAGATAGATATTACAAAACAAATTTTAAAAGACTAAAACCACAGGAGGTTTACATTTCAGACCCACGCTATACCAGATGAGCGATGCTCAGCTGTAGTGGGACTCAGGGAAGCCACAGTAGCCTAACGATGCCATGGGCCACTCAGGCATGGTGGAGGGGCTTCCATCTAATCATCACAACTGCATAAATGAAACCATGGAACCTTCTCTGATAAGCCTATGACCCTCTAGTGTTATTTCCTGTCAGGAAAGGACTGATAAAGGACGTGCTTTGAAAATCATACCACTGTGGGAAAGAGAAAGCTGTGGACAAGCAACATCAGAGCTGTGGAGAGGAGGGTTTAGAGCAGAGAACATCTGGGGGCCATCCGTGACACTGCTGCAGATCTATTCCTCATTGAACCTGCTGCTGTACCATTTTACCCTTTGAGAAAAATGGAGATGAAGCCTCACTTATTATACCTTACCAAGGGAAGCTCTGTACACTTATGTAAAATATTTTGAAAATGTCACATAAAATCTATTATAAAAATACAAGATGTTACTAATGATTTTTTCTTAGTAGGCTATACCAGAGGGGAATCATCTCCAATCGAAATGGAATTGTAGTTTCTAGCCCCCCTTGCTGGACAGTCAATGTAAAAACATCAATTTCTCATCCTTCCAGCTGCACAGCAGATGTTAGTGGGAGTGGAGGTTGGGGCAAAGCAACTGGTTTGGCTCAGCCATCAGAATCCTCATTCACAGCCTCCCTACCAGGGGCCTCACAGGTCCTCATTTCAGCAGAGGGGGTGTGTTTAGATGGGAAGATTGCCCCATCTCCCTTCCAAGAAGAGAAGAGAGAAATAAAAATGTTAATTGAAAAACACTATTTCCACTTTTTAAAAGAAGCGTGCCATGGAATTTTTATAACTGGTGTGTGAAATTTCATAATCACATTCAGGAAAACCACCTCTCCTGGAGTGGCAGCTTTGACACAGTAGAGAAAGAGAAGGAAGGCAATCGCATCCGACCCAAAACAACAAGCAGCATTTAAGTCAGCAGAATGCAATTAGCGGGCTGGAAATGTGCAGCTAGAGAGACACTGGACCTTAATGGCACACATGATCTGAGGAGAAGTACCATCGGATCTTTGATAATGACACAGACATACTCAGAAAGGGAGGCCAATGTGGGATGCTTTTAACAGGGGCTCTCCTCTCCTCTCTGCCACCTTCTTGCATGTCTAAAAGAGGTTAGTGAACCGAACCTTTGAAGGACATTTTGAAGGCAGCAGGCGCAGCTTGAATGTTAGGTTGTTGTTTTTTAATGGACTTGTCAGCAGCCATTCTCATTTGCAATAGAATTCCTTTTCTCCCTTACCCTTTCTCGGGTTTGTGTTTTCCCAGTGCTGTGCCAATGCTGAATAATTTACAAGGGTAGAAAAAGAAAACTGTCACTATCACAGTCCCAGGGCTCTCCACTCACTCATCTGTCACATGGTCAAATGTCACCGGTGCCATTATTTGTGAGGGGTGAGATTAACGCCACGTAGCTACTTGCCTCCTTTATCTATTGTTAATGGTACTGAACTCCAGTGTATTTTTTAAAAGAGCTGGTGGCCATTTTTGCAACAAATGTCCCACCTAAAGAAATCCAAATAACTGACCTACTCATTCCATCTCACCCTTTCATCTGTCTTCATCTGTTTCTTCTTATCTGGCATTTCCACCCACAGCATAAAAATACAAATCTAGTAAGAAGTGTATTCAGAAGAAATGCCAGTGTTCAAAGTGATCCCAGTTATGTTGGTTCTGTTCCTCATTAGGAAAGGGAGGAAAAAAAAGGCCATCCTGGTTGCAATAATAAGGAGTCACAGTGAATCACAGAAGGAGCCGACAAAAGATCCCTTGCACACAGATGGCACTTTGCAGAAGGAAAATCAGAGGCACGGCTCTCTGAGGAATTAGCAAAGTACAGAAATGCGAGGATCAACATATTTTTCCCCACCAAGAGGGTAAAATACCAGTGTCAATTATATAAAACAATGGGGGTCAACAATTATAAAATTATAATAAACATCTAGTTTTAATGTAGCACAATAAATGCTATATGATCTGATGCAATTGACATTAGCCCATGAAAAGTTAATGCTGTCTTCCAAACATGGAAGAAATTGCATCCCTGCTTGAAGGTCACACTCTACAAAGAAGATGAAATATTTTTTTCAGTATCTCAGGTATGGATATACAGAAATAATAATGATAGCTAATGTCCATCAAGTACTTAATAAGAACTTCAAATGTTTTATAACTCTTATTCCTTATGAAGATTGAAACTATTAGTATTCCCAATTTATAGACAAGAGAACCAAGGCAAAAAAAAGTTTAAGCAAATTGTCCAAGTAAATGGTAGTAGACCTGAGACTGCTGTAGCATGTGATACTAAACTTCCATTTGAAAATGTGTATCTCTACAAACTGACAAATTGGGGAAAAACTGAAAAATTTAATTTATGAGTTTGTGTCAGGTTAATAACCTTTCAAAGACTCCACCATTTGTTTCTGCCTGTCCTTGTTTGAGTGTCAATTGACTGAATTAAATGCTTAAGAATTAACTTGTTCCTGGCCTGTTGAGTGAGCTAATTTGAAGTGACTACAATTTATTTGCTTCCTGCTCTTGTTCATGACATATGATGGGATCATGGCTCCAGTTAATTAACAGGTAAGCTACAGGCACAAGTTATGCTGTCCCGAGGTGTCTTCCCATCCTTCAGTGTTTCTTTGTGTTTTCTTTTGGTTTGCTTTGGGGGAAACCCTGATATCTTATCTCATGTGATACATTAGAAGGGCAGATAAAAACACAGAGAAGCTCTGATTTCATTAGCTTCCTTAGAAGGGCAGAGAGGAATTGAGGAGATCTGCTATCTTATTCACTGCTAGCAGATAAGTGCTCTCAGAGAGCTACAAAGGCAAAATCCCCAAGGAACCTACAATAAAGATAGTTGGGTCATCTTGTGGAAAGACCCAGGCTGAAATTCAGAAGGCTGTTTTTGTGAACACATAAAATGACCTGGAGAATCCAGCTTGACCCTGAACACACAGCTAACTTTTTATAAATGTGAAATGAAAACTTAAAGTTTCAAGGTAAAGCTCCAGAACCTTCCATTTCTGAGTTACAGGATTAGAGATTGATAGTGATACAGTCACCTGGGGTGTTATCAGGCCTATGAGCAAAAAAATGCTGCGTATGGAAAGACTATAGTGAACACACTCAGCACGTAGACAGGGTCACCCATGGATTCAGTCATTTGCTCCAGCTGATTTCTACTTAGTCATTTGCTCCAGCTGATCTCTATTTATGCTGTTAATGAAACAAAGTCACCAAATGTGATGGAAAATCATCACTATGTAGACACAGCTAGTGGTGGTTATAGAAACATGGGAACTAAACACCTGATACAACCTGTGGTTCCTCTGCATTGACCAATCTTTTCTAACTCTCCACAGTTAAAAATTTGAGGAATAGTATAAAATACTACAAAATTGGGGAAAAGTGTGCAAAGCCATTACAGGAAACCACCAATAAAGGTTACCTTTATAGATATGTAATATAAGTGTTTTAGTCAACATTCTCTCCAATGTGACTAAAAGACCCAACCAGAACAATTGTAGAGAAGGAAAAGTTTATTTAAGGGCTCACAGTTTCAGATGTCTTAGTCCCTAGATAGCCGGCTCCATTCCTCAGGGCTCAAAGTGAGGCAGAACATGGTGGATGAGTATGGGAGAGAGAAGCAGCTCACATGATGATCAGCAAGCAGAGAGACTCCACTTGCCAGATACAAAATATATACCGGAAAGGCACACCCCCAATGATCCACCTCCTCCAGCCACACCCTACCTGTCTTCAGTTACCACTCAGTTAATCCTGTCAGAGGTTTAATTCACTGATTGGCTTAAGGCTCTCATAACCCAATCATTTCTTCTCTAAATCTTCTTGCATTGTGTCACACACGAGCTTTTGGGAAACACATCATATCCAAAAGTATTCTCAGTGGGGAACTGAACTAATCCTTCCAAACTAGTGACTGGATAAACAAAATTTGTAAATTCCACTGTGATCCCCAGTCTCTTGAACTACTAAGAAAGACAACATGACACTTGTGTAGGTTGACTAAGGAATGATTCTTTGCAATGTTGTTGCCCAACAAAATTCTACTATAGTTAAACCTAGCCAGAAAAACTGAGAAAACAGTAAGAGATCTTTGGAGTAAAAAGTCAAACTGAATTACCATGAGATCTTGTGTTAACTTCCAAAATTTCTCATATTAAATGTTTCCTGATAAAGTTTTTATAGCATTCTTCATAGGACTAGATCTCCATTTCTTAAGTCAATAAACATGCATTGACAGAAAACCAATTGTTTGAGGGAAAATATTTTCGAATCTACATTGCATGTAATTTTGGATGATTCATTATCTAACTTCCTTATCTGACAGAATCTTAGCCTTTTGAGTCCTGCAGGGTACAATAATAATTCTTTACCCTACTGTGGAAATTGTCAATGAAAACCAAATACATTGATTAATTCATTCATTCAACAAATGATTACCATTACAGATATTATAAGCAAGGCACTCTACTTTGTATGCATTGATCTTCATTCCTGATCTCAAGAAGTCTTTAGTCTGTTGGGAGAAAAGGACACACAAATTTTTTAAAAATTAAATAGTATGTGAATGACAGAAATGGGCACAAAATATCATAGAAAACATCAGAGTAGACTTTTTAAAGATTTTTATTTGTTTATTTTTGCTTGATCTGGGCAAAATTATGTTCCTTTGTACCCTATTATCAAGAGTATCATTTTAAAAATGAATATAATCATTTCTATAGAAACATCTATTTTCAGAAAAGTTTTAAAGTACTTTATTGTTTTCATGTATGGCAATGAAGGTGGCTTATTAACAGTAATTTGTTAATTCATTAAAGAAACCTGGAACAAGACTAATTTATTTACACTCTTATTTATTATACAGAATTATATAATTAATATTTATATAATTAATACCTTACATGAATCATCCACATCTCCCTACACATTAGTGCAGTTGTAATGCATATTTGATTTCTCAAGTCAGGCAATAGTGAGCTAGAATCAGCCTATTCGGGGTGTGTAAACATTTCCAATTAGACATGTTCTTAATAAAAACAAACTCCTGAATGTAATAAGTAGCACTATAATATAATTTGGGAAAAACTAAATTGTACTCTTTGTAAGGCCCTTATAAAAGGTCTGGTGCTATGGTTTGAATGTGTGTTTCACATGTTGAAAACCATTATCCAGTGTGGTTACATTCAAAGGCAGGTCTTTTGGAGGTGAGTAGGTCATGAGGATGGAGGCTTTATGAAGGAAATTAGAGGCCTGAGGCCAGAGGGAGCTTGTTCACCCCTTCAGCTCTTGTTGAGGATGCAACAAGAAGTCACAATTTATGGAGCTGAGAGTCAGTCCTCTCCGCACAGAATCTACTGGCATTTTGAACTTGAATTTTCTAACCACTCTGAATAATAATTCCTATTGATTTTTGAAATATTAAAGCACTCCCTATTGTTTAGCCTATCTATTCCTAACAGACAAAGAAAATATGGCAATATATATGCACACATATGTATGACAAACAGGTGGTGCTCACCTATAACCCCAACTACTCAGGAGGCTGAGGCAGGAGAATCACAAGTTCGAAGTCAGCCTTGACAACTTAGCAAGACCTTGTCTCAACATAAAAAATAAGAAGGGTTGAGAAAGTAACTCAGTGATAGGTCACCCTTGGATTCAATCCCCAGTACTACCAAAAAAAAAAAAAAAAAAAGTCCATTTACACCAACCCTACAAATTATAAAGATCAATCATGTGTATTTGTTGTCACCAAAGGTCTCAAATCTTTAAATGCAGTCTTGATTCCAGGTGTTTCTGTTTTCAGACTGTTTGCCTCTATATGTGTCCAAGTTTGGAGTTTATATATGTGTGTCTATAGGTAGATAGGTAGATAGACAGACACATATTCATATATATATATATATATATATATATATGTATGTATATCTTTGTTTTATAAAATGTTTTTGGTTTCCAATTACTGTTACTAGAACAAAAGGCATTAGTCAAGCAGCAGGATTAATGTGGAGCAAAATGAAATTACACATAGTATTGGTAACATATGTTCCTGGAAGTTCATTAACACAAAGATTGTTGAAATATTAAAGCAACGGCCTGCTTGAAAGTTATTATAGTAGTCATAGATCAGTATGGACATTTGCAAGTATTCCAGAAGATGACTGGACAAAATAATAGGAACAAACATTATTATTTTCTTTTACTGGGCGATTTCTTTTGTCTGATTCGTAAAGTGGATACTGGGAGCTTCTGAAAGAAAAATTCTTTCCAAACAGATGGAATTCATTTAAATAAGAAAGGTAAAAGGAGAGCAGACAGAAGCGCACTGGCTCCTGATATTATCATATGAAAGTACTGTCTGGATTGTATGACTAACAGCCCAGCAAGTTATGGCCAGGCAAGTTGGCTACCAGAGTCCATACTTTAATAATCCATTGCTGAACATTTCACACTGAACATGTGTGGAGTTTTTAAACCTTTCTGATTGTTATTAAGTACTCTTATACCATTATTGGTGCTATAGTTATCACCTTCCTTCATGTATTGCTTCTTTTGACTAACTTTAAATCACCATACTGATGTTAATCTCCACAACTCAACAGAGCAGACATACCACGTGCTTATGAAATGCACTCCATGTGTTCAAGGTTTCAACATGACCTCCTTTCTTTAACCAGCTCTCTCATTCAGTAGTAGAGATAGCCATCTGTGTGTGTGTGTGTGTGTGTGTGTGTGTGTATGTGTGTAAAATAATAATCTATTAGTATTCTCTCATTATAGCAGAACAGGAATCAACTTTAACTTAAGAAAGGGGCATTTGATAACTGGAACACTGAAGTGTCCAATAAAACTGGACCGAGAGATTAAAAATCAACCTTGAATTCTAATCTGCTCCATCATCTCTCTGCTGACTGTCTTTCTTCACTTCACAGTAACATGTGGGTTTATGACGACATACCATGGCTACTGAATATAAACTTTTGTCATTCAAAAGAGCAACTTAGTCTGAAGAACAATCTTTTGGTCCTCGTTCTAAAGACTCAGGAAGAAGAATCTGATTGACTGAGCTTAGACCGGATGTTCACTCCAGGAACAATAAAGACTCAGAGGGTGGGGTCCAGATGTACCAATGTGGTTCCTGAGGCTTCCAGGTATATAAATGAGAGAAGCATTTAAGGGTTGAAAGTTAATATTGTAAGATAGGCAGAACATCCCAAATGTGACAATGACAAATAATGAATAATTTACACAGTATGTGTTTTCTAAAAATATTAGAATATATACTTTCAATTTTTATCTTCATCCTCACAACACCCTTCAGTAGATATTAGTATTCCTGTATTTCATATGAGGAAATAGAATTGCAAAGAATATGTAAATTACCCCAAGTTACATAGAGAGAATGTGAAAGAACTACAACTAAAACTTAGATTTTCTGATTGCAAAATCAGCACTCCTTTTTCTATTCTGTAGGAATGGCAGTTTCCAAATTTGTCAGCCTATGGATAAAATTTGGAGACATGTTTCTGTTCTTTATATTTTTCCTAACAGAACCTCTAATCTCTTTCCTGAGAAGCTTCCCCTCCCC
The DNA here is from genome assembly GCF_902686455.1 of Sciurus vulgaris. NCBI lineage: Eukaryota > Metazoa > Chordata > Mammalia > Rodentia > Sciuridae > Sciurus > Sciurus vulgaris. The sequence goes on from NC_136461.1 coordinate 167,911,447, forward strand.
ACATCCTTACCAAATATATCTGGGGATCCTCTCCTAATTACCCCACAGGTGTTCACAAGCAGTTACCGATCAGGCTCACCACGAAGTCTCAGTTTTAATCAACTTTTCCTTCTGTTGCTTCCTCCATCAATTTCCCCTGCCCTTGAAGGAGTCTGAAGGCCCTCATTGTTGCCTCCCTAGGCAGGGTCCATCTTCAGGGAGCTGACGTTCTCCCCAGAGGAGCTGTCTGATGTTTCTGAAGCTACCTATCTTCAAAGCTGCAGAACCATGCTGAGATCCCTGGGAAATGAGATAATGGTCCTCTCTTTCTCTCATTATGTGGGTTCAACTGGGCCACAGAGCAACATTACTGGAGTGAAGTCCCACAAAATATATCAAATACAAATATCCTTTTCTAATCCTGACCTTTCTTTTACTAGCAGCTCCAATAAAGTCAAAGGGGATATGTGGGCAGGAGACATGATTCTGAATGTCCCTGCAACTCACTGTCTCTCGCTTAGACAACTCCTCTGTCATTCATTCATGCATCCTTCATTTTGCCATACCTTGACAGACACTTTCTTAGTGTTTATTGTGTGAAAGCAGGTATGAGTAGTGGGAGAACAGTGATCAACTAGAAAGTCAATGTCTCCCTTCTCATGTGGCACACGTCTAGTCAAGGAAGGGAGAAAGGAAACAAATGAACCAAAAAAGGGAAATTTGCTGATAGGGAGAAAATATATTAGAGTGCTAGGGCAGGTTGTAAATAGTGAGGTGAAGTTCACATTTGGATGGGCCTCTATTGAAGAGTTGACATAATCTATAAATCTGATTTATATAAAACAGCTCATACTTACAAAAGGAGGCAAAAACTTTCGGCAAAGGGAAAAATACCAAGGCTTTAAAGAGGAAATAACTTGATTCTTCAAGGATTAGGAAGACTCTTCTCCACAGAATGACAAGACAGGTAGACAGGAACTAGGTCATGGAGAGTTTTGTATTCTAGAAGAAGAAACTTTAATTTTATTCTAAGGTCAAAACAAAAACCACTGAAGTTTTTAAAGTAGAAAACACACTAATTTTAAATGACCATTCTGGCTACTGTAGGGAAAATAAAACATGATAAAATCTATTCCTGCCTTCCTTCCTTGAACCATAAATAAATAAATTTCCACGTACACCAATTCTTACAAATACTTGCTTGTGAAGAAAGGAAAAGGCTTTCTGTCTAAACCAAAGTTCTGGATGAAACAAGATTCTTTTCCACGTATACATAACTTCAACACAATGTTTGAGTCTATGTTATATGCAAACACCTTTAAGCACTACAGAAGTGACAAAAAAAAAAAAGTATCCAGAAACCTTCAGTCCAAAGAAGGACAGTCAAGGAAAGAAACAATTTAAATTCAGTGTTTCACAAGGGATCTATTGCTGTGTTACAAATTGCCTCAACTGTGGCTAAAAACAACACACATTTCTCATCTCACAATTTCTGTGGGTCAGGAATTTGAAAGTAGCTTAACTAGGTGGTTCTTGCTCAGGGTCTCCCATGAGAGTTGGCCAGGGCAGAAGTTACCTGAAAGCTTGACTAGAGCTTAAAATCTGCTTCTAAGATGGTGCCCTCCCACAGTTATTTGCTGGACACCTTAGTTCCTTGTCATGGGAACTCTTCATAAAACCTTTGTTTCTTCATGACATGGTAGATAGCTCTCCCCAAAGAGAGTAATCCAAGAGAGAGCAAGGAGGAAAGCGACGTGTCTTTTTAAATCTTGAAAATGATCCACAGTGACTTCTACAACATTCCACTGTTCAGAAGCAAGTTATTCAATAGACCCCATACTCAAATAGAGGAGAATTAGACTTCACAAGAGGGAACAGAGATAAAAGGAAAAATTGTGGGCATCCTTTAGAACCACCCCCCATGAATGTGATAAAGTAATGCTATGGAGGCAAAAAGTTGCATCCCTGCACTAGACTTGAAGAATCCGCAAAGACGTCCCACAGGAAAGTTGAAACTGGGGATAGTGGGTGAAGAGTTCAATGAGTATCCCAGGCAGGAGGAAAAGCCAGGAAATATCCCTGCATATTAGAAAAGCAAAAGTATAGCATCTCACTGTATCTACGAAGCTATCAATCACAAGATGGCCCTTCATTTTATTCATCACCGAGAAGCAAAAAATGCTGTTACTTGACTGCGATGAACCATTAACTGTAAAACACTCATCAATTTCAGAAGAATGAAGGTATGAAATGAAATAAAAATGAACTTAGAATCATGGAATTTGTAGTTTGATACTAAAAAAGCCCTCAATGCAGTAGGAAAATGTGGAGTTTGAAGCTAGAAAGTAATGGACTGGAAGACGAGGGATCCTAAGAGTCTTTACATACACTCTTTAATCTATTGTCAGTGGGAAGTCTTAGAGGTTTTCAACCCATGGATAATTATCAATCAGATTTGTATTTCAGAAAGATCATTGTGGTTTAAGTGCAGAAAATGAATTGAAGGACAGCAAGGATCCCAGTTATGTGTTGATAGCAGTAAAATCCAGAGCAGATAGGAAGGTGACTTGAGCAACAGTTAGTGACAGTAGATGGATTGTGGAGATATTAAAGAAAAAAATCAACCAGAGGTAGTGATTAATTGAACGTGGGGTGGGAGAAAAGGGAGTTGGCTCTCTCGTATTAAAACATTGCACCACTATAAATTTTATGCAATGACGATGTATAGAGTTTTAATCCCATTCTGATTGTTATTAATTACCATTATTGGCATCATTATTCTTATCACTTCATATTTTATTATCTTGCTGGGACTAGCTGAATTCACATTATTTAGAGAGACAGCGTGATATAGTGAAAAGAGCAGGGACTTGGGAGACAAAAGAGAGATCGTTACGCAATGCTGCCTCTATCCTGTAGTAGCAAGTGAATTTGGGCAAGATGTATGACCTCTCCAAGAAGGTTTTCTCATGTTTCAAGTGAAGATAGCCATGCTTCCTCTGCTGATGACACAGAGAAAGTTTATGTTAAGTGTCTGACTTAGTGCTTCATTGCCTGATATGCAGTGAGTGCTCAATTAATGGTTGCTATTATTATTACATTCATATAACTCTTAATTTGACAAGCCAAATGACCATTTAGTTGGTTATTTTTTACAGCAATTTTATGAAATAATGGAGAAGATAATGAAAATGGATGAAGCCATTAAGGCAGGTGAGGGATAGAGGGATTCCAATTTCTGCTGTTCCCTTAGTCAACCAAGGGTATTACCCCAAAATGACCATATGCGTTGAAGTTCAAGAATTTATGTGCAGAATATCCTGCCCAAGGGTAAGGGATAACTTTGCCAAGGATATAAGATTCTAATTTACCCCACAATTAAGCAGGATGTTAATGGGTATTTCATGAATTTTTAAAGATGAGTTTCATGGTCAAGTAAATTTAAGAAATGCTGGGCTTTGTTAAAACAGTTTCTTTCCGGCAGAATTTACCAAAGCTTTAAATATTCTGAAGTGTGCTGTAAATCTACAAGAAGGAAGACAAGATGCAGCTTCTCCCAAACTTATTTGATGATGGAACTCTTTTGAGACTAGTTTTTCACAGAACAAGAGTTTGGGAAATTTTGCAACAGACTGTATTTTCTTGAATATACACATCTCATATGCATCCTCTCTCTACCCTACTTTAGAAATAGCCACCATATCTAAGAGACACAGTAAAAAGATTTTTTCATGACTCAGGAAAAGAGAATCTTAAAAGCACCCAAATCTAAGGATCTTTTTTTATCTGTATTTTGTGACATTAACTCTCAGAAGTTTAAAACAAATTAAAAAATTAACCATTTCCATTTTACTTTTGTGACTGTATAGAATAATATATTATTGAGTAATAAGACTATATAACCTTGAAAGTATTAAAGAAGCTTTTCTGTATATATTGTTAAACTCATGAAGCTAGAAGATACCAAAACAATGAACAAGCTTCTTTAAAAACGTGTATCCATCCTCCTTATCTGTTTATTTGAAATATTTCAAATAGGGATATATCTGTAAGTATCACTACTAAATATAGCAGTGTATGCAAAACATTGAAATATCACAGAAATCAGGGTAAAGTGAGCAACAGTATTCAGAAAAAGAAGGGAAATCAAAATAAATCATTGTTTAGTAAAATTGGAATGGGAATTAACACTAAATCTAAAATCTCTGGTTAAAAAGGATTAAAAAGTCTAGTCTTGTTAGGATTCAATTCATTCTCTATCCCTGATGCCTTACTTTCCTTAGTCAATCTTACTGACAAGACTGAATGCCCCTAATGTCCTTGGCATTTTGCTGTATGGGTTAATCTAGGTCAGTCTGTGCCTTTAGTAAGCTGATCAGGCATCATAATTTTGATACGCATATCTCAATGCATAGCCAGGATATTTTCCATTGCTTCCTTTAAATGACTTCCGGAATTAATTTTTATTTCCAGAAACAGAGTCAAAATGAATCACTCACTGCTCCAAAATTGTGTTAGGTTATCTACATATTTCTAGAAATATAATGGCTCCATGTAGCCTAATCTCATTTTTTTCCTCTTGAAGCAAGTCTTTGTGTCTGTTTTCAAAAGTCTATGTGCTGTACATTAGATTCTGTCCAACAACCTTTTCCTGTGCAGCGATCCCTCGTATCATTGCTACAAATTGTCAGTGCCCCAGCGAAATGAAGATATTGATTTCGCCATAACTCCTTTCACCACCTCCATAGGAGGCTCTTTCTGTGGATGCAGAAAACGCATTAAAACCCCATGCTGTCATGAGGTAGATTAATGCCCTTGTGTCACAGCTCTCCTTGGAAACTGCATCAAACACCAAGCATTAGGACGAGATTATGAGCCACTGAGACTTTTGAACATCCTAGAATTGCCACTCGCTCTGTCCCAGGTGAACAATAGCTCCATTTGCAAATAGAATCATGAAAACAAAAATGCCTAGGGACAGGACTGCACAGATGTCCTTGGGTCAGGTCCCTGTATGCAAAGCAAAGAGTGGATAGTCCTGTAGATGGTGATTCAGGCAGCATCCAAATGGGTAAGAAAGAGAACTGGAGATGTCAGATATCTAAAAATGATTTTGAAATATAACACAATAAGGATACCTAAGGATAAAAATGACTTATCTGAATGATTTCTTGACCATCAGAGGTTCCATTATTCTGAAACTCCATGAATGCCTGCCTCTTCATCTCGCCTTTCTGGGATAACAGCTTTTTCTACTTCCTGGTTAAACCTTCACTACTTGTTTTTTATGCTTTAGGAACCATCTCCACTCAGGGCTGCCTGCTGTCTCACTCAGTTGAGTTTATTACGTGCTTTCGTGTTCTCGTTCCTAATTCATCTGCCCCTAATTTTAGTTTATTTCCAGAATCCTTTAAGCAGACTTGGTATTTCTGATACCATATAAGCTACTTCTTTCTGTTCCCCTTGTAGCAAACAAAGGAATTCTCCTTCTGGGCAAGGGAACAGTATCCTTTAGGAAGAAATGTAATTCCTTGCCCTCTGAGCACCTAAAGCAGTTTAATAAAAATTCCTGAGTTTCCATCTTTTGCTAATGACTTTCACAAAGACCCAAGGAATATAGAAGTCAACAAATGACAACTAACAAAAATTTATAAGACCACTATATGTAGCTTTTCAGGCTGTTTAATATACAACTCCAAAGGAATCTGGGTACATATGCAATATACTATGACTGGTGTCTGTGCAGACATGTGGTTCGTAATTATAGCTATCATATATGGCAGCCCTCCTCTTAACTAGCTACAATGTAAGATCAGTAAAAGACTGAGTAGACCTTGCAGGTAAACTCTACTTTTGGGTGAATTGGAAAAAATTTTGACTGCTACATTTATTAATTCAAAGTAAGAAATTTCTGTCCTTCCATAGTATTCATCCTCCATGCCAAGGTGAAACACATTACTAATTTCTAAACTCTTTCCTTCTCATATAAGACCTGGGGAAAATTAAATTGTGTTCTGGCATCTATTTCAGGAGACTTTGGATGATCCAATCTGAGACACACTGACATGCAGAGTTATGTTGGACAACTTCCAAGACCAGCACTTACACTGCTTACTATAGTAATAAGATTTCTATCCTTGAAGTTTATTTCCAAAGTAATTCAGAGGGTGGAAAAAATAGATATAATTTACTAGGCCAGGATGAAGAGTTCACAGAAAATTGCATTTTTAATGGGCATATCTGGGAAGGACAATACAATCAATGCAAAAAAGATATGCCCCATCTTGACCTTCTCACATACGATGTTTTTGGTCATGTGCCACAAGATTGGTTCTCACAGTTTGAGAATAAGATTGCAGATCCTGTGAATAGATGGTCATACTCTAGTGCTTTCAAAGAACTTCATGAATTGAATTCTGGCTCTTTTGGATTACCTGCCACACACATGAGACCAATCACCTGTCAACTGATTTACCATTGGTAATCTCATTAAAGTGAAGTTATTGATACAAGAGAGGCTCTTAGTACTAATATCTATCTGGAAAAATCACTTCTGTCTACATTTCAGTTGGAAGTTTCTGGGTGCATAGACACTTCTATTAAAGAGGGCAGAGAAGGAAGTCACAAAACCAGTCAGTCTCACCAAGATTGGGAAAGACCTGATTTATTCTCCAGCAAAACAAGAGATTATTTGTAATGCTTTCATAAGAAATAAAAGTCCCTATTTTATTTTTTTAATTTTTTAATTTTATTTGTTCTAATTAGTTGTACATGATAATAGAATGCATTTATACATTTTGGTAGATCATATATAAATAGAGTATAATCTCTCTTTTCTCTGATTATACATATTGCAGGATCACATCGATCATGCAGTCATACGTGTACATGAGGTAATAATATCTGTTTCGGTCTACTATCATTCCTTCCCCCATTCCCTGTCCCCTTTCTTCTCTCCCCTCTACCAAATATAAAGTAACTCTATTCTTCTCTATCCCCTCTCTCCTTGTGAATTACTTTCCGCATACCAGAGAAAATATTCGGCCTTTGGTTTTTTTGGGTTTGGCTTATTTCATTTAGCATGATATTCTCTAACTCCATCCATTACCAGCAAATGCCAGAATTTCCTTCTTCTTTAAAGTTGAGTAATATTCCATCACATATATATGTATATATATGTTTATATATGTTTTATATATATATATATATATATCACATTTTCTTTATTCAGTTCTTCTGTTGAAGGGCATCTAGGTTGGTTCCATAGTTTAGCTATTGTGAATTGAGCTGCTATAAACATTGATGTGACTGTGTCACTGTAGGGACAATTTATAAATTGATTTTGTCACAGCTTGCTACTATCTTAGGGTTATGGCAATCTGAACACATGAAACTTCTCACAAAAGCCAATATAACAAAAATATTTTTAAAGGCATGTCCAGATATAAGTTGGAATTCTTCAAACCAGACTCTACCTCTGAAGGATTCTTGGACTAAAAGTCAAAATATAGGTGACCTCAGCACACATAAAATTTCTAGTCCAGGAGCCAGAAGAACAAACTCAGTCCTTCTAAAATGGCTGTGGGACTATATCTCCTGTCACACTAATGATTATTACACCTGCCCTCACTCCAGGATTTTTTCCTCTGACTTGCTCTTAGTGAGTTGCCCTCACATTGAATTCATCTTTTTATGTATCCAGTAACCTATGTGGTATCAACTGTGCAATGGTAACCAGAAGTTCTAAATGGTACAGTGGGTAGTGCAAGGGAAAAAGTGATCAAAGATGAAATTGGAAGAGAGGAGCATAAGATCATGAAGGACCCAATGATTCAAACAGATATACATGGTCTTTATCTCATAGGAAGAAGGAAAACATTGGTATTTTATGAGCAGCAGAATAATCTGATCATATTTTAATTTTGTAATGATTACTCTCAGTAGACTTGAGATGACAAGATGGCATTGGGGAAACCATTTAGGATTCTATTGCAAAAGTAGTCAAGAGATGAGAAAACCTGAACTAGAACAGAGGGGGTGGGGAAAATTAGATTTGGGAAAACATATGAAAGGAAGAAATGATGGGACTTAAGAACTAATTGAATTGGAGGAATGAGAACAAAGAAAAGGGAGAAATCTGCACTGACTTGAAGATTTCTGGCATAGGATAATTAGACAGTGGCATCACTCACAAACATAAGGAAACTTTGAAAAGGAGAACAATTGTGGCCAACTATAATAAAATAAGATTGTATCTGTAGAATATCCAGGTGAAGATGTGTGGTCAGCAGTTGACCATGTGCATCTGTAGCTCAGGAGAGAGCTGTAGATTTATCAGCCATTAGTATAGATATGGTGGGTATTATCATTTTCTAGGACAGCTGTAACAAGACAACACAGACTGGTTGGTTTTAAAATATTATTTTCTGACCTGAAAAAAAAAAACAAAAACTACTTGGGAATCTAACAAAAGAGGTGTAAGAGCTCTACAATGAAAACTACAGAATGTTAAATAAAGAAATTGAAGGACACCTTAGAAGATGGAAAGATCTCCTGTGTTCTTGGATAGGCAGAATTAATATAATCAAAACACCCATACTTCTAAAGGCACTATACAGATTTAATGCAATTCCAACTAAAGTCCCAATGACATTCCTCATAGAAATAGAGAAAGCAATCATGAAATTCATCTGGAAGAACAAAAGACCCAGAATAGCCAAAGCAGTCTTGGACAGGAAGAGTGATGCAGGAGGTATCACAATACCAGACGTTAAACTCTACTACAGAGCAATAGTAACAAAAATGGCATGGAATTGGCACCAAAATAAATAGATAGATACAGGATAGAAGACACAGAGACAAACCCACATAAATACAGTTATCTCATACTAGACAAATGTGCCAAAAACATGCAATGGAGAAAAGATAGCCTCTTCAACAAATGGTGCTGGCAAAGCTGGAAATGCATAAGCAGTAAAATGAAATTAAACCCCTATCTCTCACCCTGTACAAAACTCAACTCAAAATGGATCAAGGATATAGGAATTAGACCTGAGACCCTTCATCAAATAGAAGACAAAGTAGGCCAAATCTTCATCATATTAGCTTAGGACCAGACTTCCTTAACAAGAGTGCAAGAAATAAAAAGCAAGAATCAATAAATAGAATGGATTCAAACTTAAAAGCTTTTTCTCAACAAAGGAATCAATCAATAATATGAAAAGAGAGCCTAAAGAGTTGGAGAATATCTTTTCCGCACACACTTCAGAGAGAGCACTAATCTCCAAAATTTATGAAGAACTTAAAAAACTTTACACCCAAAATACAAAGAACCCAATCAATAAATGGGCTAAGGAAATGAACAGACACTTCATAGAAGAAGATATATAGGTGATCAACAAATATATGAAAAAGTGCTCATCATCTCTAGTAATTACAGAAATGCAAATTAAAACCACCCTAAGATTTCATCTAACTCCAATTAGAATGGTTATTATCAAGAACACAAGCAATAAGTGTTGGCATGGATATGGGGAAAAAGGCACTCATACATTGCTGGTGGAGTTGCAAATTGGTGCAGCCACTTTGGAAAGCAATATGGAGAGTTCTCAGAAAACTTGGAATGGACCCACCATTTGACCCAGCTATCCCACTCCTCGGTTTATACCCAAAGGATTTAAAATCAGCATACTACAGTGATGCAGCCACATCAATATTCATAGCTGCTCAATTCACAATAGCTAGATTGTGGAACCAGCCTAAATGCCCTTCAATTGATGAATGGATAAAGAAACTGTGATATATATACATATATATATACATATAAATATGTAAATATATATATGTATATATATATATAATGGAATATTACTCAGTCATAAAGAAGAAAAAAATTATGGCATTTGCTGGTAAATGGATCAAGTTGGAGAATATTGTGCTAAGTGAAGTAAGTCAAACCCAAAAAACCAAAGGCCAAATGTTTTCTGTGATAAGTGGACGATGATACATAATGGGGTATGGTGGGGATAGCAGGGGCGGGCAAGAGAAGAATGGAGGAACTTTGGGTGGTATAGAGGAAAATGGGGAGGGAGGGGTGGGAGAATGAAAAATAGTAGACTGAGACAGACATTATTACCCTATGTACATGTATGATTACTTGAATGGTGTGAATCTACATTGTGTACAACCATAGAAATGAAAAGTTGTACCCCATTTGTGTATAATGCATCAAAATGCTGTCTGTAAAAATAAAAATTAAAAAATTAAAAAATATATATTATTTTCTTAAAGTTCTGGAGGCTAGAAGTCTGGGATCAAGGGTTCAGCAGGGTTGTTCCTTTCTGAATGCCACAAAGGAACTGTTGCAGACCTCCCTTGTTGGTGTGTAGATGGCTACCTTCTTTTGTATTCACATTGCCTTCTCTCTGTGTCTAAATTTCTCTTACACATATGTCAGTCATGCTGGATTAAGGTCCACGCTAACAACTTACATTTATTTAATTACCTCTGTAAAGATTCTGCCCACAAATGTGGTCACATTTGAGGCATTGTGGGATTAGGACTTCCACTTGGTGAATTTTGGTGGGGAAGGGAACAGTTCATCCCGTAAGAGTGAGCAAAACCAGAGGAGTAGAGGATATCTCTCAAGAAGATATGAGAAGGAAGAGGGAACAGAAGCCATGAAATACTCATAATTGTCAGGGAGGAGAAAGGACTGGCAAATGGGAGGCCTTGTTAGAGACTTTGAGGGGAATCAACAGAGTGGTATTTTACAGATGCCAGAAAGTTCCAAGAAGGGAGTAGTCTCAGAGTCAAATAAATACCTCTGAGGAGCCACATAAAGTGAGAGTGCATTTGGTGGCACATGTCTTATCTAGAAAACCTTCCAGGCAAAATTAGATTCAGTTCATATGTTTGTGTTTAAATAAGACTACTTGGGTGCTAAGTGAGGTTCCAAGGGTATCTTTAAGAGAATATTAACATATTTAAAAACAGTATGTGGGCATCATAGACCACAGATGATAATAAAGATGATGAAAACCACAAGTAACTATCTGTCCATTAAAATTTAAAAGTTAAAATGATTTTGATTAAGTGAATATTAATATGTTAAAGCAATTGTTTGTCTTATGTTGTTTATTATGTTATTTTATTAAAGTGATGTAGACACAATGAAGCATCATATATGACAGAGGATCTTAGGATCTTCTCATCCATCCTTCACCCAGAGGAAATCACACATAATTTGCTTGTTTGAGTTCTTTTGGTGTTTTTGCTGGTCCCTTTAGATGATAGATTTCATGCACAGTTTCCTTGTTATCCATTCCGGGATTGTCTATTGACTATGTGTTATGATAACTGGGAGAGGGGGGCTACTTATGCCACATTACTCCTTTCCCATTTTTCCAACAAAGATACTGTATTCCCAGTTCCCTCCAGGTTACCTCTTGTTTGGTTCATCAGTGGCTACCAATTTCAAACAGCACAATCATAAGTTATCTTGAATCTTCAAGTGTGACAGAAAATTTTTTTTTCTCTTTCATATATATTTGATTTGGAATGGAACTTTATTTTTGGCAATTGCAATGCTCACTGACAACTTTGAAGCATACCTGTAATTGCATTACAACATGGAAAAGTAAATAAAATTGAAGTTTGATTAAAATGAGGGCTAGAATGCAAAAGTTAAATAAAGAGCTTCAATGGTGAAAAAAACAAATTGGATTTCTAAACTTACTTTCACTTTGATCATCAGAGGTGTTACATGTTACATTTTGATAGCTCAGAGAATGACTGAAGTGGTAAATTTATAGAGTATCATTCCATTTAAATGAACAGCAGGATGCATTTGCAGAAACAGATTAATGTTTCTTGGAAATTTATTAACACCTGCTTGTTTTTCTGAACTCCGGTTGCTTTGTGGATTTTCTGTCTATCATACGTAAATTCCATTCTTATTTTTAAAAACAAAAGATAATGAAATTGAAAGATCAGTTTCACACATTACAGCTAGTGAAGAACACAGTCAAATGTAGTGAATGCCCCATTGTTAGGAAGGATGGTGAAGCCTTTTGGAAATCCTGCATGTAGAAACCAAGAGGGCAGCAGAAAAAAGTATTGCTTTTGCTCACATGCTTTTAAGAAGGCACACAGCATACATCTACCCTAATTGAAGAGGAGGAGAATTCTCCCTTGGAGTTTGTAGATGCCACAGCCGCCAAAAAGGGAGTTTACTTCTATGTTCTAAAAAATCAACGTGATGAGTGTTAGAAGGGGTGAGAAGGATCTTCCTTTCCAAACACTTAAATGAACCAGCATCTCGCAGGGAACAAAATATAGTGGGCCCCAGCATTTGCCTTACCCCCTACCTTACTTACTTTCAAGTTCTTGGTGCTAAATATGCATTCAGGGCACAGGCCCATTCCAGTTAACAAAGTGATGGATGGTCTTACTGACAGGATTCTTAGGATCATAGATGTTTCACTATGAAATGTTGGAAGTTGTTTATTCTCAAATCAAGGGTAGAATGTAGTTCAAGTTGTTTTTCTGATGCCCTTTTGCATCTTTAACATCAGAAAGAGAATATACAGTCCCATTCCTTTATATTTTATTTTGTCCTTGGACTTCTTCTGTCCTGGGATATTTTCTTTCCCTCTTAAAATGAAATTTCATAAATAATTTATAGCCAGAAATTACTCTTAAGATTTCGACATAAGGAAACTGCTTATAAAACTTAAGGTATGCATTGTATGTTTATGTGTGCTTTGTTTTCTTGGAGGGGGTTGTTAGACCTAAACCCAAACAAACGCATCATGCACGGTGACACATGGTATAATGACAACCTGTTACATAAGACCAGAAGAAGAAGGTCGAACCCTTTAGGGTTTCCAGCATTCTATTTCATCATTCTCCTATAAGGCTTGGATGCAGAAAGATGACTTTGCAACCAGTTCTTTGAACTGGATCAAAACATTAGAGTCTGGGAAGTACAACTGGTTGTTCAGAGCAACCTCCAGAGCTGGAAGCCAAAATGAATCAAGCCAGAACAGATGCCAGATAAATCACGAGGCAGCAGAAGGTAGTCAAGGCAGGATAGGCAGGAATGCAATGATACAATTAACTGATGACCCCTCTCTCCAAACTGACCTAGATCTTTGTAACTTCAAAACCCACACTATGCCATTTCCTTAACCTTGCCATTAAACACTCATAAAAGACAAAGTACAGATCTTCTTCCTTTTGTAATTTGTTGAATGTTCTATTGAGCTAAAGGGGAAAAAAAAGCAATTACAGTTGCTACATTATTTTAGTAGGTAAATAACTTTGAACCCAAATAAATAACAAATCCTTTGGCTAATATAATAAGCTGGGAATTTACAACTTTGATTTATCTTGGTGTTATGAGAACCACTCGATTTGAAACTCATGGAATCTGAAAAGGCCAACCATTAAAATAATTCTTCTATGAGTGATCATGAAGCAGTGGTCAGGACCCTCATGACATAGCTTTGAAACCTCATAGCTGCTATCATCTCCTGTAACTGAGACCACCTATTGAACATGCTTCACACCATATTCTCTTTCTCTTTTCTGTCTGATTTGGACTCAAATAGTTCCCTGAATAAAGTCTTGTCAGATAGTTAGTTCAAAGACTTACATTAATGTCAAGGTCAAATAAAATGAGTTTAAAGAAATACCAGGATTTAAGTCAAATCTTACTTTGAATATGTGATTTTCAAATACAAAGAGTTATAAGACATGGTGCTGATTTTTAGGGAAGACAGAGATACAAAAGACATGGTATAGATCTACAAAATAATATGACTGGAAAGAAGAGAATTTCTCTTGAATGGATAAGTAGCAAGTAGAAACAATAACAAAACTAATGGTAACTATAATGAATGTTGTGATGGCCACCGAGGTTTCCGGTCAAGGATGTAGGATGTATTCCTCCAGTTGCTAAGAGCATTGCCTCTGTTAAAGAAAGCTGTATTTTATCAAATGCTTTTTCTGCATCTATGGAAATAATCATGTGATTCTTGACTTTAAGTCTGCTGATATGGTGAATGACATTTATTGATTTCTGGATGTTGAACCAACCTTGCATCCCTGGGATGAAACCCACTGGATCATGGTGCACTATCTTTTTATATATTTTTGTATGTAATTTGCTAAAATTTCATTGAGAATTTTTGCATCAATATTCATTAAAGATATTGGTCTGAAATTTTCTTTCCTCAATGTGTCTCTGTCTGGTTTAGGTATCAGGGTGATATTGGCTTCATAGAATGAGTTTGGGAGGGTTCCCTCCTCTTCTATTTCATGGAATACTTTGAGGAGTATTGGAATGAGCTCTTCCTTAAAGGTTTTGTAGAACTCGGCTGAGAACCCATCTGGTTCTGGACTTTTCTTTGTTGGTAGGCTCTTGATGACTTCTTCTATTTCCTTACTTGAAATTGATTTATTTAAGTTGTGTATGTCCTCCTGGTTCAGTTTAGGTAATTCATATGTCTCTAGAAACCTGTTGATGTCTTCGAAATTTTCTATTTTGTTGGAGTATAGATTTTCAAAATAGCTTCTAATTATGTTTTGTATTTCAATCGTGTCTGTCATGAAATAGGGATGGTGGGAATATTCCTTAATATTGTAAATGCCATCTGTGCTAAGCCCATGACTAATATCATTCTAAACGGTAAAAAACTGAAAGCATTCCCCTTAAAAACTGGAACAAGGCAGGGATACCCTCTTTCACCACTTCTATTTAACATTGTCCTTGAAACTCTAGCCAGAGCAATTAGACAGACCAAAGAAATTAAAGGGATACGAATAGAAAAAGAAGAACTCAAACTATCCCTATTTGCTGATGACATGATTATATATTTAGAGGAACCAGGAAATTCCACCAGAAAACTTTTAGAACTCATAAGTGAATTCAGTAAAGTAGCAGGTTACAAGATCAATGATCACAAATCTAATGCACTTTTATACATAAGTGTTGAATCCTCAGAAAGAGAAGTTAGGAAAACTACCCCATTCACAATTGTGTCGAAAAAAAATTGGGAATCAATCTAACAAAAAGGTGAAAGACCACTACAATGAGAACTACAGAACACTAAAGAAAGAAATTAAAGAAAGCCTTAGAAGATGGAAAGATCTCTCATGTTCTTGGATAGGCAGAATTAATATTGTCAAAATGGCCATACTACCAAAAATGTATACAGATTCAATGCAATTCCAATTAAACTTCCAATTACGTACCACACAGAAATAGAGCAAGCAATCATGAAATTCATCTGGAGGAATAAGAAACCCAGAATAGCTAAAGCAATCCTTAGCAGGAAGAATGAAGCAGGGGGTATCGCAATACCAGAACTTCAACTATACTACAGAGCAATAGTAACAAAAACGGCATGGTACCAAGATAGACAGGTAGATCAATGGTACAGAATAGAGGACATGGACACAAACCCAAATAAATAAAATTCTCTCATACTAGACAAAGGTGCCAAAAATATGCAATGGAGAAAAGATAGCCTCTTCAACAGATGGTGCTGGGAAAACTGGAAATCCATATGCAGCAGAATGAAACTAAACCCTATCTCTCACCCTGCACAAAACTCAACTCAAAATAGATCAAGGACCTTGAAATCAGAGCAGAGACCCTGCATCTTATAGAAGAAAAAGTAGGTCCAAATCTTCAACATGTCGGCTTAGGATCAGACTTTCTTAACAGGACTCCCATAGCACAAGAAATAAAAGCAAGAATCAACAACTGGGATAGATTTAATCTAAAATGTGATCTCTCAGCAAAGGAAACTATCAGCAATATGAAGAGAGAGCCTACAGAGTGGGAGAAAATCTTTGCCACTCATACTTCAGATAGAGCACTAATTTCCAGAATCTATAAAGAACTCAAAAATCTCTACACCAAGAATACAAATAACCCAATCAACAAATGGGCTAAGGAAATGAACAGACACTTCACAGAAGATCTACAAGCAATCAACAGATATATGAAAAAATGTTTAACATCTCTAGTAATAAGAGAAATGCAATTCAAAACTACCCTAAGATTCCATCTCACCCCAATTAGAATGGCGATTATCAAGAATACAAACAACAATAGCTGTTGGCGAGGATGTGGGGAAAAAGGTACACTCATACATTGCTGGTGGGGTTGCAAATTAGTACAGCCACTCTGGAAAGCAGGATGGAGATTCCTTAGAAAACTTGGAATGGAACCACCATTTGAGCCAGCTATCCTACTCCTTGGCCTATACCCAAAGGACTTAAAATCAGCATACTACAGAGATACAGCCACATCAATGTTCATAGCTGCTCAATTCACTATAGCCAGATTGTGGAACCAACCTAGATGCCCTTCAATTGATGAATGGATAAAGCAACTGTGGTATATACATACAATGGAATATTACTCAGCCATAAAGAATAATAAAATTATGGCATTTGCCGGCAAATGGATGAAATTGGAGAATATCATGCTAAGTGAGATAAGCCAATCTCAAAAAACCAAAGGATGAATGACCTTGCTGATAATTGGATGATGATGCATAATGGGGGTTGGGAGGGAGGCAAGAATGGAGGAAGGAGGGACTGTACAGAGGGAAAAGAGGGGTGGGAGGGATGGGGGGGAGAAAAAAAACAACAGAATGAATCAAACACCATTACCCTATGTAAATGTATGATTACACAAATGGTAGCCTCTACTTCTTGTACAAACAGATAAAGAAGTTGTATCCCATTTGTTTACAATAAAAAAATAAATTAAAAAAAAAATAAAACTGGTTCATGCAATGACATGCGTATTTCTGGAGATAGCTTCCACCCAATGACTGGCAGATATCTGCTGGGTCTATGAAGTCTGGCCTCTGTTCCCAGTCTGGACTCCTCTGAAGGGCTACTCCAGGATCAAAACCTTCCAACTTCCCCTGTGATGACCCCATTTTTCCTCTGCCAATACTACTGTTGTTAACTGGACCTTAAAGTACTTCACGATACTTCCTATGCAATAATCTCTAACTCAGGGTTCTCAATAGTATCAGATATTGGAAACATACACATTAATCTGTCCAAATGCTTGAAACATCTTTCTTCTAACTGGCCAACATTTGCTAGCAATTATAGTGCTGTGGTATATTGTTTTGTTGTAGAGTGCGGTGGTGTCCGGTAATTTACTAGACAACAATCCTTTTATACAGTACTTGATGATTATCATCAGTCCAAGATAAATAACGTTTCAAAAAGTGTCAAATAAGAAAATGCCTTGTTTGGCTTAATGCATAAATTAGTTAAATATACTTAATTTATACTACTATAAGTTACATATATACTGCAATATATATATATATATAAGCACATTGAAGTGAATAAAGCTGTTTCTTGATCTCTACCATATATGTGTTTAATATATGATCAAGGAGTAAAGTAGCATGGTAGGAACAACTTTTTAACCAGAAACTACTATTTTAGGATAGGTGCTATTTACACACTTATAAATATTGTATTACTAACTGCAGTAGGGAGAGCATTTGAACCACGAAATCAGGCAAGTTTTCCTGGAGGAGGTAGGGTAAGAGTAAATTCAGACAGACAAGAGGAGGAACATTCACAAGAGCTTTGGAACAGAGCTAGAAATAAAGTATTTGTCGGTGAAAGAGATAACCTTGCTTAATCAAGTTCTGAACTCACTCTTTAAATAAACATAACCTTTATTTGGGGTGTCAAGGGTGCTCAACCTCTGAGAGTATTGTAGAAAGAAGTGTTCTGAGATCTGCTGCACTGTCTATTTTCCACTTCTCATATTTCTTCTCTTCACTACTGCCCACACCCCCGTGGATTCCCCTCGTTCCTTGCTACTTTTGGTAGCACTTAAATGCATATTGGAGTTTGAGAATTTGATCTGCTTCTAGATTTATTGATATGGGTTTCTTCTATTAAAATTTTCATTTATTGTATCTGCACAGTTCTCAAGAGTTTAAGGAAGAGATGGTAAATTTTGTGATCCATTAAAGAAATCCTACGAAACATATTTCAAAGGAAAAACATTCAAGACTTGAGAATGAGTACAAAGAAAGAAACAAAGGTATGCCAAAAAAAAAGAAAAGAAAAAAGAGCCATATTGAGTAAGTGTTAACTAACAGATGTAATTATTTAGTTCATATTTTACTATCTCATTTGTAATTTGTGTTGATATGATAAATAAGCATTTTTGCTCACTTATTTTACATATGAAAACTGTTTTATTGTCATTGATATTTTTCTAAAAAGAAGCTCAAGATGTATGATAAAAAAAGATCCTTGTCTCCATTACTTTCCACTACCCTTCACTTTTTTATGTTTAAAAGTATTAATATCATATAGAATCAAAACAACTCTTCAAAGAAATATTTAACAAAAATGTGCAAGTTTCCAAGACTGGTCAATGGGATAGCCTTCATTTACTAGTTCATCTGTATTTCCCCCATCCACATGAGTTATTTGAAATGCCTCCTGATAACTATGTACCAGATATTTTCCTCCCCATCAAGTTTCCAAGCTGGTAGCAAACTAAATAATCATTGTTCAATGTTTGTATCCTGCTCTTGTGTATGTATTAATGTCACTTATAACTTTTTGTGACTTCCTAGAATTGTCTACTCTGCCTGTTAAAATAGTACCTATTTTGTAAAAGACTACTCACACTCTTAAATATCTCTGTTGACTCTTCCTTTACTGCCAATTCAAATGATTATCTTTTCAAATATTAGATGCATGGTAATCATTTTAATAATTGGATAATCTGAATACAAGAGTATGTTCTCTTGTTCTGGTGTGATTATAATGACAAAACTATTCTTCTTTGTGACTGGTTATTTAGGATACTATTTCTCATTATAATCATATTTTTAAATTTTTTTAGAGCACTACAACAAGATGACTCATAATGGCACTTTTTCTCCAAAATTGCTTCTAAGTTCATGCATAAAGTCTTTGGAAGTCATTTAAAACCATAATATTATGTTATGATAATCACCAAAGAGACCAGTGCCTGGGGTCTGTAATGACTTAGATATGAGATGTCCCCTAAAAGTTCATGTGTGAAACAATGCAAGAATTTTCACAGGTGAAATGATTGGGTTATGAAAGCTTTAACCTAATCAGTGCATTGATCCACTTTAATGGATTAACGGGATTGTGGTAACTGTAAGCAGGTAAGGTTTGGTGGAGGAGGACCTCAGGAGGTATGCCTTCAGGGACACATATTTTCTCCCTGGCAAGCCTCAAGACTCTCTCTGCTACCTGCTGCCGGTGGTCATGTCTCAAGTTGCTTTCCTTCCCCACACTTCCTCCATGATGTGCTGCTTCACCTTGGGCTCAGAGTAGTGGAGTTGGCTGTATATGGACTGAGACCTCTGAAACCATGAACCACAAATAAACTTTTCCTCTCATAAAATTTGTTTCTTGTTAGGTCTTTTGGGTTTTTTTTTTTTTTTTTGGTGAAAAAGCTAACTAAAACAGAGTCATTTAAGGAAGGACAGAAGGAAGCCTTCTTTAGTTTGGAACATCATTACTGGTTAGAAAAATAATATTAATGATTATTCACCGTTATCATTTTCCTCCATTAATCTCTGGAGTTCCATCTTTGCCAGATTAACTTGTAAGCCTTTATTTTGTAGAATTGGGACAATGAATAAGGAAGAGAATGCAGAAGCTTGATCTGATTGATCCATATTGAAGAGGATCGAGAGTCATTTATAGAGAAGATCGTGAAATGGGGGTGGGGGTTGGTAATGAGACCAGGAAATTCTAGGATATGCTGTATTGAAGAAGAGTTCAGGGAAGTTTTAAGAGTGAGGTGGAGATATTTGGTTAGTTGACATAAAATTATTTCAAAGATTCAGAAGATATGCTGATGAAGGGAAATTAAAGGGAATTGTTACTGTTTACTGTGAAGGAAACTTTGTTTTGTATTGTCTGTCTTATTTAAGTTACTTTTAATAACTTTTTAAATGTCAAGGTTATTTTTTTCTTTTTTTAATATATCAGTTCTATATAGGTTGTTCTATTTGGATTAGTGGAGACATATAAATATGCAAATGTCTTATAGACATTTAGAGATATATGATTGAGTTTATATCACAAAAGGCTTACAAAGATTTATAAACCCTTTGTATGGTTGTGGCAGCTGATGCAGCCAGAAGGAAAGAACTCTCTGATGAACATAGTAAAGTGAAAATCACAGGGGCTACATGCTCAGGAAACAGTAAACCAAGACTTGGTTAGGCAGACAAATATATGCTAGACATTGTGGAAAAAAAGAGTAAGGAGCATTATGGTTGACTGAATAGGAATGTAAACAAAATAGGTTTAATAAGAGTAATTGAAAGATGAAATCCTATCAGACATGACTGAACATTTAGAGTGAGATTACAGAGAAATAGATGATGTGAGCAAAGAAACAAAATAACTGTAGACAATAGTTATGAAAGTCTTCCAAAAAGAAAGTGGTAAAGACAAGAGTGTCTACCAGCGACTTACTTGATTGGGGAAACTCTGGCACAATTTGTGCCAAACTTTAAATGGAATATTTTTTAAGTGGAAACTTGGAGATAGAATAGGAGAATAGGAGATTATGTCATTTCTTTTTTTTTTTTTAATTGTAAACAAATGGGATACATGTTGTTTCTCTGTTGGTACATGAAACCAAGGCATACCATTTGTGTAATCACAAATTTACACAGGATAATGTTGTTTGATTCATTCTGTTATTTTTTCCTCCCTCCCACCCCACTTTTCCATCTGTACTGTCCTTCCTTCCTCCATTCTTGCACCCTTCCTTAACCCTAACCCTAAACCTAACCCTAAACCTAATGCTAACCCCTCCCACCCCCCATTATATGTCATCATCCGCTTATCAGGGAGATCATTCATCCTTTGGATTTTTGACATTGGCTTATCTCACTTAGCATGATATTCTCCAATTTTATCCATTTGCCTGCAAATGCCATAATTTTATTATTCTTTATGGCAGAGTAATATTCCATTGTATATATCCACAGTTTCTTTATACATTCATCAATTGAAGGAAATCTAGGTTGGTTCCACAATCTGGCTATGGTGAATTGAGCAGCAATGAATATTGATGTGGCTGCATCTCTGTAGTATGCTGATTTTAAATCCTTTGGGTATAGGCCAAGGAGTGGGATAGCTGGCTCAAATGGTGGTTCCATTCCAAGCTTTATGAGGAATCTCCATACTGCTTTCCAGAGTGGCTACACTAATTTGCAACCCTACCAGCAATGTATGAGTGTACCTTTTTCCCCACATCTTCGCAAACACCTACTGTTGCTTGTATTCTTGATAATTGCCATTCTAATTGGGGTGAGATGAAATCTTAGGGTAGTTTTGATTTGCATTTCTCTTATTACTAGAGATGTTGAACATTTTTTCATATATCTGTTGATTGCTTGTAGATCTTCTGTGAAGTGTCTGCTCATTTCCTTAGCCCATTTGTTGATTGGGTTATTTGTATTCTTGGTGTAGAGTTTTTTGAGTGGTTTATATATTCTGGAAATGAGCGCTCTATTTGAAGTATGAGTGGCAAAGATATTCTCCCACTCTGTAGGCTCTCTCTTCACATTACTGATAGTTTCCTTTGCTGAGATAAAGCTTTTTAGTTTGAATCTATCCCAGTGGTTGATTTTAGCTTTTATTTCTTGTGCTATAGGAGTCCTGTTAAGGAAGTCTGATCCTAAGCCAACAAGTTGAAGATTTGGACCTACATTTTCTTCTATAAGATGCAGGGTCTCTGGTCTGATTCTGAGGTCCTTGACCCATTTTGAGTTGAGTTTTGTGCAGGGTGAGAGATAGGGGTTTAATTTCATTCTTTTTTTTTTATAATTTATTTTTATTTTAAACAAATGGGATATATGTTGTTTCAGTTTGTACGTGGAGTAACAGCATACCATTTGCATATTCATATTTTACATAGAGTAATGATGTTTGATTCATTTTGTTATTTTTTTCCTTCCCCCCCACCCCTCCCACCTCTCTTTTCCCTCTATACAGTCCCTCCTTCCTCCATTTTTGTCCCCCTCCCACCCCCCATTAAGTGTTATCATCCACTTATCAGTGAGATCATTCCTCTTTTGGATGTTTGAGATTGGCTTATCTCATTTAACATGATATTCTCCAATTTCATCCATTTGCCTGCAAATGCCATAATTTTATTATTCTTTATAGCTGAGTAATATTCCATTGTATATATATACCACAGTTTCTTTATCCATTCATCAATTGAAGGGCATCTAGGTTGGTTCCATAGTCTGGCTATTATGAATTGAGCCGCTATGAACATTGATGTGGCTGTATCTCTGTAGTATGCTGATTTTGAGTCCTTTGGGTATAGGACGAGGAGTGGCCTATAATTTCATTCTGTTGTATATGGATTTCCAGTTTTCCCAGCACCATTTGTTGAAGAGGCTATCTATTCTCCATGGAAGGTTTTTGGCCCCTTTGTCTAGTATGAGAAAATTGTATTTATTTGGGTTTGTGTCCATGTCCTCTATTCTGTACCATTGATCTACCTGTCTATCTTGGTACCAATACCATGCGGTTTTTGTTACTGTTGCTTTGTAGTAGAGTTGAAGATCTGTTTTTGTGATACCCGCAGCTTTGCTCTTTCCACTGAGGATTGCTTTAGCTATTCTGGGTTTCTTGTTCCTCCAGATGAATTTCATAATTGCTTGCTCTATTTCTGTAAGGCACATCATTGGGATTTTAATTGGAATTGCCTTGAGTCTGTATAGCACTTTTGGTAGTATGGCTATTTTGACAATATTAATTCGGCCTATCCAAGAACAAGGGAGATCTTTCCATCTTCTAAGGTTTTCTTTAATTTCTTTCTTTAGTGTTCTGTAGTTCTCATTGTAGAGGTCTTTCACCTCTTTTGTGAGATTGATTCCCAAGTATTTATTTTTTTGATGCTATTGTGAATGGGGTAGTTTTCCTAACTTCTCTTTCTGAAGATTCATCACTTATGAATAAAAATGCATTGGATTTATGAGCATTGATCTTGTAACCTGCTACTTTACTGAATTCACTTGTGAGGTCTAAATGTTTTCTGGTGGAATTTCTAGGTTCCTCTAAATATATAATCATGTCATCAGCAAATAGGGATAGTTTGAGTTCTTCTTTTGCAATTCGTATCCCTTTAATTTCTTTGGTTTGCCTAATTGCTCTGGCTAGAGTTTCAAGGACAATGTTAAATAGAAGTGGTGAAAGAGGGTATCCCTGCCTTGTTCCAGTTTTTAAGGGGAATGCTTTCAGTTTTTCACTATTTAGAATGATGTTGGCCGTGGGCTTAGCATAGATGGCCCTTACAATGTTAAGGAATGTTCCCACTGTCCCAATTTTTTCTAGTGTTTTGAGCATGAAGGGATGCTGCATTTTATTGAATGCTTTTTCTGTATCTATCGAAATAATCATGTGATTCTTGACTTTAAGTCTGTTGATATGGTGAATGACATTTATTGATTTCCGGATGTTGAACCAACCTTGCATCCCTGGGATAAAACCCACTTGAACGTGTACACTATCTTTTTAATATATTTTTGTATGCGATTTGCTAAAATTTTTTTGAGAATTTTTGCATCCATGTTCATTAAGGACATTGGTCTGAAATTTTCTTTCCTCAAAATGGAAAATTTTCTTTCCTCTGTCTGGTTTAGGTATCAGGGTGATATTGGCTTCATAGAATGAGTTTGGGAGGGTTCCTTCCTCTTCTATTTCATGCAATACTCTGAGGAGTATTGGAATGAGCTCTTCTTTATAGGTTTTGTAGAACTCGGCTGAGAACCCATCTGGGCCTGGACTTTTTTTTTTGGTAGGCTTTTGATGACCTCTTCTATTTCATTGCTTGAAATTGATCTATTTAAGTTGTGTATGTCCTCCTGGTTCAGTTTAGGTAATTCATATGTCTTTAGAAACTTGTTGATGTCTTCAAGGTTTTCTGTTTTGTTGGAGTATAGATTTTCAAAATAGCTTGTAATTATGTTTTGTATTTCACTCGTGTCTGTTGTGATATTTCCTTGTTCATTCCGAATTTTAGTAATTTCAGTTTTCTCCCTCTTTCTCTTTGTTGGTGTGGCTAAGGGTTTATCAATTTTGATTATTTTTTCAGAGAACAAACTATTTATTTTGTTAATTTTCTGATTGTTTCTTTTGTTTCAATTTCGTTGTTTTCGGCTCTGATTTTAACTATTTCCTGTCTTCTACTACTTTTGGTGTTGGTCTGCTCTTCTTTTTCTAGGGCTCTGAGCTGTAGTGTTAAGTCATTTATTTATTGATTTCTACTTCTTTTATTGAATGCTCCCCAAGAAATCTTCCTCTAGGTACTGCTTTCATAGTGTCCCAGAGATTTTGATATGATGTGTCTTTGTTCTCGGTTGCTTCTAAAAATTTTTTTATTTCCCTCCTGATGTCTTCTGCTATCCATTCATCATATAATAGTGTATTATTTAATCTCCAGGTATTGGAGAAGTTTCTGTTTTTTATTCTGTCATTTATTATTTCAATCCATCATGATCTGATAGAATACAAGGTAGTATCTCTATCTTCTTGTATTTGCTAACAGTAGCTTTGTGGCATAGAATATGGTCTATTTTAGAGAAGGATCCATGTGCTACTGAGAATGAAGTGTATTCGTTCTTTGTTGGATGGTATACTCTATATATGTCCGTTAAGTCTAAATTGTTGATTGTGTTATTGAGATCTGTGGTTTCTTTATTCAATTTTTGTTTGGAAGATCTATCCAATGGTGAGAGAGGTGTGTTAAAATCGCCTAGTATTATTGTGTTTGGTCTATTTGATTTCTGGAATTGAGAAGGATTTGTTTGACGTAAATGGATGAGCCAATGTTAGGGGCATAGATATTTATGACTGTTATGTCTTGCTGATTTATGCTTCCCTTAAGCAGTATGTAATGTCCTTCTTTATCCCTTCTGACTAGTTTTGGCTTGAAGTCCACATTATCTGAAATGAGGACGGATACTCCAGCTTTTTTGCTGTGTCCCTGTGCATTGTATGTTTTTTCCCATCCTTTCACCTTTAGTCTATGGGTATCTCTTTCTATGAGATGAGTCTCTTGCAAGCAGCATATTGTTGGATTTTTCTTTTTAATCCAATGTGCCGGTCTGTGTCTTTTGATTGATGAGTTCAGGCCATTAACATTCAGGGTTATTATTGTGATATGATTTGTAGTCCCAGTCATTTGACTCATTTTTGTTTTTTGACATGATTTGGTTTCTCCTTTATTTGGCTATTCCTTTAGGCTAGTTCCTCCCATTGCTGATTT
Organism: Sciurus vulgaris; assembly: GCF_902686455.1. Lineage (NCBI taxonomy): Eukaryota > Metazoa > Chordata > Mammalia > Rodentia > Sciuridae > Sciurus > Sciurus vulgaris. Next base: position 167,936,780 of record NC_136461.1, read on the forward strand.
GCATCGTTGTTTTTCATCTCTTCCTCATGGAATATTTTGCTGAGAATGTTCTGTAATGCCAGCTTTCTTTTTTTAAATTCCTTTAGCTTTTGTTTATCATGGAAGGATCTTATTTCGTCATCAAATCTTAAAATAAGTTTTGCTGGGTATAATATTCTTGGTTGGCATCCATTTTCTTTAGGGCTTGGTAAATGTTGTTCCAGACCCTTCTAGCTTTTAGGGTCTGGATTGAAAAATCTGCTGATATTCTTATTGGTTTCCCCTTGAATGTAATCTGATTCTTTTCTTTCGTGGCCTTTAAAATTCTGTCTTTATTTTGCATGTTAGGTATTTTCATAATAATATGCCTTGGTGTGGGTCTGTTGTAATTTTGTATATTTGGAGTCCTATGAGCCTCTTGTACTTGATTTTCCATTTCATTCTTCAGATTTGGGAAATTTTCTGATATTATTTCATCGAATAGATTGTTCATTCCTTTGTTTTGTTTCTCTAGGCCTTCCTCAATCCCAATAATTCTTAAATTTGGTCTTTTCATGATATCCCATAATTCTTGTAGATTCTGTTCATGATTTCTTACCACCTTTTCTGTTTGGTCAACTTTGTTTTCAAGATTAAATATTTTGTCTTCAGTGTCTGAGGTTCTGTCTTCCAGGTGTTCTATCGTATTGGTTATGCTTTCTATGAAGTTTTTAACTTGGTTTATTTTTTCCTTCATTTCAAGGATTTCTGTTTGTTTTTTTTTTTTTTTTCAATATCTCTAACTCTTTATTGAAATGATCTCTTGTTTCCCATATTTGCTCTTTTAACTGTTGATTGGTGCGATCATTTAATGCCTACATTTGCTCTTTCATCTCTTCCTTCAATGCCTGCATTTGCTCTTTCATCTCCTCATTTGCTTCCCTGATTGTTTTAACTATGTACATTTTGAACTCCCTTTCTGACATTTCTTCTGCTGTGCTGTCATTGGGTTTTATTGATATAGTATCTAGGTTTGTTTGGGGCATTTTCTTCCCTTGTTTTCTCATATTTGTCACATGTCAGTGGGCCTTTGTGATATTGCAGAATACTTCTATTGGCTTATAGTGTCCCTATAGTAGATTTCCAGTGTATCACCTTCCTGCCTTCAGTAGCCTGAAGTCTTGAAGTAACTTGATAATGCAGTGCTTCCGAAGAAAGCTGCCCCTAGCCCACTACTGGTACCAGGGCTTGGAGCTGGTTCTCTGCCGAAAGGCTCTCACTGGGCTGTCTGCTCCGTGAAGCTGGTCGTGAAAGGAGCCCACTGCCAGAGGGAGCAGGGATGCTTGGGGAAGTCCCTGGCTGCCCTGCCCTGGTTCCTGAAGCTGCCTGCGGGCCGGAGCTCACCCCTGGCTCCAGGACCCGGAGCTGGCTCTGTGCAGAAAGGCCCCCACTGGGTGGCCTGCTCCGAGAAACTGGGCGTGGAAGGCGCCTGCCAGCGGAGGGAGCAGGGCTGCCTGGGGAAGACTCCAGATGCCCTGCCGTGCTCTGAGAAGCCGCCCCTGTCTGGGCCTGCTGCCCGGGCCGAGCTTCATCCGGTACGGGAGACTCACCCCGTGGCTCTATGTTAGTTTGAGTCTCTCAATGCCTCCCCCTCTCGAATCCTGGTTTCTGGAGCCACAGGAGATGCAGTCACCCTCTAGTCCGCCATCTTGGATCGCCCTGATTATGTCATTTCATGGGGACATGAAAAGGTACATAAACAGGGGTGGTGAATTGTGGACTCTGAAAACCTATTTCTCTCTGAAAGCAGTGAGAACACTGACAAAAAGGGTTAGAATCCACTTTTTCTTAACAATCTGAGAATTATTTATTCAAGGAATTGGGGAGAAATATTCATCACTATTCAACTTAATAATACTTTGAACCATTGATAAAGAGTTACTACTTCCATTATACTGCCAGGGCTCTGTTCCATGCTTGATTCTAACAAAATCCCTGATTCTCCAGTGAAGACTCTATGGATCTTTTCTGTACAAGGCACTTTACTTGGGTTTGCATAAAAAAGCCCAAGATTCTCTAGAAATGTGATATATCGATCACAGTACAAAGAAGTTATAGGACTGAGGTGTGATGTTTGTGCAGAATTTTAAAAATACATTAATCAATTGGAAGAAATCTACTTTATAAATTTTTATTTTAATGTTTCCTTCTAATATAGTTCTGTCATAGGAGTTCTCTAATGAATATACTGAATAATCTTTTAAGATCCATCTGAGCCTGAGATTTGCATGTGTGCTATGATTCTAGAGTTGCATTGGATATTAATATATTATTTTCCCCAAATTTATAAGGTACTTTATATTTTAACAAAGTGCTTTCATATGCAAAATTTCATAATTCTCGTGGAAGTTCTGTGAGGAGGTGATGTGATGCCCGTTTTAAAGGTGAGTAAAATAAGGTGCAAAGAGGTAATCATTTGTCTAAGGTCTCTTTATTAGTCAGGGTTCTCTAGAGGAACAGAATCGACAGGAAGTATGATTATAAAAAGGGAATTTATTAGATTGGCTTACATGACCACAAGCTGGATAGTCCATAATGGCTGTCTGCAGCTGGAGAGCTGGAAGAACCAGTGACTGCACAGTCCAAGATCTGAAGACCCAAAATAAGAAGGATCAACAGTGCTACCCTAGTCCAAACCCAAGGATTCTGGAAACTACCTGGAGAATCACTGGCAGAGTCAGCTTTGGAGAAGTGAAGAAGTGAGAGTCCCATATCCTCAGATGATCAAACCTGTTCAAGAAGAGTGGAGCTTGCATCTGCATCTGCATTCTTGTTCTTCCAACTTTTATTCCATCCAAGCCACCATTATATTGGGCAGTGCTGCCCACGCTTAGGGAGGGTCTCCACTTCACTTCACTATCCCACATTCCAATCATTCCTAAACACGCCCTCATTGGCATACCCAGAAGCCTCTTAATTATCAGTATCTCTTAATCTAATCAAGTTGACAATTCAAATTAAACATTACAGTCTCCAAGTGACACAATGTCTGCTTTCTTCTTTTCTCCTTTCTCTATTCCTCCTCCTCTTCCTTCTTTTTAAAAATTTTAAAAATGAGGTTTAAGAAAGATACAATCAAAGCCATCGCTCCAGTCAAGAAATAAAACATTACCAGAGCCCCAGAATCCTCTTTGGTGACACCCCTCAATTGGTAGCCCTCACTCCCCTGACAGGTAGCTACTACCTTTATATGTGTTTCTTTTCTTAAAATTCTTTTTGTTGTTATAAATGGACACAGTGCTTTTATGTTATTTGTTTATTTTTACACGGTGCTGAGGATTGAACCCGGTGCCTCACACATGCTCGGCAAGTGCTCTAACACTGAGCCACAGCCCCAGCCCCTATATATGTCTCAATACCTCCTTGACTTTTTATTTTTACCACCTAAGCATTCATTCCTGAAGATTCTGGGTGTACTTGCACTTGGCATAAACTATGTAGTACATAAACTGTATAGTGGTAAACTATGTATAACACTAGGTAGTGGTATATGCAACATATGAATATACAACAATTTATGTATCCACTGTGTTACCAATGGATATTTGGATTGTTTCCAGTTTAAGCTGTTTCTAATAATGTTTCTGTAAAATACTTGTATAAGTCGCATGGTGCATGGTGCATTTTTATTGAATATACACCTAGAAGTGGAACACTGCATTATTTAGTTTACTCATCTTAAACTTGGTAGAAAATACTTGTCCATTTGTAGTATCCTCTTTCGTGAAGTTCCAGTAGCAGCTACTTGTCCATTTTTCTTTGTTTTTTTTCTTTTTAATTTCCAGAAATTGTCTTATATGCTATAACAAAACTTAAAGATTGGGAAGCTAAGTATAGCACACATTTCTTTCTCATAGTTCCAGAGTCTAGAAAATGCAAAATCAAGGTCTAGCTGATTTTGGTGAGAGACAAGAGCTCTTTTCCTCACAGGGTCAAGAAGAAAGCAGAAGAGAGAGAGAGAGAGAGAGAGAGAGAGAGAGAGAGAGAGAGAGAGAGAGAGAATGAATTGCTGATGGACTAGGGAGGGTCATATAGAACTGAAGTTTTATCCTCTCCAGAAATCTTTCTTCCTCTTCTTATGAAGACAATAATCCCATCAGGGAACACCTAACTTTTTGACCTCATCTAAACCTATTTCCTCCTAAAAGCACCACCTCCAAATATAATCACATTAGGGATTAGGACAATAATATATGAATTTAGCAGGGTGGAGGGGTACACAAACATTCAGTGAATAATAAGGAGTTGTGTGTGTGTGTTGTGTGTGTACTTAAATATTCTTTCTGGTTAACAGCTCTTTTTCAGTTATGTGTGATAAATATCCTGTTCCATGATTGGATTTTTTCTAACGTGTTAGAAATTCTTTTATGATAAATGTACTCTATGCACTCTTTAAGAAATATTTCTCTGCCTAGGACCATCAAGATAATTTTCTAAATTATCTCCTAGAAGGTTTATTATTTAGTTGCATGTTTATATCTAAAATCCATCTACAAATTTGATTTAGTCTTCTATCATGTGAAATATGGGTTCCAAGTAGACATCCAATTGTCTGAGGATATATTTAAAAGATTGTGCAATGCAGTCTTTTACAAAACCTTAAGTGTTTGCATTTATTTGGATATGTATTTGGATTTTCTTTTATCATCCATTGATTTGTTTATTTCCTTTTGTAAAAATATCTCCCTATTTTAATTATTATAGATTTATAACAAGTCTTGGTATCAGATTGTGTGGCTCTTTAACTTGGTTTATTGTCAATATTGTTTTGTATATTCTTAGCCCTTTGCATATCCATATGGAGGTTGAGAATTTGTTTCTCAATTTTCACAACACACACACGATTTTTTTTTTTTTTTTTTTTTGGATTACATTGAATCTGTAGATCAATTGGGAACAATTGACATCTATATATTTAGTCTTCTGATCCATGAATATTGTATTTATCTCCATTTTGAAAGGTAATCTTTCATTTTGCTTGATAATTTTTGATATTTTTCCCATTTGAGTCATAGAAATTTTTGAGTTTCTATTTTAAACAGTAAGAATTTGATAGCTTGATATTATTTTAAAGCATTAAAGAAAGTGAGAAGTTAAGATTTTACTGTTCCTAATGTTTGTTGTGTTGGCTATGTTGATTATGTTGGCTATATGTCTTTGCAAAATTCACTAATTCTAATATTTAATCTATAAATTTTCCTTTTTTCTATGTACATAATCTCATGTACATAGCATCTTTATAAATAATAAAGATTCTAATTATTTTGTTTCTGAAAACATTCAATCATTACACCTGTAAATATTTTATCTGCTTCATTTTCTTTCTTCTTCTTTCTTGCTCATATAGACTGTCTTCTACCCCATACCAACCTTCTCTAATTCCCATCTTCTTGTCACCCCATGCTTCATTCTGTTTCTTTTTTTCTGATTTATCTAACAGTTCAGTAATCCTCTTTTCTATGACATCAAGTCTGTTGTTAAGTTTATCAAATTCCTAAATTACCTTTCATTTCATAAACTTTTCTTTGTTTTTTTCAAAACTTTTATCTTTGTATCATAGGTTACCAATTCTCAATTCTTTAACTTCTCATTGAGTTTCAGATTTTCTCTTTTTATTTAAATAGTAGTCCAAGAATCAAATTAGATTCTTAAAATATTTTGTTCAGCTCTCCACATAATCCTTACTGGAAAGGTCGAATCGAATTACCCAGTCCACCATTACTGGAATTAGAAGTCAATCAATCTTGGATTTTTTATCTTTTCACATTTATCTCCTTTAGACACAATCCCTCCTACTTTGGAGGTATGGTTCATGACCATTAAGCAATTACAGGGGAACTTAAGATGATCAGTGATTGAATGAATGGCATTAAGTGCTTAGAAATCAAGAAAAGGTAAAGTACTCTTGTGATACAGTTATACAGCTAAGGGGATACATAAGAATAAGAAAAACACACAGGAGAGAAGGAGAACATCTAAGAGGAGAAGACTAGATGTGGCTAAATTGTATGAATAAAAGGCCAAGGGGGAATGGATGAGGGAGGGTCTTATGGAGTAAGGTTTTGCCATGCCTGGGGAGTGAATAAATGTGAATTGGATTAGAAGTTCATATTAAGGGAAAACTTTAAAAGTTAAATGGAGAGGTTCAGGGTATTATTCTTAGAACAATTCAGGCTGTGAGAAATTTTTAATCTGATTGGGCAGGTCTGGGTTACATGGTGTCTCTGAAGCTGGTGGGATCAACTACCCGGTAACCACATGCACTGAGAGTGAGAGAGGATCAGAATTACCAAATTCAGCATATGAAAATATAGATTGCCCAGTTAAATTTGAATTCAGATAACCATAATGTGTTGGTATAAGTATGTCCTCTGAAATATTTGAGACATGTTTACATTAGCATGCCATTTGTTATTTCTCTGAAGTCAGATTTATCTGGCAATTCTGAATAGGGTACTTCCGTAAAGGAAATGGGGATGCTATCACAGATGGTGGAATAGGTGCTCAGCAGACTGAAATACAAAAATGCTAATATCTGCCAAGAGTAACATGGAGAAGGAGCCAGTAGCATCGTCCTTCAGTATCCAAGGAAGATTGGTTCCAGGACCCCCAAGGATGCCAAAATCCATAGATGTTCCAGTTCCTTATATAAAATGATATCATAGTACCTGCGGAGTACATATATCCTCCAGTATACTTTAGGTCATGAACAGCTAGCACAATATAAATATTATGTAAACAATGTGATACTATATTGTTTAAGGAACAATGACAAGAAAAAAACTGTACATGTTCAGTGCAGATGCAGGTTTTTAAAAAATATTTTAAATCCAAGGTTTGTTGATTCTGTGGATGCAGAGATAAAGGCAAATATATAGGCAAATATATATATAATTTTTTTTTTTTTTTACTTTTCAGAACTCTCCTTTCTGAGGTATTGAAGACCTCTTCTGTATAAATAAATATCATACTGACTATATGCTGATACATAATCCTAATTTTTAAAGCATTTGGAGAGAACATGAATCATTCCAAAATTTGTCAAGGCAATTTATTCATCTACAAATTTACTTTCTCCATCTGTAATTATTAAAATGAACAATTATGTTTCCATGTCTGAGTGTTCCAGGAGGTTTCAGTGAAAATGAATGGACCAGTTCTCAAAATGTCTGTGTAACTTAAGAAATAACTCACTTAAGAATAATGAATTTTAGAGGCAAGTGTCACTCAAAGCACCACTAGCAGGAAGAATCTGAACAATCAGGATGCTTTCTTGAATCCACATCTGATCCTTGATTGATAAAACAAAACTCCATTTTGCCACTTACAGGATCCAATCTGCAAAATTAAATTTCAGGCCCATGAAATGATCGGAAAAATGGAAATTTCATAAGTTTTGTGACTATAGCACACTTACAGTGTTCCAAAACAAAGGTATTTTTCAGAAGGACAATATGTGCCCAGTGAAATAAACCATGAAGTACATAAGTATATGTCCATATGTGTGTGTATACATAAATCCTTATAGAGAAATATTTATGCTTTCTTATTTTCTGTGGGACTACAAATGTGATTTTTTAAGGAAAGGTAATTTTATAAATTATGAATCTTCCATTTGACTGACTCTTGGCCCGCACCAAAAATGCATTTTTAACCATTTTTTTAAATCCTTCTCCTGAGTAACTGCTATTCCTGTCTCCAACAAACACCTATGCCTATCCAAGCTGAAGTACGGCCCTCTGAAATCCAATGAGAATAGCAAAGAAGAGAGAGGCAGATGCACCACATGCTATCAAGGCATTTATTTTCCATCCCTAAAAAATTAACTATGCTATTTTGTGGTTGCCAGTTTTCCATATATCATCACGCCCGCTCCTTCTCCTCTTCCCTTTCTTCCTCCTCACACCTGTGTTTGTGAAGCAACCTTAAGATCTTTTTACAAAAGCAAAGCTAGCAGCTGGGGGTTGTTTGTTTCACATACCTTCTGGCAAGTGCTGCTCCACAAATGTCCAATTTGCACTTCCCTCGTGCCTGTCTTCAGGGAATTTTCTGATGCTCATTGCCTTGTTTGTGGGCATCTCTCTGCTGTGTGTGGATGTATGTCAGGGAGAGTTTGTGGGGGAGCACTGTGCTCTTTGGTTTGAGTTTAGCCACTATCACCTGTGATGGAGAAACCACTTTCAGGGATGCAAACTACTCCAGCCTCTCTAACAAGAGCATGGATATGTATTAGAAATAGTCATTTGCTACAAGGGAAATAGCCATCTTATTTGCATCCATGCATATCAACAATGCAATTAGGACAAACTTCTTAGACAATTCGATTGAGATGGTAATTAAAGAATTGTGTCATGCATTTTAATGTGATTGTGAAGAAGTAAATGATTGGGTATTGCTATGTTTGCCCACTTTAGGAAAAAAAAAAAATGCCCTGGGACTTTTAAATGAAAAGTCCTTCAGATTTCACTAGTACTAGGGAATTGATGAAAGCAGAAACTATATGCTTAAGATTCAAGTAGCTCAGAGGTTCCCATATTAAATTCCCCCAACACAGTGATTCTTCTTGGAGTTTGGTGTGCAAGATGTACACTGAAACATGCACCCATGCAGTAGAATTGTAGCTTAGGCGTTAAGGTTAGAATAATCAGGCAAAAGTACTTTCACATTCTAAATAGAAGTGACAATTAGCCCAATGCTGGATTTACTAAAAGTTAACAGACTACATATTAAATGATCGACACCCACCATTGTCATCACATGTCTGTATTCAAAGGCGAGTAAAAGAGCTATTGGGACCCAGACCCAATAGCTATGGCATTTCCTCCGTACTCCAAACTAGATTTAAGACAACTGCCTTGAGACTGCTAGGTTCTCTCTAAAGGAAATCAGGCAACCACTTGTTTGACTGATACCTACAGGTGTCACCATGAGTCATGAAACAGGTATTACGAATGATATGCCCCCTAGAGACTGGTACTTGCGTCCCAACTAGTGGGTTCACAAGGCTGAAGCTACCCATGAAAGCAAGGGCTGCAGTAGGGAAAATCCTGAACTTGTGCCACTTGTCTTGATGGAATGTTGGAAATTATTTCTGAGCTTTGAATTTGAATCCGAACTGTTAATATGAACAGAACATTTATTCTGCAATTTAGATGTTCAGCGATGGAAAACTTGAGACTATTCCTAATGTTACTGTTTTTTTTTCTTAGATAATATACTTTTCTAATTTGATTCATGGAAGTTAAAACAACTCCCCATCAATGTTTTGGTTTTTGTTTCTTTGTTTTTGGTACCAGGGATTGAACCCAGGAGTGCTTAACCACTGAGCCACATCCCCAGCCCTTTTTTGTATTTTATTTAGAGACAGTCTTGTTGAGTTGCTTAGGGCCTCACTAAGTTGCTGAGGCCGGCTTTGAACTCACAAACGTCCAGCCTAAGTCTCCTGAGCCACTGGGATTTCAGGCATGTGCCACCATTCCTGCCTAATACTCCACTTTTCATCCAGGGATGTTTTACCTCCAAAGACTTGTGTTATTTATTTGTATTTTTTTTTTTAACTCAACCTTAATTTAGGATGACTGTACATATATAAATCCACATGCATCCTTTATTTGCCTTTGTCCCTACTCCTAATGTCCATTCCAATGCTTCCTTCAAGTTTCTTTCTCAGTCTTCATGTTATGAATGAATGGATGATTGATTTTCCCATTCACCCCTTGATTTCAACTTTCCATTAGCATTTATCTGTTGGTCTGAGGAACATCTACAGCCCTGCTCCTTTGTTTTTAAACATAAGAAGGGTTTATGTTCAAACAATCAGAGCAATGTGTGCACATGGTTACTTCTCAATATATAGTTTATCCCCATCATTCTTCTTGTTACTAAGAGAGGAAACACAAATGTTAACTTAATAATCACATTCATGAATATAAAATCCCACAGCAAGAAGCAAGAATCTTTTTAAAAATTCCAAAACAATAAACACCATTTTAATTAAAGCATAGAACAAAGAAACCTGACTCAGCTAGGGGGAAGGCAAGGGAAATGGGTGGTTATAACATTGGTTGTATCAGAGAAGGCTTTGCAGAGGAAGTGATTCTTGAATTGAGATATGAAATTATTATTAATAATTCTTACTAATTTTTATTCTATTAATCACTATTATTAATTTTGCATTGAGAGCTATGGGAGATTTTTTAAATGGCATTGATTTATTCAAAGAATTGACAAGTCCAAGTTTGGTCAGATTTCAAGCATGTCTAAATCCAGGTAGTTTTTCTCTCTATCTCTTATCTGTGGGGCCTAAATCCTTTAAAAGACCAATCAGAATTCCCATAAAGGCCAAAAGTAAGTTCCAGGAGCACTTCCTATGTGATTGATAACCTAAAAAGAAGAAGACCTCTCATTCCCAATAATTCCAACATAAATTTCAGAAATTAGTCTTATTTACTCAGATGGGTGTATTAGTCAGCTCTCACTACTGTGACAAAAATCCCTGAGAAAAACAACTCAAAGGAGGAAGGATTCGTTTTGTTTCATGGTGTCAGTTGTTTCAGTTCATAATCAACTGGCTTTCTTGCTAGGATTCTGTGGGAGGCAAAGAATCATAGCAGAAAGAGTGTGGTAGAGCAGAGCAATTTCTGAACACCCTGTGGCACAGTCAGGGCTATGTAATTTGTGAACATCTATTTCTTTCACAATACTGGTTTAGTTACATGGGTCTATTTCAGGGAGTAAAGTGTCCATGTGACACTGATTGTATTCATCAAATCAACTCAAACAGGCTTAAAAAAGAAAGATCAATTTTGTAACTAAAGAAATTTTCTCCAAGACTGGAATACATTGCCTATTGTAGGTTTAATCTTTTTTGTGCCATTATTATTAATTTCTGCATTGAGAGCTATGGGAGATTTTTCCCCCAGGGGCTAAATATAATAGGCTGATACTATTTTATCCTTGATGGTTGCACAAGTTATACTAGAGAATTAGTCAACTCTTGGTGACCAGTTAGATTTGGGGGCCAGGGCACTAATGCTTGCTTCTGCACTGGCATGAGGCTGGCATGATGACCACTTAGTACTGGTTGGGTAGAGGGGCAGGGAATCAATAGATTGACAGTTAGAGGGACTCAAGGATTTTCATATGTCCCTTGTCCTATAATTTTATACATATATAATTATCAATATATATTATATAATATAAATTGTGTATAGTATATTGTATGTTACATATAATTATATTATTCTATATCTAAAAGAACTTGTAAAATAACAACTAATGAATTTGGCCTGTGGATAAATTCTTGATTTTCATTGTGTGTGACATGCTCTCACTCATTTGCTACTTACTTGATGAAAATAGAGAACAAATAATGAATTCACAAGACAAAATTATATTGCATGTCAAATTATTGTACAAATAATTAAGAAGACTCCATAAAATTTTTGTAGGTAACAGCAATTGTCAATTCCTTATAAAGGAATCCCCATTTAAAACACAGAGGACTCATCAGATCGTGTAGTGTCTTTCAAGTCCAAGGAACTGCTTAAGAGATGGCATTAATAAGCCCATGTTTACGGTGTGCTGCATGGAATGAAGAATGTTCATTCAGCAGTAATAGGGAGAACTCATAGCAGGTAGTAATGATGGATCCATTGGCAACATCCAAATATTAGAACTGCATGACCTGCAGTTTGGAAGCACCTTGCAAACAATAAATCTCTCTTTACAATCTGATATTATTGCAAATACCTGTCATAGTTGATCGGTAAAAGAACCAAAGAAATAGCGATAATCTGATCTCTTTTATGTCTATAATACAGTATAAGAGTACAGATGTAATGAAAACTGAGGAGGAACACTAACACCAGTGGGTTTACCTGTCTATCAAGTGCCATGCACTGGCCAAAAGATTCTTCATAATTACTCACATAACAGATACCTGCCCCCAAATTAGAGAAATATCATTATACCTATCTTGTAGAGGAAAAACAAGTTCAGAGTGAATCATTAATTTACCTTAAAATAGAGAGGTTGATAAGCAGACAGATAATAAGAATGAAGGAAAGGTCTATTGTATGTTCAATATATATTTCTATTATACAGTTTTAAAAAAAGGTGTTAGTAAAAATCCAGACCAAGAAAATGAAGAAAAAAATGTCTTCAAATTATTACTATGACAGATTTAATTTAGAAACGCAAAGTGATGTCAATCCCCGAGAAAATATCCAAGTTTATTTTAAAATTTTTAATTTATACACACACTTTTTATTTATGTTTTTGTATTAATTCTACATCATTCAACTTGAAACATGAATGGGCCAAACAAAGGGAATGTCATGAGGCACTGTGGTCATTTTGCTGAGAGTGAGTGGCATTGCTCATGTGAGTGGCTATGGAGCCACTGTGTGTTCTCCTATGTAACCCTAGCAGACCATATTCTGTTTATCAATAGTAATATCCATGCTTCTAAAATATCAAACACCCACTCTATCCAAGAAGCAAATATCTGATCCAAAACTTAATGCAGATAATTACTGAATCAGATATCCCTGGGAAGCAATTATTTTTAAATAGCCATAGCTATTTTGATTACATGGACATTTAGGTTCTCTCTGTACCATGTTTGGCTTCAAAAGAAAGATGGTAGGATCAAAAGAAAAATGTAGTATTGGTTTCATAACAATGAAAGGGAGATTTTAACAATTTAGAACAAAGTGAAACCAGAATTAGTCTAGCTTCTTAGCTTTACCTGGAAGAGATATAAAGACGCCACCACTTGTTTTTAACAATTGTAGAGAGGCTTCTTTATTTGTTTCATTTTCCTTTTTCTCTATGATACGGCACAGTGGTTTTATAATTTGCAAATATTAACATTACCTAAAATGTACTTAGATATTGCAGGGACTTGTGCTAGTCAGAAACTTCACAATGTTTCAGGGTTTTTTCCCATCTCTACAATGAGTTTAACAGTGTTCTGAGATCTGCAGTCCCAGGGAATAACTCCTTGCACTATTCCAAACAGTAAGGCACAATGAAGAACAATTGAAAAAAAACTATACAAATCAGATTACACATCTAATTTTTTTTTACAAAACTCTGAGACAGGCTTTTAATTTCTGAACCCCTCTCTGGGAATTCCCCCCACCATATCCCCATCACTTGCTGAACCACTCTTTTTTTTTTTTCTTTTTTTTTTTTTTTATTGTAAACAAATGGAATACATGTTGTTTCTCTGTACATGGCGTAAAGGCATACCATTTGTGTAATCATAAATTTACATAGAGTAATGTTGTTTGATTCATTCTGTTATTTTTTCCCTTCCTCCCACCCCTCCCACCCCTCTTTACCCTCTATACAGTACTTCCTTCCTCCATACTTGCCCCCATCCCTAACCCTAACTCTAACCCTAACACTAACCCTTCCCTCCCCCCCATTATGTGTCATCCTCCACTTATTAGCGATATCATTCGTCCTTTGGCTTTTTGAGATTGGCTTATCTCACTTAGCATGATATTCTCCAGTTTCATCCATTTGCCTGCAAATGCCATAATTCTATCATTCTTTATGGCAGAGTAATATTCCGTTGTATATATATACCACAGTTTCTTTATCCACTCTTTATCTATCCTCTTTCCTCTCCTCCCTTCCTTCCTACTTACAGGTCATTTCCCACCACATTCTCAATATTCTTCCTTGCTACCATCCTGCTTTTGAAAATTTTTCATTCCTTTTTTTAAATTAATTTTTTTAATTTGTTCTAATTAGTTATACATGACAGAATGCATTCATGCATTTTGATAAACCATACATAAATGGAGTGTAATTTCTCATTTTTCTGTTTGTATGTGTTGTAGGATCACATCGGTCATGCAGTCATATATGTACATGAGGTAATAATGTCTGCTTCACTCTACTATCCTTCCTACCCCATACCCCTTCCCTTTCCTTCACTCCACTCTACCTAATAAAGTAACTATTCTTCCCTAGTGCCCCCCTTATTGTGAATTAGCATTCCTTCATTTTAATCTTCCATGATTCCCCCTCCACTGCCCACTCTCATGAACAGTTACCTATGATTTATATATAATTTACCTATATTTAAAATATTAGGTTTAGATTACCTAGAAGGAAAGGAGAGGTGGGGAGGGGACGGGGATATAAAAGAAGGTGAACTGAGACAGACATCATTACCCTATGTACATGTATGATTGAATGGTGTGAACCTACATTTTGTACCACCAATGAAATGAAAATTTGTACCCCATTTGTGTACAGTGAATCAAAATGCAGTCTGTAAAAATAAAAAAAATAAAACACTGCTAAAAAATTAGTTTTATTTATGAATAAGTGACTAGTTCTCATTTTTATTTTAAATGTTAGGTGAATTGCAAATCTTCTATTCTCTACTGAAACAAAATGAAATAACTCGATGCCATTAGAATTTGTGTGAAAAAAAAGAAAGAGAGAGAGAGAGAGGGAAAAAAAATGGCTTTTTGCCTTTTTGCCTTTGGAATTTTTTCTCCAAAGATAGCAGGGAAGTGGGGGAGATGGATAAGAAGAAGAGCAAGAGAAGGAAGAGGAGGGAGAAAGAAAGAGAGAGGCTGGAACCTTTATTTTTACATTTGAACTCTCCAAAATATCATATGCCTCTTATTCCAATATTTTGAAAATGCGTACTGGGTTTTGGCAGATCTGGGGAGCACTTGATCTTCCCATAATGAGTAAGCACTGTTGTGGCTAATAATGGCTTCATCTGAATTTATACCAATTTTCCCTCCTTTTGAAATTCTCATTTTTATTCCCATCAAAGAATTTTGATTATTTATGCTTAGATTATTTATGCTTAGATATTGAGTATTTCAATTTACATTATGAGTTAAAATATACAGTAAGCCAATATGTATTGGAACATAAATTAACAGGGTATTTATTTAACATATGTACTGAGATTTAACAGTACTTGAACCATTAAGGTTAATTTTTCAAAATATGGTAAAGTTTTAATTCAAGTTGTAATTAGAAAGTAATCATATTACAACCAAATGAAAGTAAATGCATTCTGTGGGTTATTAAATAATTATCAAAATCAAGTTTTTTGCTTTTCAGCACACACACACACACACACATATACGTATTTCTAGGTTTTAAAATCTCACATGGCATTTCAAATTAGAATAAAGTCTAATCTCTAGTATTTTTCAATAGTGTTTTTTTTTGTTATATATATGTAATCCATATAGATAAAGGCAAATATATTTTTTTATTCTAAACAAGTCATTAAAATGATATATCTTATACATTCTGACAACTCTTTTAATCCTATTTAATGCAAAACACAATTTGAGAGGTAGCATGGAAAGAATTATTACCTTTTGATTCCAGTATTTCATGTTAACTCATGAACTAAATCAAATTGTCAGTTAATTCAGATGTATAAAATTTGATAAAAGTCAGTCCCATTTGGAGCAGTAAATTTCCAAGCTTGGCATACCCTTTTGAAAGTGTGACTCAAACTCCTCACAACCTGTAGACTGGATTGAAGTTTCTAAGTGCTCCAGGCTTCTTCCTGAAACCTTCTCTGGATTCTGGGGTATTTTCTTTTCTGCTATTCTCAACCGGAGAAAAGTCCTATAAAAGTGACTGCCCTCCTGGAACTGGTTTCCTGCTGTCTACGTGGGAGCTGTTTTGTCAAACTTTCTGCCTTTCTTCCTTACTGGCTCTCTGCTCCCCTCTGCATCCTCCAGTTCTGTCCCTTCCATGTCACCGTTGACAATATTACACAAATTCCTCTTCTTTAACTTTGAATAGGCCCATAGTCTACTCCAGCCTCTCTGGTCCCATGCCTAATTGTCTATGGTAATTACAGTAGTTAGCAACAAGTTGGGAGCCAGGACATGCCCACTGCTCAGTGAGGTGCTTCATGAAATCTATGAGGTAGGTGCATTTGTAATTCCTCTTTGATAAATAATAGCACTCAATCTTAGAAGGGCCTAACGTCAAATGGTTAAAAGTGCTAGAACTAGGATTCAACCCTAAAAACAAGATTTCTAAATTATTTTCTTAACTGATCCCTTCACTTCAATCAACTAAATACTTCAATTCTTACTAAAAATGATGATGATGATGGTGATGATGATAATAGGAGTAGGGAAATGGTTGTGAAAATTCCTTGAAACTATCAAACATTCTTGCAGAAATAGTAATTTATAGATTTCAAGCCTTTTAATATCACCTCATTTAACTCAGTGACAGGAACTCACACTGATTGTTCTAATAATTTGATTAGTTGAGAGCATTCTATGTAACTGTATATGGTCTATTGATTTCCAAGAGTTAGAGAAAACAAAAATTTTTACTACAACTCGGGATATTTTAATAGGATTTCTTTTTCTTTTCTTTTCTTTTTTTAATGAGGAAGAAAGACCTTTTGATAACATCTTAAAGGTCATGCGCTTGAAATCTACAAAATTATATTATTGTAGCATAAGTACACATTAATTAAGCAGTACCAATAATCAACACGAAAGAATAAGAAAGAGCTTTTACTATTAAAGCACTACTATTGATTTTTATAAACACCAAAATAATATCCCTTCTAGGCCCATTACACAGGTAATAATAACCATTCATTTAATTAATACTGACTCACAGTGAAAAATTCAATATGAGTACTTATAACACCCACATTAATATCAAGAAGGTTCATTAGAATTAATACCACAATAAATATAAAATGAATTAGTAATGATTACACCATTATTTTAAAGCATTCCTATTTGTACTCCTGTATTTACTTTAATCACCATCACTCTAAATAGCAATTAACAAAAGCCAGGCTGGGCATATTTATGTAGGAATAACAAGGCATATAAATGCAATTCAGTACAAGCCATGCACATTTTATCTACATTCATGCATCAACGTGCCCAATAGTATGGGAGGTTACTAAGCAAGACATGTTCTTTCCATTGAAAATTAAAATCATTCTTCAATTTGGCTTCCTTTCTGGTCTGAAATTTTTCATTCCTTCTGAATATTCTCATTTTGATTCAAGATGCTAGCAAGAATTCCTGGCACATAGTAGGAACACCATAAGTATATGTTAAATAATTTCTGTGCCTCCGGGATACATACTTGTCTCAAAAGACTATGAGTGACACTTGTTTGTCTTTAATTTTAACTTCCATTATTACAAAGAATTTTTTGATGGCCACCTACCAAGTGATTAACATTGAAAGAATTTATTTAACAGGGCAAGGGGGAAAGGAGATAAATTCAGTTTTTGCCAGCTATCTACAGTGGACATGAAATATAATGAATTACTTTTTTTTCTAGAGCGGATTAGTAGGGGTGAAAATTAAGATGCTACTATAACTTTTTATTTAATATTCTCTCTATTCTCATCCCTTATGGCTGAAGCAATATCTTTCCGATGTTAGGAAGCCATTTGCCTCAGTAGGAGCAGTTCTGAGAAGAGGAAGCAAAGAGGAAAAGAAGCAACAAAACTCTCTCCCTCCCTTTAGCATCCTTGCAAAAATGGATGTTTCCACATTGGCTTTGTAGACTCTTACATTCTAATCACATTTGGACAGAAAGGGTTTAATGGAGTGGAAAATAGGTTGATATTATTTTAACATATCATCTGTATTTGCATGTCAGTATGGGGTATTCAGAAATCTGCCATTTCATAAATTAGTGACTGTGTGATAAAAGGGCAAATCCTCCAAAAGATTTTCACTGAGTCCTCAGGATCCTGGAGAGGGGAAATATGGAGTGTTTTTAATGGGTAGGAGAGGATGCATCTGTTTGGAGATCTGGCTCTACTTGGGGTTCACCTGCTGCCTGATGAGTACTGGAAAAAGTTCTGCCCCATGCTTGCCCTCTAAATCATCTGCCTTTGCTTCTTATTGTTTTAAGTTTATGTGCTCTCCTGTGACTATTCGTCCATTGGAGAAGCTGGGGATTTGCTGACTGTGAAGAGAATAACCACGTGTTTCAAGACCCTGAGTCCTGGAAACCAGAGAAGCAATGAGCAGGCTAACATTTACTCTAAAGGTAAACATTAAATCCAGGTAAAGAAACAAAACACAATTTATTATCCTATTGATCGCTAAGAGACTAATGCCTTCCCCTTTCTTAAAGACATTTATCCAATAAGCTTTGTACACACCACAGAAACAATCTGTAACCCACTTACAGAAGTGTCACGAACGTAGCGTTAATTACCACAGTATGTGACTTGGAAATAGTATCTTGAATAAAGTGGGATATATGATCCACAACTTGGTATAAAATAAAACCACATCAGGGTCTTTTCTTCTCTTTCTTGAGGTCATTCTCCACTCTGAAAAAGAGGAGACATATAATATTCCCAAGCGAGAAGTAGACGTCTCAGGGTGTCCCTGCCTGTCCATGCATAGTTCATACCTCTAGGTCAACACTCCGATCTGGACTGAAAAAAACCTACCACTTTTCGAGTACTTGCTTTGTGCCAGAAACTTTATGTAAATTTGTTGTTTCTTTTATCTTTATAATGACTCTATAATGTCAGTATACCCATTTATCAGTGAGATTCTATGTGAATAACCCAATAAAAAGACTATACATTATTGTTACAAAGAGAAACAGTTTGTAAATTAGGATTCCTATCATGAAAAAAGCTCTTTTTTATTAGTCATGAAGACAATAACTAAAAGAAGTTCATGAGTTTAAAACTGAAGATTAAATTAACACTTGGGATAACTAATACACACCAGTATCACTGATCACACAGAGGCACCTGCGGAAGACCCTTTACGACTGCATTAGATACTAGTTCTATATGTAAAATATCTCACCATCCTTATCAAACACTTTTATTTAACACCAGTTCTAACACAAAATGTTGTGCTAGATACCACAGAACTTCTATGGCTGTAACTCTAATATGTGAGAATGCAAACCCTTCTCTGTTATTTTGGATCAAGCTTTTGCCTCTTCAATTTGTGTGATAGCTTTTGAGAGCACTCTTGGAGATCATAAAAGTATCTGGGCACTCTGCCACCATCTGCTTTGGACTGCAGCATGATGGGAGAGAGTGAGAGAAGGAAAGTAGATGGATGAGACTCTAAATAGAGATGCTGTAAATAAACCAGGGGGAAAGAAAATGTAAGATGAAATCAAGGGAAGTGGAAGGTTAATAACAACATCTAATATTTATTAGAGCTGATGCTACAGACATGGTGCTAGGTGCTTCATGCACATTACTTAATTCAATCCTCGAAAAGCCCTTCAGATACCATCATTATCCCCAAACTGCAAATGAGGTTCAAAGAAGGCTAGTATTTAGCCCAAACTGGCTAGTAGATGGCAGTCTGAATTTGAGTCCAGGACATCTAATTCCATTGCTTGCACACATGATCACCAAGTGTCAAAAAGTAGAAAGAGATAAAGAGAATGTGTAACTACGCCATGGAAACAGTAAACTTGAGCCTGTGTTTCTGCTTCTGCGTCTGCTTCTGCTGGAAAGATTTGGAGTCAGGAGTCATATTCAGATGAAGCTAGCTTCCCTTCCCATTCAGACAACTGTCCCTCAGTTGTTATTTGCAATTGCGATGATTGATTCTCCCTCTCTCTCCCTTCCTCCCACTGAGTTAACAATACATATTAATGGAGAAAGAACGCACTCGATGATAAAATATTTGGGAGCAAAACGTATTTTAGTAAAGTGTTACACCCGTCTAACCAACAAAATATTTCCAGTCACCAGAAGTCCTTCCAGTCACTCCATTCACTAATTCCTTTAAAACATGACCACTAATCTTATCTTTAAAACTGTAGATTTGTTTTATTTGTTTGTTTTTGTACTTTACTACTGAGCTAAATACACAGACCTTTTTTATTTTGTATTTTGAGGATGAGTTCTGACTAAGTTGTTTAGAGCCTTGCTAAATTCCTGAAGATGGCTTTAAACTTGCAATCCTCCTGCCTTAACCTCCCAAGCTACTGGGATTACAGGCATGTGCCACCTCACCTGGCTTGTTTTATCTATTCTTAAAATTCATATTAATGGAGCTATCTAATATGAACATTCTGTGTTGGTTTCTCTTATTTAGCATTTTTATGTAACATTTTTGTTTTAATGCATGAATATCAAGCTGTAGAAACTAGCAATAGTTTATTCAACTTGATGTGTTGGAGCCATTGCATAAATATGCCATAACTGATCTAGCCAATACGCTGTGGATGAATATTTGGGTCCTTTACAATGTTTGGTGAAGACTAGCAAGAAATCTTAGGGATTTAGTTGGCAGTTTGATAGGAAATGAAATAAGAATTCTACATGGCTATACTCTCACTAGAAGAATGAATCAAAATTAAACTCATTGCAAGGAAGGAACAGCAGAAATTTAGCCTTGACATTAAATGATGGAAAAAAATGAATATAGTCCCTGAGAATTTGTGAATGGTTAGTTTTCATTTATCTTTATGTTCTAAATTCTTACTATGTGGGTAGTCTTCCCTAGGAAAACACAATTGCAATTCAGAATTGATGTATTTCCCCACAGAA
This sequence comes from Sciurus vulgaris, assembly GCF_902686455.1. NCBI lineage: Eukaryota > Metazoa > Chordata > Mammalia > Rodentia > Sciuridae > Sciurus > Sciurus vulgaris. Next base: position 167,957,349 of record NC_136461.1, read on the forward strand.
GGAACTATGTTCATAGCCAAGAAGGATAGAACTACTGAAGGACAAGAAGCATCATGAAGGAGTTGGTGGATAGCTTCTTTTTCCTTAGCTTAACATTTAAAAACATGAAAGAGAGATTAAATTGGAGCATAAAATAAGAATATTGTTTGAAGGCTATGCAGATTTGAAAAAAGATCCCACTGCAATTAAATAAATTAAACATATGAAATCAGAAATTTAAAAGTGAGTGAATAGGTAGGAATGAAGACTGGATAGAGCTGAAGAAATGATTTGTAAATTAACAAAATGTTTAATGCAAACAATTACACATATTATAACTAACACAGAAAGATGAAGAGATGAAAAATTTAAAAAGAGATGAAAAGATACAGATTTTAAAAGTCTAACATATCTGAATGGTGTTTCAGAAGGTAGTAGTGAAAACTGAGCAAAGGAAATATTCAGGAGAAGAATATTTATAAACTGTTGAGAGACAATAATTGTAGGTTTAGGAAATTCTGATAGGATAAATTAAGACCCAGAACTACTATAGTGTGGTGCAAGGAAAGCAGAGAGTGAACATCTTAAAAATAGCCTCAGGGTTACAAAGAGCATGCCAACGAAGAAGGGCAATTAGACTGATATCAATAACGGAAGTCGGAAAAAAGTGACATGTATTTCCAATGAACACTATGAAAGATAACGGTGTACCTGAAACTCTATACTCTAAAACTCCTTTGGAACATAGGTTAAATAAAAATGTTTTCCAAAAACCAACAAGTGAGTTTACCATGAACAGACTGTCACTAAAGCAAACTTTATAGAATGCATTTTGGACTGAAGACATTTATCTCAAGTATAAAATATAAGATGCCAATAAGTATGGGAAGAAAATATGTGCGAAAATATTTGAGTAAATAGAGATAAACACTGACTGCATACAACATTTATAATAATGTCTAAGGAATGGAATTAAGAAAAGTAAGATAAAACAGAAACTAAACAAGGACACAAGTTGAGAATGCATACCTGAAATTACAGAATTGTGAAATTATTGCATTATTTGATTAAAGTATAAAAACTGGAGTTTATATTAATTTAATATATTTGTGTTAAAATTTATAATTTGGTCACTGAAGAAATAGTATAAAAATTAACTTTTCAACTAGAAAAATAAAATAAACATTATAGTCAGACATAGGTTGAAAAATAACACCTACCAATTTATAAAAGACTTTTCAATAGAAAATTATAAAAATTACATTGAAAAAATTTTAAAAGATTCAAATAAAAGAAATGCCATATTAATGCATTGGGAGTTTAAATTTGATATAAAGCAATTGCAATAAAAATCTTGAGCTTTTAGATGAAAGTTGTGAAAATAATTCTAAAATTTGTAATAAGGACTTTTTTCTAAAAAAAAAAAGGAATGAGCTTTTTTTTTTTAATTTTTTTAGTTGTCAGTGGACCTTTATTTTATTTCTTTATATGTGGTGCTGAGAATGGAACCCAGGGCCTCACACATGCTAGGCAAGTGCTCCTCCACTGAGCCACAACCCCAACCCAGGAATAGGCTTTTATTAGTCATGAAGACTTTTTATAAAACCATAGTAAACAGCGATACGTGCATACATGTGTTCATAACAACACAATTCACAATAGCCAAACTATGAAACCAGCCTAGGTGGTCATCAACAGATGAATAGATAAAGAAAATGTGTTACATAAACACATTGGGGTTTTTTTCAGCCATGAGGAAAAATAAAGTATGTCATTTGCAGGAAAATGGGTAGAACTTGAGCCCATTAAGTGAAATAAGTCACAGTCAGAAGCTCAAAGGTCCAATGTTTCTCTCATATGTTGGAAGTTAGAAAAAAAGGAAAAGAAAGGTGGGGGATAATTGGTAATCTCATGAAAAGTAAAGTGAGATGAGTAGAGTAGAGGAAGGAAGGGAGAGAAGGAGGAGAAAGGAGATGGGCCAGCCCTGGGGAGGAATACTAGTCAACTTACATTGTTACATTGTGCGCGTGTAAAAATATGTGATAATGGATCCCAAAATTACATATCTGACTATAATGTGCAAATAAAAATAAAATAAAATAAAGCCATATTAATCAAGACAGGGTGGTGTTTATTCATACCAATAAATACAGAAAAAATAAAATAAAATTGTGACCTCAGAAATGGATTCACTTAAGTGTAAAAATCTTAAGTACAGAGTTTTAACTACCAATCAGTGAAGAGATGACTCAAAATATTGGTAAAGGAAAATATAAAATTAAATCTATAATTAATATCATAACCAATAGTAAGCATCAGGCGCATATAAAAATGAAAACATTTTAGAAAGAAGCAGAGACAATTTTTAATTGATATCAGGCAGAGGGGAATAGGTGACTCCAAATTAGGAAACATATTATCAAAAATTTAGCTACATGAAAAAATAATTTTCAGTAAAAAGAATGAAAGAATATGCCACAAATGTACAAAAGACATCTCTTAGGCTTTTATCCTGTAAAGGCCTGGTAACCAGACAATACAAATAATTACTCTGAATCAATGGCAAGTTATTTTTTTTAAAGAACAAAACAGCTCCCCCAGAAACCAAATGATAATTATAAACATGCATTTTTTAAGAGAGGAGAAACAAAATGTCTGTGATTTTTTAAAAGATTTCCAACCTTATTAGGTGTCATGAGAATGCAAATTACAACCACAATGAGATTCCATTTCCCACAAATTAGATTGGGAGGATTAGGAAGACAGGCAGTACAACATGTTACCAACTATGCAGATTAATGGTACACGAACCATAGCTAGAGGATGTGCATATTGGTAAAAACCACATTAGAGCACTTGACATTATCCAGTAAATATTATCATGCACATTCCCTAAAGCCCAGCAACTTCACAAAGAAATTCTTGCAAATGCACATTGAAACATGTTCAAGAATGTTCATAGCAACATTATTTATCCTTTGCCAAAAGTTGGGAACCAGCTCAGTTGTTCATTCACAATACATAAATAAATTTGAAATGTTGCTATAACTAAAAAGTATATATTAGTTAAAATTATGAATAAATGAATAAAGTGACTATCTCTCAAACACAGTGTTACAGAATATGTGTATATATTGATTTCATTTACATAAAATTCAAATATAAAATAAAACAGTATTTTTAGACACATATATATACTCATAAATGGAATTTCCATAAAGCAAAGCAAGAAGATACTCACAAAAGTGTCTTTTGTAGGAAAGAAAGGGATTAAAAAAAATGAACAATGTGGAAAGAAAGGTAGAAAAGAAATTGCTAGTTGGAACTTCACAATCCCTGTAAGAATTCTATTTCATAAGCTGGGTGATAGGTACCTGGATATTAATTTTATTTTTAAAAAACTGTATATATGAATTATATATGCTCTTGATCTTAGGAGTCAGGAAACAATGGGGTAGCAGAAAAGAAATAGAAATAAGGATTATGAGTAAATGAACTCCATGTCAATGTGAGAACAGTCCAAATATGAAAATTACCAATTATTAACCTAAAAGAGTGAACAAAGAGGACTTCTTTATCCATGAACATTAAGCCATACATGACGAAATGAAGACATAGAATTACTCTGACACACTAGAAATGAAAGCATGCCAACTAATTACTGAGATATTTTAACTTCATTTTTTAAAATTATTTTTAGATGGCTCTAGGGTACTTTTAAAATGACCCATAGTATTTGAAGTTCAAGCAATCCTATGAACCACAAAGTGTTAACTACAAAATGTAGTGTTATAAGAAATATCACCACCCCAAAATAGTGACTGTTAGCATGAGATAATCATATATATGGAGGGGAAAGTGAGGATTTAAAAGGAGATGAAATTATATATGCTACTTTCAAATTAAAAAGCATTAAAATTAATTTTACATGAGTTTAACAGAAAAAGATGGAGCTAAAGTGAATTTTAAAGTAATGTTGAATGCCTCTTAATCCCCTCCTCATCTCATTCTATGGTCTTATCATTTGATATTTGAACTTCCATTGCATTTTCACAGGATGAAGCACATTATATTTCTTTTATTTTCATTTTTTCAAAACCAGTATTATAATTTTTCAGGCTTCCTGCCACTTATTATGCTCTTCCTCATGCTTAACATGAGAAAACATGGCTTTAAAAATAATGGGTTCTCTATGGTTTTTCATAAGGTGTCTTAAAATTCTAGAAAATACAAAAGATATTTTCTCAGTAAAATTTTCTCTGTTTCCAAACATTTTTGGTTGTCTCTATTTGCTAGGACAAGGTGTGATAGAATCTCCATGATCTATTTCTTACTGACCTTATCTAGCTAATTATCTTCTCTTCTGAATCATGAGTTCACAACTGGGCTCCGATATAGTAGGAGATAGTAGTGTGTTCCCGCCATGTGTGTGTTTTGTGTGTGTGTGTGTGTGTGTGTGTGTGTGTGTGTGTGTGTGTGTGAGCATACGCATGCACAAGCTACAAGGTAGAAGGACAGAGTTATAGAAACTTATCTGCTGTTCCCCTCTTTCCCCGCCCCATCCCTAAGGTTGACTCCACATCATTGGATCATAACCAAATCCTAAGGAATTCCTTAAAGACTCTAATCACTTAATCTATTAAAAGCAGATTCTGGGTGATTGAAGATTTTCTTGAAAATTTATTTTTTTAATTTTGCACACACACACACACACACACACACACACACACACAAACACTGGTTAACCATTTGATAATAAATGCCAAGTTAAACTCATCCTTTTCTTCTTCAAGCAGAAAGAAAAAAAGCTGTTCTGCCTGCAAACATTCTTAAAATTTTAAGAAGGAATGGAAGCAGTATTCTAAATCCAAGTATGCAGTTACTAACGTGGAGTGCCCTTCCTGGAGAGTGAGACTAATTCTTTATTACAGTCCCCAATAGGTTTTATTTTGGAGGTGCTCAGGATGGTCTGTAAGTCCCATGCCAAATCTCCTATTCCTTTAGCATGTCAAGAGAGAATGCTTAACATTCTGCAGTTTCTATAACTGAAATTAGAATTCACCTTACAATATATGTAACTGTCAGTCTTCTGAAAGTAGGTTTGGTTGGGGATGAGAGAGTATCCCAAGAACTTGGCACCTGAATTGGATGAATCCTTTGAGGGTACCAGACCATCTGAGGACTTGTGTGACAATTGACAGTTATTTCACAAATCAGCCTAAAGCCAGTCTTGCTTCTCTGAAAAATGCTTTCCCCAATGGCAACTATGCCTGTGTAGAACATACCCAATCAATGAATTTCAGCTGTCATCATGATCGACACGGATCACTGAACAATTGACTAGACTGTGATGATCAGTATTGATTGTGAATGTGTCTGAAATTAAAATATTGGATATACTATGGACTATTCATTTCATGAATGTGGAATATAGTCATTGAACCATGAGTTTTAATTTCCATGCTGGTCAGCTCATCTTAGGCAGACCAAAATGTTCACTTTCCTCCACTTTTCTATCAAAATGAGGAGAAATGTAAATGGTTACATAAGACATGGGGGGAAGCATTTAAGATATTTTGAATTCAATATTTTTAAAAAGAAAAAATAAAATATGCTCTAAAAAAATCACACAAATATGTATCAGGTGATTATCCTAATCAAAGTGTGCTGTGTATATGCCCTCGGTCTCCTATAGCAACTCTGTGAGGGCAGTAACAGCATTAATTGATTTATTAAATGCAACTGTGGATCCAGTAGGTACTACCATGTGTCAGGCATGTTCTAGGTGCAGAGATAAAGTAGTGCTGTGTCTTTTGTTGCTAGTCTTTTGTGGAAAAACAAATCTGGTGAAATAATCACCAGTAAATACAATCTTTAGAAGAGTATAAACGCATTGTGGGTGAGGAATCTGGTGCAATGGGGGCTGAACAGGGAGCTGGAGAACTCAGGCAAGAGTAAATTGTGCTGAGGAAGTGATCATGAGCTGAGGCTCCATATGAGAGTCAGATTTCACTTAAGAAACATAAGTTAATGTTCATAATGTTCAAAGAGAAGGATGGAGCTGGAATGGATTCAAACCAATCCTTACAAAGAAAAAAATAAAAGTACATGATATGTTTGAGATTTAAGAGAAGGTTAGTGTGGTTAAGGGTAGAAAGCAGCAGTCCATAGGGTAAAACATGAGCCCAGAAGAGGGCAGGGGCAAACACATCCTCAGAGCAGCATGACATTTGCCCCAGTGTATCTAAGACAGGCTCCAAGTCTTAGATCTTAGATCTGTTCCACTGTAATTAATAATATCATGAACCCCCACTTTACTGAGGAAGTTGTATGACCACTCTATTCAAAGGTCGTATTAAAAGTTTTTGGTCTTTACACTAATAACAAGGGGAAATATTTAACATGTTAAAGCAAGAATGTGACATGCTTATACTTTCGTGATCCTACTTCACATTTGAAAGACTCACCCAGGATGTCAGGGATAAAAAAGATTGGAGCAGGTGGTGTTGAGTACAGGGAAACCAATTAAGCAGTTGATGTGAGAGTCAGGGAAAGGATGGTAATAATATGGAAAGGCGATACCAGAACTGGAATGAGAGAGTTGGAAGCACTATATGTGTACCAGCTAATCATGTCTGCTTCGGCCTGAACAGGCATTCACGCAGGCTTTGGTCACATTGAGAGAAGAGGACTAAGAATGATAGATCACCCAGAAGAAATGCTGATAGAGTGAGACTTTGCTGGTTGGGGATTGATGGGAGGCTTGGTGAGCATCCCCAAGTTCCATCATTACAATTATTCTGAGGTTCAAGGCCATAAAGGATCTGGTCTTATTGTCTTGTACCTCTGGAAAAGTTGATAACTCTATGGAGACTTTCTAAGGTTCACATGTGAAGTTACTTTCTAAGGTTCACGTGTGAAGTTACAACTTCATATCTTACAAAGGAGTCAAGGATTTTCCATGTGCATTCAGACAGAAGTGATTTCTTTCATCTGCCCTCTGAAAGGTGTAGTAGAGCACAGTTTAAAGAATTAGAAACTCCTCAGGGCAGGTTATAAATGATTTATAGCAAAGTGGTGCTGAACAAACCCAAGTGTTCACCAAAATGCATGTGATTACTGTACCCCAATTAAGAGAAGAAAGAAAAAGGGAAAAACATGGCTACCCTCAGGGATCTAGAGTCTTCAGGGACTAAGGAAGGAGGTTTAAATGGGAGTTGCCAAGAAAGTCTTGGTTAGCTGGAATTAATGCAAGAATGATCACCATCTAACAAAGTTGAGAATTTTTCACAGAACCACAAAGTGAAAGTCCAAGATATGTGTAGACAACTGTGGTGTTTGTTTTGCTTTTGATATGACAAATTTGGTCACAAATGCAATTCTTAAGCAAATCCTGGCATTAATCTCTTGGTGTCTTACAGATCTCAGGATGGATTGTGCAACTTGTTAACCAATGGGGGGATGGTCTGATGCTTGAGAGTTGGTGATGCTCACATGATTATTTCTCTCGAGGCATGAGTGAACTCAGTGCACACACATCTCTCTTCTCTCACTAAAGACAAAGACCAGCATCCTGGAGAGATTAAGTCTGAAGCAGCTGTACTTGTTCCCAAGAACATTTCCTAACTCCTTGGCTTCAAGATGCAACAGAATAAACTTTGACAAACGGAATGAGTTAAGAAAGGCAATATTGTACCTAGACATCTGAATGGTCTCTCTCAACCTAGCAAGGGATAGGAAAGATAGGCTTCCTAGGAGAAAGTCTATACAGTAGGTATATTTCACCTTCAAAGATTTGGGGCTTTCCCCACTACGATATTAGTGGGCATAATGAGAGAATGTGATGGTAGTTAAAAAGCAAAATCAAAGGTCATTTGTCCATTAAATCAATCATTCATTCAATTATTAATTGTTGGGTATCTATCATGCCATGCAGTGTTCTTGGCTGTGTAATTAGAGCTGTAGACATAAAAAATATGGTTCTTATCTTCTGGCATTTACCCTCAAATGAAACATATGCCAGACAGACAGAAGACAGAAAATGAACAAGTGTATACACAAATAAGCAAAATAAGCACTGAGAGTTATGACTGATGCTAAAAATATAAAATAGGGTAATCTAACTGAAAGGAAGGTTTGTAAAGATAATACAGTAAGGGAAAGTCTCTCATGGGAGGTGAGAGCTGAGCCAACGCCTGAATGTCAAAAACAAGGCAGTCTTTGGGAACAGAAGATGTAGTAAGAAATGGGAGATGTAGTAAGAAATGGAAGAGGGTTATGAGTTGAAGTTGGAAGGGAGAGAAGCAGGAACCAGATATTCTAAGAATTTGTGGTTTGCTCAAATACAGTGAAAACCACTGGAGAGATTAAGGCAGAAGAAAGTCATGATATAAATTTTTTTTCAAAAGTCGCTCTGGTTTCTGTCTAAAAAGCCCACTGTCCAGTATCACTAATCACAAGTCCCTCTTGTGATTTTGTTATTGTAGACTTTCTGTGCATCATCCAAGTTCACTCTATATGCTCGATATATCAACTAATGGTCTTTTCTATCATTAACTTAGATAAATTACGAAGTTAAGCTTAATATTTACTCTGATTTTTATAAATAACTTTCTGCTTGAAATTTTTCACAGTAATCCAGATTCATAAACAATGTTTTATAGCATACTTGATTCCAGAAATAGAATCACCTACATGTATTTAAGTAGATACGTTTCACCTTCAAAGACTTCAAACATTCCCCACAAACTTGTCTCTGCAACCCAAATATCACATAAACTGTCCAAGGTAACAGCTAAGAAAATGGCAGAATCAGGACTGAAATTCAGGCATCTCTGATTTAAGAGGTTTTACTTTCAAACTTTCTGGCATGGTGTGTGTTCAGTACATGTCAGTCCTTTTCTAGTAAATATTTGTGAGAAAGTTGGATTGACATTCAGATTCTGGACTGTAGTTATAGGTTTGTAATATATTAAAATTTGAGGAAAAAAATAAAATATGAATATTATTGGTTTCATCACTATACTGTGGAAATAAATATACTCTACCTGCCATAATATGCCATCAATAATTTGTTTTAAATATATATATAATACTAGAGAAAGGTTGGCGGTGCTAAATCACTTTATCTCAATTTAAACCCAAATTTTTTGTGAGTAAAACTTGTTGCTAGGAGAAGCAGAACAGTAATCATTGGGACTTAGATAATAATTTGGTCCAACCCTCCCCCGAAAACACATATAAATTTTTTGTCAGATAATGATGCTGAAAGTGACTTGTCCCGAGTTAGTGGCAAAATTAGAACCAAAGCTCAAATTCTCTGACTTTAATTTTTGTGCTTTCTCATACATGGCACTTATCAATTGTTGCTCTTGTCCATTTTTACCTTCCCTTTTTGATAGGTGAGATATGTAAGAACACAAATTAAGTATATGGACTACTTGCCATGCACATTCTTCTACTATCTCCCACCATGTCAATGCTTTAGAAAACCTCCTTTTTTTCTTTCCAAGAACATATGCAAATTGGGTGGCTTAGAGTTTTTACCTTAGAGGCTGTTAGGTTAACTGGTTCCACAACATGCTCAACAAGACAAAAAAAATGGACCAAATAATGCCCACTGGCAATACAGAATGTTCTTAATATTATTGTTTAATCAACTGGCACTGTGCAAAGCATTACCATTCTAGTTTGCATTTAGTAAGGGGTGGAAGAAATCACACCAAAAATTTTCCTAATTCCTGTGTTTAATTTCTGTGCTGGTGTATTTCCTGAAGCCCACAGGATAATGCTCACTGGAAAGTTTCTTTTTTTATATAGAATAGTAAATTGATATTCTCTGTTTCTATATATTGTTACTATGATATGACAGATTTCTGAACAATTTTCTGTACCAATTACTCTCAAGCTCAAGTGAACTGAGGAAATCCTTTTTTCATATGCTAAGACACTTCTTCAATGTGAAGGTAAAAGGAATTACTTTATAATAAAGTGACACAGGAGATGCAATAAAGCAACTTGTGACCAGTTTGAATGAGATGAGTGAGAAAGAAAACAATGTCTTTGGCACTGGGAGTGTCTGCATCTTGCTTTGATATCTTTTCTAACACTGTAGAAGCAAGTTGGGTCACTTCTCCTCCTCCCAGGCTGTTCATTTACCATCTGTCAATGTTGAAGAAATACAAAGAATACTGTGCAATTATTTTCTGTATGAAAAACATGAATGCAAACTTTCTTAGAGCTAAAACTTTCTTAGAGCAACATAATCAGTTGCAAACTCTACTTCTAAAAAGTCTATGTAATATTTGTTGTGTTTCTTAATACTCATTTATCCCGATAGTACCTCATCAAGGACAACAGCATACACATCCATATAATGAAATGCTATGCAGGTGTTCAGAAAGATGCAAGATGTTCAATGTATTTTGGTAAGTGAGAAAAAAATGAATCATAAAAAGTTAAAGCATTCTATAAATATTTACAGTACTATACCACTACAATAGATACACATATACATGTGCACATGCACACACACACACACACACACACACACACAGATGCACAACTGTACACATGCATAACTATAATAAATGATCTGGGAACAGTAATGAATTAATTTCACAACAGCAGGGACAAAGAAATATCCTATGTCTTCAATTTTCTGTCTCTTCTTGTAGGTAAAAATGTCAGTCTCAGTGATACTGGCCTTTTTACCTACCTCTTCTTTCCTCAGGTTATACAAGAATTCTAGGGGCTAAAAAGTCATGAGACTTTAGAAACAAACTCTGCTTATACCATGACCACTAATGAACTGAACCTTGCCTGAGACTGGGTGGTGTTTTAGAGAGTGAGTGGCTTTGCTAGTCATAGAATCTACTCCTTCCAAGTGCTGGCCAATGGGAAAATTTTTAGGCCCCCAGATTTTTAGCCTCCATGAGTCTTTAACATGATTTCTGCCATATCTCAAGGCAAAGTATGGCACTGGGTACAGGACCTTACCTTGCTGCTAATTTCACAAAACCCAGAAACTAAAACCAGATAAAACATACAATGATGATCATGAGTAGTTAGTAATCTGGTAGAAGGGACAGATATGAGATATGTCTAATTCCTGTATTTTCAATCTTTATGCTTTTAAATACAATTTTAGCATTTGAACTCTAAAATATTTTTAATTATAATAGTTAAATTTGAAAATATGAAAAGTCTAACCCTAAAATTGAATATAAAAACAGATAAATTTAATTTTCAATCAAATTGGTAGCATAACAACACAGAAAAAAAAAAAGAAATTAAATTACTTCCAAACATAGCATCAGGTTAATACTCCCAATGATGAGAGAAAGACATCATATGCCTCTGGGTGTGGTGCGATGTGCAATCTGAGACACTCCTATGTGGTATTTTTGCAGTAAATGTTCAACTTGAGTACAGGAATAAAGACTCTATTAAGCTAACCCAGATTTGAAGGCATCCTCCACATAATTAATCTGGATTCTTCAAAAATGTAAGTATCATGAGAAACAAACAAGGAGGCTGTACTAGATTAAAGAAAACTGAAGATACATGGCAAATGCCAAGTATGATCCTTAATTAGATTCTAATTCAGTCCTGGGGACATGGGAGGGTCAATTGAGAAGCAGTTGGGGATAATTACATATTAGATAACAGTACTCTATCACCGTTCATTTGGGAGTGTGACAATGGCTTCATGATCATGTAGGAAAATGTTCTTGTTCTAAAGGGGTATATGTTGACACACCAAGGGGTCAAGGATGGTTCAATGTCTGCATGTCTGTGACTTACTTAGAATACTTTAGCAAAGTAAATGCATGCAAAAGAAATAAAGTCAATATGGCCAGATGCCAACAATTGGTGAATTCAGGTGACTGTATATGGGCATTTGTTGTTCTCTGCAGGTTGGAAAGTATTGAAAACACAAAATTTGAAACAACAAAAATTCAATAGAAGGTAAAAGTAAAGTAAACAAGTAAAGAAAATCTGAAAATTAAAAGATAGGAAGACTCAATTGTTTTGGGGGGTGGTAGGTTGGAGTGGTCATTTTTTTTTATTATTCTCCTGGGGCTGAGTATTATTATATAGATAACTTTTGTGAGATTATTCTGCCACATTAATAAATATGGGGGGATTCTTGAAGCATATGCACCAAGCCACAAATAAATAATTGATTTGAGAGAGAGAGAGAAATGATGCGTATGCGGCAGAATGAGTATGATATTCTTCCACCAACTAAGTCACGATTTGGTCAACTACAGCCCTTAGGCCATTCTGCCTGTTGCCTGTATTTGTAAATAGAAGAATATAGTCCTGTTTATTCATTTATGTGTCGTCTTTTCATGCAGAGAGTATTTGAATAGCTGTGACAGAGACTGCTATGCCTTATAAAGTCAAAAAATATTTACATTTGGTCTCTGGTCTAAGTCAAATGTTTATGTATTTGAAGTTTTTGAAAATTAAATACATTTTTGTTTCTCAGTCAGAAAGATAAAAAAATAGAAAGAACTAACCAGTATAGTATGATATTACATTGTTCAAGGCACAGCTCTCTGGGCTTGGTCTTGTCAAAGGAAGGCTATATAGTTAGCTTTCTAGAAAGAGGGAAGGATAAGTAAAATAAGTACATTAATAACAAAGAAAAACTGGAGTATTCTTTAAAATAGCATGTTAGTACAGATGGGCAAAGTGTTTGATAAGAATTATTTTACATTACCCAGTGCTTATAAAAAAAAAAAAAAAAAAGTGAGCTTACTTTTCCAGGAATCATAAAACACATTTGCTGAATCATTTGCTAATTCCACTGGCGCCTTGGGAGAAATGTGCCAAGTATTTTGGAGTATTCTAAATTCGGGTTCAGAAAGGTTAAGTAGCTTGCCAAGCAGCACAGCGCAGCTCAGCAAATTACTGGAAAGAAAAAAAAAAAACAAAAAAAGAGGAAGTTCTATACTTAAATCTTAAATCTTAGTTGAATTTACCCAGAAGAGTGGCAAGAAATTTCTCTGGGACCTTTACGTAAACTAGAACTTCTTTAATTTTAGAAGTAAAGGGAAAGGCATTGGCTACCACCTGGAAAAATGTATGTTACTACCTGGCTTTTCCAGGATTAGCTCTGCCAACTTGAGGAAGGTAAGCCAACCCAGCTGGTAACCTGAGTTTAAAAAGGTTGTAGGCCTCCAAATCAAGGAAATTAACATTTTTCTGATCTTCTAATGCAATGAGGATGCAGTGCATCATTGTTTAGATTAAAAACAGTCAACAGATTTTTCTCGTATCACTCCTAGGAATTTAAAGAAATAAGGACTAAAGTTGTATAGAAGGCTCAAGTCTGTTTCTCTGCTTTTCTTGGGTAAGCCAGAAAGGAAGAATTGGCAACAGCCCCTACTGCCTTCATGCACATAGAGTTCCCACCCCTACCAGGCAGTGTACAAAGGAAAAACCTAGCAATTCTGTCCTCCCTTCCTCCTTTCTTCTTTCTCTTTTCCCTTCTCTTCCCTTCCCATCCACCCTCAGCAGTAGCCTATAAGGAGTTCTGAAACATGAATGGTACTTCAGAGATTGTCCTGCCCTGACACAATGTAACTGGCCTAGTGTGTCCCACATCAATCAATCACTAGCTATATGCTATCCCAGGTGGATCAGCATAGCTTCTGGATATTCCAAGGGCGGCAGCTTCTGTAGAGGTAGTTGGCTCCTTTCAACCAATGGCCATCTCTAAGAGGCTAGTGTGAGCTAGCAGCAGTAGCAGCCAAGGCCTGGTTGCACTGTCCTGGCAATAGCCAAAGAGCAGCTAAAGCCACGAGGAAGTAGTTTTCTCCAGGTGCCAGTCTAGCATTCAATTCATTCCACTTGATAGTCTTTCTTTCTGCTCTGTCATACATTTGTTTTTATCAATTACTAAGGAGGAGTGTTAAGATATTAAGTTATGATTGGATTGTTTTTCTGTTTGTCTTTTTTATTTCTGGCATTTTTCTTCAGCTATATGCATGTTCAGGACAATCATGCGTTCTTAGTAGATTGATCGTTTTATCATTACATGTCTTTATCTCTAGCCATATTTCTTGTTTTGAAATTTACTCTATTTGATATTAATTTATTATTAATCATGTTTCCATGTTTGTTAAGATGAAGGGAGGAAGGAAGGAAGGAAGGAAGGAAAGAAGGGAGGGAGGGAGGGAGGGAGGGAGGGAGGAAGGAAATAAATTCTTTGGCATTTTCCTTCCTGTCTTTCAGTTACCTAGCAAGGCCTTCCTGTGCCCACGCTGACCTGGTGCAAATCACTGATCTCAATGCTTCACTCAAATAAATTTACAGCAGCATTAAATAAATAACAAAATTTCCAATTTCTAGAAACCAAGATACGTGTACTCACTTAGAATCTGAGTTTATTCTAAGTTCCTTTGACGTATACAGTATCCCAGACTTTATTTTTTTCTTTGTGGTTGAGACTGGATCATGATACATCTTCATCTGACTATGGTCTCAAAATTAAGGATTCAAAATAAAATAGTGGTAGGATTAGCATTTCTTTCTTTTAGAAAACTGGGGCTTTGAGAGGAAGGAGGTCAGGGTGAGGGGCATGTTCTACATAATATTAATATGTACATCTTGATGAACTATTTCTACCTTGTTTTAGAAGCTTGATAATATCCAAATTGGTTTTACTGGCCAGGTACATCTCCAGATTTCCTAGCAATGACAGGGCATTTGTTGTTTTTAGTAGTTCTCAGTGTTATAAGACTACATAAATAATAGAGAAATTTTAAAAAGCAAATTTATGTGGCATAATAATCTGGGAGGTGGTGTTTTTAAAGAATAATGTGGTTGCTTTGACAGCATTTTAATGCTGTGTTTGCTCTGACAACTTTATTTACAATAGATTCGACTTAGCACACTGATATTTGTCAAAATCAAACCCTGAATCAGAACCTGGGTTTATCCAGGTTCCTCCAAAACTATACTAGACACATTCCTCATTAGGCATCTGTTTATTCCAAAACACACACATACACAGGGGATGGAATTAGATAACACTTTTTTGGCTTACTAAATGGGTTAGACTTAGTAAATATGGTACTCGCTTTTCAACTGATTCTGCCATCTGTCAGCAAACTTATTGCTTTTAGCAGGGGTTTTTCTTGTGATAATTTACAAGTTGTTTTTCTCCCTTTGTTCTTTTCATGAAGATACAGATCCTTAAAATTTAAGGGGGAAATAACACATAAAATAAATTCATCCACAAAACGGAAACAGCACAGACTGAATGGCTTCGGTAGAGTTAAAAGCCACATGAAATTTAACTACAGATTTTTGTTTTTCTTATGGAGATGGAAGGAGAGTGAGTCTCAACATTCTGCAGGTGACTTCTCAGTCCCAGCTCCAGCTGGGAGGCATCTGTACTAGAGAAACAGTACACAGTGGAAGGAATTCATTTCTTAGGAAAAGATGCAAAATAGAGAGCCCCAGGGGCAGGGGAGTCTCCAATAGAGGCATTCGTGATTCTGCCTTCTGCTTTGATCATAGCGGCTATTTTTGCATAGTTCTTGCTCTCTAACTTATACTAGTAGGGCTTATTGTATTTTATGTCTGCCACTTCCTAATTAAATGTCCTTGAGCATGTTATCTAGCCTTCTAAGCCTCAGTTTTCCTGAGAAACACGTAGAATAACAGTGTGTTCAGCCCAATGCCTGGCATTTGTGATGTGTTCTATAATTATTGTTAGCTAAATCTTCTACATATTCTACTAAATAGAGTGAGCTCCTTAATAAAAGGACTATGTCTTATCCATTTTTAAATTTCTAGTGCCTTTCCAAGTGCCCAGCATGTAACAGGAAGTTTATAAATGCTTGTCAAATGAATGGATGAAAACCACATAAATAATCTTATTATATTTATTTAATTCGCAAAGCACCCCAATGAATTAAATATTATTTCCTGTATTTGAAAGATAAGGAAAATTGAGGCCTAGGAATATTCTGTGACTTGCCCAAGTTTGCATTGAGACTAATTCAAGTCCAAACATTATTCTTATTACCAAAAAGAAGCTTCTGTAGTATTACCAAAAATTTCACATTTAATCCATGGTTTCAGTCTGTGTACACATATGTAATAATTTGCCCATTTGTTAACACCTCAATGCTTCACAAAGTAGTTTAGTTTTAATCTACATGATTTGCAGAAAGCAGGTTCATTTCAGATGGCAAGCAGAAAAAAGGAAATTTTTTAGACCATGCATTTTCTCCCCTTAAGACTTCAAACCTAAGCCTTAGAAAAATTAAAATCTCCTTCCTCTTCTATTCTTTTAATGTATCCATAAGAATAATTGTTACTGACCACCGTACAATAGAACATATTTTAAATTCTATTTCCTACAACAACCTTAAAAGCCAGGTGTTGTTAATCACATGTCATGGATGAGTAAAAAGAAATTCAAAGAGGTGTTGTAACTTACTCAAAGTCTTCCTAAGAGTGCTAAAACTGAGCTTGAATTGAATTTTAAGGATGCTTTCCTCAATACCATTGCTTTCCAAGTTTAATGTGCATACATGTGTTAAAAATGTAGATTCTGATTGTGTGAGGTAAGGTCAAAGATTCTGCATTTCTAAGAAGCATCTAGATGATGCACATGCTCCTGGCCCATAGGCCACACTCTGAGTAACAAATTTCATTTCTTCTACATTAACTTCCCCAATTCGGAGATCCAAGCCTTTCTTTTTTTTTTTTTTTTTTTTTTTTTTTTTTTTTTTTGCCTTTCCTTCCTAATACTCTCATAGACAGAATTCTGAATCTAAAAGGAGTATTTTGTTTTCTTCCAGCTTGCATGGATAATGGCCCCTCATATATTGGGTATTAAATAACATTTCTTCTTTCTCTTCTATCCTATCACAATATAGCAGAAACTTTGGAGCAACTGCTGTTGAAAACATCTCTGACCACTATTCCATCAGCTTTGTTGAAGCAGAAGATTGTAAAAAGAATTGGAACTGTGTTCATTAGTTCGAGAAAAGGAGTAAAGAAAATCAGAGAAGCCACAGTTAACATAAGCAGAAGAGAAGAAACAAATATTAAGCAGTGGAACAGAAAGCCTACAGCCTAAGGGGGGAAAAATAGAAGCACATGTTAGAAAGTCACTCCAGGGAAATTTCTAAGGAAATTCTGTGCGGGAGCAAAGAAGCATGAGAAGGAAAAGAGGAATGAGAAAACTCTAAAGGCTATTTGACATCACCATCTTAACTAAACTGTGATGTGCAAGTGAAAATCAATGGAGGCTGAGTATTTCAGTATAATGCCTGCCTAAAAGTAATTAGAGGGAATGAAAGTTACCATACATTTTATTGAAGCCATTGGAATAAATGAGACAGGAGAGATAGGAGCAATAAGTGAAGGTGGAAATATCATGGAATGAAATTCAAGGTTAAAGAAAGAAAACTCATGAATCAAATTTCAGTGTAGACCATGAACTAAAGATCAAATAGAAGAAATAACCAAGGAATCCATAAAACATCCAAGGTTAGCAAAGTGCAGAGCAGGGGCAAGGAGGAGGTGAGGAATGGAGAGGGTAAAAGAGAGACCAAAGACAGACAGAGAGAGAGAGAGAGACACCAAAGACAGAGAGGGAGGGAGGGAGAGAGAGAGAGAGAGAGAGAGAGAGACCAAAGACAGAGAGGGGGAGAGAGAGAGAGAGAGAGAGAGAGAGAGAGAGAGACACCAAAGACAGAGAGGGAGAGGGAGGGGGAGAGAGAGAGATAGATAGAAAGGAAAGTAGCTAATTCAAGTGCAAAAAACCTTATATCTTTTCATTCTATTGACAATACATGAGGATGAGGGTGGAAGAGTCTTAAATAATTAGAATTTGCTCAGGAGAGAAACAAACATAGTCATGCGTGAGATTAAAATAATGCAGAAAGTAAAATAACAGAGCAAGGTGCCTGAGACCCAGGCAGACTCAAGCCTGTTTTCCTCCATACTCCTATCTCCCCTCTACTTCTGTAACCTTCTTTCCTATGATTGTTTCCATGAGAATCTAAGAAGGAAAGCTGCATTTTGGTTGCAGAGAAGAAGTGCTGAGAGTCATTCGTTCACCAATATTAGAAAGTATGAAAAGAGACCAGTGTAGAAAATGCAGAGAAGGGGCAGGCAGGGGTGGATGAAAACAGGGACAAATGCAAAGTTCACTAACCAAATTTAGTTCCGTTAGTTATAAGAATGTATGGGGTTATATGTCTTAAGTTTGATCTGAATTGTTTAATATGTTTTTCAGATGCAGTTAAATAGGTAAAAATAATAAACTATTATCTTATTGATACTTGCTCTGTACCCAACATTAATTAAATCTTTCATACATTATCTCATTTAATCATTTCATTAACCCTAAGAGGTAGATATCATTATTATCTCCCTGTTATAGATAGAAGGCAGGAAGTTGAAAGCTGAAAAATGAAATTAAGTCCTGAGTGCAAGTGTTTTGTTTCTTAGAAGAGAGTGAATCATACCCTTTTTTAAAAAAATAAAGGATTTAATACCACAAAAAGCTTGACTACTCAGAGCAAATAACAACCATTGGCCATCCTGATCAGGCTTTGCCTTTGGAATGTCATTCAGTCCCCCATTTCCTTTAGCCCCATTTAAGTACCCAGTACCTAAGTTTCTTCTCCTGTTTACTACCAGGGTAGCATCATGAGTTGTCAGAGAAATTAGTTTATTGTCCAGAGACACTCAATATAGCTGCATAAAAATTCAGATGCCCTCATTCCCAGATAGCTTTCCTGTTTCCTTTTTATTATAGTTTATACAGTTAACTATTAGCCAGGTTCACCCAAATCCAATCCAACTTCAGTACTGTCAAATCTGTGCAAGTCTGTAGACATTCTCCAAGTACCTACTATGCGCTGGTGGCTGGAAGTGAGTGAGAATAAGTAAACCCTTAAGGGAACACATCCTCCCCAACCAAAGAAGAATGTGGATGGCAATTACAATATTCAGTGACAAAGTTTGGTAAGGAGGTAGCTCAAGGGAACCATACATTCTTGAATACTTAAAAAAAAAAAAAAAAGCAATTGTTTGAAGTTAGGAAATCAGAAAGGCTTTAAGTAACCTTTAAGAGATAGAGAATGAAACATTTAAGGTGGCACTCCAGGTAAAACAAAAAGTATGAGAATACATGGAAATCTCCATAAATGTTTAGGAAGGAGAAGCCGGTCCAGTTTCACTTCAGGATAGGGTGTGTGTGTGTGTTGGGGGAAATAGCAATGCTAAAAAAAAAAGAATTGAGATATATTTTGGGGCTTTCAATGGTAGGCTAAGAGACGTTTGTTTCATTGTTAGACCAGAATGACTAGTAATTAAAATATTGTTCTAAATGGTACATAGCATTTAATTATAAAGAGAGAACACAACTGTCTTCTTTGAGATCATACCAGGGAAAAGTGTCAATTAGGCAGTAAGAATTGAAATACCTCTTTAAAAATTTGTTACCCTCTGTCTGTAACAAAGAGAGTAGGGGCTTTGGTTTTAAACTTTTTGGCAAAAAACAGTGTCTTGTTAGAAATTAAGAATTTGTTTTGTTCAAATCCTATTTATCTTAATAGTCATCTATTAATGGCAATTATATTAATTTTTCTGCTGTAGTGTTACTATTAATTTTTTCTGATTATTAAATATATCCAGTTTAGTGTTTTTTTTAATTTATTTTTATTGTAAACAAATGGGATACATGTTGTTTCTGTTTGTACATGGAGTAACAGCATACCATTTGCATATTCATAAATTTACATAGAGTAATGATGTTTGATTCATTCCATTATTTTTTCCTCCCCCCACCCCTCCCACCTCTCTTTTCCCTCTATACAGTCCTTCCTTCCTCCATTCTTGTCCCACTCTCACCCCCCATTAAGTGTCATCATCCGCTTATCAGTGAGAACATTCCTCTTTTGGATTTTTGATGTTGGCTTATCTCACTTAACATGATATTCTCCAATTTCATCCATTTGCCTGCAAATGCCATAATTTTATTATTCTTTATAGCTGACTAATATTCCATTGTATATATATATACCAGTTTATTTATCCATTCATCAATTGAAGGGCATCTAGGTTGGTTCCATAGTCTGGCTATTGTGAATTGAGCCGCTATGAACATTGATGTGGCTGTATCTCTGTAGTGTGCTGATTTTAAGTCCTTTGGGTATAGGCCGAGGAGTGGGATAGCTGGGTCAAATGGTAGGTCCATTCCAAGTTTTCTAAGGAATCTCCACACTACTTTCCAGAGTGGCTGCACTAATTTGCAGTCCCACCAGCAATGTATGAGTGTACCTTTTTCCCCACATCCTCGCCAACACCTATTGTTGCTTGTGTTCTTGATAATCGCCATTCTAATTGGGGTGAAATGGAATCTTAGTGTATACAATCTAACCAAAGAGGTAAAAGATCTCTACAATGAAAACTACTAAACACTGAAGAAAGAAATTAAGGAAGACCTTAGAAGATGGAAAGATCTCCCATGTTCTTGGATAGGCAGAATTAATATTGTCAAAATGGCCATATTACCAAAAGTGCTATACAGATTCAATGCAATTCCAATTAAAATCCCAATGATGTACCTCACAGAAATAGAGCAAGCAATCATGAAATTCACCTGGAAGAATAAGAAACCCAGAATAGCTAAAGCAATCCTTAGCAGGAAGAATGAAACAGGGGGTATCGCAATACCCGAACTTCAACTATACTACAAAGCAATAGTAACAAAAACGGCATGGTATTGGCACCAAAATAGACAGGTAGATCAATGGTACAGAATAGAAGACACGGACACAAACCCAAATAAATACAATTTTATAATACTAGACAAAGGTGCCAAAAATACGCAATGGAGAAAAGATAGCCTCTTCAACAAATGGTGCTGGGAAAACTGGAAATCCATATGCAACAGAATGAAACTAAACCCCTATCTCTCACCCTGCACAAAACTCAACTCACAATGGATCAAGGACCTTGAAATCAAACCAGAGACCCTGCATCTTATAGAAGAAAACGTAGGTCCAAATCTTCACCTTGTTGGCTTAGGATCAGACTTCCTTAACAGGACTCCCATAGCACAAGAAATAAAAGCAAGAATCAATAACTGGGATAGATTCAAACTAAATAGCTTTCTCTCAGCAAAGGAAACTATCAGCAATGTGAAGAGAGAGCCTACAGAGTGGGAGAATATCTTTGCCACTCATACTTCAGATGGAGCACTAATTTCCAGAATCTACAAAGAACTCAAAAAACTCTACACCAAGAATACAAATAACCCAATCAACAAATGGGCTAAGGAAATGAAGAGACACTTCACAGAAGAAGATGTACAAGCAATCAACAGATATATGAAAAAATGTTCAACATCTTTTTTTTTTTTTTTTTAAGTGTTAAAAAAAACCACCCCAATTGAGTCATAGCACAGTGGGAAAAAGAGATGGGGCCAAAGGAAAAAAAAAAAAGATGGTAGTGCGTCAACGCCAAACTTAGGGAAAACATCAGAGGCCAGTTGTTCTGTCTCAAGGAAGCCCGCATTACAGAGCATTTCATAGAGGAAATAGACAACTCTTCCAAATGCATTCTGAAATCAAACAGGATTTGGTTATTCAAAGGGCATTGGTAACCTCCAAGAACCTTCCATAGCAGATTTAGATGGAAACCAGATTGCAAGGATTAAATCGGTAGTGAGAAGGTAGACTTGAGTTAGGTAGCCAGGGACCTCATTTAGAAGGAAAACATGGTGCCATAGAACGGGGAACCTTCCTCATTCTATTCCTGGTGTGACTGAATATTTGGCTTATAATCTGGGAAGGCATTAACTTTCCTGAAAGTCAGGTTTTTTTTTTTTTTTTCTTTTGACTATAACTTTATTTTTTTTATTTTTTTTTAAAGTTTTTTTTTTTTATTGTAAACAAATGGGATACCTGTTGTTTCTCTGTTTGTACATGGCGTAAAGGCATACCATTTGTGTAATCATAAATTTACATAGAGTAATGTTGTTTGATTCATTCTGTTATTTTTTCCCTTCCCCCCACCCCTCCCATCCCTCTTTACCCTCTATACAGTACTTTCTTACTGAAAGTCAGTTTTATCTCAGTGTTATTTAAGAAAAATATAGTCATCCTCTATTCCTCTTAAGTAGAGCACTAAATATAAAATCCATCTGGATGGATCTGACTATAACTTCTGCCCAATCCTCTGTCTAAATAGGCTGTTACTATACCCTCCAGAAAAATTGTTTTGGAGTGTGTGTGCCAAAGAGTGGAAATACTGAATCTCTGGAAATCATGGAATGTGATAGTTGGAAAGAAGTTTTTCTCAATTTCCACCAGAATCAACAGCAAAAAAATTCCAGGTATAAATTACTTACATCAAGGACTTAGTTTATTTGTGATGGAGAAGTTTGGACCTTAAAGAATGCATATTATAGTAGCTTATTAAAGAGAAGTATGTCTCAAGAGTTTTGATATTAAAAATGACTTTAAAATAATTGCCTTGCATACTAACTTCTTTATATATATTAACCTCATTTAACTTTTATTTTAAAAATCCATGAAAAATATTATTATTCTCCTTTTGTAAATCAGAAAAACGAGAAGTAGGGAGACTTGTTTAAGTTGCCCTTGGGTCCGTAGGCACAGCACAGCCCATATCCAAAACCTCGGCAATCTGGTGCTGGAGCCCAGACTCTGATCACCAGCATGGACTGTCCCTGCAAAAGCTGAAGCATGAAGCAGTGTATAATATAGTTTCCCCCGGATGAAGGAATGAGTTCCAAAAATGTAGACATGGATTATAACATCATACTCTCATTATTTGTTGGCCCTTATTAAGAAAAGAAAGTAAGTAACATTTCTTCTTCTTCTTCTTCCTCCTCCTCCTCCTCCTCCTCCTCCTCTTCTTCTTCTTCTCTTCCTCCTCCTTCTCCTCCTCCTCCTCCTCCTCCTCCTCCTCCTCCTCCTCCTCTTTCCCCTCCTCCTCCTCCTCCTCCTCCTCCCTCTCCATTTTTTTAATTCTGGGGATTGAACCCAGGAGTGCTTTATCACTGAGCTACATTCCCAGCCTTTCTCAATTTTAATTTTGAGACAAGGTCTTCCTAAGTTGCCAAGAATGGCTTTGAAATTGTGATTCTCCCCCTCTAGATACTCTGTATTTATCAAGTAGTAGAATATCTCTTGATCAAAATATTTAAGATTTTTTTTTCTTAAACTTCCTCTGAGACCCAGCTCAGGAACCACATGCTTCATGAAGTTTCTATTGACTCTTTCCCTTCTCTAAATGCCTATAGCACATACCTAGCCTCTCCATAGCCCATGATTGTATATTGCATTTCTGAAGATTCTAAGGCTCCTAGAAACGATGCAAAGTTTTCCAAGGCAAGAACATGCCTTCCACCACAATGGAAATGTAATCAGTTATTTCATGGAATATATTAAATGTCCCCACCCAGAGCAACAACTCTTAAACCCTGTTTCTCCAAGACTGCAGTTTATACTCTGCTTGCTCCTCATACTTTGAGCTGTGCTAATGTTTTTGCATCCAAAGTCAGACGGCACTGAATTCTTTAAAGCTGAAGCAAGCTTAGTCAGCTATAAATATAAATGTTTACTGAAACACAAACTAGAAGGAAGTGTGTAATAAAAGGAGTAAAGAGATCCTTTTTCTTCTCCAAGCTCATTTCTCAGAACCAAATATTTAAATGGTATTTTAACTGCCAGGCAAGTTAGCCAGGTTTAATAAGCCTAAAGACAGAAGAATATTAAACTAGGCCTGAATAAAAACAGATTGTAATGGAATACAACTTAAAACCAAAAAGTTGTCAGCATGAATTTTCAATTATCTATGATTCTTTCTTTTAATGTTCCTTGTGCTGGTTATTACATTGCAATGCATCGATGTCACCTCTAAAAACTGTAAAAACCACTCAAATAAGGTCTGTGTCTTCACTTATCAAGAGACCTGTCTTGACTAGTTGGGTCTAAGGCTAACATCTGTGCCAAATTAGACCCTTCCTGTTGACAATGATTAACATTCATTGAGTGCTTACCATGAGTAGATCTCCATTCTAAGCCTTTTATAGCTACTAATTCATTAGCCTTTTTAAAAACCATATAAGAGAAGTGTTTCAATTATCATTCTCATTTTACAGATGAGGCTACTGGGAGATAGAGAGGAGAAAGAATAAAGAAATAGAGGGGGAAGTAGTGGGGAGGGATAATGGCCAAATTATATCATTATATTGTGTGCATGTACTAAAAATCCCACCATTATGTACAACTATATGTGGAGAAAAGGAAAAATATGAATAATAAGGTGAAAAGAAGAAGAAGAAAAGGAGGAGGAGGAAGGGAGCAGGGTCAGAACCAGCAAGAGTTAGCTCCTTCTGGAACATTCTTCGGTACTATACTGCAATTCTTTACTTAAAAAGGTATTGATGACTAAGAATAGCAAGTAGAAATTTAGGAGGCTGAACTTAAACTTCTGTACCTCTGAGCTCCTCTTCTGATGATTCTGATACAGGTGACATGAGAAGCACATGTTGAAAAAGTAGGTTTTGGTAATACTGATAATAATGTTAAGAACTAGCATATTATTAATAGTTCACCAGATGTATCCATATACATTATCTCTTCTCATCCTTATAGCAACCCTGAAAAGTGAATATTATTATCTTCCATGTTTCTGAATGAGAAAAGCTAGCTTCAGAAAGCTTATCCAATAGCAAATTACTGTCAAATACAGATTTTCTCATTCCAAACCCCAGGCCTTTTCCACAACATCAACCTCCTGATTCTGATCTGCCTGATTCTGCCTCTGACTTTCTACAACTCATAGTTCAGACACAAAGAAAGGATCTTTTTAAAGCATACACATGTTGGTGTCATTTCTTTAGATTCTCAGTATAGTACATTTGGGTAAAATCCAATTTTCTCACTATGGCACCTGAGGATACTCGTGATCTGGCTCCAGCCTGTTTCCCTCATCTAATTTCCTACCCTTCACTCCTACTAACTCAATTAGAATTTCTTTTCCAACTCCCTCAGGCCAAGCTCTTTCCTCCACCTGGGCCTTTGCCCCTTTCTTGTTCCTTATCTTTAATCCTAGTATCTGAAATTTGCCCACTGATTAATCATGAAGATGAAGAGCCGGAATCTTCATCTGATGTATTTCATAGCTCACATTGCGCTGCTGGGTACAGGCCCCTATGCTTTGCACATGTTGACCCATGTTATGTTCACAGTTGAGATTCCAGAACCTGGCTCAAGTTCACCAAGTTAATAAGTGAAGGAGCTGAACTTTATCCAGAGCCTGCGTCTTCCACCACTTGCCCAATCCACCTTTGAAGAGGAAAAAAACCCTACCATCCCACCTTTGGAAATTACTCTCATCTTGTATTATCATGCTGTCAAATCGCTCTATGAACAAGCCACCAGTGCTCAAGGCCAAATTCATTCTGAGCAGAGACACTGAAGGAGGCATGCTCTTTAGTCTCATTTTCCAGTCCCATCTCCAGAAAGACAAACAAAGGCAACAAAACTAATTAGAAACTACAGAGTGAGAACCCAGCATTGCTAAAAATGCCTTAAGATCAACATCATATCAAAGAATGTAGAATTTAAATTACTCTTTTTTTTGGTGGGGATGGTAGAGTGTGGGGAGACAGGAAGAGAAGGATAGAGACTGTCAGTCTCTTCACATGACCTCAATGGAAACACTTCATTATTACCATCCTGAACCAACTGAGGGAGGAACCTAATAATCAAAAGGAAGTAGCAAGTGACTGAACAGCTATTTTTCCCCTTCCAAATGTCTCAGTAGTTTGGAGGTCAAATATCTATTCCTCATCTAGTATTAAAAAACTGTCTTTGTGGGGAGGTTGGGGTATTTTATTATCATTTATCTTTGTTTTGCTTTAAGACATCTGTCATTCCTATGAATAAAGATTTTTGTTCCATGGTTCTTAATAAGCTTTGCAAGGTAGTTTCCCCAGCATATGAAGAAGAGTTTCCCCAGCATATGAAGAAGTCATTTGAATAACAAAAGCTCATATTTATAATTACATTGAGTTAAATAGATTTGCTTAGCTTAAGGTTTGGGGTTATTCATAAACAGACGCGAAGGTCCAGAAAGACTCTGTAACTTTCGCAATCTCACTGCTTGGGGGTTTCTAAACAATTTAGAGGGCAGATTATAAGTTTAGGAAGTTTTCCCCAGCTCCCTGAGTAATTGCTATAGTACTGCTGCCTGAGCCCACTTCTTACAATCCTTCTGAATCCTATGCATGTTCACTGGTCATTGCCAGTATTATGGCCACCTATAAGTGTGACTCTAAGCTGAGAACATTCTCATCTTAAGCATGGGAGGGAAGCCTTTCATACAGCACTTGGCTCTGTTCTCAGGATGTATCGATGACTCACAGCATCAGTCCTATTTAAAGTTGCTGGTTTAAGACGGTGATGAAAAGAGATGGCCCTTCAAGGCAGCACCTTAATGTCCTTGGATAGCCTTCACAGTCCCCTTACCTCTCCTCTTGAAATGCACCAGCCCTGAGCCATTCCCTTACATCCTTTAGAGGCAAGGAGGGAATTCATTTCATAACAAATTTTGCAAATGAAATGTGTTACCCTGCTTGAAAACATACTTTTGAAAAAACAAGTGTTTAGGGTAAGAGAAATGTTTGACAGTTCATTAACAATCGTTTCTGAAACATACAAAACAGGAAAAAAAATTTTTAAAAATATGCTAGCATTTACTTAAATACTCCCTGACCCTCCTGTTTTATCCTTTGATGGACCATTTAAGACCTAGAATTATCCTAGGCACAGTTCGAAGATCCTTAATCATCCTACGAGATCTCAGGATTCTGCCAAACATATGGTTTTGAGCTTCAGTCTGGACTTTCTTTACATGATTCCTAACGTCTTAGACTTTGTGGGATATTGTGCAAACATCAAATTTGTGATCCCTGAAGCTCTGATAATTTCTTAAGTCAAATCCAATTTAATCTGTGTAGTGGGTGTAACTATTTCCCTAGAATTTGTGTCTGGAACTTCGGAATGCGACCTTATTTGAAATAAGAGTTTTTGTAGATTAAATTAAGGTAATGTTCAAGATTAGAATCTGCTCATTTCTGGTAGCCTGAAATTCAATGAGAGTGTCCTTATAAGGCACAAAAAAGGAAATGACAGAGAACACATTGTAAAAATGGAGGCAGAGACTGGTGTATGAGCAAAGAAGTGAAGAGGATGTCCATCAACAACCAGCAGTAGGATAAGAAGCAGGAGGCGGTTTCTCCCTTGGAGCCTCTGGAGGTAACCAACTTGCCAATACCTTGACTTTAGACTTCCGATATCCAGAATAGTAAGAAAATAAATTACTTTTCACCACAAGTTTGGGGTAATTTATTGCAGCTGCCCTGGGAAAGTCATACACTATTTTTCATTTAGTAGGCACAACAATATTTGTAGAAGGAACTCAATCAGTTCAATTAAATGCAGTGTTTGTCTAAGGAAATATTTAGCAGTAAATGTCTAAAGAGGAGAGGGACACTTATAACTGGGTATGATATGGGACACCATTTCAGAGACACCCATTTCAGTTGTTGTCCACAGTTTCTGGCTCATAATTCCCCCTCGAAGGCAGGTCATAGAAACTAGAATTCCTCTTGCCCAAAGCAGGTCATCGAACCCCGACCTACCTCCACCTTTCTGTCATGGAGGTGACCCTAAAGAAATTTTATGACCTACTTTGTCTGATAAGTAAATAAGACCCCCCCCCCCCGTTTCAAAAGGGGACCTGCTCTATACCTAAGAAGTAGGAATGATCCATGGAGAAGCCAAGAAGAATCTGAACAGAGAGGCCTTGCTGGGGTTCCCCCACTATTAGAATTAAATCATACCTCTATATTGTTTGATTCAATCCCATTTCTACAATATTATCCATGCTACAATCATGTCTATGCAATGAAAACTCCAGAAACACCCAAAAGACAGAGTTTGGAGAGCTTCCAGATTGCTAACAGACAGGGGTTCCTGGATGGTGCTGCACCCAGTGAAGGCATGGAAGTTTCATGTCTTTTCTCTCATAGCTCACCTGAAGCAACTCTTCTTCTGTGTCCTTTGTTATATCCTTTACACTCACATAAGTGTGAGTGTCCCTGAGTTCTATGAGCTGCATAGGTTTGGTGACCTGCATTAACAAATTAGTGGAACCCAAGGGGCGAGTTGTGGGAACCCCAATTTATAGCCAGTCAGTCAAAAGCACAGGTAAAACAACCTGGTGTTCATAAATGGCACCTCAAGGGAGGGGGAAGTCTTGGGGGCTGAGTCTTCAACCGGTGGGCTTCTAATATCAATCCCTGTTTCAACACTAGCTACATGGAAATGACATTAGACTATGACTATTGCCCCCCCAAAAAATAACAGTAGGAGACTGAGGCTTCCTCAAAGGTGTCCTTGGACAATGAGAAACCATTCCTTTTGTCTTGGCCTCCTAGAAGTACGAATCAGATACGTCACAGTTGGAAATTGGCAGATGATTTCATGTAATTCACATGAGGATTATTTTAAGGATGTTATCTTTCAATAGATGCCAAAGATGTCCATGAAGTTGTCTTAGCTTCTTGTATTGTGTAATATACTGCTTTTGTTTTTTCAATTTGTGATCAAGATTTTACCAGCCATGTTTTGTAAATACATTTGTTATCTGTTTCATGCCTCCATATCCCTCACCTAACTATGGGTTTATTCTTATGCATTATACCTAATAGCTAAATTACTACTTACTTAATGTCCCCGAAGAATTCTTGAAATGCCATGAAGTAACTACTTTCCCTGTAATTTATGCATGTATTTATATACCAAACTGTAGTTTAATCAAACTTCCTTGCCTTGTGTAGTATAATAGCAATATCTGATGAAAACATATGAAGTATGTGTTTCATAATTACCTTAGACAGCTCATTTCAGTTTGCTTCCTACTTAATCCAGAAATTCCTGTCTTCCTGCACTGTAAACACTTTCCTTCCCTTCTCATCAATCTCAGTTATGTAAATGAGGTAAGGGTGGTGGCACAATCACTTTTTTCTGGGTGTTATCAAAGGCCGTATTCTCAGAGAACAGCTGACAAGGGCACCCACCAAAAGTGATCCTTTAATTCAGCCGAAGGTTTGAAGCAGGCCTAAATTAGAACTTTGCAGACTCTGCTGGAGTAGCTCTGCTGAGCAACTGCCCACGTGCATGGTAGAGACACCACTCGCACCGGCAAGGCCAACCAGTGGCCATGAACCTCACCCACTACTCACTACTACACTTCCTCCAGGGCACACTTGGATAACAACTATTCACGTCAAATTATTTTCATGAAAAGTAGTTTATCCTCTCTGGAGATCTTCATTCGATGCTGGTTTCCTATTTAAGATAAAGGTCAAAGGTAAAAGCAGGCTCCAGCAAAAGTGGCATCTCTCTTTAAATTGTCAGAGTATGTATCTTTTCCTTTCTTTATTTTTCCCTTTCCTTCCTTCCTTCCTTCACTCATTCCTCCTCCTCCTCCTCTCCTCCTCCTCCTCCTCCTCCTCCTTCTTCTTCTCTCTGTCTGTCTCCCTCCCTCTCTCTCTCTCTCTCTCTCTCTCTCTCTCTCTCTCTCTCTCTCTCTCACACCTCTTCTGCCTATTCCTTCTAAGAAGGAAAATAATACTTCACTTTTCCCCCATTCGTTATTCTAGAACCTGTTGGTGGAAAAGATAAATCTCCTTGGGATCCTGGAAAACCCACCACAGTACTAGCTGAAGGCACTTGGTACCCACTGTGATCTCAAAGTTAAATAATCTCTGAAGCTTCATTACTTGCAAGATGTGGATAATGTCATCTACTAGTTCAGGTTGCTGTGAGTGAAATAATAAACAATAATTAGCATGATGCTGAGCACTCCAAAAGTTTTCTCCCTCTTTCTAAGTTATTTTATATCTACCAGAAGAGACAGACATTTATTTGATAAACATTTGTGGTATACTTATTATAAAACAGGCACTGGGCAGGAATCTGGGGACGGAACATGGTCATTAGCTACATAAGAGTTGCTATCTAGCAAGAAGGAGAGACACTATGAATTAGTGTCACACAACTTCTATTTATTTATTTATTTATTTATTTTTTTTTTTCTGGGCTTGTTTTCTTTTTTTTTTTATTGTAAACAAATGGGATACATGTTGTTTCTCTGTACATGGCGTAAAGGCATACCATTTGTGTAATCATAAATTTACATAGAGCAATGTTGTTTGATTCATTCTGTTATTTTTTTCCCTTCCCCCCACCCCTCCCACCCCTCTTTACCCTCTATACAGTAGTTCCTTCCTCCATACTTGCCCCCCTCCCTAACCCTAACTCTAACCCTTCCCTCCCCCCCATTATGTGTCAACCTCCACTTATTAGCGATATCATTCGTCCTTTGGCTTTTTGAGATTGGCTTATCTCACTTAGCATGATATTCTCCAATTTCATCCATTTGCCTGCAAATGTCATAATTTTATCATTCTTTATGGCTGAGTAATATTC
Source organism: Sciurus vulgaris (assembly GCF_902686455.1). NCBI lineage: Eukaryota > Metazoa > Chordata > Mammalia > Rodentia > Sciuridae > Sciurus > Sciurus vulgaris. Next base: position 167,987,909 of record NC_136461.1, read on the forward strand.
CATAGTATATATATACCACAGTTTCTTTATCCACTCATCAATTGAAGGGCATCTAGGTTGGTTCCACAGTCTGGCTATTGTGAATTGAGCAGCTATGAACATTGATGTGGCTGTATTTCTGTAGTATGCAGATTTTAAGTCCTTTGGGTATAGGCCAAGGAGTGGGATAGCTGGGTCAAATGGTGGTTCCATTCCAAGTTTTCTAAGGAATCTCCACACTGCTTTCCAGAGTGGCTGCACTAATTTGCAGCCCCACCAGCAGTGTATGAGTGTACCTTTCTCCCCACATCCTCGCCAACACCTGTTGTTGCTCGTATTCTTGATAATCGCCATTCTAATTGGGGTGAGATGGAACCTTAGGGTGGTTTTGATTTGCATTTCTCTTATTACTAGAGATGTTGAACATTTTTCCATATGTTTGTTGATTGCTTGTAGATCTTCTTCTGTGAAGTGTCTATTCATTTCCTTAGCCCATTTGTTGACTGGACTGTTTGAATTCTTGGAGTAGAGTTTTTTGAGTTCTTTATAGATTCTGGAGATTAGTGCTCTATCTGAAGTATGATTGGCAAAAATATTCTCCCACTCTGTAGGCTCTTTCTTCGCATTGCTGATAGTTTCCTTTGCTGAGAGAAAGCTTTTTAGTTTGAATCTATCCCAGTGGTTGATTCTAGCTTTTATTTCTTGTGCTATGGGAGTCCTGTTAAGGAAGTCCGGTCCTAGACCAACAAGATGAAAATTTGGACCTACTTTTTCTTCTATAATCTGCAGGGTCTCTGGTCTGATTCCGAGGTCCTTAATCCATTTTGAGTTTAGTTTCGTGCATGGTGAGAGATATGGGTTTAGTTTCATTCTGTTGCATATGGATTTCCAATTCTCCCAGCACCATTTGTTGAAGAGGCTATCTTTTCTCCATTGCATATTTTTGGCCCCTTTGTCTAGTATGAGAAAATTGTATTTATTTGGGTTTGTGTCCGTGTCCTCTATTCTGTACCATTGATCTACCTTTCTATTTTGGTACCAATACCATGCCGTTTTTGTTACTATTGCTTTGTAGTAGAGTTGAAGATCTGGTATTGCAATACCCCCTGTTTCACTCTTCCTGCTAAGGATTGCTTTAGCTATTCTGGGTTTCTTATTCTTCCAGATGAATTTCATAATTGCCTGCTCTATTTCTGTAAGGTACGTCATTGGGATTTTAATTGGAATTGCATTGAATCTGTATAGCACTTTAGGTAGTATGGCCATTTTGACAATATTAATTCTTCCTATCCAAGAACATGGAAGATCTTTCCATCTTCTAAGGTGTTCTTTAATTTCTTTCTTTAGTGTTGTATAGTTCTCATTGTAGAGGTCTTTCACCTCTTTTGTGAGATTGATTCCCAAGTATTTTATTTTTTTCGAGGCTATTGTGAATGGGGTAGTTTTCCTAATTTCTCTTTCTGAAGATTCATCACTTATGTATAAAAATGCGTTGGATTTATGGGCATTGATCTTGAAACCTGCTACTTTACTGAAATCACTTATGAGTTCTAAGAGTTTTCTGGTGGAATTTCCAGGTTCCTCTAAATATATAATCATGTCATCAGCGAACAGGGATAGTTTGAGTTCTTCTTTTCCAATTCGTATCCCTTTAATTTCTTTGGTTTGTCTAATTGCTCTGGCCAGAGTCTCAAGAACGATGTTGGATAGAAGTGGTGAAAGAGGGCATCCCTGCCTTGTTCCAGTTTTTAGGGGGAATGCTTTCAGTTTTTCACCATTTAGAATGATATTAGCCATGGGCTTAGCATAAATGGCCTTTACAATATTAAGGAATGTTCCCACTATCCCTATTTTTTCTAGTGTTTTGAGCATGAAGGGGTGCTGTATTTTATCAAATGCTTTTTCTGCATCTATTGAAATAATCATGTGATTCTTGACTTTAAGTCTATTAATATGGTGAATTACGTTTATTGATTTCCTGATGTTGAACCAACCTTGCATCCCTGGGATGAAACCCACTTGATCATGGTGCACTATCTTTTTAATATGTTTTTGTATGCGATTTGCTAAAATTTTGTTGAGAATTTTTGCGTCGATGTTCATTAAGGATACTGGTCTGAAATTTTCTTTCCTTGATGAGTCTCTGTCTGGTTTAGGTATCAATGTGATATTGGCTTCATAGAATGAGTTTGGGAGGGTTCCCTCCTCTTCTATTTTATGGAATACTTTGAGAAGTATTGGAATGAGCTCTTCCTTAAAGGTTTTGTAGAACTCGGCTGAGAACCCATCTGGTCCCGGACTTTTCTTTGTTGGTAGGCTTTTGATGACTTCTTCTATTTCAGTGCTTGAAATTGGTCTATTTAAATTGTTTATGTCCTCCTCATTCAGTTTAGGCAATTCATATGTCTCTAGAAACCTGCTGATGTCTTCGAAATTTTCTATTTTGTTGGAGTATAGATTTTCAAAATAGCTTCTAATTATGTTTTGTATTTCCATCCTGTCTGTAGTGATATTTCCTTGTTCATTCCGAATTTTAGTGATTTGGGTTTTCTCTCGTCTTCTCTTTGTTAGTGTGGCTAAAGGTTTATCAATTTTGTTTATTTTTTCGAAGAACCAACTATTTATTTTGTCAATTTTTTGTATTGTTTCTTTTGTTTCAATTTCATTGATTTCAGCTCTGAGTTTAACAATTTCCTGTCTTCTACTACTTTTGGTGCTGTTCTGTTCTTCTTTTTCTAAGGCTTTGAGCTGTAGTGTTAGGTTGTTTATTTGTTGAGTTTTACTTCTTTTATTAAATGCGCTCCATGAAATAAATTTCCCTCTAAGTACTGCTTTCATAGTGTCCCAGAGGTTTTGATATGATGTTTCTTTGTTCTCATTTACGTCTAAGAATTTTTTAATTTCCTTCCTAATATCTTCTGTTATCCATTCATCATATAATAGCATATTGTTTAATCTCCAGATGTTGGAATAGTTTCTGTGTTTTACTCTTTCATTTATTTCTAACTTCAATCCATTATGATCTGATAGAATACATGCTAGTGTCTCTATCTTCTTGTATTTGCTAACATTAGCTTTGTGGCATAATATATGGTCTATTTTAGAGAAGGATCCATGTGCTGCTGAGAAGAAAGTGTATTCACTCTTGGTTGGATGGAATATTCTATAAATGTCCGTTAAGTCTAAATTATTGATTGTGTTGTTGAGATCTATGGTTTCTTTGCTCAATTTTTGTCTGGAAGATCTGTCCAGTGGTGAGAGCGGCGTGTTAAAATCACCTAGTATTATTGTGTTGTGGTCTATTTGGTTTCTGAAATTGAGAAGGATTTGTTTGACATACATAGATGAACCACTGTTTGGGGCATAGATGTTTATGATTGTTATATCTTGCTGATTTATGCTTCCCTTAAGCAGTATGAAATGACCTTCTTTATCCCTTCTGACTAACTTTGGCTTGAAGTCCACATTATCGGAAATGAGGATGGATACTCCAGCTTTTTTGCTGAGTCCATGTGCATGGTATGTTTTTCCCCATCCTTTCACCTTTAATCTATGGGTATCTTTTTCTATGAGGTGAGTCTCTTGCAGGCAACATATTGTTGGATCTTTCTTTTTAATCCAGTCTGCCAGTCTATGTCTTTTGATTGATGAATTCAGGCCATTAACGTTCAGGGTTATTATAGAGAAATGATTTGGTTTCCCGGTCATTTGGTTCATTTTTAAAATTTTGTTTATTTATTTGTTTGACACAACTTGTTTCCTCCTTTATTTGACAATTCCTTTAGGATAATTCCTCCCTTTGCTGATTTGCTTCTTTGTTTTTCATCTCTTCCTCATGGAATATTTTGTTGAGAATGTTCTGTAATGCTGGCTTTCTTTTTGTAAATTCTTTTAGCTTTTGTTTATCATGGAAGGATTTTATTTCATCGTCAAATTTGAAGGTAAGTTTTGCTGGGTATAAGATTCTTGGTTGGCATCCATTTTCTTTCAGGGCTTGAAAAATGTTGTTCCAGGACCTTCTAGCTTTTAGGGTCTGGATTGAAAAATCTGCTGATATGCGTATTGGTTTCCCCCTGAATGTAATTTGGTTCTTTTCTCTCACAGCCTTTAAAATTCTGTCTTTATTTTGTATGTTAGGTATTTTCATTATAATGTGCCTTGGTGTGGGTCTGTTGTAATTTTGTGTATTTGGAGTCCTGTAAGCCTCTTGAACTTGATTTTCCATTTCATTCTTCAGATTTGGGAAATTTTCTGATATTATTTCATTGAATAGGTTGTTCATTCCTTTGGCTTGTTTCTCTAGGCCTTCCTCAATCCCAATAATTCTTAAATTTGGCCTTTTCATGATATCCCATAGTTCTTGTAGATTCTGTTCATGATTTCTTACCATCTTCTCTGTTTGTTCAGCTTTGTTTTCAAGGTTAAATATTTTGTCTTCAATGTCTGAGGTTCTGTCTTCCAGGTGTTCTATCCTATTGGATATGCTTTCTATGGAGTTCTTAATTTGGTTTATTGTTTCCTTCATGTCAAGGATTTCTGTTTGGTTTTTTTTCAATATCTCTAACTCTTTATTGAAATGATCTTTTGCTTCCTGTATTTGCTCTTTTAACTGTCGATTGGTGCGATCAATCAATGCTTGCATTTGCTCTTTCATCTCCTCGTTTGCTTCTCTGATCATTTTAATTATGTACATTCTGAACTCCTTTTCTGTCATTTCTTCTGCCATGCTGTCATTGGGTTTTATTGATGTAACATCTAGATTTGTTTGCAGCATTTTCTTTCCTTGTTTTCTCATGTTGTTCAGATATCAGTGGACCGCTGAGATATTGCAGATTTCCTCTGTTGATTTACAATGACCCTGAAGATTTCTATATATATCCCCTCTTAGCCTTCAGTAGGCTGAAGTCTTGGAGGAGGTTGATAATGCGGTGCTCCACAAGGAAGCTGCCTCTCTAGGAGTGGTGGCCTTCAGGTGGGGTATATTCCCTGCTAGTGGGCAGAGGTGCCTCCACTTGTTGACCAATGGTCATCCAAAGGGGACCTAGGCTGTGGGCTGAGGCAAGGCCTGTTTGGGCCTGAGTCTCTGGTTTTACCGTCCTTGTGGGAAACCTCACCCAGCAGGGAAGACTCACCCGGTGGGGAGGTCTCGCTGGTCAGTTTCCTCCTAGAGGTTCCCCTCAATTTACAGCTACTGCCTGGGCTGGGCTGCCTTCCTCTGCAAAGTTTCCAGGGGCCCGGCCCTACCTCCTGGGCCTGGGAGCCTCACCCTTCGCAGATGAATCTCCTTAGGCTGCCCCTCCTCAGAGAATTTGCCCATAGGCCTGGAACCTTCGCTCCGCCCTAAGCCTGTCTCTGTGCGGCTCTTCCACCCAGAAGCCTCCTAGATCCTGGGACCCTGTTCTGCACCTAATCGCCTGGCTGCGTGGCCCCTCCTCTGAGCAGCCACCTGTGGCCCCGAACAATCGCTCTGAGTCCCAGAGACCCGCCACAGGCCTCTTCCTCCAGACAGCCGCCCAATATGCGGGTGCGGTCACTAGGAGTCCAAGAAACTCACTTCGTGCCTCCTCCTCCCACCAACCACCCATAGCCCGGGGCAATCAATCACTCCGAGTCGAAGTGACCCTGCCCGTTCCTCCTCCTTCTCCAGATAACCCCCCGGGTGTTCAGGAGCAGTCCCTCTGAGTGGCTCTGAATCCACGTGACCCGCTGCACGGGTCCTCTGGGCACCGCCCGGAGCTCTGGTGTGGTCCCTCAAGACCAAGCGTCCCACCACGCTTCTCCTCCAGGCAGCCCCCCTGTGTTCAGGAGCTGTCACTTTAAGACCAAACAACTCACCACTCGCCTTCTCCTCTGAGCAGCCGCCTGGAGCGCTAATGCAGTCACTGCGAGTCCAAAGGACCCGCCGCGCTCCTCCTCCTCCTTCTCCTACTCCTCCGGGCAGGCCCCGGGGTTCAGAAGTGGTCAGAGTCCAAACAGCTCGCCACGCAGCCCCTTCTCTGGCAACCGCCTGTAGTTCCCGTATAGTCACCCGAATCCAAGCGGCTGCTCCTCTTCCTCCTTGTCCTCAGGGCAGGCCCCGGTGTTCAGAAGCGTCGTTCTGATTCCAAACTGCTCGCCGCACGGCTTCTCCTCTGGCAACCGCCTGCAGCTCTGGCGCAGTCTCTCCGAATCCAAGTGGCCACGCTCCTCTCCTCCTCCTCAGGGCAGGCCCCGGTGTCCTGAGTCCACACAGTTCTCCCCACCACTCCTCCCCCTGGCAGCCGCCGGAGCCCCAGTGGCTGCTCCGAGTCCCAGCGCTGTGCCGAGCGGCCTCCTCTATGGCGCTCCAGCGGGGGGAGGGGCGTCTCGCCGGCAGTTCTACTTCACAAAGTTTCCTGCGTTCCGGGACCCCCGTCCCATCCGGGATGCCCCCCCAGGGGGTGAGAGTCACCCGGCTACTTTGAGTTGGTCCCAAGCGTCTCAATATCTCCTCTCTTGAATCCTGAGTTCTGGAGCAACACGTAATGCAGCCACCCTCTAGGCCGCCATCTTGAAAACCCCCACACAACTTCTATTTAAAAGTCCAGTCTACTATAAATGCAAAACATAGGCTGTGCTGGAGTCATCAGTACAGGACAGGTGAGGCCGTAAGGATGAACTAAGGGAAGATTGAACTAGAAGCGTTCTATGCAGAAGGGTTGACCTCTAGAAAGGTCTAGAAACTGAAAGAAGCAGGAAGAATTTGAAAATCTGAAAAATACCTCATAAACTCATTATGATAGTAAGTTTTCAGGATTTTGTACACTGTTCTTAAACAATGTGTTCTAGTATTTGAGGGAGGGGATGCATACCACATATAGTTCAGGAAACTTGATCTATTTGTAGAGTATATTCCCTAGTAATGTGTGCCAATAAAACTATTTGAATTATTCACTTTTTTTTCTCATTGCATTTTACCTTTCCTGAATGAAATAGCCCAGTTTTTTTCCCCTTACTGTGGAAAAGGTCTCTGTTTCAAAGTGTGATAAAAATCTACTAGAATATGAATTTTAGAAGGCTGATGAACTTGAAGGGACAGTGTTTGTGGAAAGAAACCTGAGGTACAAGTGCAAAAGGAAGGTCCAGAGGAGGAGAAGAAAAATGTCTAAGATAGCCTTCTGTCATCAAAAAAGAAATTAACTGGATTTATTTTGATTCAGAGAAAATAGAGGAATATTATAGTACTTACGTCTTCATATCTGTAGAGTAAGATTTGCATGTTCCATACAGTAAGAATATCTGTGTTTCAGTGAACATCATTTGCTATCTCTGTCTAGGCCTTTCTCTATAATGTCCAAAATGCACACTGTAATGTGCTAAAGTTGGCACAACCACAGGACGTAGTTAGGATATTTCTGGAGGAAGAACATGTGCACTAGGTCCTGATAGGCCCACTGTCCTCAGTGATTCCTGGAGAGTTCACATTCACAGACAGGTGTCATTACAAGACATGCCTCATGATCAGTCATTATTATATTTCTTGTGGATATCTCAATAAAATGTCACTCTCATACAGTCCTTGTATCTGAATGCCCATTCTCTGAGATACAAAAAAAAAAAAAAAAAAAAAAAAAAACCCACAGTCTACTAATTCACTGTGCATATGGAAAACACACATAATGCAAAAATTCACTTCATGCAAAACTCATTTTACTAGAATTTTAAAATGTTTCTGAATTAATGCTTACTGCTGTAGTAGTCATCATTTTGTGAGTGACAAGTTGTTGACCCAGAAGCTGAGATTCTAAATGTCAGTCAAGGTCCAAGGATGACATTTTGAGAGTTTTCTGATCCTTCTGATTTTCAACCCTAAGGTGATATATCTGTCTTGAACCTCCCTGCATCCATTTATCCTCTTCCTTGAGTTTTTCATAATTCAGGCATGATTTCTCATTCCTATAGCCAGTGTACTGACTCCACTCCCACCCACAGGTGTGGGTCTTGTTTGGTTCAGCCAATCAACAATCAGCTATATTCCTCCTGACCACGTAATTGGTTCAGATAACATAACCAATCAGACACAAATACATGTGTAGAAGCTTACGGGAAAAAATTTTACTTGATCCTCCAAGAAAACTGCAGTAAGACATACTAGATATGAAAATGACTTGCTAGATATGAATAAGGAGCAACAGTTCTTACTAGCTATGGGAAGCTATCTTCTGATTCTATGAGAGAGGAGTAAAGAAAGATATAGGTTCTTTGAGTGACATGGTTGATCTGTGGGATAATCTTCACTTGCCTACTTTAGGACTTTTTAGTTATACTTTAGATACCCCTCCAACTTTCAACTACTTGCATTTAAAAGATTTTTGACACAGCTTCTTAATTTCTCTCCAACATCAACTTATTTTGACCTTCACTCTAAAGGAATGTACAAGGCTTGCTCAATTCCTTCTACATTACTGTGAACAAAACTGAATTACAAAGGTGAATTACAGCTTTATTAGGCGATGGATTTTAAACAAAATAATAACTGTCTTTAAAGGAAAATTAGTAAAAAGTACAATTACTCTATGGGAGTAAGAACACATAATCATACAACCTTATACACACACACACACACACACACACACACACACACACAGCTTCCCATGACTTTATTCCCCTGTTTTTCCTTTTGCACAGGTTCTCCGGTGCTTCTGGGATGGTGGTGTCAAAGTTAGGCTCCTGGGTGGAGTACATATCTACATAAAATTCTGATCCACAGTAATGCTAAAAACTCGAAGGCCTATTAGACCATCTCAGATCACGTCACGGATTTCCTAATACCCCCTTCATATATGGGAAAATCAAGAAAAAAGAAGTAGCAGAAGATGAGGAGGAAAAAAATAAGCACATAGCTAAAGAAAAAACGAAACATACACAGAAAGGCAGAGAAAATGATTTTTAAATTGTCATTCTACCCTTTATTCTCTTCTTGTTGTATTGTCTCAATCCAGTGTAAGCTAATGAGGAAAAATGAAAATCAGTTTCATTAGGCAGACCACTTTTGTTGGACTCAGTCTTGAGTTGATCACATGAGGCAGCTGAACTGAGAATGAACCTTCCCTGTGATTAGCTCACACTCTTGAAGTAGCCAGGCACCTGTGAGGATATGGGGGAGCGGGAAGAAGATAATAATTGGTCTCTCATCTTTTATAATTATGTGTGTTTCAAGTGGATGTGAACTGTGGGGTTTGAGAGGGCTACATAAAAGGAGAAAATTCTGATGTGAGCACTTCAGTCATTAACTCTAGCATTCAAAAGGAAAGGAGATAAAATTTTAAACAATAGAAGACTTGAGAAATAGATAGAGACCTTAAAGTAACATTATTACTGAAAATCAGAACAATTGTTCATTAATTTCATATCTTATAGCATCTTCATCATACCGACTGATTACCAAAACTACTGACTGGACATAGAATGAACTAAGAGATAGAAACCTTTTTTTTTCAAAGATAAAACTTTCCCAGAGAGTGTGTTCCTCTAATGTTTACTATCATCTCTTAGAGTTGGGCTCTTATATAGTAAATAAATATATTTTCTCCTTTAAAATGTCTTGTCTCAAATAGAATATTCTTTCAGCAAATGCAAGGGTGAGAGGTGGGGCTTATTTAGGACTTGGAGTTCTCCGCAGATTTTCTACTCTTTTTATGAAAAGGAAAAATTATGGTCTTCTCCCCCAATTACTTTTTCCCCATTAAACTAGAATTAATTATTATAATCCAATATAACTAGTAATAATTTTTGTTTTAAAACATACCTTAATAGAGCAAGATTGAAAAAAAAAAAAGGAGATATAATTCTATCAGACTGTAAACCCCACGAGGGCAGGTGATCAGGTTCATTGATGTACTTCGGTCACCTGGTGAGCCTGAGTGCCCCTCACTTTCCAACAGGCTTGGGGCCGACAGTTATGTTTTCTCACTAAGGATCTCTGTGTCTAGACAAGTGCCCTTTGAAGTATAAATACTGCAAGAGCGAGAATCACATTGGCGTACAAACAGAAGTTAAAAACACTTGATCTTTCTTCTCTCACAGATTGCTACTTCCTAGAGAAAGAGCTCTCGCCGCCTGCTTGCAGCCAGCCAGTTGGAGGAAAAGCCCTAATTATCCTTCCAAGTTTTGGCTCTCAGACTCTTTTTCTTCTTTTGGCTCAAGATCAAACAAATGTGAAAAGGGGGGAAAAAAAACTAAACAAAAAACTAACAAACAAACAAAAAAACAGGGCACTAGTGCTGCTCTGTGTAGAATACTACCAGAAAATTATTTCCTTTCTATAAAGTAACGATATTAGCTCTCTTTCTATAATCAAAAGTTTATTTCATACAGTGCTTAGATTTACAGGTAGAATTCTGCTAGCATATCATGTTTCCTAAGGACAACAAAGAGTCTTTCAAAGTGGGCATATTCATCTTCAGTTGCAAAATGATGTCTATTACCAGACCCGGTCATGTTAAACATATTTAAATGAATACAAAATATTTACCCTATTTCTTCATGTTCTCTATCAGGACGACATCCCTGTTTTGAAATCAGATTTTTTTTTTTTTTTTTTTTTGGTGAGGGGAGAGTCTGTTCTCTCTCTGTTCTCTCTCTTTTTTGGTCTTCCTTTCATTATCCTTCCCCCCAAACACACACAACTCTCTGAACTTATCTTTTGTCTTCATTATTTTCTTTCCATCTGCATGTCAATGTAGGCCACCTCCTTCCCACATCTGCATTGCCATTTTTATGCCATCTACTACTTCCCTTTTGAAGAATAAAGAGATCGTGAAGGACGATTTTCTGCTTTTCAGTTTTCCTATGTGATAACTTCACTAAAGATAACATATCCATTGTTATTAGAGAAGATCTAAATTTTAATTATATATATTTATAAAAACTTATGAATATTGCTATCTTCTCTGTACAACTAGACACCTGAAATGCCTCTAAAACAAAGTTCACAGATGACAGCGTATTTGTCTTAAATTGTATTATGTTTCATGAAAGAGATCATCATCGATTCTCAGATGAATAGGTATGTCACTTGTTATCAAATCCATTCAAATTTTTAGAGTACACATGGTCATATAAGCGCCCTTGACAGGGAAAATTCCCTGTACATGTTTGCTGAATGTGCAAATGAAGGAGGTGAGAGTTTTGTAAGTCACTCTGGCTGGAGTGTGAAAGATGGATTGGAGCTGGGTAAGCTGGGACTGGTGAGACCAGTTAAGAGATTTCAATGACATTGAAGAGGAATATGATGGGGTCTCCGTTTCTGCTGTTTAAAGAAAGGGAATAGTTAAAATCTCCAGGTCTTTTTGCCTGAATGGATACAGGTGGATTATCCAGAGGATGACAAAGACAGGAAACCCTGGACACCCACCAGTGGCTGGTATTCACCAACAACACAACATTTCAAAGGATTCTCTGAGTGTCATTGGGGCAAAGATGGAGGTTGAGTTTATAAGACTTAGAAGGCACGAATAGCGGTCATCACTAAGTCATCTATTCCACCCTTCCACCTGGTGACAAGAATAAAATGTGTTGGTTCTTCTATTTGATGAGTCGGATGTGATGGCAAAGATTTCTCTTTCTCATTAATTTACCTTTTGTTTTAGTTTTTGGGCAATATTGAATCCTACTTGGGTCATTTCTTCTTGCCTGGCCTTCCATATAGTCATCACATCATCTCTCCACTCCCCTCCTTTCAGTGATGGCCAGGACACACATGATACAACAAAATAAGAGGTCAAGGGAATATTTCTCATTCATTCATATCATAGAATCAGTTCATTCTCAAGTATTTTTGATTAAAAATATTCTATTTCCAGGCTCATTTTTCTTCTTCTTTCCTCTTTCTTTCCCTTTTTCTTCTCCTTTCCTAACACTGACCTCGATTCCTTGTACCAGATGTGTTCACCTGGAACTCAGATTAAAAGGAAGAATGTTCACTCCCTGCTCCTTTTGTGCCTCTGGTCACAATCTGGAGAATTTCTCAACGGAAAGAAAGGTTGGAAAACATATTTCTAATTCTTAGGAAGAGGTAATTAAATAATTTCCTTTTATGATACTGTCTTTGTTCTCTTCTTGAAAGGAAAGAGCATCCCCTTTATCACTTTAAACAGGGCAAACTAGTATTCCTAACCCTCCTCCCAAAGTTAATTAACATGTAAATACTTGTCAGTAAAAGGTAACACTTCAGTAATTAGCATATAAATGGGCCAGGGACAATATTCTGCCATAAAGGAGACAGCTTGGAAGATTTTGCCAAATGTATTTGGAAAGGAAAAAATAAAATAAAATAAAGCCGCCATCATTTCCATGCAAACAGTTATGAAATAGAATGTCAGTGGAAGCCTGGGGTAAAGGGAGAACTACCCTGCCTGGATTGAATGAGGGGAAGTTTGCATGCACAACTCTGTTTTATGTATGTGTTTACTCAAGTCGCCATGACAGAAAGTGACTAATTGTTTATGTCCAGAAAACACATCATGTTTGCCTGATTTTAATGGATGCCATCAGTGAATAAAAGCAGAAAGCCATAGGTGGGAAAAGAATTTAAGGGCTAATTTTTCCATATTGGGTGTAATGATTAGTACACACAAAATTGCACATGCAGGGACTGCTTCCACTCAGCCCTGAATTTGTGTTTCAAATGAGGTAATTGTGCACCTAATGATCCGTTTGCACAAGCAATTACCTGATTGGCATATGCCAGGTGAGCTTTTGAGAGATAATACAACAAATGTACATTTTGCTTTGCATCCATGGTACCCCGCTTTGAAAAATAAAATGATTGTAGTCATATTATATTTGTGACATTCTTATTAAAATTATGGGTCCATGCGTGAATGGTACACTCATGCTAATGAAAGATATGTTATTAGTCCAAGAGGAAAATATACTTTCTGATCACACTGGTGAAAATATTTGTTATTTTATATTTACTATTAAAGCTATAATATCCAAGTTTATGAGGAGAAACCAAGAATTTGTAATCAGAAAATTTGGATTAAAATTCTGTGTAGCAACTATTGGAATTCCAGATATCCAAACAGGCAAGGTAGTTAATAACTCCAAATCACAGTTCTTTAAAATGTAAGTAATAATGTTGTTCAAATGGAAACTGAATACTAAGTAAATGACATTGATGCTCATCATAGGTCAAGGCGAACCCTCGTTCACTAACATCTGTGAGTGTTGGTCTGTCTTCAGTACCTTGTTCCCTCCTCTACCAGGTGGGATTGACACCCTGGGCTCCACTCTGTCATTCCCAGGTGACAGTAATCCAACTCTATTGGAGTCATCTTCCACAGATTCAGACTTCAAGTCAATTTCTCAGTTTCTTAGAGACCTGATTAAGCCCATTTAGGCTAATTGGTGTTCCAAATGTTGGGTCAAAACTGGATTAGTCTTCTAAACTTGAAAAATGGTCACATTATCAGGCACTTTAGCCCAAGTAGGGTAAATACTGTCAGACAATGGAAAAGACCTGCAAATTAAGCCTCAATCCATGTGGAAGCTGTCCATTTTCTTCTTGCTACCTAGAAAGTCATGTATAGCAGAACATTCTGTGATGATGGATATGTCCCATCATCTTCACTGTTTAATATGATAGCCACTAGCCACGTGGGGATATTTGAACATTTTAAGTGTAGCTAGTTGGGAACTCAGGAACTGATTTTTGAACTTAACTTCATTTTAACTATTTCTAATTTAAAGATTAAAGACTACCACATTGGATGATACAACAAAGAAAAAGCAGAACAGTTTATCAAATAATAGTTCAACCCTATAGACTATAAAATATGTAATGCCAATCCTCCTTTTCCATGGGAATTTCAGACACTTTTTAACCATCCTTTACCTAATTCCTTGTTATCATCAATAAGATAATGTGTTGGTCAGCTTTCCATCTCTTTGACCAAAATATCTGACAAGAACAGCTTAGATGAGGAAAAATGTATGATGGTTTATGGTTTTAGAGGTTCAATCCAAGGTGGGCCAACTTCATAGCTCTGGGACAAAGTGAGACAGAACATGTTGGAAGAGGGTGGAGAAGGAAAGCTGCTCACCTCACTGTGGCTAGGAAGCAGAGAGAGAAAAGGAAAGGGGCCACAGGGAAGATGAACCCTTCCAGAGCATTCCCCTACTGACCTATCTTCTTCTGCCAAGCCCCAGTTAACTTCTGCCTACAGCTATCACCCAAACTAGGATGGACTAGATTAGGTTATAGTTCTCTTCATCCAAACTTTTCACCTCCAAACATCCTGTATTAACACAGGAATTTTGGGGGACACTTCACATCTAAACCATAACGCTAAAAACAAAAACAAAACCAAACAAAACCAAGAAGCATCTAAGAGTACAATAACTTAGACTCCAACCTCATACCAAACTAAACCTTACCTAACAAACAAGGAAACAGAAAGGCAAAACTGCCCTAAAGTTTTTTAATGCCTGAAATCTCTTCTTTGGTGGATATGAGACTGTTATCTATTTGAGATGGTATTTTAGTGAATTAGATTTTGTGACCTAACCATGTATCTAAAATCCTATTTCCTAAAAATCATGTCTAAATTTACTAAACTTTGAAATACTCAATATAATAAAAATGATAACATTTTAACTACAATAGTTAATATTAATCTATTATAATAATTTGTTGTCTTAGGCATTGATCTTAGAACCTAGATCATGCTTTATGTAATTTATTGCTCAGGATAGTCTTATGAATAGTTGTTGTTTTTCTCATTTTGCTTACTGAAGAACTGAGATTTCATAGGGGCACCTAGTTCTCCAAATTCATGATAAGAACATGCGATGAAACTGAGGTTGGAAGTCAGACCTCTTGGACTCCAGACCCTACTGCCAAAATCACTATGTGATGTGATTTTACAGTTACCACCAATTAAGGTAAGTATTGTCTAGAGAGATTTCTTAGTTTCAAAGAAAAGAAAAAGTTTCCATGGTAGGCAACTACTCTGCCAATGAATCAATATCAGTGAGTCTGAAAGTAGGTAAATTTGATGGGCAATTTAAGAGAATACTGAAAGAGAAGGGTCTCCAAACTGACCTTTCTCTAAAGCAAACAATGATCTCAGTTTTTCCTAAACACCTGAAATGATCCACTCAGGTTTAATTTTGTGTGAAAGTTAGCTCCCAGAAAAGAGCTGTGCAAAATTGTCTCATGGACACAAAACACATTCATGTCTTGGTCTGCTTAGAGTGAGCACCCAAGGCCTATTGTGTCCCCAACAGCCTGCTGACATTTTTCTCTTCTTGCAGCTTACAATGCTGCCTATGTCAGACTGGGCTTTTGCAAGTGATTTATAGGAGTGCTCAAGATTGCCATTCTTCCTAAAGTATAAACAAAGTGGTAAGGTTGTCCTGGAATTGAAAAATGGCAATCTAGTCCAAAATAAAAATATTTAAACTTCTGACTCCCAGAAACCAGGGATGTGAAACAGAGGTAGGTAGGAATTGGGGAATAGGAGGTAACATTTTTCTCTGATAACACAAAACTCTTGTGTGTGTGTGTGTGTGTGTGTGCGCGCGCACACATTCATGCACCTACATAGGAGACCAAGCTACCCTGTCCCTACCTCTTTGCCTATAAAACTTGTCATCAAATGACCTTTGAATATATTCTCTGAATCTGGTCATTCGATAGCTATTGAAAATTTAGAAGTTTTAGAACCATTTTAAAAAACAGTATAAATTGAACTATGTATAGATTTTTTAAAAATTAAATATAAAATAGAACCACAAATAGGAATACTGGTGACAACTAGAAATAGTAACTTTCCTGTATAATTCTACATACCAGGACATGATCATATCCAATTAAGTTGAGCTCTGTTCAATAATCACTGTGTAATGGGATAGAATCACAGAGTAATAGGATTTGTTTAAGTCAAGGATGGAAGAGCTTAATACATATTAGATATCTTAAATGCATTAAGAATGAAAAAGACCAATTGATACGAAACCATTTGGAGGAAACAGAAAGAAAATGAAAATGCTAAGAGTTAAATATATGGTTTTTTAATATACGAAGAGTCTTAATTGACATTTACGAACTTTGTTGCCCAGTAATTCTCATCACTGACTTATCTGAAAATAGAATTAAAAAAAAAAAGAAAGGTCTCAATATAAAGACATCCATCCTTAAACTTTTTCTTATAAGATCATTGACCCCGGCTGATCAAAGTTCAGTCTAAAGTAGCCAGGACAAGATCTCAGAAGGTCATGATGGCCCTGAACACATCCTTTGGCTTCTCAGATAGAGAACTTTCAAAAGGAACTGTGAATGCCTTGTCACGCTTGAGCTAGACATTAGTTGGCTAAGCTGAGAATCAAATATGGGAAATTAGTTGCCATTAAAAGATCGCTTCAGGCAGTTCATTTCTCATCAGCCAAGCTGTGCGGGCCTCCTGCTGTGGACAGTGAACATTAGCTTACTAAATACTTCAGCTCATCAGACACCCCATCACCCATGGATGGGCCTGAATTTTGGAGATGGGGGAGGGGCGGGGAAGACAACTGATAAAAACAGTAACGACTTGCATCTATCTGGGTAAAGATTAATTCTCTATGCTATTAAAAATATATAATTGTTCATTAACATGTACAGGTTTTCATAATTCATTATTAAGAAGGAAATACACTTGTTACAAAACCATTTCATATGCATTTATTCTCTGCAAAAAACGTGTGTGTGTGTGTGTGTCTGTCTGTCTGTCTGTCTGTCTTTAACCTGGAAGAATAAATAGCAAAATTTTTATGGTGTTGACTTATGGGAGGCATATTGGAATGATTTTCTATGATTGATTTTATTTATCTGCATTTTCAATAATTGTAATTTTATAATCAGTACCTATTATAAAATAAAATAATAGACAGTAAACAAAAGATCTTACCTATTTCTCTTTCACCTTCTTTTTTAGAATATTTCCTTTTGAGGAACACTTATCTTGAGGGACTTCCATGTACATGAAGGAGAAAATTTCAGAGTAGGCATAAATAAGTTGTAAATGAAAACTGTCCTTTATCTGGGACCTGTCCTGTTCCAGCACCTCTAGATTATACCACGTAGGGCAGCCCTGAGACTTGGCATCCAGGGTCACCCAATGTCCCTTGTGGGTTTTCTCTATCCTGGAACTCTGTGCAGACTCTCCTTTATTCTTCCAGTAAAACAAATAACATGTTCCAAAACAGTGGGATCTACATACCCAGAAATTTGAATTAAATATGGAAAAAAAGAGAATGAGCTTTGGAGTCAGCAACTCTGGATTTGAATCCCGGTTCCACTGTGTAGGAGCTGTGTGATCTTAAACAGGCCACTTCTACCACCTGTGCTTCAAATTCTTTATTTATGCAAAGAATTAAAACCTAGATCAGACAATTCCCTTCAGAATCAAAGCCGATGTTTGTAAAGCCCCCAAAGGTGGCAATCCCTGGATTCTGATATAGTGACACTGCAGTGAAGACGGTGGATTGGAAAAGGTGCAACAATGGTACAGTTGTAAATAATGTAGCGTATAGAAAGTATATGCAACCCCCAAACTTACAGCAGTGGAAGTGTGGGTGCAAGTCTGCTTAAAAGTGCAGGCTGTGACTGATGGACTGCCTGTGCAGTGCAGAGTCCAGTTTTTTATTTATTTATTTTTTTGGGGGGGAGGTACTGGGGATTAAACTCAGGGGCACTCAACCACTGAGCCACATCCTCAGCCCTATTTTGTATTTTATTTAGAAATAGGGTCTCACTGAGTTACTTAGCACCTCACTTTTGCTGAGGCTGGCTATGAACTCACAATCCTCCTGCCTCAGCCTCCCAAGCCCCTGGAGAATCCAGTTTTGCAAGATTCTAAGACCACCACCCACTGGGAAGGAACCTTGCTAAGAAGTACAAAGGTCCTGTAATAAAAAACAGAGGGTCCAGCTTCACTGCCAACCCAGTTAGCAGTGAGAGATGGTAAAATTTCCTGAAATCCCAAGCCCATTTTCTTCTCTCCTAAAATGGGGATGCCATCTACTTTGTCTCAAAGAGTTGTGAATTCAAAGATACCTTAGGAAGTGGAAAATACTACTAGCTATTTGTTGGTAAGGATTTTATTTTGCAAGTGACAGAATCCCAAATCAAACAAGCATAAGCAGAAAGAAGAGCGTCTCAGAACCAAGTGCAGAGAGGAGGCAGGGGTCCAGGACCTCCTAGTGAGGCGGCCAGCTCACCCTACTTGCCAACATGCCTGGTTTCAGCACTAAAAGCCCAGTGTCCTGGGGAAACCCTCAGTGAAGGCCAATGGACTTGGTGCGGGGCCCCTTGATTGTCGACTTCATCCTTCCTGCCCTGCTTGGCAGCTTCCTCTACTTCCTCAGTCTGCATGGTTGGTGCCATGACAGGTTCCAATGTCTCTTTTTGTTGCAGCATGGGCAATTTCCTTTTTTTAATGCCCATGACTCAACTACGACCTACCAAAGCCCTATTTTAGAAAGCCTCATAATTTGCTTTCAGACCATAATGCAAATTATAGACATGGTCTTTTTATTGTTATAAAGAAAATCTTTCTTTTAGAAGCCCCCAGACTAGATGAGTTTCCTGAACTGCTGAGATCACTCATTCTCAAATGAAACCCTTTTAATACACTCTGAAATCAGAGAATGCAAGGAGGATCCTTGTTTTCCAGGACTTTGGGCACATATTCATTCACAGTAAGTTCTGTGACAGTGACGACTGTGGCGGTTTGCTCACTGTGTTAACCTTAGTGCTCCAACCCGGTTGACCCAGATGAGGAAGAAATGAGGTAGTGGGTAAAAATGAGAGCAGGAGAGAGCCAGGTGTTAGAGGTGTGCCCCACGCTCCAAGGGATGGCAATTCAGGGAAGGAGGGGAAACGCTCAGGTGGCTGCAGTTGGTATAAACATAGAGTGGTCAAGAACAGCTAGATAATGAGCCTTTAGTTTTTCCCACTCAGTTCCTGATTCAAAGGTACAGAAGATGAAGCAGGGTGCCTGGTGTAGGTGGGTAGAGGGAATGGCTTCCCTCTAGGCAGCTCTTCTATAGACATCCTTCCCCCACTCTTTGTAGATCTCACACCCCAAGGATGCAGGACCATGGACAGGGGATCAGAAGCACAGTCAGTTCTCATCTTGGTCATTCCCAAGTTCTTTTTATTGGAGTATATTATTTTTTTTACAGCAAGCAGATTTTGTGAGTGGTTTCCTATCCCACTCTTAAACATAATGACACAGACAACTACCCCAAACCCCATTTCCCGTTGCTTCCTCACACATCTCCTCACTTCCCCAAAGCTTCTCATTCTCTAACTGCCCAGAGCTACCTCGTTCCCCCACATGGGTTTCTACTCTTCTTCTGCTCTCTGGCAGTCAGCAGCGGACCTTAATTGACACATCATTAAAATATACTCAGGCACCATCTGAACTGGAAGAAGAATAAATTCCGAACAAAGAGCTCAAGCCAGAATTTCAAATTTCAGTGTCAGAGTGCCCTCTTGGAGGGCATTTTCTCTGTGGTCTTTCTCCAGCATTGCAGAGGCTCTCAACAAGCCAAATTGGAATAAAATCTCGTGACGTTGCCTGTCGCCTTGTTTTCCTAGTGGCGGCTGCCTAGCACTTTACACTGAACTACTCAACACTGGCTCTTTTGCGCTGACAGCTCTTTTATTATAGACGACCACCCCAGGTCTTAGGACATCCACTTTGCTCACTCCTACTTTCATTTGGGAATGATGATTTTGTTCAGAGTTGTTTACTGAGCAGCCTGCCTGTAACCTCTTCCTTTCGTTGATTCCCTACCACTGGCAGTAGCAGGCCAGCTTAGTTTCCTGGTTCCAAGAAAGAGAGTTCAGCAAGATGAGAGTCCAATTACCCCAAACTCCAAATCACCTATGTAAACAGTGTCATATGTGCCCAGGAAAGAGAAGCTTTATTGTTTGCCTTGCTCTGTTTTCTGGAGCTAAGAAGACAATTGCTTCCTTGCAAACATGGGCAGATTAAATACACGACATTCTGTCCTTTTGCCATCTGCTTCTTGCTTCTTTTATTTTAAGCTGCATGACTAAACTTTATTATCTGATGGGTGAAGGTGGGCCCTGCTGTTGCCGGGCTCAACTCCTTGAGGCTTGGAATGAATGTAAAGTTATGGGGCTGATCTGCAAAGGGGCGAGTCAAAAATCAATCGGCCACTGTGCAATTATCACTCGCTGTGTCAAATAGGAGACATTAGCATTCGAAGATTCCTCTTGGCAAGACTCGCAGCAGGGGGTGGGAGTGATGGAAGGGAAACAACCAAAACCCGCGTTTTGTTTTATTCCTCTAAATATCTGCATTTGCATAATATTCCTTCCCTTTCCGCTTCCCAACAAGTGCTGGGAGGAGATTTCTGTTCCCAAGCTCTTTGTTTCTTAAACCCTCCCTAAATCTTTTGTGTTTTCTGGTCTCCTCCACTATCAATCTTTTTGTCTTCTCTCCCTGAGTATATCAAAGCACCCTGTTTCCTCTAGCACCATAAACAGGCAAAGGCCTCCTGAGGAACTAGGACAGTCCCCTCCAACTCCCATTCATTTTGATTTCTTCAGCATATATTCTGGTTTCCAGACAAGAAAGGCACTAGTCTCAGGTGTAAAATTTAAGGGGATACTGCAATCTCAGTAGCCATGATAAATATATCAGTACACTATATTTTAAAGTTCATTTTTTTTTTCATTTCAAAACAGGTGTCATTTCAAATTCAGTTCCAAGAAATAGTAAAGGGAAATTTCTGTACTCAGTTTCCCTCTTCCCACTTTGCTCTAATGGTATTATCTTGCAAAACCATAATGTCACAAGCAGCATATTGAATCCATACAGTGAAGATACAGAACAGCTTTATCAACACAAGGATTCTTCTGTCATAGTCAAACCCATTTCCCTTCCATCACTACCATCTCCCTAGCCCTAGTCCTTTACTAAACTGCTCTTTATTTCTACAATTTTATCATTTTGAGAATGTTATATACATAGACTCATGCAGTGTATAACTTTGGGAAACTTTTTTTTCCCCTCAGTTTAATTCTCTGGAGGTTTATCCAAGTTGTTGGATGCATCAATAGACTGGTCCATTTCATTGCTGAGTAGTATTCCATAGTATGAATGTGCCACAGTTTATTCATTCCTTTATTAAAGGAAACAAGAGTTGTTTCCAGTTTGGAGTCATTATAAATAAAACTACCATCAAAACTCTGTATACAGACTTTTGTGTGAACATAGTTTTAATATCCATAGGATAAAAGCCCAAGAGTGCAATTGCTGGGTAGTATAGAATCTACATGTTTATGTTTTTATAAATTGCCAAACTGTTTTCCAGGGTGATTTACCATTTTAAAATCACACTGACAATATGAGAAGAATAGTTCTTCCAGCTTCTAGCCTCTTTCCTTGGCTTTGTCATCCTAATAAGTGTACAGTAACATATCATTGCTATTTTATCTTGTATTTTCCTAGTGGCTAATGATATTTAACTTTTTAACATGTGCTTGTTTTCCATCTGTATATCCTCTTCAAAAAATTCTCTTCATGTCTTTTGCCCATTTCCTAATTGGATTGTTTCCAATTTATCAATTTTCCAATTTTTAGATTGTGGTTTTGACGTCAAGTCTAAGAACACATTGCTTTGTTCCAATCCCAAGTTTTCTCCTGTATTTTTCATAAGACTTTTCTATTTCATGATTTATACTTAGTTTTATTTTCAGTCAATTCTTGTATAAGGCACAAGACAGGTTGAGGTTCAGTGTATGTGGAGTTAGTTATGTGTATGTGTCTCTGTGTGTGTCAATGACATTTAATTGCTCTAGTGTAATTAATTTGAAAAACTATCTTCCCTCTATTAAATTGCTTTTGCATGCTTGTCAACAATCAATTGAGCATATTTGTGTTTTCCTATTATTGGGTTCTCCATTCAGTTCTGCTGATCTGTATGTCTAGCCTTCCATCAATACCACACAGTCAAAATAAATGCAAACAAAATATAAACATTGCGATGACACAGGATTAGTAATACTGCTATGTTGAGCTATACTGGACCTTGAGGAATATGGAAAAATCAGTAATGGTGATCCTTTCTGGTGACTTTCAATTGCTAACATACACAACTAATTGCTGGGAAGTTTACTAATCAATCAACAACACTGCATATCTGTAGGTAGACTGAAAATAATTAATTTATTATTTATTAACTTACTAATATATTACATTTTAAAAACACATGCAAAGAATATCAATAAAATCATTTAAAGGACATTTCCAAACTTCTGAATAATTTTAAATTGAATACGTTTTCATTTTTACCCAGATGTTTCATAACTTGTACATACAACCAGAAAGAAGATACAAGATACAAAAAATTTCATGAGATAGAAATGTCTATTTCTAATATAGATGCTCTGTATGAGCTTATTACCCATATTGCTTAAGGGAGGAGACAAAATTGCAGTGTAGATTTCGCCCGTGAGATAATAAATGACATGTCCACCAATTACTTTTTGCAATTTTTTAATGTCATTTGCCATTTAATGTAACCTAATGATTTCCAATTGAAACCATATTTGTGTTTGTATTGATTTATTTTTTTAATTTTTTAAAAAATTTTTACAGACTGTATTTTAATTCATTGTACACAAATGGGGCACATCTTTCCATTTCTATGGTTGTATGTTTTTGTATAACTTTAAGGAAGGATTAAAACTAAAAATATTTAACACTATGACATGGACACCAACCAGTCATAGTGTTTGCTGACTTTAGATGACAGGTAAACCTGTCCTTAAATGTGTGAGAACAATATCTGTCCTACTGTTAGAGGACACGTGCTTTTTGTTTTTTTTAATATTATGCTCATAACATAAGAATTTCAGTTATGTGATGAAACTTTTAATTCAATGATGCCATTTTACAATATATTGAGATTTTTTTTTTTCTTTTTTCTTTTTCTTTTTTTTTTTGGGGGGGGGGGGTACTGGGGATTGAACCCAGTACCACTTAACAACTGAGCCGCATCCCCAGTCCTTTTTAATTTTTTTTTCTTGCTAAATTGCTAGCAAGGGTCTTGCTAAATTGCTCAGGGCCTCATTAATTTTCTCAGGGTCATGCTAAGTTGCTGAGGCTGGCATTGAACTTGCATTTCTCCTGCCTCAGCCTCTAGAGCCACTAAGGTTACAGGTGTGCACCACTGTTCCTGGCTGTTAGGAAATATTTGTTGATGGCCATGTTCAAAAAGGTCATATAGATGTATGTTATTAATTAATAAACCAAATCTTTCCTATACATTGACAGACATTTCTGAATGACAGACAAATGTGAGGAAAATATTTTTTGTGGTAAAAAGGGTATAATTTGTTATGATAATGACAATTATTTTTATACGACTTGCATAATTGACACATTAATTCCTTTCTCATATGGTTCCAATGGATACATGTATTAGGCAAACTCAACGAATTCCCTTAACAAGCCTGAGAGGTGTTAGTACCCCATTTTTACACATGGGAAAACTATTGACCTTGTAAATGGTGAAACTTGAACCAACACTCAGATCCTCTGACTGTGGCGCCTGCCCACATGTGGCCATCATGTATGTGAGGAAGCTCTTTGCAAATGAGAAAGCTTTATGTGAATTGGAGATATTTTATCCCCCTTGAAAACTCCTTTTGATATGAAAACATGTAAGGAAAGTGGCTTCTCTTTGAATAGATCCTCAATTCTAAAACTATCATTCGATGATTGGTTTTATTTTTTACTAATGTCCAAATCCTGTTTATTCCCCAAGCAGAGCCTCATACTTCCCCTTTATTCATCCTGCATTTTAAAATCGTTCTTCTAACACGTGAGTTACCTGCACCAACCAGTTTCTATTGATTTGTTAGTTTTGTACAACAGTCTCTTGCTTTAATAGGTCAATTTACTAATCTGATATCATTAAGATCATCTCAGGCTGCACAAGAACATGAATGAAGACATACATTAGTCTTTTGGGAACCATGAGAACAGACACCTAATTGGTGCTCTGGAAGGGTCTAATTGCTCTTTACTACCTAAAAATCTTACTTTCTATAATATTCTTTAGGCTATATAAATTATCTTATTGAAAAAAATATTTCTATGACCTCCATGTTGAAAACTTAGAAAAGATCCCCACCACTTTTATCCTTTAAGTCCCCACCACCTCTGACACCACATTTTCCTCTGGTGCTCCACTATTATGGTATATGTTGGTTTCACAGAGTGACAAGAGCAGGTCAATTAATGCCATTAAATGGGAAAAAAAAAAAATCAGAAAAAGAGAAAGTTTACCATTTCCTAATACTAAAGTGACATCCTAATTATACACTCCACAGGGCAAGGCACTGGGGAGAAACATGTGGGTCAGCCAAAGAATCTTGCCAAATGATTCAGCTAAGTTGGAAGCATTAATTCAGTTGAGTGGACATCTGTCAATCTTCCTTTAGATCAGCACAAGGCTAATTTATATCAATTCCAATTTTATGAATTCATTGTTGGTTTAAGACCACAGTCCTAGCAATATTCTCATAAAGGTGCCACATTACCAAAATATTCTCTCAGAGCTATATAATGATGAGTAAAGAAAGACTGTTTTAGTGATTTATGGAAAAGGATTGTTTTAGAGGTGAAATATTCATGTGGAGTGAGCAGAAAATATTCAAATAGAATGAGCAGCCAGAGACATTTGTACACATGAGCTAAAAAGTAAGCATACAAAGGAGTCAAAAAAACATCCACAAGCAAAGGATAGAAAAGAAGCGAGCCAAGCAGGTAAACACATCCATGCTAAAAAAGGATTGAAGCATGATCAACAGGTTCAAAAACTGGGGGGAAAGATGCAGAAAGAAATAACAGCTTTCAGATTTATCCTGGAGGAAGTGATCAGCAATTCTAGAACATTCTCCACCAATGAGGAGATCTCAGGCACTGCTTGTAATAGCAGAGGAAACAGAGGCAACTGGTAGAGCTATAACAGGTAATCAGTTATCTGCACTAGGAGGTGTCTATTAGGAGGAAAGTTCCCAGGAGAGAAATGGTAGGACATTCCATTATGTCCTCATGTGCTTCCAGGGATATGGCCAATGTCCCTTCCTCCTCTGAGTTCCTGCAGTTTATCCATCTGTGACCCTCATTTGGCACTTAGGACCTACTGGCTCGCATTGTTCTGTATTTCTTTAGGAGCTGGTCTATCTCCAAAACAGCCTGTGAGCTCTTTAACAATAGCTTTACACTGTCTACCACAAAGCTTTACACATGACATTAGTGACAGCAATAGTCTAGAGGTGGCAATGGTAGAAGCAGTAATAGAAATAGCTGTTACTATGAATGTGCTATGTAGTTTATGTGTCTTACTTCATTTAATCCTCCTGGAGTAGCTATTATGATCTGTCATTATCTACAACAGTCAAGACTGTTGGAGACATCCAAAGGCTTGCTTCTACTCTCACAGCTTTTAGGGGCCGAGTTGGGATTCAAGTCTAGGGGTTTCACATCTCAGCTGCTAAACTTTAGTGGGGAAGGTTTGGTACACACTCACTCATTTGTTTTTCTTTCCCTGATGCCTAAAATTCTAAACAACAAGGATTTATCAAGATTTGCAGTACAACTAGTTTTGTTTTTTTTTTAAATATCTGTCACTGGAATCTTTAGTTCCCCTGACTTTTAAGATTTGTTACCAGAAGCAAAATGATTTATGTCTGGGGAAAGCCTGAGGTCATAGTGGCTCTGATGAGCATGAGGTTCTGAGAAAAAACTAGATCTGGTCAGCAAGATAGATAAATTTTACTGAAAGTGTTGTCTGTCAAACCACTCATGGAAACAGAGAGTAGGTATAGGTCAGACATTCAGATAATTAATAATTTTTTGTTGTTTAAGTATAGATGCCAAATATTGCATGGGGCATACTTATACTAAAAATGTATTCATTTTTAAATCTAAAATATAAATTTAACTGAACATCCTGTATTTGTATTTGTTAAATCTGGTAACCCAAAGGTCAGAGCATATTTTTCCATCTTTGATGTGCTGAGGAAGTACAGATCTGAACCATAAACCAAGAAGGGTGGAAGGGAAAGCAACATTTCTGTCATTCTTTTAAGAATCAGGACTGCTACTCAAAATAAACTAAACCAACTTAAAAGACTTGTTTTAAATCGGAATCATATTCATTCAAAATACAGAAAGTAATTTGTAAAATGCTTTTAAATTCTTTGTATATTTCTTCTCATACATACACCCAAGAAATTAGAAAACAATGACTTAAAGCCCCTTCTACATGCAATAACTTACTAACTTCATAAATCCTGCAAGCAAATACAGGAAGATAGTTTCTTGCATCCATTCAAAATCCCAAGAATCGTTCCTTTATCTTCTCTCAGTATTTTCCTCTGTCAAGTCTTTTGCTGAAAACCAGAGGATTTTGAATTGAAAAACAACTTTGGAAGTCACAATCCAACTTCCCTGCCTCTAGGAAGGGCTGTTCTAAGTAAGGGGCAGATTTATCTACATATTTATGACTCAGCACAACTGCCTATATCTGAATTACTCAGAGAGTCGTGTTTCTGATGTTTCATCTGACCAAATTTGTGCTCAACATGAAATTTTGGAGCCAAATATTACTCCCTCATCAAGACCCCAGCTCAGCTGAGTGCAGTGTGTTCTGGCACCCAAGCAGGATTTGTCTGGGGAGGAGTAACACTTCTCCCGACTGTAGCTGGGTAAGCTGCTCTATTTCCAAAGCCTGCATTTTCTGCTGGTTGAGAACCTGGACTCACTTTTCTTTCTTGCTTATTCTGGCCCCTCTCTCCTATTCCTTCCCACAGTCCCCTGTCACTCATCCTTCTAAGTGTTGGATAAGGACACTGTAAACAGGGTTCCGGGAATCATAGTGACAAGTTCATATGGATAACAAACCATATTCATATCATAGAGACATTTAAGAAGGATAAGGAAGCCGATACTGACAATCTACATTTCCTTAATTTGACAGAAAGTGTCTTCTTTTCTTTCTACTCTTATTCTTCTTTAAGGGTAAATTATTCATTTAATCTATGAAAGGTGACTGCATACGTGGTGCTAGCATCGTAGAAGGCATGACTTCATCCTAAAGCTGTTCATTTTTGTTAACCTAGGTTGTTCATGATAGGTTATTTTCCTCACCATAAAACTGGTCCTTGGAACTTTTAAAACTTTAGCCATCTAAACTAAACCTGTTTAAAAAAAAAAAAAAAAAAAGCAAGTTTTACCTGAAGAAAGAAGGTTCTAGAAAAAACATTCTAAGACATGAGCCAAATCTCATTGGGACTGCATGGTGCTAGCATGTCTGTAGTATCACCAGGAGATATGAAATCCATTGTCATTCCTGTCACTGATTTTAGAAGAAAAAGAAAAAGTCTTATGACATCAGCGCACAGAAAACCCTTGAAACTGCAAATGAATAACACCTAAGTAGGAAAATAATGTTGATTGAATTTCCAAAAAGTCTTTGTAATTGCTTGCAATATATGACACAATTCTAAAAATACATGAATGTGAATATAAATATTTACTTCTAGGACTTGCTTTGTCCTCATATAATTTTACTGTTTCAAAATGAAATTTTGCTGCTGTCTAGGTTATAAGGATGACAAAATGATATATTTTGAAATGAAAAGATTATGCTTGGAAAAACATTTGTGTACAATGAATCAAAATGCAGTCTGTAAAAATTAAAAAAAAATAACAGTAATGTGCAGGAATGACTTTGTTAGTGTTCCAGTTTTCTGATTGCCAACCATCTATCTAAATGTTTCCTTGGAGCTTTTGGCAGTACCAAAAATTTACAGACAAATCAAAGGGATATAGTAATTAGTGCCAAGGCTCATGTGCCTAACAGTAGCTTCTGCTCTAAAGTGATTAAATTATTCAAGATTCCAGGAATTTCACACAAATATCTGAGCAATATCAGGAATGTCATGGATTCTGAGCATGAAATTTGTCTTTGACATACATGTGTTTTTTATCATGCACTGAATAAATCTAGTATTACTTTCTCCTACAAATTGACTATAGCTTACAGTTCACTGTATATTCCTTTTAGAGGCATTTAAAAAAAGAGGTAGGGCATTATAGGGCTCGTTTATTCGGTCAGGAGTGGTTGTATTCTGTAATGTGCGCCTGCTGATTATTCAGACTGTCAATGATTTTGGACTCTTGCTGTTCTGTAGCAGAACCTGCTTTGAGGTTATACATTTCTCACTAGTACTTCCACTGGAAAGAATAAGGAAAGGTGTCAAACAATACAATAATTAGGTTACATTTCTTTCAAAAATAAAAATAAAAAACAACTGGGCACAGTAGAAATCACTATAAAATGACATCAGTAAACTATGTGAATTTTTTCATTGATATTTTTATTTTAGAAAACAACTGAACAGTTACCATAATGAACTTTGCTAGTGGTAATGGAGAATACTACAGTGAAATGAAGACAAAGATGAAACTGAAACACAACACGACTCCACAGACTGGATTGAACCTGCACGGACTCACAGGTAAATGGGAGTCCACTCCTTTGGTCTCTGTTGAGCTCCTTCAGGCTCTCTGTGTGTCTGTGAGTGTGTGTACCTGTGTGTCCATTTGAGTGTGTGCTTGTAGATGTCTTTGTTTGATGTTCAAGCCAGACCTGGAACTGATTGCTCTGGTTTCATGTCTCCAGATTAGATTACGTGAAGAAACTGGAGCCTGTAGCAGGTGCTATGTCTCTCACCTACCTCCAAATATTTTTGCCATGAGAGAAATAGAAAGTGATGAACTGTAGCATTCTCCATACCCTGTATCTAATATTTATATCTAGTGCTGTTATATGAAGTTGTGTGAATAAATATAGAAGGTGCTGAATTGTTTACATATGATTTCTATTCACTAAGATATATTTTGTAAATTACAAATAGTTTCCCAAAGCCTAAAATAATTTAAACTAATTGGTACATTATACAATCTTACTGTGGAATTGATTTTTTAAATGAATTGGTCCCTAAGTGAGCTTTGGATATGCTATAATAATTTGTTTCCAATAAGTGGTCTAAATAAATGAGTGATTAATGCATCTCCATAAAAGTAGTTGATAGGTCTTTAGGCCACCTGAAAGACCAACAACATATTGGTGGAGAAAATCCGCTAGAAGGCTAAGCATTACTAAAGTCAAAATGACATTTTTACAGACTGAAATTTTAAACCATAATTGTCATTAATGCAAGTGATCACTGAGATTAATAAGTAAGATATATCATTTACTTTAGACATAAGGTTAACTTAATTGTAAATGGAGAAGTTTGAGATATTACAAATTCTTAGGTTCCTGGTGATGATGAATGAAGAAGTAGCAATTTCCCTTAAAACAGAAGAACATTCTGTTAGAAGAAAATATTTACAAAAGCACATTCAATGATGGGCGTGTTGGAGTTGTTTTCCAAGTTGATCAGGACAAACACTCTCTTTTAAGAAGAGATATACTTGTGACTGCATATAGGAGACCTCATGGTCACTTGCCAAATGTTAATGTTCAGCACTTAGTATCTTTGGCTCAGACCCAGTCTTAGCATCTCAGGATCTGTTAAGTTGTTCCTTCTTCTAAAAGTCAATTGGAACTTGAGAGCAATTCTAACATCCTTCGCACAAATGGAAACTTCAAACCAGAAAACAGAGAAAAACACAAGAACTACTGAATAGGTATCACAGGAAACATAGTTGTTTATTTACAAACCTTGAGCTGCCTTACCATTTGCAGGGACACATGTTACTAAGCTCTGTAATACCAATTCCTTTTTCTTTGGATAGTAGGTCCTTGGTTTCTTGGGGGAACATTTCTTCTGCATCATTAAATAAAGCCTGGTGGTGCTGTCAGGCAAGGAACCCTGTCCTTCCCCTATTCCTGTGGTAGGCATGTGAACCAACTTTTCTCCCTGAAATACAAATCATGTGCCTGATGACAGAGAAGGTGTATGTGTGGGTGTGACTGGACCTGCAGCAGTACCTGGAGAAGGCGATGGTGGGTTCCTGTAGCGATGCTCCTCTGCTCCCTTGAAATTGCTTGACTTCTGCCCTTTTCTGCCTGGTTTTCAGCCTCTGCTTTGATCCTAAAACTTCCCCACAATCTTACAATAAATTGTCCTTTCTTTTTAAATTAGCTAAATTCTGTTTCCTGCTTCTTACATTGGAAAACTCAGGTGGCAAAATTTTCTTCCTTTTAGGTTAGTTTAGTATTGAAGAATATATTGGAGAAAAAAAAAAAAAAACCTGATGTTTAGTGACTAATGTATGGTAGGATAATTAATCACTGGCTCACAAAGTAAAAGATGATCATAGCCAGATTAATATCATAAAGACATTATCTCTTTCAAATATTCCATCCTTCATCCTAATCTAATCCATGCTTCATCCTTCATGGAGCATAGGTCCAACCAATTCTAGAACTAATTTCAACCACCAATCACTTATTTTTGTGGTAGTATTTGCTATGTATGCTTTATATTAAATTATAAGGTTCTTAAGGGTTGCTATGTTCTTTAAAAGTAAACTTTCAATTTACTCGTCCCTAAATTTTTCTTTACACAAGACGCCTTATTTATTCATCCAAAAAGGCTGTCTTCAGGAGTTAGAGGAACCAGAGTGAGAGATTCTTTCTCGAGCATCCACATTATCTACTCATTTTTTACTTCACTTTATGTTCTCCTCCTTTCCCATCCCCAATCTGGGATACTTGTTTTCAAGTCTTTGAGGTTAGGGAGGAAGAGTGCAGCAGCCTTCCTCTTTCCTATCACATATTCACTCACCATTTATGTTTAAATACATGAATTCTTCCTATGTACTGGGGATTTAAGGTTCTGAATCTCAAAAGATTAGGGACCCTGATAAGCACTA
Source organism: Sciurus vulgaris (assembly GCF_902686455.1). Classification (NCBI taxonomy): domain Eukaryota; kingdom Metazoa; phylum Chordata; class Mammalia; order Rodentia; family Sciuridae; genus Sciurus; species Sciurus vulgaris. The sequence goes on from NC_136461.1 coordinate 168,018,835, forward strand.
GAAATATACATTAGTTAACATTTCAAAGTATTTCTCTGTCATACTACAATGAATTTTTATTAAGAAGTCAAAATTCACTATATGGAAATTCATATTTTGATTCCATCTGATTAAACTTATCCCTAATCATACACAAGGAACTACAGGTTGCCTGGGTTATGTTTCTGGAAGAGAGTGTCTCTACTAGGGTCCATCTATTCAGTCTAAACCTGATGTCCCCCAGAGCCCAAAGACCCCATCAGGGAAGGAATGCAAAACTTTGTGGGGGAGTCTTCCTAGCCATATTCCTCATGAAAAAAGTCTCTATAACTTATACCTGAATTATTGCAACTAGGGAAGAGTGGTATCCTGCTAGGTATATTTTATGGTTTTGTAGCAAAGTCAATAAAAGTATGATCAATCTTGTCAATATAAGTCAAACCTCTGGGCAAGGACCTATGGGGCACAAGCTTCTCACATTTCTTCAGAGCAAATTTCTTTTCCTAACTGTATTTGGCTTACCCTCATTACTTGGTGTTTGAACACTTGACCATTTGGGAACAGAGAGATGAGCCAGAGTATCCATGGGAAATCATGCTGGGATTACAACTTAGACCAAAATGATGAGTTTGCACACGTGTAATGGGAACACAAGCTGTTATTCCCTTGATAACTCCTTGGAGTGTCTGGTATATATAACTTTCACTATAGAGTGGGTTCTTGGCTGAAACTGAGCTAGTAACTGTTAAGATACTCCCTGACTATGAGATGCTGTTTTTCAATAATACTGACTCTTAGGAAAAAAGAGTATTAAACTCAGAGAATGGAGACCTGAGTTTTCACCTTAGCTTCAACACTTATTCTCTAATGGATTGAAACTCAAAAACTCTCATCCTACTTCTTTCAAATGATTGGTTTGAGGATTTGATATCATATTGTACTTGAAACAGCTCTATAAAACGTAATATGTCAAACTAATGTCAATTATAATTTCCATATTTATCTAAATAAATTTTAAACTTGAATTTAGTGAAGCTTCATAAAGAGATAGTTTCTTATAATGCCCAATAAATGCAATAAAATAATAACACTAATAGTAATGTTCAGTAAAATATATAGAAATTATTGATAAGACCCTTTACTGATCAAAAGGGATGCAATTTAAATAGACATTCTTTTAATACAATATTTAGGAATTAAGATGCTACATTAACAAGAGAAAATGATTACCTGATAGTTAGAGAAAAACTTGGTTCCCAAGGAAAGTAGCCTATTTTTAGTCCATGCTCATTTTGACTTTCATTCTACTTTTCAGAGTTTAGAAGACCAAATCAAATAAAATACTTTTTACATTTTATAATAGCTCATGATGTTATGAAATTCTTAATAAAAAGATCAAAGCAATATTAATAGTATCCCAATAAAATATAGTACAAAGATGAATACAAATCAGGATAGTTTGAGATAGAAAATTCTAGAAGAGAGATATCTCACTACACACAGAGAGGAGAAAAGATAAGCAAATCATTCCTTCTCCCAGTGGGAGAGGATATTCCTAAAATAGATCTATGACACTGAAAGAATAGCTCTCACTCTACAGGGTGCTACTTCCTTGGTAAAGAGGGACCCAGGTCAAACAATACTGTAACCAGGATTCTCAGATAGAATAAGACCAAGATGAGCAACTGTCGCTGCCAGGATGAGAGAAGAAACCAGACTTCTGGGATTCAGGGATGGTGGAAGTCAGAAGCTGCTATTGCCACTGACTCTCCAACACTCATGTGGGACACACAGAGAGGACTGATGGGGGTTCACATCAATCGTAGGGTTGCTTTACTAATTTTTAATATTTAGAATTTTTTCATAAGTTATCTTGCCTCCAAATACAAGTTCTTTGAATTACCTCAAAATAAATAAAGTTCTGCTTATCTTCTAAAAGAAAACAGCTCTTATTTTTTTTTTAACATTAAGAGGAAAAAAACAACTAAAAAGTCATTTAAGTTTAGCCTGGGTTTTGAATTATTTTTCCATTTAGAAAACATCTCATTAGCTAAGTTAATAAAGAGAAGCATTAGAATTTTTTCAGATAATGTAAAAACCATTGAAAGCCATTGTTAAATGAAGAGATTATTAGACCATCAAGTGTGTGACAGAAAATTTTAAGAGCTTTGTGGAACCATGGAAGCAACACAGACTAGTTAGAGGCCATACCAAGGTGGATGACATCTGTGTCAGAAGCCCTAGCTCATCCACAGCTGCACCAAGAAAGCAAGTTCATAAACTACATATAATAAGTAGTAAGTGATCAATCTCAACATTTGAGTTTCATGTGCATATAAAGTGAAAAGTATATGTGTATATATATATACACATATATATATACATACACACAGGTATATACATACATATGCTATAATCATTCACATGCAGAAAATATTTCTGACATGCACATTCTCAGGACAGTTATCTTCTTTTTGAATATTTCTTTTCATTTTACTAATCCTATTTAAGCTCCTAGAAGGAATGGACCAGCCACTCCCATATGTGGAAGACAGTCTGAGAGATAGTATGGACTTTGAAGCCATACAATTGTGTGGTCAAGTTCTGATTCTATGGCTTGCAGCTGTTTAGCTTTGGGTAAGTCTCAATTTCTCAGACCCTTGGAATTTTCATTTATAGATAGGCAAATATTTCATTTGTGTAGTCATCACTCAAAGAGGGATTGGTTCCAGATTGTCTCCTCACAAAAGGCATAGCATTTGCATATAACCTACACATACCCTCCCCATCATGTCTAGATTACTTAAAGTACCTAATCCGATGGAAATGTTAAGTAGCTATTATATTGCATTATTTAGGGAATAACAAGAAATGAAAAAACAAATAAGAAAAAGTGTGCATTTTCAGTACACTATTTTCTATCAGTGGTTGGTTGAATTGCCAGATGTGGAACCTATAGATACAGAGGGCCAATGCCACTCTTCAACTCATGATCATCCATTGATATTTTTAGTAGTCAATTAATAATATTACCTTCTTCTACACAGTGTTTTACCCAAGAACTCAGTTAATATTCCTTGAATTAGTTCTTTTTTTTTGTGATACCCGGGATTGGACCCAGGGCCTTGTGCTTGCGAGCAAGCACTCTACCAACTAAGCTATATCCTCAGTACCCCTTGAGTTAATTCTTAAACAGTTGCCTAAAGTTTAAACCAACATCCTTTTCTGTATATCTACATTTCTCTTTGTATACTTGTACATAACATGAACCTTTCTCATTTTGTTTGATTTTTGTATGGAGCTGACTAGACCACTTTCAACCATGTTCAACTTCCCCTTCTAATTCCAAATATAAGGAGGTACAGTTTGTCCAGCTTTTGTGCCAAAGGTCTATAAAGAACAATCCTCTTTATGAACAAACAGCTTAAGAATCATGTATGGTTTGGCAAGTAATCTACCAGGTGACCTGGATAAAGCATTTGATGTAAGTACAGATGATGGTTTTTCTGTGGTCAATCAGATGAACGGTCTCCTACTTAGTCCTGCAGAAGAAGGAGAAATTGACCAATTGGCAATGGGTGGAGGATGGGTGGAGGATGCAGAAAGCTGATGATCAACTTACTATGACACACAGTGGTTACTGTTTGAATCTGAAATGTCCCCCAAAACCATATGTGAAGGCTTGGTCCCCAGATAGTGTCACCACTGGGAGGTGGTGGAAGTAGGGCCTAGTTAGAGGATGTAGGCCACCTGAGGCATTCTTTAGAAGGATATTTTGTCACTGGTCCCTGGTTCTCTCTTTGCTTCCTGTCCTCTGTGAAGTAGGACACTTCATGATCTCCCTGAAGTAATGAACAAGCAGCTTCAGAATCACCTGCAGTTTAAAACTCTGTAGCTTAAGAATCATCTATTGTTTCTGGGTCTTGCTATAGTGACTGTGGACTGAAACCATAAGGCAAAATAAATTTTTCTTCTTTTAAGTTGTTTATCTAAAGTATTTTAGTCACAGAGACAGAAATCTGACTAACAGAAAATTAGTATTGAGAATTGTGATCATTTGCTGTGATTATACCTGGTGATATGGTACAGAAGTCTTTGGAATTGGTTTTGGGGATGAGTTTGGAAAGACTTGGAGAAGCAGGAAAAAGGAATTTTAGAAAATTCTGAGCAAAGCTGAATAGGCAATTCTGGTAGAAACTCAGAAGACCAGAAAACTGACAGCAATGTGAAGTGTAAAGGCCAGGCTCATGAGGTTTCAGATGGAATGAGAATTCTATAGGAAATTTAACTAGAATTCATTCATATTATATTCTGGAAATGAACTTGTATAATTTTTCCATACCCTGAAACTATGTGTTACTAAGTTTAAAGGTGACAGAATAGTTAATCTGGTGAGGAGATTTCAAGGCAGCATTGCATTCAGCTGTGACATGAATATTTCTGACTGGTTTTAGCCAAATATGTAGTAGGAATCAAAAGCAAAAATCAAAAAGTAGAGTGATTAAGATTTGAAAATTTTGCAGTTTAGCCATAAAGGAAGCTCATGTAAAATTGGGGCCAAGGAGGATGTGGTTTCTGAAAACATTAATGCCATTAAAAAGAAGTCAAGTATTTTGTACTAAGACAATAGGTGCCTTGAAGGCAGCTCAGGAATGGGCCAGACCCCACCTATTACAAGGTTGTAAACTGTAAACTTGTGTGAAAAACTTCGCTTTCAGAAAAGCGCACCAAGAGTGTCCTGTTCATACAGGACCATATACAGAACTGTCTAGGCGTTCTGGGGCCACTACAGCTATGGTCCAAGTGGGTCTGGCTACTGCTCCTCCAGCAGTAAACTTTTGTATTATCCATGTGATGGTTTTGCAGACATGGAAAATGCAAGAATTGTGGGGTAATGGAGGCTTCCATACAGATTTCAAAGGAAGGCCTAGGAGGCCAGACAATGTGTGACATCATCCTTCAGGCAGCCCCTAACATTATGATGCATGAACCTCTGAGAGTGAAGCTAAAGCTGCAGAGGATAACCCAGAAAGTTAGCAATGCCAGGAATATGGAACACCTGCTCAGGAAAGCTGTAAATAGAAAGCAGTGCCGGACTACCAGTGTGGGTATATAGGCTGCAGCCAACAAGGATATATGAATGGGACTGCCCAAGACCTTTGGGGTCCACATCCTGCCACTATATGCCCCAGATGCTGGACATGGAGTTATAGAATTTAATGTTCACACTGCTGGGATTTAGTCTTGCTTTGGTCAAATTTCTCCTTTCTATTTTCTCATTCCTGCCTTCTGGAATGGAAATGTGTACAACATACTATTGTATGTTGGAAGTCTGACTATTGAATGTTGGAAGTAGATTGTTTTTTGATTTTCACAGCTAAGAGTTTTCCTTGACTCTCAAAGGAGTCTGGACTTTTCAACAATGCTGGAACAGTTAACATTTTGGGGAGTTTTTGTTATATAGGCATGAGTTATAGTTCCGATCTTGAATGTTCCCTAAAGGCTCATGTATCAAAGGCTTGGTTCCAGCTGGTGGCAGTATTTGAAGATTGTGGAAATCTTAGTAGGTGGGGCCTACACAGAGGGAATGGGTCACTGGGGGCATAACTTTGAGGTGTAGATTCTGTCTCTGGGACTGTTCCTCCTCTCCCCCTCTCTCTCTCTCTCTCTCTCTCTCTCTCTCTCTCTCTCCCTCTTTCTTTCTCTCTCTCTTTATCCTTCCCCTTCTTTCTGTGTCTCTCTTTTTCTGCCACCATATGGTGAACAGTTTTGTTCTACCATGTGCTCCACACCAGAATGTTATGTCCCAACACAAACCTATGGTGATGCAGTCGAGCAACTATGGACTGAAACCATAAGACAAAATAAATCTTATTCCTCAGGTATTTTGTTCCAGTAACCAAAAGCTGATCAACACACCCAGATCTTATACTGGCCACAATTAACAAGGCTTCAGAATTTTCTGAATAGTGAATAGTTTTTCACTTTCAATTTTCATCACACTTACCATTAAAATATGTCTCCTTTTCCTTAGAGTAGCTTATGTGAGTCTCACATCCTGGCAACTGAATTTATCCAGGATGAATAAAATTAATGAAACTAGTTCAACAAAACTAATAAAAATCTTGGCACAACTTTCATCTCAAGTACATCCTAGTCCTTGGCTAGGGCTACATAGGAGGATCCCTGTAATGCAAGACTGGCATTATCAGAGTGACCAAGGCACTCCTGCTCTTTGCCCAGTTGCACTGTTCTATGTGCATGTGTGTCCCATGGGACACTGTGCTCCATTATTCCACCTCCTTTGCGTGAGCAATCTTATGTAAGTAAAGGCATCACTGTGCCTTAATGCTATTTTAAAAATCATGCTGTCACAGAAAAAACAAATGCAAGCAGGCAGAACCTGTGCATGGCACATACCCTGCACAAACAGAGTTATTTGTTCATAATGTTCCCATCTCCCACCAGGAACTGTCTATGCTCCATGAAACATCTGAGTCCTCCAGAAGTTTAGGACGCTCACTCTATGGGGTTTACATTGCTTTCACCTCCCACAATGTCCTTGTTTCACTTGGCTAATTTCTTGAGGTCTATTGCAGCTCCCTGTGGGACAAGAGCATCCTGTGTCTGGCAAAGAAAGGAAGACTAACACACAAACATGCACACACACACACACACACACACACACACACACACTCCAAGTCCTTATTGACTAAATGCTACCTGCACTATTAAAGGAGGACAATGAGTGTTGAAATGCATTACTTATATGCCAGGCAGCAATCAACTACATTTTGCTTTATTGCATTGATCAGAGTTTTACACGGCTATACTTAGGGAAATTATCATTTATATTTATTTACAGGGAGCATAAGTGGTATGGAAATGTGGTTTATCAGCACTCCAAGCCAAAGACTGGTGGTAGAAAGCATTAAGGTAGCCATGTGTCTGAAAATAACCCCTTACCAATGGAGTAAGCTGTGGTCCTTTTCATCACCAGGAACAAATGGTAGAGCTAACTGAGAAGCATGGAGCCACAGACTTCCTTTACCTCCTGGGCATGTTTACTGAAATTCGTTAGGTAAAAGTCCATTTAAAATAGCACTATGTGAAGGAAACTATTCTTGCAGTTCACTCATCTTCCTCTCTTGGCATAATACTAAGCCAAAGGAATACAGTTTCACCAGTTCCTATTCCTCCCTCATTTGCAGATATTGGAGTACCACCACTTGTCTGGCTGATTGTTACTATCATCATTTGCCCCATTTAAGTCTGCTAATCCAAATCACCTAAATGGCAATACTAACTAAGTCTAAGTTGGTTGTTTCCAGTTGTCTCTTGCCTTTGGTTATCTGAGGGAACCACTAGGACTACCTGGGAGCTCCTGCTGCTAAGAGGCTCATCTAGACGATGGTTGTGGCTGCATGGAAATTATCGACGTGTAAGCAGGCCAATGTCTCCAAGCCCCACAGGAGTACAAACAACTAAATGGCACTTCAGTTCTGGAATTCAGTTCCACAGGGGTTACATTCAGATTCCAAAACAAGATTCTGCATTGGAAAGGGATTATTTTAAAATCTGTTTAGATAAATTTACCATAGGATCTAAATATTCCACTCCTAGAAATCTATCCAAGAGAAATGCAGACATATATCTACATAAAGACATGTATGTGATTATTTGCAGAAGCTGTATTTATAATAACTAAAAAGTGGAAACAAACCAAATGTTCATCAGTTTGTAAGTAGATAAACTGTGGTATATCTATCTAATAGAATGCTTTTCCGCCATGAAAAGATAAAAAATTTTGACACGTTACATGAATTAACATCAAAAATATTGAGCTGTAAAAGAAGCAAAATATGAGACACTGCATATTGCATAATTCCATTTATATGAAAGATCCAAAAAAGGCAAATCTATACAGATACAATGTAGATTAGTGCTTAAGGCTGGGGGTGTGGACAGGGGTTAACTACAAATGAGCATGAGGACTCTGGAAGGTGAGAGAAATGTTCTAAAATTGAGTTGTGGCAATAGTTACACAATTCTGTAAACTTATTCAAAATCACAGAATTGTGCCCCTAAAAAGAATTTTATGGTATATACATTATATTTCAATAAAGTTGATAAAGGAAATAAAATCCATGGTTGATCATTCAGTGTAAGCAATATAGGGAAAGCAATAACAGGACCTGGTGCTGGAAGTTTCTCATGTTCACAGAAATCATATGAGCCCCCCTTTTCCACCTGCGTATTTTTATCTCAGGCATCCTAAATGGGTGCCCATTATGTACTGTTTGACCTAGATTATCTTTGCTTAAGTCTATTCTCTTTCCTTTGGATTTGTCAGTCAATTGGCGTCTGGGTTCTTGGCTCCAACTTATGCCAATAGAAATTCTGAGAGAGGTAGGAGTCGAACAGAAAGGAACTTCATTGAATAGCACAAATTAGGAACTCTGGAGGTCTCACAACTGAAATTTCCCAGATTCCCTGCAATAAGGGGCTGTTGGCTTGTATAAATTTTGGTATACCCAGGGCAGGGAGAAGTAAGGGGAAAGTCACAGAGAAAGCTTATCATTTTCTGGACCGTAGGTCCATGTTCTTCTGGGGTGCAGATTTTGGTCTTATAATAAGGGTGGGCTGGACATCTAACATTATTGCTTGGGGAGCTTCTTTTTGCTGTACTAAGCATGCTCATTATTATGATTTCAGCAGGATCAAAGGTTGAGCTCAGTGCTTTCCCCTTTAGGTTCCTGTGGAGCCTGTGTTTGTGAAGTTAAGCAAACTAAGCCCACTGAGAGGTTAGTGAAGTGAAAATTACAAGATTGCAAGAAATAGGTGTGATAACCTTTTGCTCTTGGGTTCCCCCCCACCATCCCTTTGAAACATTAGAGACCTTCAGGTAGAAAGACTTGGGAAAGAGAAATGATCATTGTGACATTCCCATTTTGTGAAAAATTGTCAGAGTAAAAAGTATATAAAACATGAACATGATACCACAAAATTGCTTTTTTTCTGTTTTCTTTAGAAGAGCTATTTATAGAAGCATTTCTGTAGTGTCTGCCTGTATGTATACTGTATACTTACAAGATCACTCTGTGCATGACTATGATTAGGATTGGGAATATCATAATTCCTCAGACCTTGTAAAGTTCACTGGAAAGAAAATTCTTCCGGTTGCCTCCAGGGGCATCTGACCCACAGCAGCCACCATGTGTACTTGACTAGCACATGTTTACAGATTGGTGAACATCAGAAACATTCGTTTTGTTAGGTAATAGCCTTTCATTTTTGATTATTTATGCATTAGCAGCAAGCAATAGAGATGTGCTATGTAGGAAAGTTATTATTTGCTAATTTGCTGCTTTTAAAATACATGGCACACTATCTATTATGTATCATGCATTACAATTACAACAACAGTTTAATTAATCACCAGCACCCTGTTTTGTACCAATCTACAGCAGAATTCTGGGTAATGGTGTTGTTTACCATTTAGCAAGTAGCAACATTTCACTCTGTTTCACTACATTAAACTGCTCAAATAAAGCAAACGGATATTGAAAAGAGTTGGCCATCTGCCTTTATTTTCTTTTACTTTTGTTTAAAAAAAAAAAAACTCTCAAAAGAGAAAGAACACAGCCATGAAACTGATAGTGACAAAAAGCACTCTTTTTTTCTTTATCAGGTCAGAATCTCATCTAAATGCAGTTCTGATGAATAGTTTAAAAAATAAAAAGAAGTCGGCTTTGTGGATTTGGAGTGGGTCTCAAGACCAGCCACGAAACCTAATGATTATTTAACGGTGCCGTGCTCCAGGCTGGCTTCTGTAAGCCTCCTTTCCTCCTTTAAGAGTTTGATGAATAGGTCTTGTGACAGCCATTTAGGAATAAACAAGAATTCATCAGTCTGCATAAGAAGAAGCCAGTTTATAGATTAAGTTTCCTGAGGTAATTCATGAGGTCAGCCCCATTTAGAAGGAGACTATTACGGCCTGGCTCTCAAGAGTGGCCATAGAGGGGAGTCACTCCAAATGGACCCTGTTCACACAAAGCCCCCTTTTCAGGGAGAAGCCTGCCATTTTTATGACCCTGCTGCTAGGACGCACATCAACTTGTCACTGTGCAGATCTGCTGGGGCAAGACCTCATCACTCTATTAAAGAGCTCTGTGACCCTATTGATTTGAAGTATTTAAAGCAGGGGTGAAGTTCAAAGCAATTTCTTTTCTATACTATTACTCAGTCTCTCTGTGTCTTGGCTCTAAAACATCTGCTGTCAGTTCCTTTCTGTTGTCTGACTCTGGAATCTGTCACTGGAGAACAGAGTAGTTTTATTTAAAATAAATTGGATTCCTTTTCAGTTTTCAGCATTTTGCATTGTGATCAATGGTTTATGCTCCTTCATCTGCAGGGAGACTTAACTGCAAGTGTATTCTTTTATGTCTCTTTAGGGCAAGACTGAAGCAGCATTAGGCTGAAGTTTTGTAATAGAATCAAGTCTTAGAAGTAGGTAGCAGGCACCAGCTCCTCTAATTGGCCAATCAACAAAAATAACAACCTTTCATTTAAAAAGAAAAAATATACAGTGAGGAGGAAAGGGAAAGAAAAAAAATGCATCTCCAACTGGGGCTCTAGGACCCAAATGCTAACAGTATCATTTTTACTTTTATTTGTTCCAAGAAATGAAAACAAAGTAAACAACTCAGTTATTTTTAAATGTCAGCAGGTAAGGCAAAACTGGGAGTCAGTTTTGAAAGGTGTTTTGCAAAACAATGCAGGCTGCTATGCTTGCTCTCTGGAACCGGCAGGATTCAGTACATTTTGAATAGTTAATAATACATTAGGCTTTGTGCATGCATTACGGAAGTGATAGTCGGAAATTGGTAACCTTTTGCTGGCTTTGTTGGGAGGCTGGACCTGTGCTTTGGATGATTCTGTCCATTGTCCCTGTGTTATTGAGAAACTGCTTTGGAATGCCAAACCCTAGTTAAAACAGTACATTAAGGGAAAAACAAACAAACAAAAAAAACAGAAAATAATTTTTAAATAACGTTTTAAGTCTTAAGCAAAGGAAATTGTATGGAGTTTGGAGTTGTTACACAGTTTAACACTTAGTTCCAGGTACCTTATGTATAGACCAGGGATATCCAATGATAATGGAAGCACAAAGTACTTCACTTGTCCTCAGAGTCTTTTCCATCATTCTGTAGGCCTCAGTGAAGACAGTATTGCTGTAAGGATACATTCTCAGAGTCAGTTATTGACTTGCTTCAGATAACTCTCAATTCTTCATGTCCATCCTTGGAACTCAGGTCAGGGTTATGGTCAGGTTTCCAAGCCTCTGGGGACGCTCCCTCTTCCCTCAATTGCAGACTGTCGAAAACTGAAAGCTTAATGAATATCCCTTCTACTGTCTTCTTTTCAAGCTCAGTATTCTCTTACATCATTGCTTAATGTCTTCCTAGTCACTTCACCCTTTTCCCATATCCTCTCAGTTGTCTAGTCTTACAGAATTCAGCACTGTATTGTCCCTAAGCCCATGCCCTCTCCAGATCTTTAAGATCCAGGTCATTTACTCCCAGATTGTCAGAACTATTCTCCAACAGTTGCTTTTAAAGTGGGTCATCTGGCTTCAGCACAGTTTTACTTCAAATTAATCCTTCGAAACCAAACTTTGATGAAGACATTACACCATAAAATCCTTCAAGTGCAAAGAACCTAGGAAACAAAACACAATTACTTTAATCCCTGGCTTTCAGAGGTCCCTTTTTCTGTTGCCCTTTGCCTGTCCAGATTAATGAAGCCATTGGACATTTTGCTCTTCCTGTCTTCTTCCTTCATATGCCCTCCCTGAGAAAGCCTGTCCCCTCTCAAGATTTCAGAGATCATATGTATGCCAAAGACTTCTAGCTCCAGGATCATCATCTCTTATGAGCCCCACATTTGCCCATTCAATTACTGCCTCCTGGATCTCTTCTCAGATGTGTCCCAGGTCATTAGAGCTCAATAAAACTCAAGCTGTGCATGGTGGTACATACCTACAATGCCTCTTGAGGCTGAGGCAGAAGGATTACAAGTTCAAGGCCAGACTCAGCAAATTAGTGAGGCCCTAAACAATCCAGTGAGATCCTGCATCAAAATAAAAAATTAAAAGGACTGGGGATATAGCTCAGTGGTAAAGCACCCCAGCACCCCTTGGTTTAATTCCCAGTACAAATAAAAAAAAAAACACCTCAAAGGTAACTCACCATCTACGGTCTCCTTGGTTACCTCTCAGTTAATATCAACGTAATTGACCAAGTTGTTCAGATCAGGGGCTTCCTTCCCCTCACCTCTAGTATCAAATCAATTACTGAAATGATATCTCCTTTTCCATCTTCTCATTGTGCTTATCTTCACCACCTCTACTTTGATTAAGCATCTGTTATGGTTTGGATGTGAGGGGTCCCCAGAAGGTCTTGTGTAAGACAAGGCAAGAGGCTTTCAAGGAGAAATGATTGGGTTATGAGAGTCTTGACCCAATCAGTGAATTAACTGATGGGATTAACTGAGTGGTAACTGAAGGTGGGTAGAGTATGGCTGAACACGGTTGGTCATTGGGGGTATGCCTTTGGGGTATGTATTTTGTATCTGGTGAGTGGAATTTCTATGCTTCCTGATCATGATGTGAGCCGTTTTCCTCCACCACTCCCTTCCTCCCTCCACCACTCCCTTCTTCCATGATGTTCAGCCTCACCTTGAGCCCTGAGGAATGGAGCCAGCTGTCTATGGATTGAGACTTGTGAAACTGTGATCCCTCAAGTAAACTTTTCCTCCTCTAAAATTGTTCTAGTTGGTCTTTTAGTTATAACAGCAAAAAAAAAAAAAAAAAGCTGACTAAAACAGCATGCCCTCTGGTTGCAACTCTAAAACATCCTCACCCAGGACCCAGTTTAAAAGTCAGTTTTACTGACTTTTAATTGGTAATTCTGCTTTGAGATCCTACAGCCTGCATTATTTCATGTATGGAGTTCATATTTATTTGTAGGAACTATCATATAGAGTCACTGACAAAAATGCTTATTGAATGAATAAATGAACAAATAATCCTGGCAAGAGGAATCAATTAAGATATCCCTTTTCTAATTTAGAATGATGAAAAAGAAATGGCCAGGTAACTAATATAAGTTCAAAAATAAAAACTGATAATGTTAACCACAAGATTTAGCTCATTTTCAGTTTCAATACAATTTCCTATGAATACTATATGTTTAGGCCTAAAACAAAATATTTTTTTTATTTTACCTTTTAACTTTGTACAAGTTCTGTGATGTTAATCTGAATGGTCAACTTGATTGGCTTAAGAGATGCACAAGATTAAGAGGCCTCTTGGTGTGTCAATAGGATGTTTCTAGAAATGTTTGGCATGTGGGACAGCAAACTAAAGCATAGACCTACCCTAAATGTGGGCAGCACAGTGCAATATGTTGGGAACCTGGATGGAAACAAGTTAGAAGAACAAGGAAGCATTAGCACATGCAAGCTTGATTCTTCTTGAGTGCATATTTGGACTGCTATTTTGATCTCCTCAGGACATTAGACTCCAGCTTCTTCACTCTTCCTAAGCAGACTCTGACTACTGACTTCCAGGTTGTTTCCAGGTCTTCTGTCCTTGACTGAGAGGCTACATCATTGACCCCTTGTTCTGAGGTTCCACCTTCCTGAACTGAACAGCAACTGGTTCCTCCAATTCTCCAGCCCACAGACAGTCATTGTGGGCTACCCAGCTTCTGGGTGTGTGTATGTGTGTATATATATATCTCTTTATAATCATATGTATATATATGCATATAATTGTGTGTATATATATATATGTATGTATGTATGTACATATATATCCCATTGGTCATGTTCCTCTAGAGAACCCTGACTAAAATATGTTTTTATATCATGCATATGAGTTATAGTGTCATAAGTATGACAATTGCATTTATTCAATGGTATTTTTTAAATATTAGCTGTGCCTCAGATGTTGTAATTATGTTCAGTTATCGTCAATCACAACATAATTAGGCTTTCCTTTTTATATATTATATAACATATTACATATTATATCAAATATTAAATATATGTATATGTATCAGAATGTGTCTTTTCCAACACTTCTATTTTTTACATTTTTCCAGAAAAGAAATTGTACTACCATAATTCTGAGGTCAATAGTAAGTACAGCACTTCAGAACTCTTTCAAATTTTTCAATAAAGATAGCACAAAAGATTTGAAAGACATAATAGTCTCTGTTCAGATCCTCTAAATAAGTAATAAACAATATTTGACACTATTTCTGATATCTTTAAATTGGATGAAGAAAGAGTAGAAACTCATGGATGTCAATAGAAACAGAGCACAGTGACAAGCTAATATCATCTTAATTGTGCAAGGCTGAATATGTTGGACTTTAGGGCATGTGTGTGTACACAGGGCTGGTTTCCAAAAGTAACTAGAATTTTATGAACTGTATATATATATATATATATATATATATATATATATATACATATATATATATTGAGAGATACAGAGAGACAGAAAGAGAAAGAGGATATATATCACATACATATTTTATTTATATATATATATATATATATATATATATATATATCATGATGTTGATAAAAGACCAAAAGATACAGCATCTCTCTTATAAAGTTAAGGGATGCTTAATGAGTTTAATGAGTTAGGTGAAATAAAGTTATATTTTTTAGCAAATCTGTTGTATATCTGATTTCAAATTCTGTCATTGTATAAGCTGCCCATTTACTAAAGTCCTACATATTCTCCAATAGAAATAATTTCCAAGATATTCATTGTTTGCAAATGATTATAGCTTGTAATCATTGATATTGAATGCTTCTGTATACAGTGGTTAACATATTTAATAAAATCATAGATCATTTTTTCCATTTATGAAATTAAGTGGTTAAAATACTTATAAATTTAAAATATTTTTTGAGATTGTTAGGGAATCGCCACGAAAGAAAAGCATTCATCCATTGCTTTCTCACTAGTGTAATTCAAACAATTTGTAATAGATTTTAGGTTTTGTTTTTGTTTTCGTTTTTGTTTTTCTTTTAAAGAATATTGGAGAACCTGTATGCAAGAACAATTCAGACACCGTAAAGTATTCTTCTGTTTGGGTTTTAATTCAAGACGCTGTTGTTTTACTCTCCACCATGATTAGAACTATGTATGCCACAATGGAAAGAGTAGGTATTTAGAGGTTAACATTTTTTCATCCAAACTTTTAAGACAAATTAAAAGTGTGTGTCACTGCTTGTGATTATGTTTCAGATTATGTGGAAACTACTGCAGGAAACAATGAATAAAATGGCCTCTGTACTCAAGGGACTTAAAAGTTATAGTGGACAAACAAAAAGATATTTCACAAATTTAATTCACAAATTTGATCTTTTCCCTCTATTATTGGTATAAACTAATGTGTTAGTTGAAGAAGAGATCATATGAATTAATTGATTACCTCATTAGGAGTTGATTTTGGATGTATTTATGGGAGCTGGCTATAAGGGCTTCTTTTAATCAAGAAGACTGGTGATGTAATTTTTTCATATTATCAATGTTCCAGCAATCTTCTTTGTTTCTGCTATGTCATTTCCTTTATGTGACTTTCATTTTTTAATTCATCTCTATCAACTTGGGTAAAGATGTCACTCCACCTCCAACTTCACATATATGTTCCAAACAAGAAGAAGAAGGAAGCAACAAGAAGGGGAGAGCAAACCAGGCGTGGTGGCACAAACTTGTAATCCCAGCAACTCCAGAGGCTGAGGCAGGAGGATCATGAGTTCAAGGTTAGCCTCAGCCATTTAATGAGGCCCTACACAACTCCCTAAATAACTCAGTGAGATCCTGTCTCTAAGTAAAATATAAAAAGGAAACTGTGGTATATATATATACAAGGGAATATTGCTCAGCCATAAAGAAGAATAAAATTATGGCATTTGCTGGTAAATGGATGAAGTTGGAAAGTATCATGCTAAGTGAAATAGGCCAAATCCAAAAAACCAAAGGCCGAATGTTTTCTCTGATAAGTGCATGGCAATATATAATGAGGGGGAGGGTAGCAGGGAGGAAGAGAAGAATGAAGGAACTTTGGATGGTATAGAGGAAAATGGGGTGGGAGTGGGTGGGGGATAGAAAGATAGTAGAATGAAAGAGACAGTACTACCCTATGTATATGTATGATTACATGAATGGTGTTAATCTACATTGTGTACAACCATAGAAATGAAAAGTTGTACCCCATTTGTGTACAATGAATCAAAATGCAGTCTGTAAAAATAAAAAAAAAAGACTTTAATAAAAATAAATAGATAGATAAATAAATAAATAAAAGGGACTGGGGATGTGACTCAGTGGTTAAGCACTCCTGGTTTCAGTTCCCAATATAAAAAAAGGGGTGGGGGAGAGTAGAGATTTTATCAAGAAAACAAAGTTCTCAGCAAAATTTTGTTTCTATTATATTGAGCAGAACCATATCATGTGGTCATTTGTAAATGAAAGAGTATCTTGATTATATAGATTCTAAGCCAGGACCTTTGCAGTCCTAAACAAAATTAGTGCTCTATTCATAAGAAGGGAACTCGAAGGTCAGTCGAATGGCTAGAAAGGACTATCATTGTAAGCACTACGTGAATAGCTCAAATTCTCAACTCAACATCCTTTCTTATGTTTATTATCTAGTGAATCTGACCCAGCCAGGAGGAATCCTGCTCTGGGCTAAGGACTTTAGGGAGCCCCACTCTGGCCTTCTAGAGTCCTGCCTCTCTAAGGGAAGAGAGTT
This sequence comes from Sciurus vulgaris, assembly GCF_902686455.1. Taxonomy (NCBI): domain Eukaryota; kingdom Metazoa; phylum Chordata; class Mammalia; order Rodentia; family Sciuridae; genus Sciurus; species Sciurus vulgaris. The sequence goes on from NC_136461.1 coordinate 168,035,658, forward strand.
TGGTGGATCAAGGGGGAATGTCTACACAGAAGCCATATTCTGATCCTTTCTATATTATACCTCATAACTCAAGAGAAGCCTCTTCTATGGCCTGAGTGGACCTTATTATTGGGACAGCCCTTCTAAAGTCTGAATGCACCATTGATCTGATTTCCTTATGCCTGAGGGGTAACCAAAGGACAGCTGTTTGCAGAAGATATGGACAAAGGTTGGATATGTAAGCCAAGTGTTCACAAGCATGCATGCAAAGATCCTCATGGGACAGGGCGGAACCAAGTGCTCAGAAAGAGGGGGACACGCTGTGGGAGAAAAACCTGAGAAACTTGAAGGGAACCCACTACCTTAGGGTATAAACAAAAAGGAGTCCAAGAATTCTTAGTTCAAACCTGTTTTTCTGGACATGATGAAAATATACATATAAAGTGGCAAACAGAATACGCTTTATTCAATTTCTTAGTAATTGATTTAAACCTTAAATTTAAACATGGTATACAAAGCTCCAGTTATACATTTTCTCCCAGCCATATAAATCTTAGGAGTGGAACAAGGCCAAAAATGTATGTACTCTGAGAAAATGAGTTCTTATCTCCAAACTGGCATAATTTAGTGTTTGCTTTAAGGACTCAGATGTTGATAGAATTAATTATAGGTTAACTATAAACTATTACATATTTAGTTAAATAATAAAACCTCATCTAACCAGACTAATAGTTTCTTAACTTCCACTAAATGCACTTATTGATTAAATATTATCTTTTTCTCAATTCCTACTGTCTCGTGGAAAAGTAATGTGCCTCCCTTAGGTTAATTCAGTCTAGCACATGAAGAGGTTCAAGGCAATTTCTTTGTTTAAAATAGAAACTAACATTTAAAAGAGAAAATAAGTATTATCATCATCATAGAAGATTCCATCTTGGTCACTTATGTTTCATTGAGTCAACAAATATTTTGCTGTTCCCTATTATTTTCCAGCACATGTTGTAAATCCCCTGGATAAAGTTGTGGAAAAAATAGGTAAGGTGTAGGCAGGAACAATTGATACCTCGTGCACAGGAAGCCATTGTTAAGGTTTGAATGTTTGTCTCTTGCCAAACTCAGGATGCAATTCAATTGCATTGTAACAGTATTAGGAGGTGAGAACTTTGAGCAGGGATTAGGCTGTGAGGGATTAATGCCCTTAAGAAAAGGGTGAATTTGGCCCCCTTTCCTCACTTTTCACCCTTCTGCCAAGTAATAACACATTAAGAAAGGCCTTGCCAGACACCAGTGACTTGATCGTGACCTTCCCAGCCTCCATAACTATGAAAAAACACATTTATGTTTATTATAAATTATCCATTTTCAGGTATTCTGTTATAAAAACAGACTGAGTAGGGTATCTCCCAGTTAATACTGAAATTCAAACTCATCCTAAACAGAAACCTATTTTTCATTATTTGCAATGAGAAAAATTGTAATGCCTGTCATTTTTGACCCAAATCCCCAAACCAGTTTCCCATGTTCACTAAAAAGCAGTTAAATATTTTAAAAGAAATAAAAACTACCAGATTATAATGTGAAATACTGAAAACACTGCTTCATCATCAAGCTGCTAATGTGATTGTTGATGAACAGTTTGTAAGCAAACCCTGACCTTCTTAGCACAATTTGGGAAACACACACACATACAGGCCCTTAGTTGATGTGATGAACCTTTCCCAAAAGTTGTCAAGTGATTGTTTCCAGCTAATACCACTAGAGTCATTGAGAAAATTGGATAAGAATATATGAAACAACATTTTCAGATGTTAGATAACAGGCAACACAGGACTGTGATCCCTGAGAGAAAGGAAATAAAGGAGGCAAGACAAGTCACCACAGTCTCTGCCTGGAGGCATTTTCCAGATGAGGATGCAGAAGAGTTCAGACTTAATATGTCACTGAGATAAGAGAGGAGAGAGCTGAGCTTGGGAAGGAAGAGTAAGACAGACAAAATTTGTAAGACAGAGAAGCCAAGGAAAGGAAACCTCACAAAGAGAGAGTTCCAGAAGTCAGTATAAGGGTCGCTTTAAGTCTTTGGCGGAATATCAATCTACAGACATGGGGTGAAACTCCAAGCAGCCAAACAATGAACAACCACTGGGGAAATGACAACTACCAGGAAGTTTGTTGAGTGGAATAGTCACCAGAGCTTACACAGAAGGCGAGATGAATGACTTCTGGCCAACCAAATTAGAAAGACTACATTGCAAACCCTGACATTCAGTAGTATTTCCATCTAATAACAGAGAGCAATCAAATGTAAAATTGAAAAAAATACTACTTCAAACAGCATCAAATATACAAAACACTTAGAGATAAATTTGACAAGAGATTAACAAGCACATAAAGCACTCTTTATCACCATGAAAACTAAACAATGCTAAGGAATTCTTATAAATGTAAACATACCCTATCTTAAATTAGAAAACTCAATATTATTAAAATTACAATTCTCCCTACATGATCTAGAGGTATAGTGAACAACTAACCAAATCCTATTGGCATGTTTGTTGAAATTGATAAACTTATTCTAAATCTTAGATAGACACAAGAATTTAAAATAATGCATATGCATTATAAAAATAGAACAAAGTTGTAAACTATACACTCCTGAATTTTAGGATATATTTTTATGTTCTAGGAATCATGACAACGTAGTGTTAAGGTAAAGACAGAAATAAAAATAAATAGAACAGAATAGGGAGTTATCAAATAGACCCATATATATATCTACAGTCATTTGATATTTGACATTTCAATATGAAGAGGACAAATTTTCAGCAAATTTATGATGCAATTATTACATCTACATGCAAATATGAGTTTCAATTTTCACTTAACACCATGTACAAAAAATGTACTCAAAATGAATCATATACCTAAATGCAAGAGTCAAAACTATGAAGATTTTTTCAGAAAACAAAGATCTTATTTTTGTATAGACAATGATTTCTTAAATATCACACAGGTAACTCAAACTGTAAGTTAAATATTGATTATTTGTGCTTCATTGAAATACAAAATTCTGTTCTTTAAAATAGTATTTTTAAAAATGACAGGTAAGTTACAGAAAATGAAAAAACAAAAAACTAATAAGTGAATTTAACAGTCATAGGATGCTAACTCTATGCAAGAACCAATTGTATTTTTATCTATTGGCAACAGTCAATTGGAAATAAACATTTCAAATGAATGTTTTCAATGGTTTCTTAAAATATAAAATATTTTTAAGTTATTTATTTTTTTATTTTTACAGACTGCATTTTGATTCATTGTACACAAATGGGGTACATCATTTTGTTTCTATGGTTGTACATGACATAGATTCATACCATTCATGCAATCATACATGTACATAGGGTCATGATGTCTGTCTCATTCCACAATTTTTCATACCCTTCTCCCTCTCATTTCCTTCTACATAATCTAAAGTTCCTCCATTTAAAAAATAAATTTAACTAAATATGTGCAAGACCAAAACACTGAAAACTACAAAGTACTGAATTAAATTTTTAAAAGACCTAAAAAAAATACATATTCATGCACTAGAAGACTCAATATTATTGTGAAATCTATTCTTCCCAAACTAATTTATAGATTCAATTCATTCCACTGAAATTTCAGCAGATTTTTCTACAAATATTAACAATAATATTGTAAATGTACATAATATGCAAAGTACTTAAGTAGTCAAAAGGATTATGAAAAAAATATATTTAGCAGTTATACCATTTGATGTCAATACCTAACCTAAGTGATAGTAAATAAGACAAAACAATTAATTTAGCAAAGATTTAGACCTATAGATCAGTGGAACACAGCAGAGATTCTAAAATATGTTTTCAATAAAGATGCCTAGGTAGTTCAGTGAGAAAATACCCTTTTCAGTATATGTTGCTGGAAACACCAGACATTTATCTATCAATATCTATCTATCTATCTATCTATCTATCTATCTATCTATCTATCTATCTATCTTTCATAAGTCTAAAAGAATCTTATCTCTTATATTACATCAAAAATGCAAAATCTGAAAATGATCATAAAATTACAATATTTCTAAAGAAACCAGGAGGAGAATCTTCTTGATCTTAGGTCTAGGCAAATACTTCCTATGCAAGACCCAAAAAGCATTTACTATTAAAAAAGATGATAAATTAAAACTTATTAAAATTACAAATTAGAAAACTTTGCTTTCTGAAAGCTATCATTAAGTAAAGTCATAATCTAAGAGAAAAATATTCTCCACACAAGTCTTCCAAAAGAATTGTATTCAGGAAAAAAAAAATGCAGAAGTCCTGTAAAAATAGAAAGAAACAAGTTAAAAAATGGACAAAATGTTTAAAAAGGGATTTCACAAATAAATACACATATAGCCAATAAGCACACAGTGGATCAATATAATCCATCACCAAGAAAATAAAAATAAAATTACAATGATATTCTGATATATACTTTTGATAATAGTGAGAGTAAAAAGACTGTCAATGTCAAGTGCTCAAAAAAGTGGAAAAATTATTTGATGGGAAGTTGAAATGGTGTGACCACTTTGGAAAATAGTTTATCAATTTCTTTTAAAGTTACCAGTATAGTTACCCTAGGACTCATTAATTTTACTACTAGATATTTATCCCCAAAGAAATGGAAACTTATGTCCAAAAATGACTATATGAATGTTCACTGAAGCTTTATTCACAGTAGAAAATGAAAAATGTTCTTTTAACACACACACACACACACATATGCGCGCACACACACACATGCACGCACACACACACATACATACACAGAGCGGTTTGGATATTAAAAAAAAACAAGAGGCATTCTTCATGAAATATATTAAGTGGGGAAACATTGCAAGACAAATACTTGTATTTTATATTACCCTTTTGAGTGTGTCTCCAAATATGTTTCTGAGAGTTCCTAAATTTTTAAAACAGTACTCTTAGTCAAATAAGTTTGAGAACATGACAAACCTTTTACAATTTTTCAGACTATATTTAAGACATTCAGAACTATGTCACTGACAAGTACATTAGAGTACAAATTCCTGCAATGGCAGTAACAGAATTTATCCTATGTAAAAACACTTTTGGTTTCAGACAACAGAATACTCATCCAATTATGGCAAAAATAATAATAAAACAAACATTTTCATTGACTGGTCTATGCACCAGACTATATTGTAAGTATTCCACAGATATTATGTTATTTAATATTCACCTAACAAGAATATTGAAAGTTGATACCTGTAGAATTGGTTCAGGAACACCACAAAGTCAGGGTTCCATGTCAGAGCCTGTCACCTTCTTACCTTTCCTCCATGGTAAGTAGCAACAGGAGTGCAGTAGCTGGAAGCATTTCATCCTCACACACCATGTTCAAGCCCAAAGAAAGGGCGTGAGAAAGTCTTGTTCTACTCATCTGAATAACTCTTCTAACAGGAATTAAACACTTTCTAATAATGTACTAGATATATCTTATCATTTCAGAACTCGGGCTTACATATGCTCTTAGCCTAGACTATCAAAGGTTTTGTTTTGTTTTGGGGTACTGGGGATTGAACTGAGGGGTACTCAACCACTGAACCACATCCCCAGCCCTATTTTTTATTCCTTTTAGAGATAGGGTCTCACTGAATTGCTTAGCACCTTGTTTTTGCTAAGGCTAGCTTTGAACTTGAGATGCTCCTGCCTCAGCCTCCAGAGCTGCTGGGGTTACAGGCTGGCACCACTGTGCAAGGTCAAAGTTTTTTTTTCCTATTAAATGATCATTTTTCTTACATATAATACATTTGCATTACAAATAATTTAGAATACAAAGAAAAAACATAATCCCAGATAATTATAAAATTTGGGTTGTGTTTTCAAGCAAAAAGTGGGGAAGGTTGTTTTATTAGACAACAATTAGTTTGACAAAATCTAATTCTTTGATTTCTACAATTCACATTTAAAAGGCTCCAAAATATGCCACATTAGAGAAATATATATCACTTTGTTTAATCCAGTGCTTCTAAAATATTTTAACACAAATTTTTTTCATAATAGTTAGGCTTTTATCCATGTTGTCCAATAGGAATTTCTTTGAGACTGGAAATGTTTTCTGTATCTACGCTGTCCAGTTGTTATGGGGTGCAACTTAAGAACAGACCGATCAACACTGAGAAGTCCAAATTTGAGAGTATTTATTAAGCTGGCCGGCCGACTGTCTCACACAATGCCCAAAAAAATGGCTATTGGGAGAACAGCCCTGACCATAGGGTTGTAGGGGTTCTTATACCAAAAATCACATCAATCATAAGTGTCTGTTGCTATGATTCGAAATTACACACTAATGTCATGAGATCATCAACAAAGAGAGAAATGGGTCAAAATGACCCTTACCTAGGTATAAACTAAAGAATGGTTACTAACATCCACACAATCACCGTTCACATGGTACATTGTTTAGGAGCAATAGGAATCAAAAGATCAAATTTTCTTTACAAAGGAATTGTCATTTTGTATTGTTAAACATGTCACACTAAGTAACTGATGATGGGTACAGAGGTGGGGTGTTCCCATGGGAGAAGCTTATTTCCTACATAACATGGAATCTTAGAGCAAAATGGAGTCCGTTTAGTCATTTCCTTTATAGTCTGGCCTATAACATTCTCATGGAGTCAGATCTGTCAGTCCATCACACAGTATGGCAGTGACCAGCCATATTGTGAACCCTTGAAATGTGGCCAGTGCAACTGAGAAAATGAATTTTCAATTTCATGTAATTTTAAATACTTAAAATTAAAATTTAGATAATCAGGTGTGGCAAGTTGCTGCCATATTGAACAGCACAGCTCTAGAATAATATCCATAACAAAAATTACACATTTGGGGAAATCACCAAAGCAACGATCATATTGTTTGCAGCAGATGATGAAAATCAAGTTTAATGTGGTTAAATGACTAGCCCAAAATAACCATGAAGTAAGAACAGAACCAGAATTAAAAGCCAAATTAACTAACTGCAAAATCTATGTACCTTTCATTCTTTTTGTCTACTTGAAAGATGCTATGGAAATGAATATTTGATGATAATCTATTGTATTTTTTATTTATGTACTTGCTATTACTATTTATGTAAATTTGAATTTTAGTGCTTTGGTTTTATTTCTAAAGGAAATTGCATAGTTACAAATGTTTTATAGACTTGTTTTTAATGCAATTTTATAATAAGTAGTAAGTGTTTCCATTTTATTGATGGAGAAACTGAAGCCTAGATTTAAAAAATTATACAATTAACTGTATATTTGCTTCATATTGAAAACATGTTAAAAATTGATAAGCAAGATTAGAAGTAGAAATAATTTTGATAATTTATATTAATTGAGTTATCTTAGAGGAAAGGAATAAATATTTATTTACACACACAAGTACTATTTTTAATCCTTAAAATTTTAAATTCAGTTCAATATGCTGTATGTCAAAGTCAGTTTCTAGAAGTTTAGGTTTAGTTTGCAGAATGGTTTAGTAACAGTACATGCTTTGAAAATCAGATGAGAATTGTTAAAAATATTCCAGAGTTTAACTTTAAACACTTCATTTCTCAGACTGCATTGATATGTAATGAACATGACCTCTATTCACAGGTTATTACATTTACTGACAGCTCCAGGGCTCCCATTTGCCCGGACAAGACTCCATTACATGTAGCCAATGATGATTGCTATATGTCTTACAGGTAATACATGTCTTACAGGTAATAAATACACTTATTATGCCAAATAGGAAGAGACAAAGAAGTTATGTTCAGTACACCTTTAATTTTCTGGGACTTATTTTTAGAATATTGCCTGCAAAAATGTTTGTACCATTTCTAAATATTTTGAATTGTGATATCTCTGATTGACATATTAGGTAAATATTTTGTAGGCTTCAATGATTATCCGTATTTTTCAGTGAAAAATAATGCATTTTTATTGCTTTATTTAAACATTTTAAAATGTCACACTCTAATTTTAATTATGTGATAGTTATAGGCATTAAAAATACCAACAAAAAATAGGTAATTGCTATGAATGGTTTTGTCCAAGAAATAATATATCTCACTCAATTCTCCAATTTGGTTGTAGTATAATCAAATTATTTGTATGAAGAAAAAAATAATTATCATATTAATATTGCATTAAATCTTCAAAAGTTTAACTCAAAACAGACATATTCTTTACCTAAGAATTTAATTTGGTTGATCAGGTTTTGATTTAAAGTATTTATGAAACAGATAGAATGGGTTTTCTTTTTTTAGAAAGGATTTGCATGGTAAAATGAAGTGAAAATTGTGAGCTAATTATGTGGTAAATTCAATTAGCAAAGTCACCTAATCTAAATTATTCAGGCTCATTGTAGTTCCAAGAAAGCAAGGCCACTATGCCCAGGACTCAGCCATGTGCAAATAGACATTTAGTAAATCCTGCCCATGGTAATAAACAAAATTGATTATTTTCTTAGGATTCTAGTTGTTTTTTATGTATGGGAGTATGAGGCATCAGATAATTTCCTCAGGTTTATATTCAAGATAAATGGACTGAGAAAGTCATTCCTATATCTAACGACTTTCATACCTGTAATTCTACCACAGTGAATATTGTCAAAATCATCTGTGTATAGGTGTTATGGTTTGGATGTAAGGTGTCCCCCAGAAGGTCACATGTGAGACAATACAAGAAGGTTCAGAGCTGTGAATGAGTTGTGAGAGTCTTAACCTAATCAGTGAATAAACCCCTGATGGGATTAATTGAAGTGGTAGGGTGTGGCTGGAGAAAGTGGAAATTGGGGTGTGGCTATGGGGTATAAATTTTGTATCTGGAGAGTGGAATCTCCCTCTCCTTCCTGATGATGTGAGCTGCTGCCCTCTGCCACACTCTTCTGCCATGATATTCTGCCTCACCTTGAGCCCCAAGGAATGGAGCCGACCTTCTATGCACCAAGACCTCTGAAACCATGAGCCCTCAAATAAACTTTTTCTCCTCTGTAATTGTTCTGGTCAGATCTTAGTCACAGCAGTGAAATAACGGACTAAAACAATAGGCTAAGGGCAGCTGGAGAAATTAAGATACTTTTCTTTCTGTTTGAGGTTTGTTCTGTTGAGGAAAGAAATTATAAAGGCCTGTACCTGTTTGCAGTTTGCATACCAAACGGAGCAGTTTGTAATATGTTAATCTTAGATCAATCTTATCCCGCCCCTCTAGAACTTCTGGGATTTAAAATAGAAGAGACAATATTTGGACTTTTGCACAAAAGTTTAATAGACTTAATAATCTTGGTTCTTAATTTTAACTTCCTTCTTCCCTGGTAGAGAACAAAGTCAAAGTGGTATTTTGGGAAATAGAAACTCTATGTCCCTGTCTTCCCTTTCTATGGAGTTGGATGGGGGGGATAGCTGCAGGCATCCCTGTGTAGACCTTTAGGCTCCCATTGAATGGTCTACTTTCCTCCAGAAGGTATAAAAGAAAAAGAGGTCATTGTGACATTAACAAAGGTAATGTCACTAACTATAGTAATCTCTGTTGCCACTGTAACAAAGTACCACAAATTAAGTTGCACAATGTAAGTTTCTTCTGTCACAGCTTTGGAGATCAGAAATTCCAGATGGGTCTCGAAGGACTAAAATCAAGATATCAAAGGGCTGTTTCTTTCTCAAGGCTCTAAGAATCAGTACCTCGTCTTCCAGCTTCTAAACTGCAAGCATCCCTTGGGTTGTGGGTACATTATTCCAATCTCTGCTCCCATCTTCTCATTGTTTTTTTTATTTTTTTTTAATTTTCTGAAGCCCAATCTCCCTTTGCCTCCATTCTAAAGGGTCCTTTGTAATTAAATTGGGACTTCTGTATATTCCAGGATAATCAACCCATCTCACAAACTTTAATTTGTCACATCTTCAAGGTACCTTTTATTATATAAGGAAACATTCATAGAATCCAGGAGTCAGGACCTGGATATCTTTGGGAACTCTTATTTAGCTTACCACACTGATATTGATGGTTTTGATGTCAGTGACACTGTAGACAGTAGCAATGATGGTACTGATAGAACCATAGTCTGTGGTCCACAGTGATAGGTAGTATGACCCAGGATGGTGCTGCTCCTGGTGGTGCTAATAGATAAGCTGCGGTTGGCAAAGGAAAGAGTGGAGCTAATGTGATCACAACAGCAGGACTGGAGACATCAGCCTCAGTGGTAGTTCAGACCTCACAATGCAGGCAGTACCCTTGACCGTGACCCTAAAGGTCAGGCCAGAGGGCCAGCTGGATGAATCCCAGCCTGCTCTTCAACAAGCAATGCCAACAACTCAAGCAGTTGAGAGGAACGATGCAGAAAGTGAGAGACATAATCCCACACTTGAGGGAAGAGGGTTTACATACAGAAACAATGGCTGCACAACAATCCTCTTCTGAGTGTGTAAAAGGAAGAGAGATGTGACCCATGAAAGAATAAGTGGTCACACAATGGATTGGTCTGGAAGCTCGTGAGCCTAGGATGGTATGACACTTGAGCTAATGAATGGAAGTATGCTTCCTTTACAATCTCCCCAGGATTTTCTGTACAATTATTTTTTCTAGTATGCAAGGGGGAAGTTATATGTGTGAGTCAGGAACCACTGTGTGCACCCCTCAGTGGAGAAGTAAGTGATGCGCTGCAGATTTAGTTACACTGCTTCTTAGCTTAGTGAGTTCTGGTGACTCTGGGCAGTCTCTTTCTAGGACACAATATCCTCCCAGTAATGTGATCCCCCAAGAGGCATGATGATTTCTTCTCCAAGGAGAATTTGCCAGCATGACTGCCCATGCTCCAGTTGCTGGAGGCACCTGTGCTCTTTCACGTAAACTCTTCCCCTCTGGAGGTAAGAGAGCAGACACCCAGTAGGCAGGCCATGGGTTTTCACAATTAGCTTTCACAGTTCCCTAGAAAGATGCAATTACTGTGCCAGGCCACAGAAGAGACTTGCTCTGGATACTAAAGATCACTGTTTTGAAACTCACTGGATCCTGGTGTGTTGGCATATTGTAAATGCCCCCGGCTCCACAGCTCAGGGACCAAAAATAAAATTTCAAAGAGAGTTTTCATCAGCCACCTCCAAACATTTTGCAGGTAGAGGCTCTGATCTCTCCCTGTTTCAGCATGCTCAGCACCCTGTCCTGAGAAGTCTGAATTTATTAGACATCTATTATAACTGACATATTGTTGCAGTGGGGGTGAATAGATGCATTAGACAGATGATCTTAATTGGCTTTCTTCCAAAAGGATTTTTTTTAAGAAGAGACAGCTGAAATTCATTCACATTTACAATTAGTAAAACTTTCTTTCATTATTGAAACGCTTGCTGAAACAGCAGCCACATCAGGGTGACAAATCCCGTTATCATGCTTTCTGTAATTGTCTCCCCAAAAGACGCCTATTGAGAGCATTGTCTGGGTTTGTGTATGAGACTGACAATCAAGCTCCAGGCAGAGGGTAGAGGGGCATATGCAGCCTGCTCCAAAATGCTTTTGTATGTGTGTGTGTTTGTGGTTGTTCAGTAGAGAGATCTAAGATTCTGGAAAAATATGAGAACACACTATGCGTACTAACAAGATCAGTCATCAGGCATTAGCGGGATTCTCCTGCTTCCCGCCTTTAGTTTCCTATTTTCTCTGCTTTTTCTCCGTGAGCAATGGCAGGTGTTATTTGTTTGTCAGCCTGTTACTGGGGGAAATGCGGGCGGGGGAAGAGATCATTTTTTTTTAAGTGAGCAGTTAACAGCTGAACTCACATGGCTGACAATAGAATTGGGATGAAGGGCAAACAGAAAAGAGGGTAAAGATGAGCCCTCCCGAGTCTCATGGATTGTACTGTTTCCCGAAGGGACTGCAACAGGGCTCCTTGCTTTGGGTCTCGCATGTCTTCTTGGCCAGTACTGTTGGAAAGGACTCAAGAGGCCACTCTGGGCTCACTGATGACTTTGCAAGATGTTAAAGTATCATCTCCGCAGGAATGAAGACAAGTCCTTCAGATGTGGAGCAGAAGGAGAGAAAGAGGGACAGAAATGGAGAGGGAGCAAGCATCAATGAAGCAATTCTCATGGGACATGAGCCTCGTTTTCCTTCACCAAATGACCTGCCTGAGGGTGTTGTTTAACTACCTTGGCTTATTTATTGAATTATTCAACATGGACCATGTTGCCTTCTCTCATATTCAGGTTCAATGCTGGCAATAACTTTCTCCTTTGCTGATTCACCTAGAATTCTGTTGGCTAATACAGTCTGTCTGTGTTCTGCTCTCTAGAGAGCTCCTTCTTGTTCCAAAGCTCAGGTTCCAACCCAGTGAAACCTGCTATCCTCACAGTTAGCCTTGCTCACATTGACAAAGAGCCATGTGCTGCATGTCAAGTTGTCACTGGTGTGTATCAAGGCAGAGGCAGATGCACAATGTGAGGCAAATAATGTTGCTTGAAAGGGACTAACTGAACTGTGAAGTCAGAAAATCTCCTGCCCCACAGCATCCTAAGAAGGCAAGAATGAAGTCTGAACTCCCCATGGTGTGGTCACTGATAGTTTTTCAACATTTTCATGCTTCTCCTTAGTGTGTACTGAATATGACTGATATCAAGAAATTAACAATCTTCCTAGCTAGTAAGCGCCGTCAGTGCAGAAACCAATTTCTGCCATAATCACATCAGTGTTTCCAAGCCAATGTGGTCCTGGCCCATAATAGAGGCTCAATAAATTTTATCAAACGAGTGAAAGAATTGAACTCAGCTTTACCACTTACTGTGTGACATTGCTAACTTTCACACTACTCAGCACTCCAGGCAAACCTTTATATAGCTAATGCCTTTGCTTTCAAGAAATCTAGAGTCAAATAAAGGAAATAGACATGTGACCCAAAAAGTGTTGTAATGGTTGTGATTAAAACAAATTGAAGGCAAAGGAGGAAACTATCATTTCTATGTGAGAGGAGAATCAGGATCCTCATTTCATAGATAGTGACTTCTGAAACGAGTTTTAGAACATGAGATGAACCAAGTGGCCAGGCCCTTGACTTGCCAACCCTAAACCTGTCTCTACCTTGACAGGTATGACAATGTACCCCCTATAACACAAGCTCATCTATGAGTCTATTTGAACAGTCATTGAAAACTCTCTTGGAACTTGGATAGCAGATAATTTCAATAGATTATCATTGCTAGCTAACATATCACCCTTCAGGTTTTCCATTTTTACATCCTGAACTCTTTTGTCCTTTCCTCCACCTCTATCCAGAAGAACAGAGATGCCAAGTGTTCTGCTTTTGATATGAGGTGTTCCCTCAAAACTCTGGTGTTAAAGCAGGAATGTTCAGAGGTCAACTGAACATTTATGATTGCTCTGACCTAATCGTGTATCCTAGTTTGAAAGGACTGTGTGGCAACTGTAGACAGGTGGGACATGGGTCGAGGAGGTGGCTCGCTGGGGGCATACCCTGGAAAAGTTCATCCACCTTGGGTTCCCTCTCCTTTCTCTCTCTGCTTTCTGGCCAACATGAACTGAGCAGCACTCCCTCCTTCACATCCTTCTGTTGCTGTGAAGGTATTTTTTAGATGTTCTGCCTCAGCATGGGCTCAAAGTAATGGAGTTGGCCCACCAGGAGCTGAACCTCTGAAGTCATGAGCCATAATAAACTTTTCTTCCTCTAAGTCACTCTTGTTGGATATTTTGTTCCCAGCAATGAAAAGTTGAATAACATGCCAAGGGATGGATTATAGAAGTTTCAGCGTTCAGCAATCCAAACACAGTGCTTGTTTTCCAAATGCAGATTTAAGACAAGTCTCTAAGCCCTCACTTCCAGCCAACTTTTTACTAATAAACCTCTCCTATGCAGAAATTCCAGAACTCCCATTGCTCTAAAAGATTTTAATTTTACCTTTTAAACTCTCAATTATATCCTAAAACTCATCAGAATATATTTCTTCCCTATCTTGGTCTTTGCCAAAATCATTATGTTGTTTCCTTTAGACTGTCTCCGATGGAAGCAGGGATTCTCCTACCTACATTCCTACTACCTACATCCCACAAGCCTCAAAAGGATACTTTGGCATTAAACCTTCCAATATTACTCCTTTTAATGACCAGTCTTGACCTATGGTGAATTTATCAATTTATGTAAATGTTCTATCAATGGTAACTCATCTTCTTCAAATTCTTCATACTTTCTGGTCAACCTCATTCCCAGGACATTTCCATAGTTTACCTTCTCTACTCCTACAACTAGACTGTTAAACAGTGCTTGATAAAATCCCAGCACCATGCACAGTAGTGATACTAGGACATAGTGGTCTTCAACCTCATCTGGGACCATTCCATACCTGACATTCCTTTGTTTCTTCCATCATTGGCCCAACCTATGAATATCTTTTGTGATGGCTAATTTTGTGTGTGTCAACTTGGCTGGACTATGGTACCAAGCTTTCAGGTAAAATGCCAATTTAGATGTTGCTGTGAAGGTATTTTTTAGATGTGGCTAACATTTAAATTGGTAGACTGAGGAAAGTATACTACCCTCCATAATGTGGGTGGCCTTACCCAATCAGCTGAAAATCTTAAAAGAATGAGGTTCCTCAAAGCAGAAGGAATTCTGCCTTCTCTCTGTCTTCAGACTCAAATTGGCAACATTAATTTCTCCTGGGCATGTAACCTATTGTCCTACCCAGCAGATATCAGACCTTACAGAAATATGTTGCTCTCTTTTTTCAACCCCCATCCTTCTCATTTTCAGGAGACTTTCTGGTGCACCCAGAAGGCTTGGCAATGCAGACAACCTGACTCAACTACCCAACATCCTACCTCTGATAGCCTCACACTTAGGTGTCCACTGACTAGGTACCACTTTTCTTTAGCATTTAAAGAAAAACAGTAGAATCCTAATGATATTTTTGTGATGAACAGCAAAATGTTTTGTCTTGGTGTGAAATGGCTTTATGTGTCCCCTGAGTCTGTTTACACTGACTCTTTCTATGATAAGAAATGTTATTCTCATGCCTGAGGTTCTGTTTTTTTGTTTTCCTGTGACACAAACATGTACTTGTGGTTTGGATGATTAAGTGGGTTTAAAACATAGAACAGTAAGGGTCATTCTTAAATTGAATATGAGACATCACAAACATAAAACCCATTGGCCATTACTTATGATTTGGAATTTCATATGGTCATGAATCCCCCGAAGACAGAGCTTGTCATCATTCCCTCAGGCTTTCTTCTTCACAATCACCTCTCATAATCAGACCTATGCCCCTGTGTGATAGATTCCTTAACCTCCCTCACTTGTCTCCAGGTAAGTCACTCCCAGAAACTCTAAATTTCTCTTTATTATGTACAGCAGTTCTCAAAGTGTAACTTAGAAACTTCTATGGAGTTGCCTTTTTAAATGGTTTGTAAGAGAAAATCAATCTCATAATATAATTTCAAAAAGTATTTACCTTTACATTGTCATTTTCTCACTAGCATATACTGAATTTTCTGGAGACTGCATGGCATGGGTATTACAACATACTGAATGCAGAAGTACACATGGGAATCCAACCATCTTCTTTTAAGAAAGACTTTAAAGAGATTTTTGAAAATATAAAATAGTAGCATTTTTCTTACTAACTTTTTTGTTTTGGGAAATATAGTTATTTTTCATAAACTTTCTTTTTATCATTGGATTGATTTAATATTACTATTTAAAAATAAATTATATATAGTTTTTTAAATTAGTTTCTGATATGGTAAATACTCATTAGTTGTAACTAACAAGTTACAAGTTGTTGTGACTAATACTTGTTGTATAACTTGCATAAATAAAAACCCTTTAGGGTCCATAATAATTTTAAAGAGTGTACTGATGTCCTGAGCCCACAAAGTTTGAGAACCTCTTATGTTCTAGTCAGTTTTTTCACTGCTGTGACTGAAAGACCTAACAAGGACAAATGGAGGAGGAAAGGATTGTTAGGAGCTCACGATTTCAGAGGTCTCAGTCCATAGACAGCCAGCTTCACTGCTCAGGGCCTGAGGTGAGGCAGGACATTATGATAGAAGCGTGTGGTGAAGGGAAGTGGCCCACATGATGATTAGGAAGCAGAAAGAGACTCCACTCACCAGGTACTACATATATACCCCAAAAGCACGTCCCCCAATGACCTACCTCCTCCAGCCACACTTTATCTACCTTTAGTTAACACTCAGTTAATCCTGTCAGGGGATTAATTCACCAATTGGGTTAAGGGTCTCATAACTCAATTATTTCTCCTCTAAACTTTCTTTCATTGTCTCTGTAAGGCAGCTTGGGACCCACAGCAATTCTAGCCAACTTGCTGCACGATCCTGCTGAACTGCCGCCCGCTCTCTTGTCTCATTTGCAGCTGCCAATAGCTCCCAGAAAAATGCACTGCAGACACAAGGTTTCATGCAAGAGACTTTATTATGCAGACTACTAACACGTTTGCTCAGGGTGAAAAGAAAGGAAAAAAGAGAATGATGGCGTGTAGCTTCTCCCAGATATTGGAATCTCGCGGGCTGGAAGGAACCAGTAGCGGAGGAGAATACTTGCAAGCTGACTGATGAACCAATAGCTATTTATCATGTTAGGACATAACGTGGGAAGCAGGAAAATGTCAGCACCAGAGGCCAGAAATTCCTGTAACGTGAGAGGAGGGCAGAGTGCAGATTGACAGGTGGTGGGGAAGCGGAGTATTGGCTTTATATTACAGTCTCACATGTGAGCTTTTGGGGAACCTCATATCCAAACTATAACATCTTAGGACTTGCGCTAGGCCAACATCTTTCACATACCAAGAACTTCTCAGGAATTTTCTATTGAGGATTCAATTCTTATGATATGAATTATGAGACTTTTCTAGTACTAATACTCATCTAAATCAATTTTTAAATTTTCTTTCTACTAACAGTAATTAATGTTATATACCTGTACAGCCTTCCTTTCTTCTCTCCAGACTAACACCAGTAATATCCTCACCTCTATCAACTCTTATATGCTTAGTGTCACTTCATACCATTTACTTTAATGTTCATCTTCGAGTACTTTCTCCATCTCTTTTCTGTTTCTTAAACAGTTTCTTATTTATTGGTCCATAAATGGCCATGAGTTCCTCAATTTAAAAATATTTTTATATAATATCCCACAGGAATATTGATATTTTGGACCAGTCACAAAAGATAAATAAAGAAAGGTTGGGTAGAATAAGGACGCAGATGAAGTTGAGACTGCTATGTGCTACTATTCCACATGGGATTTTCTAAAGCAATGCTCAGTAGTCTGGGTGTAGGAGTAGACGGTAAACCACAGAAATATCCTGGGAATGGGTTGAGATCTGACAGTGTTAGGAGAATAAGGAAGACAGGTGACTTTTGATTAGATATTTACATAGATGTATAAATCCACAAATAAACCACAGGTCAAGACTGAGCAGGAAAAAAAATTAAAAAAGGAAGATTGCAAGTTTAATGCCAGAAGTAGACCAAAGTAGACTTAATGAGTTCAAAACCTCTCCTGCATTTACATTCTGTGATTCTCTGAAATAATACTGTAGTTTTGATCAAAGGACCAGAAACCTAAAGAAACTGAGGCAGACCTGCTATCAGTCAGGACCAGAATCACATGGAAATCTATTATGGGGGCTGAGATGAGGGCGGGGTGTCCCCTTCAGCAGCTCTTTCCTTCTCTGCCTCATCCTTTCTCCATCCCAGCTGCCCAGTGCCTCTCCTCTTTCTCCTCTTCCCTTCCCTTTGTCAAAACTAACTTGGAAACAAGTCTCTTGCTATGAGCCCAGGTGACAAATCACCTTTCCCAATGACTTGTACATATTAAACTTCTTATCTACATCCAAAATTTCAAGTATTACCTGATGCTGATCATTTCTTCAGATCAATTCTCTCTCTTTAGATATAAATGTATATATTAATACATTAAACACATACACACATGTGCTTAGGTAAAGATATTAAATCCGTTCATCTGGATATCTGCACTGTAGTGCACAACTTGCTAAAGCCTTCTCCCCTTCTCTATTCATGTTCCTCCTTCTAGAAGCCCTGTTTCAGTTATGGGTACTACTATCAATTTACTACGACAGAGTCATAATTGATGACGCCTTTACATCAGATACTACTAGTCTAATTTCTTCTTATCCCAGATTCATGCCACCCTCTTTGGTTTCTTGGTTATAGCTACAGAGAAGTATCTCATTATCTGTCACCAGCATAATTGTAATGGTTTCTAGCTCTGCTATCCCTGCAAAGTGTTCTCCATATTGTTTCCAGAGCAATCCTTTAAGAAGGCCAGCCCACCTCTTACATTCCAATCTCCTTTTATCCTTTTCTGGCTTTCTATTCTCCTGTCATTCTGAACTACTTGTACTGAATACTAGTATTCTCTCTAATTCATTTCTAACTGATGATGCTCCTTCTTCCAGAATGTCCACCTGGAAAAATCTCTTCCCTTTTCTTCTCTGCCTCATTCTTTCTCCATCCCATCTCTCTTCAACACTCACCCAGTAAAAAGAGACCATTCTTTTCTTCAAATTGCTAGTGTGTATTCCATGGACGTTACTCATAGCAATTCATTACTTTTATCTGGTCACATATTATCATTGCTTTTTTAATACTCTGTGAGATTATTAAATGTCATGACTATGTGGAAAACCATCTCTCCTTCCCAGAAGATACTATAGGCTCTCGAACAACTGAATGCAAAAAGATAATTTCAATAAAAATAATCTACCATCAAAAGAATTTCAGAATTTTCTCAACAGGTGATGAAGGGTTGGGAAGGACATCTTGTTTCCACTGAAGTTAAATTGTGAATATGTATCCACTTTGGTCTGGAGGATGAGAAGGTACACCCAAAGACAGATATTAGGAAGATATTTATCATTTTTCATGTATGCCACCCCTGTGTGAAGTCAATATGCTCACTACCTTGCTTTATTCTACATATATGAGCGAAATTTCTAGAAAGTTGTATTAATGGGAAAAGAGTAGTACCATTCACTTAAGTATGAGGTACTGCATCACTTTGGTATCAATAATCTCATAACCCACTCAATTCTTCATTGCATTTAATAGAATCCCTCTCTTAGCAAATGATATGCTGAACATCAGAAGAACTGATTGGCTTTTCAAAGTTTATAGGATTGGGGCAAAGCAGGATTCAAACCTAACACTCTGATTCCAAATCCCAACATCCTTTTATTTTACATGATGAGAATTAGTATCAGGTAGTTGTTTTACCTTGAACTTCCCGAAGTGGATGTAAAAGAACATAAACAAACTTATGTAAGACAAGTGAAAGTGGTCACATCTTTTATGAGATTAGATATGTAGTAGGTCAAAGTGATTTGCTTATCCACATTATTGTCATATTTTCCTTTTACTTATGGACTATTTATTACCACCATTGTGAAGCATTGTCTTCCTTGATCTAAGGAACTAGAAACTAGTAGTCTGAATCACAGTAAGACTCATGGAAAAGGCATTCCATTCACAACCCAAAAAATCTCTTCTAGGCTGATACTATAGGAAGCAGAGAACAAGCCTCTAAGTCTTTCTCCTTCCTGCCTCACCATAAACATCTTCATTTGTTGACCTCAATGCCTCCTCTTGTTTTCACCTGAGTAGGATGTGCTTCAGGGTTAAACCTGACAATCCACACTCCACAGTGACAGCTGACATAAGAGAACTGGGTGGAACAATCCCTAATGACAAGCAGTTTTCTCCTAATATGTCACTGACACCATCAGCCTTCTCAAGGACCCTAAGCAGGTAAATAGAAGTGCTCGTTGCTAAATATCTATCCACTCTTGACCCTCAAGGGCAACGTTCGTTGTTGCTTTTATCTAAGAATGAATACAGGGCCTGCTTGACCCTTAGGCTACATAACAGGCAGGCCATAGGTCACATTATTCTAGTTTATTTCCAATTTTAGAATATGACAGTTTTAAACTCAGTGAGGGTGAGAAGCTAGGGTTGCTGAAGATGACATATAATGAAGGGAAAGAAAAAGAGAATAGGAGGAAGAGAAGTAGGAGAGAAGATAAAGAAGAAATAGTAATGCCTTCTGTATGCCAAGCAGCCAGTTGACTTTCTGTTGATATCGTCAGACTCTGTGAAGGGCATATCATTACCTCCTGATTACAGGTGACAAAACAGAAGCTCAACAGGCTGAGTAACCTGCCCAGACACCTGAGCATCAGACCTAATTACACTTGACTCAAGCTGAAAAAAATCAGCGGACAAGACTGGTTGTATGTGATGACTTTTTTAGAAGTTTAGAAAAATACTAAGGGGCTTTGTGTAATCACACCTATTTCTAAAATTCAGAAAAATATCATCAAAATTTCCTGCTGTCTTGATCAGATATGGCAAGTAGAAGTATCTACATAGACCAAAAGAAATTGGAGATGCACTAAAATTACCACCCCTCCAGAATATATTTTCCTACTTAAGAAAAAAAACTGAATGTAAGTAAGGTCTTTAACAAGATAAATATTACAATACTTTGGAAAGAAGGCTGATAATAGTAGAAAATGCAACAAAGACACAAATATTTAAAGATATTTCTTTTCATTGCAAATTTTATGGACATACAATATTGTGTCTCTTTACAATGACTGAATCTACCAACTATCAGAGTTGCCGCCTAAAGAATATATTCATATCAGGAGCCAGGTATCTACCATTTCCATTATCAGTTGGGCTTTGATAATAATTTGGACTACTACCATCCTAAAACTTTTCAGCTATGTAGTACTTGATAGTTCATAAAGCATTCTCTCATATAGCATCTCATTTAATTCTAATGCCTATTGTAAAAGATATTTATTGTTATTATTAGCTGAGACTCTAAAAAGTTTACTTGCCCTAAATCATTCATAGTAGGTGTCAGAGCTGTGATTCCAACCTAGGTTTTCCGCTTCCACTATAGTATCATGTTTATACTCATATTCATGACGTCTCATGATATATTTATTTCCTGATGATAAAACCACTTATGTAAATGTCTTCACCTGATTTCCCTGAAGTTTAACTTAATCTCATCTTAGTGGTGATAGCAAATAGTTTACGTTGAAACTAGATTTTCTTTGCTATTTTATGACTTGACATTTTAGAGTTTGCCAGAAGCTCTCAGGCATCAAGGAAAAGACTAATTGCTCTTTGAAATTTGCCTAGTGACTGTCTAGGTTCGATAAGGAATGTTAGAGTGCAGAGGATTATGAATCTGTAATCTGATAAACAGCTTGGTAACCAGAAACTGAATCCAAAAAACTCATCTTGAATTGCACTCTGGCCTGTGATACATCGCTCCATATATCTGTGTATGTGTATGCAAATGAAAAGTATGTAGATGCACATATATTTATATCTATACACATATGTATTTATATATACATAGTAATATATAAATATAGATGCCACTTCCTAAATACCAAAACATGCAATCTGAATGAGTTCTGTTACTATGTAGAGTGTGAGGAGTGTGACTCAGATCGTCTACTGAAATGTTATACATGTTATACACAAGACAAAATTAACATCACTCCCTCACTTAGCTCATTAAAAAAAATGGGAGAAAGGAATCAACTAAAACTTCCAATTGAAAATCAACCAACATACTGGTTTGCTTTCTTCTGAAAGTTTCTTGTTGCTCTGACAGATCATGGAAACCATTCAAATCACTCCGGTGACTCTTTGCTGAATGGGATCTACAGAGATGCGTGGTTTGGATTTCTATGCTATGCTTCTAGAAAGTAAGTGACTTGGCATTAGTCTTCCTGGCTGGCCTTCCCTCACTTTCCACTTGAGCTTCACTCGCACTCAAGCTACAAGCCCATCACCAGCTTTCTGTTGCAGGCCTGACTGGGGCAAATTCTGTGTAGTAGAACTTGATAGTGTTCCACCTACGTCCCTCAGAGCCTTTTAAATGTTTCCGAGATTTCTCTTTGAGCATTTCTTTCTAATTGTCCCATTATGACTCTGGAGAATTTGGAGAATCATTTTTGCAATTGGAGAGAGTTCTGCTTGTTTGCACAGAGGACTTTGAGTGCTTCGATGGTACAGGTCTGCTAGACCATGCCACACAGTAACTAAGAAAGTTCTTGCCTGAGTTGGAACAAAATGAAGTGTGATTTCTATCCAGAGCGCCCCTGCAGGATCAGAGGCTGGGCTTTGTCTAATGTCAGGCTCTTCCTTAACTTCCTACCCTTCCGGTCCTGCTTCAGCCCCTTCTTTATCCGTGTCTCCCAGGAGTTCTTTACAGGATCCACTGCTGGGGAAGCCAGATCACTTAGGACACCCTGGACTAGGTTGGACTTACCCCGTCCCTCCCTCCTTCCTTCTCTTCCCTTTTCCCTACTTCTCTTTCTCCTTCCTCTTCCTGGCTGCCACCTCTTCCACCTCCTCTTCCTTCTTCATATTCTTCCTCTTTACTTTCTGATTTCTCATCTTAACTCCTTTGAAAAATAAAATGCTACCATAAAAATTCATACATTAATGACAATATTTATAAGCGCTCACCATGAGTCAAACATTATTTTAAATACATGTATTAACTCATCAAATTCTTAGAACAATCCTACATGCAGGTACTGTTACTATTTTCACTTCACAGGAGGAGAAACAGAGGAACAGCTTCTTCAAGGTCATACAGCTAGGTCATGAAGCCAACAATTCCTGTTTCAGAGTCCACTTTTTTATCTGTTCATCATCCTTTAGTAAAGGACTTGCCTTTCTGAGTCCCAGATTTGCCTTATTTTCAAATGATAAGAATTTAGATAAGTTTCTGGACTTTCTATGACTTAACTGCTCTTTGTTTCACTAAACTTTGGAACATAGTATTTTCGCAGATAAAGTCTACATTTATTATTTTATTAAACCCTTACCTGGACAAATTTAAATGCATCCAAATGTTTCTCAAATGTTAAATTACATCTTCACTTTAAAAAAACAATCTCATGATATTTGGCAAGTCCTCATTATTTTTTTGAAATTAATGCCAAAATATTAAACAGGATTCTATTTCCAAATTGTTCAAAAATATTTCCTAAGATGTTGACATAATGAGCACATCACCTCGATTTCTGCTTTGTCTTATGTTTTACTTCTGGTTTTGAAAATGCAAAAGGATCAGTTTAAAATAATTCTTTTGCTACAAAAGTGGAAATTTCCGAAGTTATGACATGAACTGCTTAGTTATTTCTTGAGAAAGACAATCTAAGTGAAACATGCCACATTTCTTGTAATAAATACTTAAGTGTAGTAAGATGAAACTCCTTGAAAAGTGGCCACTGAAGAATCTCCTTTTCTGGTGACATGCAGTGGCACTTGGTATGTAGCAGATATAGTTCAAATGTAATTACTTTCATTAATCCAATAATGTGTATAATATAATATGTATAATAATATCAAATAAATACTTGTAAATTCTATGAAGCAAGTACTTTATTATCCTTATTTTATAACTAAGAAAGCAGATATATTGAGGAAGGCAAGTGACTCTCTACATGTACTAAAAATTAAATTCTATTGCAGAATTTAGGATTAAGGCAAATCCATTCCATAATTCTATAGTGAATGAATAATAAAAATTTCAGGATAATAAAAAAAGAAAAAGGAAAAAAATGAGACATAAAAGGACTAAGTACCACTCCTAAGACCACAAAGCCAGTAAGTGCTGATGATAGTAAAGTGAAGCAGGTCCTGGGATGAGACTGTAGGGTCTGTGTCCAAATACCATGCTTCACTGTCTCTTAGCTATTTACATGGAAATGGAGTGACCACTAGACATCATTTATAGAGAATAATTCAGTAAAGTTATTTTTGCTTATGGATTTGAAGCAATCCTCCCACCAAGTTGCTATGCAACTTGCATTTTAGTTATAAGTCTAATGAAAAAGGTGGTATGATGTCAATCAGTCCTAAGTGAATGTAATGTGATATTGCTAATGTGAAACTCATATTGGAGCCAGGGACATATACTTTCAATGGAAAGGTATTCTGGTGGGAACCAGTCATCAGAAAAGTGCCCTACCATTCAGAGATTGGTACCGGACCCACAGGTAGGGGGCGTTCTCAACTGGTTGTGGACAGTGGGCAAATTTCCTAACTTTTCTGCCTTCCACTCCTCATATGCACATGAAAGAATTTAAACAAGAAGATACCTGTGATCTTATCCAGTTGCACATATCTTTGGTTGTTAAAACCTGTGAATTTTCTTTGTTAAGTTTAGAGTGGAAAGAAACAGCAAGTCTTCCAATTTCTTTAATAAATAACTATTGTTTTATGCACCAGTCTTTCTTGTGGGTGCTGATGTTACCTTTCTGGGTGGTCCCTGTGATCCATCAATCCTTAAATCAGCAGACATGTTTTACTGGTGTATTAATTTACAGAGTGACCTGGAGCAATATACCTGCAGTTTGTCAGCCACCCACCAGCACCTGCCACTGGTGTCTGGGGGCTTTCTGGTATCTGAGGGGGAAGGGAGAGCAAGATGAGAAGAAGGAAAAGATCATGTAAATTACACGGGACACAAAAAGACATATAGCCTTGGCTGATACCTTGTAAGAAGAGGTGACTGACATTTTTGTTTTTGTTGGTTTTGTTCTCTTTTTGTTCTTCTGCATTTGAAGTTGGCCATCTACCTATCAGTTTTAATGCATGCAATGAAAAAGAAAAGGGAAAACAAGATGCTCTTTCATTTAGTATGATATTAACTCGATTTTTTCTGGGAGTGTGACAGAGATTCACACTAAATGTTAAAAAGGGCTTTCTGCCTCACAAAAGAGGAAACCAGCTGTCCATGCATGCTTATGCACTCATTTTGCTTATATCCATCAAGAGTTATTAGTGCTACTTCTTTTCTTTTAATTTTTTAAATTTGTTCTTTCTAGGTATACTTGAAAGTGGAGTGTATTTTGACATATTATACATATATGGAGTATAAACTTATTCTAATTAGGATCCCATTCTTGTGGTTGTACATGATGTGCAGTTTCACTGGTCATGTGTTCATATATGAGCATAGGAAAGCTATGTCTGATTCATTTTACTGTTTCCTATTCCCATCTCTCCTCTCTTCCCTTCATTCCCCTTTGTCTAATCAAGTGACCTTCTATTCTTCCTTTCCTTTCCCTTATTATGTGTTAGCATCCATATATCAGAGAGAACAGCCTTTGGTTTTGGGGGATCAGCTTATTTCACTTAGCGTGATAGTCTTCAGTTCCATCCATTTACCAGCAAGTGCCATAATTTAACTGTTCTTTATTGCTTAGTAATATTCCATTCTGTATATATAATACATTATCTTTGTCCATTCATCTGTTAAAGGGCATCTAGATTGGTTCCATACTTTAGCTATTGTGAATTGAGCTGCTGTAAACATTGATGTGGCTGCATCACTGTAGTATGCTGACTTTAAGTCCTTTGGGTATATACCAAGGAGTGGGATAACTGGGTCAAATGGTGGTTCCATTACAAGTTTTCTGAGGAATCTCCATACTGCTTTCCAGAGTTGTTGCACTAATTTGTAGCCCCATGAGCAATGTATGAGGGTGCCTTTTTCCCACATTTTTGCCAACATTTATTATTATTTGTATTCTTGATAATTGCCATTCTGACTGAATTAAGATGGAATCTCAGTGTGCTTTTAATTTGCATTTCTCTAATTGCTAGAGATGTTGAACATTTTTTCATATATATTTTGACCATTCCTATTTTTTCTTCTGTGAAGTGCCTGTTCAGTTCCTTAGCCCATTTATTGATTGGGTTATTGTTTTGTTTTGTTTTTGATGTTAAGTTTTCTGAGCTCTTTTCATATCCTGGAGACTAATGCTCTAGCTGAGGTGCAGGTAGAAAAGATTCTTAAAATCAGAATCAATAAATGAGATGGTATCAAACTAAAAATCTCCTTCACCGCAGGAAACAATTAGTGCTACTTCTTTGTGCCAGACACAGGGGTACAACTGGGTATAAGACAATGTCCCTGACTTTGCAGAGAAACAGAGAAGTAATTTAATGAAAAATATAAATTCAGCAAGTGATACATACTATAAAGCCAAATAAACAGAAGTCATCAGAGAGGTGGGTGTTGCTTTCTTAGGGTGTACTGGGACGTCCTTTCCAAGGTCCTGTTGGAGCAAGGAGGTGAATGATGATGACTGCAAAGGCCTGGGGGAGAGTCCTTCAGGGAGAGGACATAACAGATATAAAGAAAGAGGAAAAAGTGTGGAATGTTCCAGCAACAAGAAGGCTAACTGGGCGAAGCGTACTAAGCATTAGGGAAATCTATGAGATTTAACAGCAGAAAAACAGGCAGCAGCAAATTCACATAGTACCTGCATGCTACAGGAAGGTTTTAAAATCATATTGAAGTGAGATAAGAAGCAAAGAGTTTTTCTGGACCTAGTGGTGCAGTCCTATAATCCCAGAGGCTTGGGAGGCTGAGGCAGGAAGATCGCAAGTTCAAAGCCAGTCTCAGCAAAATCGAGGTGCTAAGCAACTCAGTGAGACCTTGTCCCTAAATAAAATACAAAATAGGGCTGGGGATGTGGCTCAGTGGTCAAGTTCCCCTTAGTTCAATCCCCGGCACCACCCCACACACATACACACAAAAAGAAGCAACGAGTTTTGAGCAGGAGACTGACAATCTCTGACCAGCATTTTTAAAGTCTCACTATTATGTAAGAGTCCTGTGTGATCACAAAGGTAAGCAGGACAACCATCTAGGAGGATATTTGAGTGGTCCTGGTGACATGCTGATGGCTTGGACCAGGATGGTAATAGAAGAGGAAGCAATAATGACTCCTAGACTTTTGGGCTGAGCAAATGGTTTAATCATGGTTCTGCTAATTTAACTTAAAAAAATTAGAGAAGAATCAAAGGATCAAGAATTCCATTATGGACTTAGATAGTTGGAAATACTCATGAGACGTTAAAGTGAAGATAGTGAGTAGGAAACTGGCTGGGTCTGGTACCCTGGGAAAGGTCAACATAGAGACAGACACTAAGGATTCCTTAGTTGTGTGATGTTGAAACCACTGGAGTCAGTAGACTGCATTCCCTGCACAGTGAATGAAGCCAGAGAAGTGGAAAGGCCTGTGAATCCAGCCTTGGAGGAGCCCACCATTTAGTGCCCAGAAGTAGGAGGAGGAGCAAACAGAAGAGTGTCATGTCTCAGAAATCGAGAGAAGAATACATATCCATTAAGAAAGGGCAGTCAGTGTGGTCAAGAACTTGCTGTGGAGTGACCAAGCAACACCAAGCAGAAAACAGACTGCTGGATTTGATGAGGTGAGAGTCACAAGTGAAGCACAGCAATGGGAATAAAACCTGGTTGGAATAAAGAGAGCAGACAAGGAAGGGAAGACTCAGTGCACAGACAAGGTTTTAGAGGTCAACTAAAAGGAGAGCAAAGGTGAGACATTAACCCGGCATGGACTCAGACTCCAGCATACTGTTGTGGTTTGGTTCAGTATTTGGTTCAGTTTTGGTTCAGTTATTTCAGCATCTTTTTAGTCTTTGGGGAAAAGAAGTAAACACAGAAGAGACTCAAGGTAAGGCACTAGAGGAGCAAAGCCCCAGAGTAGGTGAGAGGGAATAGGGCACACTGCTCTTAGGAAGGTACAAGGATAGTTCAATTACTTTGTTTTAATAGGTGGAAAAACTGTCTATATGAGTAGAGATGGAGGTTGGTAGGTTATAATAAAAACAGAAAATTCTTGGATATGCTCGATATTCTTATTTTTTCAGTGGCACAAAATTGCTGCCACTGCTTAATTTGGCAACATACACCTGGAGGAGCTTCTGATTTTTCTTTACAAAAAGAGTAAAGACTTGATTCATAAGTGCAATTGCAATACATAGCTTCCAAGAAAGGAATGTGCTGAATATTGAAGCGTCTGGAGGGAGCACCTAACCAGTAATCCTTTATGAACTGACCAACCCAGGAGCCATGAACTCCTCGCGAAGGTTAGCAGTTTGTGTTTAGCTTATGTAATGACAGCTAACCTCTGCATAAGTGCCACGTCAAGCTAAGCTCTTGATGATTGCTGTCTATTTAAATGCTCACAGTTCTATGACATATTCTTGCCATTGCTCTCATTATACAAATAAGGTTACTTGCTGGTGCTCAGAAACCTGAGCGACATGCCCAGAGTCACAAAACTGATGGCAAGACCCACCCTTTTAACCACACTTTCTGTTACCTAAGCAAACATCCCCCACCCCACAGCCCTTGCACATACTGAACAAGGGACCCCATGGTTCTTCTCATTAGCACCTGACTCACAGACTGAGCCCTGCAATAAAAGAGAACCCAATGTGAATTATCACTAGCAAAATGCTGGGTGGGAGTTCCTGTAAGTAAGATTATTTTCTATATAGTATCTAAAACTATTTTTCTATAAATTCATTTTTAGGACAAGGTTCTCATCAAAGTATCAAACCATTAAAAGACTTGTACCTCTGACGGACGGACGGAAAATTCCATGCAGATTTGACATTTCCCTGTGTCCTATGCTTAAATTAAACAAGAAAAGAATAAAAAATATTTTAATAATAAAATAAAAGAATTATCATCAATTGACTTGACTATTAAGTTCATTGTTTGCTTTTTTTGGTCTTTGGGCCAGTGCACAGAATCATTTAACTGACAATGTAAAATGTAGGAAAATGAGCTGTTTCAAAGAACTATTTTAAGGTACCATTTGATCTCTCTACAGTAATTCCATTGCTTTGACAAGGTATTGGAATTGTACGCAGACTTTGTAATTTCTGGAATTTGCTTCCCAGTTTCTGAACTGCATCCCTAGTAAGTCCTTGCCCAAAACTTTTCTTTAGATTCTCTTCAGCACAGACAGCTAAAACTTTTTCATAAGGCTTTTACAAAGTAATTTTCAAAAAATGGCTTAATATAAACATTAAAAATGCAGGAAATTGTGAAGTAAAAAGATCACTCATAGTCCCATGACTCACTTGACATTTTACTGGATTTCATAAAATACACCAGTAAATCACAAACCAAACCCATGGAATATAGGACTTGGTGTGTATTTTAACCAAAATTATGATACAGATACAAATATAATTTCGTTTTCCTTTCTTTCACTTAACATTAGTTCATGCTTGTTTTTCCATTTCCCCATGTCATTAAATATTCTTTGCAAACACAATTTTAATAGCTATGTTTTCTTTTGTAAAATTGTGTTTTCTAGTCTATTTTTTGGTTGTAGCAACATGGATAATTTTTATACAGCTTAGCGTATAAGCTACATTTTTATGGCTTATATAGAGGGCATCATTGCTGAATTCTTAAGTTCTAATACTTTGTTGATCCCCTTAATATTTCTGTGTAGGCAATCATAATTCATGTGAATAATAATCATTCTTAATTTTTACTTTCTAGTTCATAGATGTTTTGCTAGTTTCTTTGCTTTATCATATTGAATAAAACTTCTAGAACAGGATTGCCCCAGTCATCACATTTTCTTTTTGTTTTGTACATAGTTATTTTCCCCTCTTTAGTCTGTATTATAGACTGTGTGTGTGTGTGTATATATATATATATTGCACACACATCTCTGGAGTTGATTCATTTAACTTAAGATTCTTTTGAATTAAAATTCAAGTTCTGCCAATTACTTGCTATTATCTTTAATAAGTCACTCATCTAAACCAGTTTATACCTTGGTTTCCTCACGTTGGAAGCCGAGTTAAGAACAGTTCCCATTTCATGAGGTCCTTGTTAGTATGATTGAGATAATAACACATAAAGTCCTGATATCGAACTAGTAAATGCTCAAATTTCAGTTGTTGCCTCCATCATTATAGATAGGATCAGTTTAAAATTTACCTTCTTTATATTGTTTGGATTTGCTACAAAGTCTATTATAAAAAGATTATAAAAAGACTTTCCAGTTTTTTTTTTTTTTTCTTTACAGAAACAATTTGAATGCTGTCAGGGTTATTTCATCTGCCTGTGACATTTTTTTTGGTAGGTTTTTGGTTACTGATTGCTGATATGCATTCCTTGGTATATTCAAATTTTCCAATACTTCCCAGTTTGTCTTGACAATTGATACTGACTTCTATAAAACAAGTAATTGATTAAGAATGTACTGGCATAAGCTGGACATGGTATTGCACGCCCATAATCCCAGCGGCTTGGGATGCTGAAACAGGAGGATCACAGGTTTGAAGCCAACCTCAGCAACTTAGCAAGGCTCTAAGCAACTTAGTGAGACCCTGTCTCTAAATAAAAAATTAAAAGAACTGGGGATGTTGTTCAGCAGTTAAATCCTTAGGTTCAACCATGTTACCAAATATGCATACAAATATACAAATACATATATAATATATGCATAAATCAAGATTAGGATTCTTTGGTATATTTAATCTCTATTCACTTGTTATTTTAAAATTTCTAATCTTAATTTCTAATCATTTTCTACTTTCTTGCATTATTCCTTGATCAATTTCACAAAACTTTCTTATACTTCTTAGTTCTTTCAAAATATCAGTTATTGCTTTTGTCAATCTTTTCTATTGCTTTTTAAATGTTCTCATTTTTTAACTTATGCTGACTTGTTTCTTTCTGTTTCCTTCTTTCTGTTTACTTTGGATTATGTATCATGCTCTTCTTCCAATTTTTTGACTTGAAACTTAGCTTATAATTTTCAATGTTTCATTTTTCTCATGTAGACATTTAAAATTATAAATAACCCTCAACCACTAATTTAGCATCATCCCACAAGTCTTGATATCTGATAGTTTTATTCTTTTCATTCTAAATACTTTTATTATTTTTTAATATGATTTCTTCTTCCTTAATCCAAACATGATTTAGATATGTATTATTTTGGTTTTCAAATGTATGGTAATTTTTGG
This sequence comes from Sciurus vulgaris, assembly GCF_902686455.1. Classification (NCBI taxonomy): domain Eukaryota; kingdom Metazoa; phylum Chordata; class Mammalia; order Rodentia; family Sciuridae; genus Sciurus; species Sciurus vulgaris. The sequence continues at coordinate 168,066,604 of NC_136461.1, forward strand.
CGCTTTTTTTTCTCATTTCAAATTTCTAATATTAGCCCATTATAGTAAAAAATATAGTCTTAATTATACTTATTCTTGGATATTTGTTAAGATTTGTATTACTTACTCTGTGGCATTTTCAAAGAAATATTTCACATTTGCTCAAAAAGAGTATGAATTTCTGAACTATTTGGTTACAGGGTTCCACACATGTTCATTACATAAAGTTTACTAATCATGTTGTTCCAACATTCTGTCTAAAATCATTCAATGTGAATGCTGCTTTTACTTTTAAGTCCGTGTCTGATACCATATTGCTCAACTTTCTTTTAGCTCATATTTGCCTAGTATACTTTTCCCATGGTTTTACCCTCAACCTTTCTTTATAATTATTCTTTGATCTTGTCTTGTTTAGATAACATTTAGAAGAATAACATATGGGAGGCCATTTTGTCTCTCTGGATGATCCCTTGCTGGATTTCATCTAGAGTAGTAGATTTGAAAATTCCTCAACTCACTCCAACAAACATTTACTAAGTGACTCATATACCAGGCACTATACTAAAAATATACAACTGAGTGAGACATGATTTCTTTACCTAAATACTTTCAAATATATAGGCAGATAAAAGCAGGTAATTCCCATATAAAGCAGCAAATAAATGCTAAAATAACAATATGCTTTTATAAATATCTCCTGATGATGAGGCCAAGCTCTAACTACGTCTCTGCTGTGTCTGGTGAAGAATTCTAGTACTTTTTTCAAGCATAATATCCAGACTTTGTGTATACTGATTAGCATATAGAAAGCAAATGGCTAAGGGAGGGCTGACCAATTCTGCAGCCACTAAGTTCTCAAAGAGATTTGTTTTGATGAATTAGGACATCCTTTTAAAAAATACCAGTGAGCACAGTAAGTAAAAATATCCTTGTAGTCATTCTCAAAAAAGCAATATATATGTTTTAAATCATTTTTTCTGAAGCCAAATCAAATAAAATGATATGATAGGGTATGTTATATGACTGAGCCACTATGCATGACTTTGGGGCCTACTGAGACACCAAGCAACAGAGAAGTGCATTAATGAACCAATAACATATGCTTTATCTTATCTAGCAGTCATTAGAATATGACTATTTTTGGTAAAATATACATACATATGTGTGTGTGTGTGTGTGTGTATGTCTATACACACATATCTATATCATATGTTTATATGTACTTATTTCATGATTACTGAATTTTTTGGTAGTTTTCTTTCCTATTCATTTTTTTCAAACATGAAAAATATAACTTGGAGACTTTAGGAACCACAAAGTCATACCAGCAGACTTTTAAAAAGGGTACAACCATAGATCTACCTTAGATCTGTGTAGGTTCAAGGGTGCTGGAAAAGCATCAAGCTGGACAATCCCAGGAGGCCTTCAAACTCCAGCTTACCAAATCCAAATGGGCTACTTGAGGACAGGAAGACAGGACACAGAGCCACATAAATCAATGCCAGGAAAACTCAGTAAGAATGTTGTGGTGTAAAGTTTTTTGAGTTCTTTATAGATTCTGGAAATTAGTGTTCTATCTGAAGTATGAGTGGCAAAGATTTTCCCCCACTCTGTATGCTCTCTCTTCACATTGCTGATAGTTTCCTTTGCTGAGAGAAAGCTTTTTAGTTTGAATCTATCCCAGTTATTGATTTTTGCTTTTATTTCTTGTGCTTTGGGAGTCATGTTAAGGAAGTCTGATCCTAAGCTGTCATGTTCAAGATTTGGACCTACTTTTTCTTCTATAAGATGCAGGATCTCTAGTCTGATTCCAAGGTCCTTGACCCATTTTGAGCTGATTTTTGTGCAGGGTGAGAGATAGGGGTTTAGTTTCATTCTGCTGCATATGAATTTCCAGTTTTCCTAGCACCATTTGTTGAAGAGGCTATCTTTTCTCCATGGCATGTTTTTGGCACCTTTGTCTAGTATGAGAAAATTGTATTTGTTTGGGTTTGTTACCGTGTCCTCTATTCTGTACCATTGATCTACCTGTCTATTTTGGTGCAAATACCATGCCGTTTTTGTTATTATTGCTCTGTAGTATAGTCGAAGTTCTGGTATGGCGATACCCCCTGCTTCACTCTTCCTGCTAAGGATTGCTTTAGCTATTCTGGGTTTCTTATTCTTCCAGATGAATTTTATGATTGCTTGCTCTATTTCTTACACCAAGAATACAAATAACCCAATCAACAAATGGGCTAAGGAAATGAACACTTCAGAGAAGAAGATCTACAAGCAATCAACAGACATATGAAAAAATGTACAACATCTCTAGTAATAAGAGAAATGTAAATCAAAACTACTCTGAGATTCCATCTCAACCCAATTAGAATGGCGATTATCAAGAACACAAGCAACAATAGGTGTTGGAGAGGATGTGGGGAAAAAGGTACACTCATACATTGCTGGTGGGGTTGCAAATTAGTGCAGCCACTCTGGAAAGCAGTATGGAGATTCCTCAGAAAGCTTGGAATGGAACCACCATTTGACTCAGCTATCCCACTCCTTGGCCTATACCCAAAGGACTTAAAATCAGCATACTACAGAGATTCAGCCACATCAATGTTCGTAGTTGCTCAATTCACAATAGCCAGATTGTGGAACCAACCTAGATGTCCTTCAATTGATGAATGGATAAACCAACTGTGGTATATATACACACAATGGAATATTACTCAGCCATAAAGAATGATAAAATTATGGCATTTGCAGGCAAATGGATGAAATTGGAGAATATCATGCTAAGTGAGATAAGCCAATTTCAAAAAACTAAAGGAAAAATGATCTTGCTGATAAGCGGATGATGATACATAATGGGGGGTGTGAGGGACGCAAGAATGGAAGAAAGAGGGACTGTATAGAGGGAAAAGAGAGGTGGGAAGGGTGGGGGCAAGGCAAAAATAACAGAATGAATCAAACACCTTTACCCTGTGTAAACGTATGATTACACAATTACACAATGATATGCCTCTACTTCATGTACAACCAGAGAAACAAGTTGTACCCCATTTGTTTAAAATAAAAAAAAAAAAAAAAAAAGAATATCATGGGTTGTGAAGTGTCACCCAAAAAGATTTGTTCAAGTCTTAATCTCTAGTCCCTCTGCATGTGACAGTACTTGAAAATGAAGAATTTGTAAATGTAAGCCAATTTAAGAGAAATTTGGACATAGACACAAACATACAGGAGAGAACAGCATGCAAAGATGGAGGAATTGGAATGATGCAGATAGTCACCACAAGCTAGGAGAAAGCAGTGAAACAGATCCTTTGTCAGGGCCTCCAGAGCAGCTAATCCTGCCAATGGCTTGACTGCAGACTTCTGGTCTTTAGAATTGCAACAGAATAGATTTCTGACATTTTAATTGACCTAGTTGAAGTGATTTTGTTATGGCAGCCACAGGAAACTAATATAAAAGAGAATCAAATTAGAAGGAAGGTGAACATGGAGTTATTCTTTGAAGACCTTAGGCTCTTGAAGCCTTCTTATGTAGTGCTTTTGGTCAGAGTTTAAAAATATAAGCATTAACTTTGAAGCAGCGATCCTTACTCTTGTGTGAACACAGAGAGTTTAGGTGGGGCAGAAGCTAGCATAGTCCATTTAAGCAGGCAAAAGATCCTTGCCCTCCATTTCTAACCACTCCTAACTTTCCTTGAATAAAGAACCCAATAATTAAGAAAAAAGATGATGAAAAAAAATCAAGTTAATTATAAACCCAGGCAGTTTTATATTATAAAATGATGACATAAAGTTAAAAAAAACCAAGTACTTTTTTTTAACGTTTACTTCCATGGTACGTTTTTATTTGAACAGAACAAATGTAGAGGCGGTACTTGAGAGCAAAAGCAGGGAAATTTGGCAGATGATACATGTAGATGCTTGCTTTATCTCTAGATGTATAGATGATTCATCCTTGACCTTGCTGCTGTGTGCCTTCAAATCTAGTTATTGGAAAATTATAGACCAAAACAATGTTGATGCAAATGGGCAGAACTACATATTGTAGGGTTCACCAAACAACCTACAGCATACTAAAATTAGTAATGATGAAGCTAAAGTAACAGTAATTTAGAATTCTAAAACAAGATTAGCAGCAATTGAAAATCACACCAACCTGTTGTGGAAAATCTAATGTGATGTCTGTGCCCGTGTGAAAGAGGAGTTTTCATTTATTCAAATGGTTTAGCAAAAGTGGGAAGATGTCTGGCTGGAATAGGAACGGCAGGATATTAAAAGCTATTGAACTTGGGGGCCACGGGCACAGGAATTCATTAGTTCTGTTTTCATTTCTATGTATATGTTTGGAACTTCCAAATTTATAAATTAAAAGGTATTCCAAGTGAAAACAAATATTTTAGTATACACTGAAATATAAATAAAGTGCCTACTAGGCGCATTAAGTATTGTTCCAGGTGCTGGGGATACAGCAGTGAACAAAACAAAGTCCGCCCCCCGCCCCCCAGAGCTTGTATGTTACTCAAAACAAATGCAATATGTAGTGAAAGTCTGGGTACTCGGTAAACTCTGGAAAACCCAATTTCATTTTTAATTTGAAAATATGAAAGGCTGCTATCAAGAAGTTTTGGCCATATAAAAAAGAAAATCCCAAGAATTGTGCATCATTTATACTTAAAAAGTGTGTCTTGTATTTTTGCATCAGTATCCCATTAGGAGGACCATGCTTGTCTCCCAGGGACCACAGAAACACTGCTCTGAAGGTACCACATAGGTCAACCAGGTAACTTGGAATAACTTGACCTTTGACTTCCTGAAACAAGTGTCATGTTTCTCATCTATTCAGTATCAGAGGGTAAGGAATGGTAGAAGGGATGTCTTCAGTTTGCCTAGGAAAAAATTAGAAGAGGCAGCTCTTCTGCCATCAGGACACATGGCACATGCTGGTTCCTGCCACCTTTCTTCAGCAAAGAGGTGGAAGCAGAGGTGGAAGTTAACATTTAAGCAAGCTAAACATGCTAAAATGGTGTATAAATCAGATAAATCTACTTTTTATTCATCTTGGACCTTTCCTGATGGATTTTTCTGTAAAATTCTAGCTCAGAATTATCCATTTCACCTACCCAGTGTTCTTAGATGTCAAATTTTAATTTTCAAGCAAGTTAAAAATATGACTCCTCTACAAAGAAAATGTTAGCACATGTCAAAAATTCATGACGAAACCAGCAAGGTGTTAAAGCTGGTTCAAAGTGAATCTGAGGGCCAGAACTTTGTCCAGTCACTCAGGAAAGGCATGGTGAATTGTTTAGAAAGCTCAAAACAAACCTGGTCAATGTCTTTCAGGACCATAAAATTGGAACCTCTGGGATTATCTTCTCTGTGGACAGAATTGCTTTCATCTCTCCTGGATGAGACTCTCCACGTCATTGTGTGTCTTCACAGAGTCTGAGACTTAACTAGTCATAAACAAGAAGTAAAGTAAAGCAAGGATTTAATCCTGTGTTGGGCTTATTGAACAAAACTCCAGTATGATTCAAGGACTTGTCTTTGCCTCTTTTCCAAATTTGAGTTATCTTTGCTAACTCAGGATTTTGCTGTTTCAAAGACCAGAGGGACCAAAAATCAAAAAGTGCCTGTGCTATTATGTCTCACATTTGATTACCAACTGTTTAGAGTATTCATTTAACACCCACTGTGATATCTTGAGAACCCTAGGCTAGTCTACAAAGGCTTCCTTGCCTTACAAAATATAATGGTATTCTCCCCACCCCGTGTGTGTGTGTGTGTGTGTGTGTGTGTGTGTGTGCATGCGCGCATGCCAGTGTGTACACACACGCATCTCTGTGTGTTTACATCTCCATAGAATGAATAATATACAAGATGGATTTTTTTCTATTAATTTTATTATCTCCAAGTCTCCTACCTTTCTGCTAAAATTGCATCCCCCGGGCAAAATAATCTATTTAAGTTTGGCTTTAGACAGCTCTGAGTAATAATCTTGGTTCTTTTATTAACAATGCACTCTAGCAACTTAGTTAACATTTCTGAATTGCAGTTTATGCATCCTTAACCTAGAGAAACAACACCAGTATTGCAAGGCTGATATGAAGATTCCACCTAAGGAAGGATAAAGAGAAACAGCTCTAGCATTAGTAAAGGAATATAGTAAACATTAACCATTGTTCCCTTGTCCTGAATTTATAAACTCCTCACTACACAGAAAATAACATATTAGTAACTTCAAGTTTAAACACCACAGATACCAGACAGATATCCGGGGTGGAATAACTACAACAATCACATTGTTAGTTGGATTTTAGCACGCATTAAGTGAGATTTGTTTTTGTTTTGTTATACTCTATTTATTTTGTTCTTAAATTTATTTGATTCTGCAACTTTTCTAGGATCTGGATATGCAAAATGAAGATGATTTTCTGACATCAATCTTTTCTCCAGATATTCTAGAAGTGCATGATTCTGTATGTTTGTGACACTTGGCCCTGGTATGAGTGCATCCCTATCCGCTTCTGAGACTGCACTAGGAGGATGGCCCAACATTCCAGGATCTGCTGGTGAAAAAGTGAGCATGCTCTGTATGTTTTATTCTTAATGTCAACATAGCACTCTATTTTCTGTATGGGTTTTGAGAAAACTTTCCAAATGAGACCCCTGTGCTATTATGTCTAACATTTGATTACCAACTGTTTAGAGTATTCATTTAACACCCACTGTGATATCTTGGCCATTTGTTCAAATCTACTACTTATTGAACCATTTTAGGTAAAGATACATAAATTCAAGTAGCAGTTAGAAGAAAATCTCACTCAACCAATTTTAACCCAGTCATAAGAGAGTTTATTTCCTGGGAAAGATGGTGTCAAGACCAAGCATTAATTGCATAATGCTTCATTCATTTTTCCACAATAGATATTAATTTCTATTTGAAGCCTGCCTCAGAAATGAAGAAATCTTAGAATCTAACATTTGGACAAAGAACAAATCTACAAAATCAGTTACAGATGCATAAAGAAACCCACTTTACTCTGTGAATTGTTTTCATTAACAAGGTTGGGATATACAGGAAAGTTATAGTTTGAGATAAGATTTATCTAGCTTACCGTCACCTGGTTGGCGAATTGCCAAGGGAAAAGAAAAGAAAGCAGCAGAAATTTCATTACCCATTAGGTGCGGTGGGTGCTGTGTTATTTGGTTCCTCCATGAACTTTTTGTTATTGTTTAAATGAGATAAAGCATTGTGTACAGCATTATATGTTACGAGTTACGATTCCTTCAGCAAATTAATGGAGAGCGTAGATGTGTAACGGTGCATTTTCACTGATGCTGTTGGCAGATTCTCTCTGAGGCAGCAATGGCTGTGACATACATGTCAGCACACATTGCCCGTAAACAAGGAAGGCCTGGCTCCGAGTGGGACTGAGGGAATTGATGCCTCACTTGAGTGCTTTGAGAGGCCAAGATCAAAAGCACTTTTAAGCATATCATATAATTATCATCATTAAGAAGCATGAGGCGAGGAGTCCTAAACTCCCAAATTTTCAAAGCAACAAAAGCAGCACAGCTTTAATGGGACTTTGAAGTCAGATAAATCTCCAGGTATTTTCATTATAGAAACTCACAACTAATTAAGGAAAACCCTATCTGGGCCAGTGTTTAATTATGTTTGCTTGTCCGCCTGTGTCATGTACTATGTTCTGAAAGTAGAGGGGTGTCAATTGGATTGTACCAAAAGACTGTGCTGGGACCAGTCAACAGCATTCATTTTTAACAAAGGAGAGCATAGCAGGGTTTTGATCTTTTTTTTTTCTGTCTAAATAAATAAGTTCTTAATAAGCATTGATGATTTTCTTAATAGTCCACATAGCCCAAAGGTTAGCAAGAACTTTCTCTGCAAATGTTACAGATAGTTTAAATTACAGGGCAATGTACTGAATCATCTACATAGGAAGATGCTGAAAAAATTCCACCTGATAATTAAATAAAGACAAATGGCCCTGAATATATCACCAAGAGAGTCTGTTTATATGGAAGGGAGACTAGAAGTTTAAATGGTAGCCCCAGTCAGATCTTGCCCAATAACATTTTTCCTCTAACATACATAAAGTGGCCCCCATTGAGGACTGAAATGGAGCAAATTATATTCTATGCTGCAAGAGAATGTCAAAATGAACCCCACTATCATGTATAACCATAATGCACTAATAAAAATATTTTAAAATCATGGAACATATTTAAATATTTTTTCAAATTCCCTAGTCTATGGTTTTCTAAAGTTTGAAAGGTCCAACAACAAGGTCCCACTGGTAGACCACTGGCCTCTTTTTCATAAGGAGAAAGGCTGCCCAGTTCCTAAGCTAATCATTATGAATGGATAAGCAAATTGTGGTACATTCATATAATGCAGTATTATTCAAACCATAAAATAATAAGGTGCTGACACATGCTAAAACTTGAATGAGCCTTGAAAATATTTTGCTGTGACAGATGACACAGAAGACCACATACTATATGAATCCATTTTTATGAAATGTCCAGAATAGGCAAATCCATAGTGACAAAAAGCAGATTTGTGGTTTCTAGGAACTAGAGGAAGCAGGGAAATGGGGAGGGATTGTTTAATAGATACCTGTACCTATTCCCTTTTCAAGTGATGAAAAAGTTCTGGAATCGGGTAATGGTGATAATTGTACAACATTGTGTATGTACAAAACACCACTAAATTGTACACTGTAAAATGGCTAAAATGATAAGATTTTTGTTATGTGTATTTTGCCATAATAGGAAATCATAAACTCCTTGTCCTCATAGGACTGGGATACCTGCAAGAAGTGATGGACACAGCAAGGTACACACGCCCCACTTCTGGGATGACCAAAATGTCAACAAATTGCTTCCCATGTGCATCCAGTTCTTAAGCCTCACTCCCAACAGCATGCTCATTTGTACTCACATGTGGGAGGCTTGTGGAGTAAAAATCCACTTTCTCACATGGGGCTTCCCTGAGGTGCTCACCAAGAATTAGTCATGGAAAATATTTTGGACCTGTCCCCCTAGGCCCACTGCTGGGAAATATCCCAAATTCTATTGCTCACCCCTTGGCTGGTCCCATCCCTATTCAAATCAGGATCATGTGTCCCCCTCCATTGTATGAGTAAGAACCATGTATGTCTCTCCTTCTTCCAAAAGTGGGAGACCCCAAATGATGAAAATATAATAATGTATCATTTATTGAGAATTTACTATGTACCTGGTACTATTCAACACACTCAAATGTGTTTTCTCATTTAATCTTCAGAACATTTCTGTGAGATGGTTTCATAGAGGAGACCAGCCCTTCAGTAACTTGTCCAATGCCCTTTATCTACCCAGGATAGAAGCTAGGATGTAAAGCCAGAGAAACCCCCTCCAGGATCAGTACTCTAAACACTGTGCCCTTTGACTCTGTAAATTGCAACCCTTTATAAGATACCCCTTTGGAAACAAACCCCAAATTCTTAATTAAGTATTCTCTGAATTTCTCCTGAGAAAGCAAGAGGGGCCATATTGGGAGCTTATGTGCCTGGTGGACAGGTGGAACCAGAGAGCATGAAGTGGGCAGTGGTTGTCTTGCACAATCCTTTGAGTCTAGTGAGCACACTCCCCCTTGTGGAGCATTTACTCCTATGGCAATGCCCTCTGAGTCAGGGTCTAGAGAGGATCACCATGGGTGCTTGTGTTGAGGGTGACGTGTACCTGGGCCAAGAAGGCTTTGCACGTCCTCCTTTCCCAGGGCATCTTGGCTATTAAGTCCAGTCTGCTTGTGTTGCTTAGGAGAAAATCATGTCTTCGCAGGGCTCCTGTGTCAGTGGCAGAGAGGAATTGAAGAACTTGCATTGTGGTCATCAGAAGAGCCATTCATGAACCAGATATTGTGATATCTGATTCGCTATACTGTTCCCTTGCCCATCCTGTGCATTATTTACCAAGTGTCTTTTCAAATCAGAAAAAAGAATGATTATGTTAAACTATTCCTAAGCATCCTTCACTGCCTCCCCTTGTCATGAAAGTCCACATTCTAATCAGCTCTCGTATTTGATTGAGTGACCACCAAAACCCTCCAGGCACCGTCCCATTCTTCCTGTTCCACTGCCTCCAACTTCATGGACTGCCAATCAGCTCCTTCAATAGTCCCTTTCACTGCACACCCACTGGATGGTCCCATCCCATGCCAAGCCATGTCCCAGGCACTAGGAATATCATAGGATATGGTCCATTACTAGTAGGGGAGAAAGACCCAGAAACAAAAAGACAGTACATAAAGGGAGGGTACTGTCAATTAAAAAAGAGAAGGACACTACGTGGAAGAGAGAGGGGACACCCTGCCCAGGACAGGTGGTTTTCCGATACTTCCTGATTATTCAACTCATGGTAATCACCTAAAAAGCAAATTCCTAACCTTCGTGAAAGTCCTTGTTTCTAATGAGATGTTTTCAAATACTCAAAACATAGTAAATAGAATCCCCCACACTGCTTAACATTTCTATTTCATTTCATTTTTAATTTCCCTGATGCTTTGGAATCAGGCAACTTGAATCTGGATCTCTCTTCTTCCATTTACTAGCCCTGTGGTCTTGAACAAATGACCAAACTCCTGTGAACCTTGGTGTCCTTGACCATGTGATAGACAAGATGATGCCCACATCACCTGGTTGTCTCTGTCTAGTAAGATAAAGTAAAGGAAGTGTTGAGCATGGGTCTGGAAAGATATCAGGGTACCACAGGTGTTAACTACTAATAATTGTAATATTATTAGGCTTCAAAAACAGAGGCTGAGACAAAATCCTATGCCTACCTCTATCCTGACTATGGTAGGGTCTTGTTGAAGTTTTTTTATCCAGACTCTGGGTGCTTAGGAATGAATGTACTAAGTGATCCAGCTCATTTTAAAAGCTGCCTTCTACAGATTATATAAAAACTATCTATACAAAGTACACTCTTGTGACAAATCTCATTGTGCTTTTGTTTTTAGCCTCACCAACCAATCCAGCATAATAGATTCAGATCATATTAGGATGCCACAAAAGAATCATCCAGAGGAATATTCCATGACCATAAACAGTTCTAACCTTAGTGAGAGAAATGAGAGGAAAATAAAAACAATAATGTACAAATTTTAAAACCCTCAAGTATATCCATACAATGTCATTTTAGAGGCTGGACTCTACAGAAAACATTGTATGGATTTTAGTAAAAGGATTAAATTAACAATGTAGAGGAAGGTTGGAGAGAGAGAGAAAAAGAGAAGAGAAAAAGGGGACAGAGAGAGAGAGAGAGAGAGAGAACATCACACATTTAAGGCTTTCGAGGCTGTTGGGCCTGCATGTTTTTATAAAGAAACATCTGTCAGGGTTTGTGAACCCACGAGGGTACCCTTGTTTCACGTTGGCAGAGATTGTTGAGTCAAAGCCCCCAGGCTAATTAAGCTGGGCTATTTGCCCCTGGGAAAAGCAGGAATTTAGCTGAGTGCCTTATGCCATTTTGGTGCCAACTGACAAACTTCTGGACACTAATGAGACCCCACCACTTCAGAGCAGTTGCCTTCATTGGCTTTAATCAAGAAGTCTATTGGATTGTTCACCCCTTCTTCTAGGATGTCAACCGCGACTACTGCTTTGGGGACTACTTTGCCAAAGAGCAAATGCACTGCTTTCAGAGCCCTGAACTCTCTTGGGGATTGGATAATTCCTGCTCACCTTTGTGCATCTCAACTACCTAGCTGATTTTTTTGATGATATGTGAAATATCTGGTATTCTTACTTTTCATATTGGCAACAAGAAAGTGGAACTTCAAACTTGGTTTTGACTGCTCTGATTGCCTTGGGAATTTTCATGGTGGAAATGTCTGACAATTCCTTCAAACCACAGCAAGGGTTTTACCTGATCGACTCTGACAAAAGGGAGCTGTTCTGAGCCACACAAAGCATCTCTGAACTGCCTGCTTTGCCAGGCTCTGCGTTCATTTCAATAGTTATTGAGAACCAAATGGCACAACGGGCTGATTTCATGGTTCATTCTAGTGGAACCTCAAGAATTTAGTTGTGGGAAAGAACACGAACCTTCAATATGTATCAAAATTTGACAGTTAACTGACATTGAGAGTTGTTGAGCTTTGGTCAAAATTACCTGAAAGGAAATGAGAGCTGGCTTTTGCTCTACAACATTTCTTATGGCAGTTATTAGGATTGCTTTACTGTTTCCTTAGCGTTTTCTGAGGACTGTTTGAAGGAAAGAGCATGATGTTGCAGAGTTCGTGCCAGCTCAGATTTTGTAAGTCCACAATCAGACAGAAAAACATACATAAATAACTTCCCTAGGTGATTTCTGATTATTCTATTTGACTGAAACAATGTAAGAGTTCCTTTTCCTGCTGATTTTCTGTGCTCCAACTAACCTGGGCCACAGCAGTCATGCCAATGAAGCTGACTGCCAAGTAGGACTTCACCAGGCTGTATCTGAACCTTGAAGAAAGGTGCTATTCAGTGCAGGTTCTGGGAGGTGTGGGGGCTCCTATTTCATTGAGGCTGGTGTGCCCATATCCAGCCAGCCATGATCAGGAAAGCAAGAGCCTTCAGCCAAGTCTGAAACCCACTCAGCCCTGTGGGATTTGAGTTTAGCTCTTTTAAAACAACATTTTGATGAGTTGTGTGTAAATGAATCAGAAACATATGGATTCAATTTCCCTTGAAGTGTACGTGGGTTTAAAAATTAAGGGGAAAAAATGTGTGGAGTTTGGGTATGTATCAAAGGCAACATGTTTAAAAAATAATGCAGGACGCTTTGCAGAACAGACAGTGTGCCTTCCTTCTTGAAGTGGAGCAATTGCTGCATGCTGGGAGGTGAGTCCTGTGACTCTGAAGTTAACAAATGTGCGTGGGGCCTGGTCTTCCTGCAATGTCCTGGGACTCCGAGAACAACACCCAGCAAATGAAAAGCAGACACCAACCACCAGCAAGGCCAGATCGTATCTGGGCTGAAAATTAAATTGCCAGGCAAACGGAGGGAATTTTCAAACAAGGTACTTGCACTCTCTTTTTAACTAAATTTAATTCTAAATGGAGATGGTCTGCAAACTAAGATAGAAACTGAAGCTGAGAAATGCAAACTCTGATTTGTCTCTTCTGAATCCTGAAGGTCTTCAGACCTTCACATCAGTGAAGGAGACAGGGAAGAGCCCTGGTTTCCAAATGCATTCATTCCTGGAACATTTACTAAATAACTACTGGGAACCAGGTAATGGTCTCAGAACCAGAAATAGGAAACACATGAGAAATCGCTGCTACCTTCAAACAGCTTTCAGTTTCTAATAGGGCATAAATGCATATGCAAAGTACTGCCACCAAGTGGCCTGGGTTGAAGGCAGAAGGATGTACAGTATGCAGAGAGTATAACAAAGGAGGGGGTGGTCAATTCTGAGTAATGTTTTGTTGTTGTTTGAAACAGGATTTTGCTATGTTGCCCAGGCTGGCCTAAGACTCATAAGCAGCCTGCTTCAGCTTCCCAAGGCCCTGGAATTACAGGAATGTGCCACCACACCTGGCTAGGGGATGATCAATTCTGCCTGAAAAGAGGGAAGATGAAAAAAGGCTTATGAGAAAAGGTAATTATTTTAATCATCCCATGTTCTGAGAAGGAGATTCTGCCCTTGAGGTCATAAGTGTGGTTGACAATGCCTGACACTGGACAGATGAGGGTGACAGCAGCTTATTAGTCACATATACTCATCGCCCAAGCAAGGACACTGCATGCCATGCAAAGTCATGTGGGGCTTGCACTCTGGAGTGAACAACCAGGAACTGTGAGAGACCTTGTTGTATCAAAAGGATAAGGTGCCCCCTGGTTCCCACGGGAGAATGTGACTGGCTGGTTTGAACGATTTTGAGACTGGCAGGGAACTGAACACTCCTCCGGGTTAAGCAGTAGCTACACTTGGCTAGGAGACTTTATCTGCAGGAGCAGAGGAGGAAGGGCACTTGGGGTTAAGCCACTCAAGGTCCTCCCATTCTCAACAGATGTCAAGGCAGCACATAATATGGGGGCTTAACTTTAGGTTCACTCCTCAATGATACGTGAGGCAAATACTGAAAATAGTAAGTGGACTTTCGCAAAATGGATGAGTTAGGTGCATTGGCATTCCCAAAAGAAGAATAAGAGCAAAGGCTCAAAGGCAAAAAGTGGCCTGGAGAAGTTAAATATATATATTTTAAAATCTGAATTTCTTTCCACAGATTGTAGAAAAGAAACCAGTCTTTAAAATTTAAAATATTTAAACATTTGAACTAATGAAAGGAGATATTAATTTAGAACAGCACTATCCAACAGAAACATAACGTGAGCCAGAAATGTGAACCACTTATATAATTTCAAGCTTTCTAGTAGCCACATTGAAAAAAAAGAAAAAAGAAATAAGTGAAATTAATTTTAATGATATACTTAATTTGACCCAATGTATCCAAAATATTATCATTTAAACATTAATAAAAATTTTAACAAGATATTTATATTCTTTTCTTTTTCATACTAAACCTTTGAAATCCAATATGTATTTTTACAGTCACCACACACCTCAATTTGGACGAGCCACACATTTCCAGTGCTCAATACCCACATTTAGCTGATGGCTACCATATTGGACAGCACAGATTTAGAGCATCTTGAATTGGCTTAAATTTGGAACAAAATGCTACATAGTTTTTTTCATCTGTAACTCAGCTGTGAAAATAGAAAGCTCTTGTCATTGAGTACAAGTTTTTGATGAAGGATGGGAAATGCTTTTCACGTGAGTAGTTACTGCCACCAAACCTTTTAATGTAAAAATGGCAGATATTACTCCAAGATCCCACTATACTCCACTTAGTCTACAGGCAGCCATCCTCCAATAATGGGAATTGGCATGAGTCCAAATGCTCTGCCTTGTCCCAGAAGTGTCGGTGATGCTTTAAGACAACAATAAACAAGCAAATCTTAAATCTCCATTGAGACTGAGGTTTAAACACTAAAAATTAGATTCTAGAAATACAATACAAAAAAGAAGCTTTTGAGAGTAGGTTTAAAAATATCTCAATGAATGTCATTTACTAGACATTCTAAATGATCATTGTAACTTGGCCAGTTGATCAAATCACTGTACATTTTATACCCAAATTAAACTCGACCATCTAAAAGACCTCATTTGGTCTTAGATTTCTGCAGAGTAATTCTCAATAGTTCTCCACATGTATTATATAGTTTTTCCAGATGTATTTGTACTGAGTTCTCCAGAAAGTAAATACAAGGGCAATAAATAAACTATGTAACAAATCTTTCTATGTACAGAGAATTCAATGATTTATGTGCGTGAGCACATGCACACACAAACACACCATGTTGCTCAGCTTACAAACCACTTATTGACAGGCTTATTTACTCAAAAAACACCAGCCTATCTAATTCAACTGGTTTTGCCAAGTCTGAATTCTTTGGTGAAGAGATCTGTTTGGTTGTGACAATCTAATTTTAAATATTTTTATAGGCACCGTCCACCTCTCTTTACACCCAATAAAGTATTTCCTCTTCTGGATGAACCCAGTTTTTTCTTTCATCTTAAAAATACTATTGCCTACCAATTCACATTACATGCCATACATTTGCTTTTTGATACAGTAATAATTTCATTTTTGACCCAGAGTGATTGGAAAAAAAAACTAGGAAGTAAGATTCAAAGATACAGAACCTTGTTTTCACTTTATTCCCAGTGTTGTAAAGTGAAACAAAATTAAGACAAGCACTTACATATGTGAACTATGATTTAATGGGGAATAGACTATGCCCAAAATGTAGAGAGTTCAAAGTAGAGGAAGGTAGTCAAAGGAAGCTGCAGCATGGTCTGGCTATGTCAAGATGTGCACTGATAAATAAAGGCACAGTTTACAAGATTGTTAAAATATTTGCAAGGCAATTTTGGAAAGCTCTCCCAGGAGTTAACTAATAAAATCTTCCATAGAACACTGTAGAGAACAAACCAACTTCCTTCTCTGTCAGTATACATTTGAATGGCTTGCTTTCTGATCATATAAATCATTTCTTGCTTGACTAATTATTTTCCCTTGGAATGTGTGCATTTTCGTCTCAAAATTACCCCCAACTCATCATTTAAAATTTTATCTTTGACATACGTTAGGCAAATAGAAAAAAAAAATTAAAAAGTAATGAGAAGGGGCCCAACTGCTTTGAGAAGTTTCCACATATGTGCTAATTAGTGATTCCATCTGAAAATATTCCCAGAAAGCTGGATGGGTATAGCAGCCTGGGATAAATAATGCAAAGACCCCATGGCAGTGTCACAAACACCATAAGGAAGGCTGTTTTTGAGTTCAGAGAGAATCTCCTAGTGCCGTAGCTGAGAATAAAAACATCAATGAAGTAAACTGCTCTAACAACCTCAGGGTTATCTCTCTCTCTCTCTCTCTCTCTCTCTCTCTCTCTCTCTCTCTCTCTCTCTCTCTCTCTCTCTCTCTCTCTCTCTCCTCTCTCACACACACACACACACACATACCACTTATTCTTTCAACATTTTGGTTCAGCCTAAGCAACTCTTTTAAGTTTTTATTCCACCCGCCCTCCACTTTCAGGTATGTTTTTTACATAAAGTGAAATAGAATTTCTTACATCTACTTTGTAGTGCTGCTGAAATGTACAGTCTTCATTCGAACACTGGTCCAGTTATATAAGCACATAGGGATGATTAACTGTGAAATAAGGCATTAGTCCACAGCCTCAAATACCAAATGAAATACTCTCCGATTACAGGGACCGCAACCTCTGGAAGTCCCTTTTGTGAAATGACAAGCCTGCTGGTTTAGTCTTCTGATACAGTGCCCAACTGTGTCTTTTAAGTACAATTGAGTTTCATCAGCTGGACCAGAAGCACTGCTGGTTGAAATGCATTCTGTAAAGTCAGTAGAAAAATAACACTAGTAGCTCCATAAATGAGGGGTAAATAGCACTATTATGGTAATTTCTGGTTTTAATGCTTTCAGCTAACACAAGAAGACTATGATTTGGAAGTTGCAATGGACATATTAGGAGAAACACCTAGATACTTCACTAGATGTGCTGCAGAAATGACAGCATAAATTGTACAATTTCACATACCGCCCCCACAAAACACACAAGTACTTAATGGCCTTATGAGTACGTATGTGACATGTGTGTTTTACTAGAAGCATTTCCAAGGTTCTCTCATTCAGGCTGTTAAGATTGTACATGACAAAGTCAAAACTGCTTCTCCTTCTACCTCTGCCCCTCCCCACCTGCTGAAATGAGCACTCTGTGGTCCTAATTGCCCAGGGCAAAGGGGAAGCTTGAGCGCTCCCCAACTGACCCATCGGTGTCCATATTCATGGGATAGCAGCACTTTTGTACTTTACAAGACCAGAGTGGCTCCCACCTGTGTCTGTGAGCCACTTACCGGACAGATTTTTTTGCTTTGTCAAACTTACTGGGCATGAAAACAAAGTCTGCTCTGTCGAAGTAAACAAAGGGTCTAGAAACAGTTTGAAGCCTGCCTGCTAATGAAGGCCCTTAGTCTCTTCCTCCTTGAAAATCAAAGCTTCCTACAAAAGAATAAACTGCCCTCCATGACAGAGAGTGAAGTAACCAGGTATTTACATTTAGACAAGATAGAGTCTCATCTGGCAGCCTAGAAGAATGCACAGCTGTCAAGAATCAAATGAAGGCTTTCAAAAATCTTTCTCAAGCGCCAAGCATGCCATTTGAAGAGCAAAGTAGTGAGCAATTTCCTCTAACATCACAGGAATTTTGAAAACTAATTCTGTTTGAAAGACACAACCTAACCAACCCATCAGAAAGCCTATGGTTCAAACCTTTAAAAAATATTACTATAAATTTTAACATACTAGATTTTTCATTCCTGCATGTAAGCTTTTACCTTTAATGGAATAAAAGACATAATACACTGATTTTTCATGATAAAAAGGAATTTTTAACATTTGAAAAAAGAGGGTTTTTTCCTTTCATATATATGCATATATATACCTATATGTACATATATATGCATATGTTTTTTAAGAAGTTTGATGATTTTGTCAGAGTTAATTTCTATCCTATATTTTTAGTCTTGTTACAAAAGAAGTTTATCCCTATCATACATGAGCGTCCACTTATTTTTCTTAATTTTAACACTCTGTGGGTCTCTGTTGCTCTTCAGCCCAGAATCTGGGTATTTCTGGAAATGTCTGGAGGATTGTGGGTTTAGGGTGTGGTATTGAGGGCTTGCTTGCACAGCATCAGGAGTGGGAAGTGGATGGGTAACCATTCTGTGAGTGGCAAGCCTGCCTCAGCCTGCCTGGCCTCCTGCCTAGGTCCTGGGGAAAGGAATATACAATAAAAGAGTAAAATGAATAAATAAGTAGATAGATAAATACTTCTACCTACCCATAGATGGAGTGTTCCATCATTCTGCAAGTATTTATTGAGCCCCTGGCACTCAGAAGACAGCCATTAGTTACATCAATGGAAGACACAGAAAGCCCTGCCCACTTGAAGTTTATAATCTGCTGGGAATGGAGAGTGATAGGAACAGGGTATATATATAATTGAACATCTATCTATCTATATTTAAAATTATATATACAGATAATTATATATAATATATACAATTATATATAATTTGTATATAATTGTATATAATATACAATTATAGATGTAAGTGCTATATATATGCTAAGTATTATATGAAAATAAATAAATTAGGGCAGGAATATGAGACAGGGGTGTGTTGATAGTGTAAGTAGATGGTCAGGTAGATCCTTCTGAGAAGAAAAGACTTAAGTAAAACGATAGCAGAAATGGATGCCCAAAGAAAGAGGCTTACAGCTGAGAAAATGCAAAGGCCCTGAGTCAGGATTGTGTCTATCATGTTCAAGGAGCCAGGAAGGGACCAAGCGGAGTGAAATAGATGAGGTCAGAGTGAAATGGTAAGAATAGGCCAGTTAGGTAACACTCAATGTATCACGTCCACTTTTACTTGATAGGAAGCCATTGGAGTGCTCATGAACAGGACAGGTACATTCTCACTTATAATTTAATAGGATCAGTTGGCAACTCTGCTGGGAATAACCACAAGAGGGCTAGGAGAGAAACAGAAAGACTTATCAAGAGATGACTGCTGAGTCCAGGTATGAAATCATGCTAGCTTGACAGCAGGTTGGGATTAGGTTTAAGGAAAAGAGATACCAAGTGCACAAATTCAATTTGAGGAGGCACTCAGTGTCAGGGCTTTTCAAATGTAGTGTCAGAAGGACCTTCACTTGCATGAATGAAAGTAAAACCTTTGTGATTGAGGCACCTCTTCTGCCTCACTCTACTCTTGGACTAGCTGGACCAGGTGGAGATAGTAGAATACGGAAAGAAGAGCTTCCAGGACTTGCCTATGGTTTGAAGTACAAATGAAAAAGAGTTCAAGATGACTTCAAGTGTTTTGACTGGAAAAACTGGTAGGAGGATATTGCCTTTTTCTAATAGGAGTACTCTGTAAGAAGGGCAGGTTAGGAGGAGGACTGCTAGAAGCTTAGTTTTAGACATATCATATTCAAAGTGTTTATTAAACATATTTATGATGATCCATAAGTCTGGATTTCAGGTACTGGGAACTTAAAAGGGCAAGCAAGAATGATAGTAAGCTGTCATGGAGCCCACAATCCAGTATGGATATGAACAAATAGGGAAATATACTACAACATAATACTATGAATTAATAATTTAAGAGTGTCATCAATGTTCTTAAGAATATCCAACCAGGGCACTGGGTTTGATCCTTAGCACCACATAAAAATAAATAAAATAAATAATAAATGTATCCATTACAACTAAAATATTTTTAAAAAAAAACAATATGTGAGAAGGCTTACAACAAGATTGTTTCAGGAACCATTGGCAAGTAATGCACATTCCAAATCAGACATCATTTTTCTTCCATAGCAAGTATCATGACACTAGTTCTTGTGCATTGGTGGCTTTTTGAGAGTAGCACAATGGTCATGTCCCTGGAATAACCAAGGCAGTGATGGAAGGCATTGCTGGAGCAGAAGAGGAAGGGAAGAGTAAATCATCAGTGGTAAGCAGTAGAGACCCCCACCCTGAGCACCCTAGAAATCTTAGGGAGGAATTTAGGGATCTGAAGCTAGAGTTTTCCAAGAGCAAGCCATAGCAAAGCCAGAAAGATAGGAAATAGAACTGTAGTAACCTGAGCTACAGATGAAACCAATGAAAAATGGATAATACTTATGTATTATGTAATAGGTTTCTTTTGAATGTATTCCTTCCCTTTGTCCATACAAGTACACTCTGAGTTAGAGAGGACAAGAGAAGAAAGTGGGACACAGAGAGAGTTAATGAATTATATAACACCACAGAGAGAATTAATGGCTGATGGGGAATTGGACCACACCACTCTTGGTACCCAGTTCATGTTCCTTTAGCCCAAGGCTTGATTAAATAAAAGCAGGTGAGGGAAGAAAGGAAAGAGCAAAGGACAAAACTCAAAGAAAGAATTAAATGCATCTCTCACAACAATTGACAGAAAAGAACTGTAGGTTGCCAAGTACTCTGATGATAAGCTCATACTCACACAGCACAAAATGACCTTTGGAGTATTTTTCAAGAAACTCTACTACTTGATTTTAGGAGAATAAATTAGTATGCACTTTTTGGGGGTGGATTTGTCATTTTACAATTCTTAAAATTGGAATTTTAAGCATTAAGAGCCTTGATTTCTGATTTCTAGGTTATAAGTAACTGAGAAATCCAACCAAACTACATTAGAACTGAGGAAATAAATTAGCTCATATAACTAGATATAGAAAGGTTGAGCAGGTTGCAGTACTGGCTCAGTCCAGTGGTTCTAACTCTGTTCTCCACCACTGTCATCCCCAAGTTGATTTTGCTTATCAAACAAAGGGTGAGAAGTTCTGGGTTTCTGAAGTCTCACATGCACACTTAACTGAGCAAAAGAGGGAGTCATTTCCACATGTTCTCACAAAGAGTGATGGATAACTTTATTAGCAGATCCTAGAAAACTTCTCTTGCTGTCTTATGGTCCCAAGGCCAGTACTGAATCAATCATGGACAAAAGGAGTAAAATTGGCTAATCTAAGCCACTCCTGGGTTAGGGTGGGCTCAGTGTCTCCCCAGGCACGTGAGCTACATGGACAAGAAGCAGAAAGCTAAAGAGAACTAAGATACTGGTCAGAAAGGAGGAAAAAGAAAAAGGATACTGACAATCAGCAATGTCTACCTATGTGACATTTCACCTGGAAATTCCACCTTTAAAGTTCTTTTGTATAAGGAATTGTAGTGGCTTTACAAATACATAACTAGTAACAATGAGAATGTTAACGATATTATTTTCAATAGTAAAATATTGGTACAACATAAAAGCAGGAGGTTGATTTAGTATCATGGAATATTATGCATCCATAAAAACATGTTAGAGTAAACACTTGAAAATATGGTCACAATATACCATTAAATCAAAATTTTTTTCAAAGAAATATGTCTAATATGGTTCTATTTTTGTTGGAAAAATATTCAGTGTGTTTAGAAAAAGAATTAGACAGCATACTAAAATGTTAGCAGCTGTAATTTCACTTGAGCAATGGAAAGCAGAGATATTTTTGCCTCTTTTTTGATATTAGGGTTTTATAAATATTCTACAGTAAGCATATATTATGGGGCAAAATGGAAGTTATTTTATTTTCATATAATGATATTTAAAAGTTTTATCCTTAAATCTTTATGCAATTTTTCTTTTTGGTCTGATACTGCTTAACCATTGATAACTTGAATCCTTAAAGGTCAATGTAATATAGCTGCAGTAAATTCACCCTGTGGAAAACTGCCCTGCTGGTCTGCTAGGTAAATTACCACGGCCAATCTAAGCAGGTGAAGTGAAAACAAGATTCTTAAAAATCCTCATCTTAGGGTCATTCTGAAAATAAACCAGGTTATTTGCTGATAATCTAGGCAGTACACTCTATAGGATAGATGAGATTTCTTCAAAGCTACTCAAGAATTTACATTTAATGATAATAACCATCATTTGTTAAAACTTACAATGTGACTGGCACTGGGTAAGGCACTTTATTAACATAATTGGATTAGATATTATTAACCCTATTTTGCTGGCAAAAATTCAGGGGCTAAAGAGGTTAAGTAATAGGACATGGCTCATGCAGATGGTGGGACTGGGACTTGAGTTCAGGCTTCTTTCTACAAAGGCTGTGAGTGTGTCATAAGGCTGCCCTCATAAGACTTGCACACATAAGACTGGAGAGTCTTCATTTTAAACCCTCCCTTATTTCAGGAAGCAAAATTTTTCATCACCCCCAAAATTCCAACATTTCATGGATATGCTTAGAAAAATTATATATAGGTATGGTTTTATTAAAATTTATTAATTTTACTAATAAAAACATTGCATTGCTCAAACTTAAATATTGTTTATAAAAAATGTGCCCCAAAACATCTTCATTAAACACATGTCCTTCCAAATGGATTTTTACTCATTCATAATACAGCAACTGCCTTTCAACAGTATGCACTATTTCCACATGAACAAAACATGAAATAATCTATTAGAAAGAAATGTTTTCCTGGGCTAAATCATAATCATGAGTATAGCTCCCAATCAACTCTATCCCAGTAGACATGAACAATTAGGAAAGAGCCCATGGATGTGCTTAAATCAAAGGACCCAGCAGAGGAATGAGCAGTGGACTTAAAATATAGAGAAATAATAAAGATGAGAAAAATACATTAAATTGCATTTTGACGTTTCTTTTTGATATTCCTCTTCATTTATATGTGATATCAAGAAATTTCTGGCAATTTACTATTCCAAGATAAGTTACCCTGTGGCAGTTATAATCTATTATATTTACAAGAAAGTGGGAGAGAGAAACAGTTCGAAAACCCTTCACACAAATTCATTATTTATAACAATACTTCACTGTGGATTGCTTCTGACAAAGTGAAATACCTATGTATTAATTTTTCTCTGGGGGGAAAAACAATTTACACAAAATGCATTCTAGTCATTGAGCATTTTCTCATGTAGAAATATAGTTTCCCATATATTATTTAATATGTAATATCATAACACTAGAACATATCTATAATATACACATAATAGCACTTAGCAGACTATTCTCCCAAGTTTTGTCCCATTCATTTTTCTTCTTTGTACAAAAATGGTTAGTTCATTTAATGATGGAATAAATATTTTTTATTTCCATGGAGGGAAAAAAACAAGGGATTTCTTATCCTCTTTTGAGCTCCCACTTGCTCTGATGATTCCTTCATCCAGTGCAAATTAAGGTAAACCTACATGACATTGTATGAGGAATTCACATATCACATTGAGTCTTTGGCTGCTGACTTGTCCTCTATATAATACATAAAACCTTTGCCTTTTAATCATAAGAATGGAAGCCACAGAGTCACAAGTACATCTAGAAAGAAACCCTCCTGCCTGGATGAATGAGCAGCAGATGCGGTACCTCCTACAACAGAAATAACTGCAAACAATAGTCTCTCCTTTGTAGATGCATCACCTAACAGCCAAATAATTCCTCCTATGATTAAATAGCATTTACTTATATATTTGACTGTGCCTATTAAACTAGAACCTCTTTGAGAACAATAATCATTCTTGATCTTCCTTTACATGGCATAGGAGTCACAGGACACTCTTTGAACACTCTGGGGAATGCCCACAAGAAGACAAAAACTTCATTGCCACACATCATTAAAATGGATAAAGAAGTCCAAGAAAGCCACATTCTTTTCTTAATAAAATTTGGAATCTTACAATGAATCTCTGCAACAAGTTCATATACCCTTTCACCCAGGGCTAATTTGTCTTGCAGATACCTGCCCTTTCCCACCCCAGACTGTTGATGTACAGACCCCCTTAACTCCCACACAAAGACAAGGACTTCCTCTTTGCACTTTGACAACTTCAATTCCCTACTTGGCTTGCATCTGCCAACTGCCCAACTGGAATTCTCTGCTGGCCAGCTTTCAGGGTTCGCTGAAAATTACCACCTCTCAGAACAGCTTCAGGTCCCATTCTCTGTTCAGAAAATTCATTCGCTTCCTTTTTCTAAGGTCTCATGCTTTTTACTATATTTTCTATTCAATAATTGGCATCACCTAGAATAACATTGCATTTATTTATTTTTTTCTCATTTGACTATTCCTACTAAACTAGAATCTCTTTGAAAATGATCATATTTAAATCATCATTGATCTCTCTCCATAGCAGGAGACTCTAGCACTTAGTACATATCATTTTCTTATTAGATGTTTGAAGAAAAATGAATTAATAAATTAATGATAGATAAACAAGAGAAGGTGAGATTATAGAAATTAAGAAACTTGCTCAAGGTCTCACAGAACTAGAAGTCAGAACTGAAAACCAGGTGACTCTATTTGTCAGACTCAAAAACTCACATTCTTTCCACTATACAACAAATTAATAAAAGTTATTCTTTTCTTCATATTAAAAGGATTTCTCATTTTAGTGTTATGACATTAAAATATTTTCAGGCATTGCCCAATTTCAGTAGCCCAGTAGTTTCCAGTAAATCCCTTCCTCAAGGCGGCCTTGTTATGTTACAGTTGGTAACACAAACTCAAAGAAGGTCATAGGTTTTGGGCCTGAGAACCCCACTTCATACATCTCAGGTGGCCCTCTCCCAATCCACAGAATACTGGGTCCCCAGGGCTCAACAAACATGATTCTACTGCTCAGAGTCTTGCTTTTTCACCTCCATTCTCCATCACCCTGTGACATCTCCCACCTCCTTCATAGTACTGATTCCCTCAATACCTCCTCCCCTAGTTGACCGTCAATGTCTCTTTTCTGATGGTACCTCAAACCCAGCCTGGCCTCTTAGGAGCTGCAGGCTTCACAGATTTTCATTCCCAGGCAGACTCAGAACCACAGAAGCTAAAGGCATTTATAAAGTCGGTTTGTTCCTTCCTTCCTTCCTTCCTTTATTCAGTAACACTTGAAACATCATTTTATTGTGTTATTACGCATAAAAATCTATCTATTCTTCCTTGTAAACCAACATTTAAGTGAAAAAAAAGGTTTATTTTTTTAAATCATCTATACCCACACTTTAACAAATCAAAAGCAAATTCAAAAAATATGCGAAAGAACTAAAAGTGGTTGCAATGAGACTGCTTATGTTTTTTCCTTCCCTCTTCAATTGATACCCAAAGGAGAAGCTCCCCAATCGTGATGTTTACAGAATGACATCCATCACACAGGTAATTACTCATCCATCTTAATGCTTCCTTTTAAGTTTGCCCTTAAGAAGCCTGTGATCTCCCAAGTCCAGGGCCTCAGTAAAATCAATAAAACCCCGTCCTATCAGGCCACCAGCCAGATCATTTTCCACCTTTTAACAAGGCAGTGGTTATTAAATGCCTTGTTTGAAAACCCAAGTGGGGTCATCAGACTTTCATGATGAGAATAATCCATCAATTGTACATGTGCTATCTTTTCAGTGTCTTTGATATGAGTGATAAAGTAGGTAATAGCCTACGGTTTTTCAATATCTGAACATGTTCTCCTTTTTCACATTGGAGTTGCAACATAGCAAAGGGAATTTCATGACTGAAGGAAGCTTGTTAAGAGAGAAAGGAATTGCACCACTTATTCCAGTCAATGCATAAGCTACACCGTTGGTTCCAACTTTGAAAGCTGAACTCCAAACTGTCAGTGCCTTTAGCCCTTAACCCACCCAATCAATGGCCAGATTCTGAAACCACTACATATACAAAGCAATACACCTTATCACAATGATTTATGACATACTTTGTCATTAGTTAGATCTTGCTCTGAATTTTTAGAAGTGACTAGAGATCTAGAATCATACAAATTAAAAAGCGTCATTTGATATTAGACTCTTTCTCAATGCTAAATGATCATAAAGCAACTGGAAAAAAATACAAATATGCTATTTGTGCACATCCATGAAAATAAATCTCTTTCAGTACCTTTCTGGCAGCATAATTGCTAAAGACTTGCATTCTGACACTGTCAGACATCTACATGAATGATAAAAACAATCCATCACTTGACAAATGGAAGCTCCTTCTCTCTTCTCTTTGTGTTCTGCTTGAGTTGGTTGGAAAAGCATTGTGGGATGATGCATTTGCCACTTAAGATCTAACCCTTTTTATTGTTTCTCATTAATGATGAAATTAAAAGGAGACTACTTCAAAACCCTCACTGCATTATTTCAAATTTACAGAATTAATCAATGAATTCAAATTTCAATCTATGGCAACTTCCAGTAAGAGATGATGATCTGGCATTCTACCAACTAAAAATGTCTGGTAAGCCAGCAATCCTGCATTTCCTCAGGACAGTAGCAATGGATTTAGTGGTAGGAATCCGAAGAAACAGCACAGTTCTGAAGTGTCTTCATACTTATTAAAGGAAAGTTAAATATGCTTTTAGAATTTTAGGGTTAAATACATTTTATATTCTGTTTGAAATTATATAAACCTCAAATGGTGATTTTTCTCAATTTATCAGATTATTTAATTGTTCCAACACTTGATTTGCAGAATGTAAGAGCATAACAGGGAGCAAGCTCTTCTAGTGTTACTGGCACCTCAGAAATAAGTTCTGGTACCCAGGCCAAAAGGATTGACCCACAAAGTCAATGAAGACATGAATGCACTTGACTTCTATTACTCATTCTTGTTCTCTTTCATTTTTCTTGGTATTTATGTAGAGAGAAAATGAATTAGGAGAAGAAATGAAATAGGTCAACTTCAGCCAGCTGAAGTTGTTATAATATGGTGGGAATAATAATAGAAGGAAAATAACAGGAGAATAATGTGAATAATCACAGACTTTTATTTATGGATTAGGTTTACTTTACAAAACACTCTCAGTATGTTATCTCATTTATCACAAAGCTGCCACCTGGGGTGGAGAGCACCAGCTTCATGTAGGCAGATGTGCCATGTCTCAAATCCTTGCAGTCTCCTGTACTTCCCTTATGACTGTGGACAAGTTATATAACATTCTCTGCCTTAGTTTCTACTTACATCTGATGCAAGAATAAATGGGATCACGATAAGGACAATTAGTAAAATTCATGGAGCACTTACTGTAGACACAGTGATGACATGCATTTTCTTATATAAACTTCACACTCTCTAAGAACTATTATTATTGCTATCTCTATTTTATCAGTGAAGGAACTGAGGCATGGACAAGTCAAGCGACTTGCCTGAGGTCACTTCTCTAAATCAGTAGGAATTTGGATAACACACTTTAAAGTGCCGGCATGGTACAGATACAGTTACTCTTACTACTATAATGACAATAGCCTTCTTTAGGTCCTGTCTTCTCACTCTCTTCCCTTTTTCCACAAGTATTTGTACACTTCCTTCCTCTTTCTGCCTCACTCAGTCCTAATATTCTCTAGATCTTGATTCAGGAGTCACTTCCCAGGAGATTCTTCCCCAAATTTTCTTAGGAGCCAGGATCCTTCATTTTAAGCCCCCATGACAGAAGTCACTTGTTATGATTTAGATATGCAATGTACCCCAAAAGCTCATGTGTGAAAGAACGTAAGAATTTTCTTATTATGAATATTAACCTAATCAGTGTATTTATCCACTGACATGAATTAACTGAGTAGTCACTGCAGGCAGGCAGGTAGGGTGTGGTTGGAGGACATAAGTCACTGGGGACATACCTATGGAATATATATGCTGTCACTGTGAGCAGTGATCTGTCTCTGCCTCCAGTTGCCATGTGCTGAGCTACTTTCCTGTGCCATGCCCTTCTGCCACAATGTTCTGCCTCACCTGGGTCCAGAGTTGTGGATTCAGTTGAGCCTCTGAAATCATGAACTAAAATAAACTTTTCCTTCTCTACAATGTTCTTGTCAGATCTTTTGGTCACAGCAACAAAAAGAAAAGCTGACTAAAACATTGCTCTGCAGTAGGATGCAGTCCTTTATGTTTTGATTCTTTGTTAGATTATAAATGTGATGATGGACATCCTACTCCACAGTCTACTTATTGTGCCCCATGCCACTGTCTACTTATTGTGTCCTCAGTATCTCACTCTTCCTGGCATGAAGGAGAGCACAATCATATACATATAAATGCACACACACACACACATACATTATTTTTAATTGTGAATGAGTGACTATATTAAGTGCATAGCACATTTTGTCCCTTATTTCTACCCACTCCGGTTGCATATGTAGAAGTTATACTCTATGAGACTAACTAAATTGCTTAAGTTTCTCCAGCTGGTGTTTCAAGTCAAACTCAAACACAAGCCCTTGAACTCTGCAAGGTTCTTACCCTTACAATAGGCCTTTTTTTTCCTAAGTGAGTAGTAAATGTAGATGGGATAGATAGAATAATGTCCCTCAAAGCTGCTCACAGCCTAATCTCCAAAACTGAATTTGTTACCTTGCATGGAAAAATGGACTTTGAAGATGTGATTAAGTCAAGGATCTGGAAATGCAGAGGTTATCTGAGATTGTTCAGTGAGGATTCAGGGAATTACAGGGTCCTCAGAAGAGGCAGGCAGGAGTATCAGTTTCAGAGCAAAAGGCATGATAACCAAAACTGAGGTCAGAATGATGCCATTGATGGAAAAGAACCAGTAGCCAAGGAATGAGGGAAACCTTTGGACGACAGAAAAAGCAAGGGCAGATTCTTCCCTATAGGCCCAGAAGGAACGCAGTCCTGCCGACACCTTGCCATTAACCATATGAAACCTATGCTCAGATTTAGTTGTCCAGAATTTTAAGATAGTAAATATCTGTTGTACTATATCTGTGCTAAATTGTTAACAGCAGCAATAGAAAACTAAGATGGATGTTAATGTCCCCATAGCCACCAGAACAGTTGCCTATATGATGATGGAATAATAACATAGCATAGACATTATGCTACAAGTTCAAGTTTAATGAACAGATATAGACTACGTGTAACAATAAAGACCCATTTGCTGAACTGCATCTATGCAGCTAGCTATTCCCATCAGATATTTCAAACAAACGAAAATCTAATTTAGCCTCCACCCCTGAATAATGGGAATAAAAAAGTACAAAATGTCATGATTAAT
Source organism: Sciurus vulgaris (assembly GCF_902686455.1). Classification (NCBI taxonomy): domain Eukaryota; kingdom Metazoa; phylum Chordata; class Mammalia; order Rodentia; family Sciuridae; genus Sciurus; species Sciurus vulgaris. The sequence goes on from NC_136461.1 coordinate 168,095,816, forward strand.
CACATCTTTTTTTTTTTTTTTCCTTGACATGATTCAATGTCTAGGAAATGTCTATGACCAAAAGTTAAAATAGAATTTATTTGAAGCCCACCCACCGCCTTTTAATTTTGCAGCATCAGGCCAGGTACTTGCCCTCTCTTTCCCACTCTACTTGAGAGCCATTGAAAAGCACATCCTGAAGCTCTCTCCCAAATGTACTATTCAATGATATTATTATCACATGTTCAGTGAAGACTGCTTGCTATATACTAATCTGTCCCTCCCATCACCCTCTCCAAGTTTCTTCTGGAATACTGAAAATAAAAAGTCTAAAGTTCTAAAATGTACTCTAGAGGAATGCACACCACTTATTGCTCATGAAGAGTCCATAAGTTACTGTGTATGAGTCCAGAATCATCACTAAACTGGGTGTTAGAAATAGCTCTACTCTGAGTCCACCCCCAGATAAAAATCTGACAGGTTAAAGAACCTTCTCATTAATAAATTCTCTGCCCTAATTTATATGGGAATTAAGGACAATGAATAAAATGAGCATTTTAAAGCATAATTTTTTAAATCCCATGATTTTATCAATATGTTTTCCATATCTTAGATAGCTTTAAGTATTCATTGTTTTAAAGACTCAGAGAAGACAACAAGAGATGTAAGATAAAGCAATCAGAAGGATGGAGAGAAGGCAAGGGCTTGCAAATAAATCCTTGGTCTTTTCTCCACTGGAGACCTGTAAAAATGAAAAGATTTAGAACAGTCAAAATTAAAGATGCTACTGGCGTCACCACATGCCTGCTGACAGACAGATAATTTTGCTAATACACTCAGTGGAACTTGAAAAATGAAAAATCTATTGCCTGTATATCGTAATGGCTCAAGCAATGAAAAATTTATATTAATATTGATAATGACATCCTTGGAACAAGAAAGACACAGGGACTGGAAGTGTGTTGCATTTTTAAAAATCACACCAGGCATTGCCTCTGGAAAGCACAGCTCCTGACTCAACTAGTGACTTATCCTCATTAAGTTACATATAAGATGAAAAGATACATAGAAGGAAGAATATTAGTAAAGTTGAGGCAACAAAACAAAATGGTTTTCTTCCCAAAAAGATGTTTGTCAACATGCTGTATTTCTATTTATCCACCAACTGTCATTATTAATGCACAGGCATATTTTTAGCTCTTTATATTTTACAGCATTGACTAGTGGTTGGCTCTGAAATGGAGCAGCAAAGAGATGGGTTTCATGGCTGTCTCTTCAACTGGTGATACTGGAAGTTCTCACAAGCAGTTCAAAAGGGAGAAGATTCTGATCAGTTGAGAAGCCTATCTTTGCCAAACTATTCTCATGTTAGCTCAATGGACACAGAGCAACCTCAATTGTAAGGTTCCCCACACAATCACTGTATGACAGACTGGAGGGAGGTAGGCTATTTCCATTTCTGAAATGGAAACATGAATAAGAGTAGTAGACCTGAATCTAGGCAGTAGGAGGTTGTTATGAAAAAAGAGAATAGGTAGTGGTTAGGCACAGGACTCAGTCTCCGTGATGGCTTCCAAGATCCATGCCTCCTGCTATTCATGCCCATGTCAGTTCTTTGCATGTTGAATTAGAGTTGTCTGTGTGATGAATATAATGTGGTATGTTACTTCTGAGGCTAGTTCATAAAAGGTATTGATTCTTCAGACCTGGTCTTTTGGATCACTCATTAGGGAAGAAGCCAACTACCATGCTACAATGATGTCCAACAGTCCTATGGAGTGGTCCACATGGAGAGCAGCAGAAGCCCCCAGTCAGAAGCAGAACCAATTTGCTGGTCACACAAGTGAGCCACCTTGGAAGTGAATCTTCAAGCACCAGACAAGTCTTCAGATGACGCAAGTCTCAACCAACATCTGACTGCAACTTCATGGGAGACCTAAGTCAGAACTGCCAAGTCAAGACTCCTGTCTTTCACCAACCTAGATGGCCTTCAAAAGATGAATGGATAAAGAAACTGTGGAATATTCAACCATAAAGAAGAATAAAATTATGGCATTTGCAGGTAAATGATGGAGTTGGATCATGCTAAGTGAAATAAGCCAATGCTTATTTCATGCTTAGATCATGCTAAGTGAAATAAGCCAATCCCAAAAAACCAAAGGCCGAATGAATTCTCTGATAAGTGGATGATGGTACATTACAGAGGTGGGTGGGGAGGAGGTAAGGGAAGAATAGTGAAAGGATGGATTGTGTAAAGGGAAATGAGGGGTGGGGAGAAGATGGGGGGAAGGAAAGATAAAAGAATGAGACAAACATCATTACCCTGTGTACTTGTATGATTACACAAACGGTGTGACTCTACTTCATGTACGACCAGAGAAACAAAAGTTGTACCTCATTTGTGTACAATGAATCAAAAAAATAAATAAATAAGTATAAAAAAAAAGACTCCTGCATTTCTAATTCACAGAAACTGACAAAAAAAAAAAAAAAGTCACTAAAGTTTGGGGATGATTTGTTACATAGCAACAGATAACTAATACTTTCAAATGAATGGCATGAGTTAAGTGTGACCTAAGAAAGGCAGTCTCACATAGTGGTTAGGAACAAAGACTCTAAGTTAGGTGACTCCCCACCTTATTTCAATTTTCCAGACTTCAATTTCCTCATTTGAATAATGAGGATAAAAACAGTGCTCATCCATTACTGCACCCAATGTCACACATCACAGGAATACATGATCCTTTAGGATCCATAAGCAAACACTAAACTTCTGGAAGACAGAATGTGTGTGTGTGTGTGTGTGTGTGTGTGTGTGTGTGTGTTTACATGTTTATCTGTATCTATAACCATAAGACAAGAGACACACTGTGTATTGAGTACCAACTCTTTATTGGCAAATGGGTTAGAGGAAAACTTAACATATTTTAGAAAGTCTTTGAATAAAACACCTTACTTGACATCAATTGGGATCATACCATTTAAAAATTCCTTGCTTTTAGAACTGGTCCAAGATGAGTATGATAAAGCCTTCTGAATTGTAATCAAGTTCTATTGCAGCAAATTAATCTTTGTACAAAGGTTTGGAAGCAGAAACCAAGGAGAAAGACTTATTATAATATAACCTGTAAGGGGCTGACCCCTTTATAATCCAGGGACTAAGAAAAGTAATCTGGTGTTCCCTACCAGAGGAACTGAGGCCTAGGGAGGAGCAGCTTCACCCCCTGGTGAGCAATACTGCAAGTCTGTATCTACTCTTGGCCTCACCCCAGCCCTCCTCAGCCTTGTACCAATTGAGGTTGTGCTTTGATTCACCAAAACAAAAGTTTTATTAAACCACCCTTTTGTTTATGAAGATCTGAAAATTCACTAAGTTACAAGCATTTAAAAAAGAGAGAGAAAAGAAAAAATATCCTGATTCAAACATTTTATTTTGTTTTTCTCTTGTTCTCTTTTTCCCTTTCTGCCCTCCCTGCAGTTTCTGGTAATCATGAGAACCTTGGCTATTATCATTCCACAGCCTCTTTCTCCATTTTTTTGCCAATTCCAATTTGTTCTGAGTCCTGCAATAAATGAAATAAATAATAAATGAAAAGGCCAGAGGCAACAGCACCATCACCCTGCACACCCAGGGGAGAACCCAAAGGTTGCGGGGCGCTCTCTGCAGAGAAGATGGAAAACAATGTCTCAGGGGCCCAATTATGTACCATAGCTGCTGAAATGAGATGATTTATGGCAGTGACAATGCTGTCCTGAAAATAGTAGCCAACTAGTATAAATTTAGATCTATTATTTAAAAAATCATTCTTGCACCTGAAAGAGTTCAACTTAAAAAGAAATTAAGTGACTCTGGGTTATCCCCATACCTACTGCACTTTGTATGTATAAACAAGTTTTTGCTGTTTAATGATTGCTGGATATACTGACACATTTAATTGGTGTAATTTTAAGAAGCTAAGAATATAAACATTCTGTATCTCAAATTCATAATGCCATACCAAATAATCTGAGTGAGGTCATAGGTAGAAGAGAATGAACTTTTAACTGAGGGTCAGCTTTAATTTTCTGGTACATTATATGAATAACCAATGTATTTAATTGCCCACGACCTTGACAGAGAGACATACAAGGGTTAAGCTCACTAGATTGAGATCAAGATTTGGTTACTTCAAAACAACACCCTACAAGGTCACATACTGAAATGAGAAATTCAAAATGTCAAATAGCAATGCTGATTCCATTGGATGAGCATCAAAAGGAAATTCATTAGAACCCTGGGAGACTCTACAGCACAGAATTCCCAGGCCTTCACTATCAGAAAAGAGGAGCCAGTCATTGGCTAATGCTTAGAGGATCAGGTTGCTCCATGATCAAGAGAGTTGATAGCAAGTTCTTTGAAGGTTTGTAAGATTGGTTATTCAGTCTGAATATGAGTATTTTCATTTTTAAATGTATAGACTCCATTATACATTGAATCATGTACATTATAAAACACACATAAAAATAAACACTTAGTGATAATAAGTAAATATACTTAAACTTTAATATTCCTCACCATTAATTATAGTGATGTCATCAAAATTTAGAGATGAGGATAAGGGCTATAGAAATAGAACTGGGACGGGGTGAGGGACAGTAAGGGAGAGGCACTGGAGACTGTGGACATTTTAGATTTGCCTGCCTGCTGCCTAGTAACTAATCCTCAAAAAAAAAAAAAAAAAAAAAAAAAAAACAGTGAATAACTATTAAGGATATCAGTACAAATGTCCACAATAATCTTCTACTCCTTTCCTTGTGGTCATCAAAGATGGCACCCATGGGAGGTATCTCCCTGATTTTTCTCCACTCCATCACTCCTTGGACTCTATCCTTCCACTCTCTATAACACAAAAGTGAAGCCTAACATTAATATGGTCTAACCAAAGAAATGAAAGTAAATTAATCATTATTTTCATGGAGCCAGCAACAGGACTGATAACAGAATTTTCTCATGATCTTTCTGTCCATCAGTGGAGCAGAATCACCTGCAAAATGCAAATCACCTATTTAAAATGCAAATGCACGAGCTCTACTCTCACCCTTGGAAATACTGCCTTAGTTGGTCTCCTTTCAACCTGGAATTCTGATTTTATAAGTATCTGGATGATGCTGAGGCAGGTGACTGAGAGCAGCCTTAGGAAGAGGCTGAACTTGCAGACTCTGACTCCTTAGACATCCTTGTCCCAGTCTCTGTCCCCATTCACTCATTCCTCTGAAGAAAGCAGATCAGAAGATGTTGGCTGTAAAGAATGGGCCTTACAGGGGATGTCAGACAAGTGGGACAGAAGCAAATCTCCCTGACCCTCTGTAATATCAAGATCCTCACACACCCTCTGTGTATTGCAGTGACCTCTAGTGACCAATCCTTGGGTGCTGAGTTCTGCAACCCTGCCATTCAGCTCCAACCCCTGACAACAGAGCACCTTAGTGTCCAGGAAAGACAGTGGGTGAGGAGTCACAGGACAGCTTCAGGATACCATGATGAAGAGTAAGGAAAACACTGAGGGCTACGTGGATTGAGGGAGTGTTCAGACTTTGGGGAGGAGCATGCTGTTGATGGGATTAGAAATCTACATGGGGCCAAACAATGAAGGGCATTGAAATGCTATTGTGGAATTAGATATAATTCATTAAGCAACAGGAGCCCATGAAGGTGTTTAAACAGAGTAAATAGGTAGAGTGAGTTGAGCTTAAGGAAACTAATCTCATAGAATTATGAGGAATGTATTGCAGGCATGGGAATTGGAATGCAAGAAAACCAGGTTCAATAATTATAGGTTCTATAATTCACTAGTTAAGTTTGACACCTTATTAAGGAATTTACTTAGAATTTAAAAAGCCTTAGCCACCAAGCAACTTAGTGATAGGTATAAAAAGGAAATTCTCATGTATATGGCTGCCTAAATAGAAATATTCACCTATTCACAGAGTAATGCATATACACAGTCCCATTGTAGCACTAATAAATCAGCATATTTAAGACAAAACTATCCCTCCACTTCCAAAGTTTATTCCCAATTCCCTACCCACACTTTATTCACTATGACCAAGGATATAAAACAAATTTAGGGAACTTAACAGTTGAATTTAACTTTGCACATAGAGAAATTCTTTTCGGTATTACTTTGATTTTAAACAACAGAAATATAACCACAATGTTTTGTCCAGAAAAAGGAGGAATTGCTGAAAATAAATGCAACATACCCTGGCTTCATAACATCCATCACTGTTTTTTAAGTATCTGTTTCTCCTCCTAGAATAAATTTCTCAAAGGCAGGATTCATGTCTGTCTTGTTCACTATGTCATTCCCAACAACTAAAGCAGGGCCTCATTGATATGCAGGGGATATTTATGAATATTTTTGGCTGAATAAGTTGTTCAGGTCCATTAGAATGTCATAGAAATAATTTTGTAACTCACTAATGGAAACAGCTGTTTAAAAAGCCCTACTGATCTGCCAAACAAATCCAGACCTCCAAGGACTAAGGCCAAGTAGCCTGATTCATTCCTTCCATGTTAGGAGGACTTCTGCCAAATGTTCACACCATGACAGCTGAAGATGATCCCTGGTGTTGCATGCGTGTCCTGGGTCTGGCATGGGCACCACGCTCAGGTGTTCTACATGTGTGCTACATGAATGAATGCTTCACACATGATCTATGTGATGAGAACCAGATGAATCTCGTTCTTACTTTTGTGATCTATTTTCTGCACATGTGATAGATTGAAGTTGCAATACTAACTTTTTTCAATGTCTGAATGAGAATTTGGATTCTGCAAACATTTATTGAATTACCCATGGTGTGTTATACGATTATCACCCACGGTGTTATAGAGGGTGGAGGAAGGGGAGATAAAGAAGATGAATATAAAAGCAGAAGTCTGTACATCATTTCATGGGGGTGTACCAATGTGGAATGACTGTTTGAACAAGCAACCCCAAATTCCAATGGCCTTCTGCAATGTAAGATGACACCTCACTCGACTGCTGCAAAGTCCAGGTGCATGTGCTTCTGGTTAAACAGGTGTCCCAGGGAGCACTTCTGAGAGAGCCCCAGGGACTCACACTCACCCATCCTTGACATCACTGTCTTCAACCCTGGACCTCTGAGCTCCCATGGAAGGGGAAGTGAGAGAGTAAAAGATCAAGCATGGGAGATTTTTATTGGCCCATTCTGGATATAACAAGGGTAATGGGAAACATAGAATTAATTAGCAAAATTTCTGTTTATGTCATTAGTTGGTGTTTTTCCTCCTATAGTTAGACTTAAGTCAGTCAAGCACAAGATAAAAGGCAATGTAGTGTGGTAGGAAGCTAGCTTTATTATTTATATGAATTATATTGGGTATAAATAATTATTTATTTATTTACACTATTTTCTATCAATCTCATGATCATTTTGTCCCCATCTCAGTTTTAAAACCTTCTTTCTTAGGAATGTTAGCTCTAATTCATTCTGGTACCATTCAAAATCAGGCTGATGAATTTTAAATGATTGTTTTACAAGAGCAAGCCACTTTCTCCATTCTAGTAGAGATGACCTTTATACAAATCTAAGACCTAATCATTTTAGTTAATTCAAAACAGGTGGAAAATATCTTATAGGAAGTCATTTGTTATGCATAAGATCAAGCTGAAATGTCATCACCTCTCTGTAACTCTCTCTCCTTGAGACTTCCCATCCCAGTTATAATTAATTGCCCCTCATCTGTGTTTTCACAGAATTTTTTTATAGCCTCAGTTTTAGAATGAATCACATTTTATTATGGTTTTCCATGTACATATTTGTCTTTCCCATAGACTTAAGTTCTTTGGGGTTAAGGCAGGATGATATTTAGGACTGTTCCAGAATAACCCAGTCCCAGGGTGTGAAAACCAACCCCAAGATGCCCTGAGATGGCAGAAAGAGGCAGAAAGATCCAGGATTGCCCAGAGTGCAATTTATTGAAGACAGACAGAAGTGAGGTCCTGGCAGCTGCCAAACCACTTTGAGGCAGATCAGGGCAAAAGCAACTGCATCCAAGCCAAAATGTACCTGATTTATTTGAAGTGAACATCAAGGATGGCAGGCACATTCCTGGCACTGATGGCAGGAGGGCCCAGCCATCGAACTCCACATGCCACTCTAATTATACTGTTAGTGTGCTGGGGAACCATGTGAGGAAAACCAACAGGCATCATTCAAGGTCAGTCATGGTGGCTATGAATCAAGATGGCTGCAAATCAGATCAAGTTGAATCTGCAGAAGTTCCTCCAAGAATTGGTGTCTCAGAACAGGCACAGAATAATTGTTACCAAACAAACTGGTGAGGCTTGCTCAGCTATGCCCCTTGTAACACTGTGTCCCCTCACCACCTTGACAACAATTACAAAACAGCATTGCATTTGTGTGTGTGTTTTTCTGTGAGTCTCTAGTCACTAAATTGTGGAGTCTTTAGGGCAAGAATAATGTTTTCTGTGCCAATTGCATAGCATATTTACCAACAAGTTCAAAACCCAAAAAATGAGTTCCAAAAAATGAGTTTAAGTTTCATACTATATATAGTATGAAATTTAAATTAAAAAGACATAACTGAAGAAATCATGGCAAAGAGTAAATAAAGGTAAGAAAAGTGACATGGAGTCCAAGAGTGAAACAAATAAATAAAATGCCTGGCAGACTATCCAATACTATACTTGTGAAAAATAAGCTATAAACTTGGCTCTATGCTTCTGAGTAGTCAAAGCCAAAAGGGATTCACTCTCATCTATGGAATAAAATAAGGCATTCAAGCAAAATTTTTCTTAAAGTAATGGTGATTTGCTTTGGTTTCTAAATTTTTTGTTTCTGTGTTTTAGCTGCCCAGTGTTTTTTGTTAAACCAGTTTCTATAACCATGAGCTATAACTGTTGTTTCAGTGAGAGATGAGACATCTTCTGAGCTCTAAGATAAAGTTTCAAGAGATTCACCAGGGGTCATCACACAAATTACAATAGCCCCACAATTTCTCTCTTTCCTTTCAGCCCTCTGATGTTTCACATCCAGAAATGAGGGCACAAGGACCCCAGGCCCACTCAAAACAGACCAGATGAAACAGGAAATTCTCTCTTCCCCCAGTCCAGCACATCTACCTAACAATGACATTTTAACCTCCACCACTATCTACACTGCCTGTCGTACTCAAATGCTGGTGTTCAGCTAGCTACATGCAAAATACAAGGGTAAGGGTAGTTAGAATAGAAATTCCAGGTAATTCTAATTTATTAGGTCCAAATTGGAGTGCAGAAATCTGTATCATTAAAAATCTCCCAAGGGATTCTGACAGAATACTAAATTTGCAAAAATTGTTAGTGTATTCTTTTTATTTGATACTGGGGATTGAACCCGGGGTGCTCTACCACTGAACAACATCCCCAGCCCTTTAAGATTTTATTTTGAGACGTCACCACTTGTTTATGGCTTTGCTAAGTTACCAAGGCAGGTCTAGAACATGCAATCCTCCTGTCTCAGCCTCCCAAATCACTGGGATTATAGGCATATGTGACTGCACCTGGCTACATTCCTTAATATAAGAATATGAACATGCTTTATTATTTGTTTCCATTTTCCACACCTACTTTTTGTAGCTTAGTCTATCTGTTGCTCAAGATATAGCTGCCGTAGGTAACACTTCCAACCTTTATTGGTGGAGGCAAAGTTCATCAATTCTATGGCCCTATCCTGGCATCTAAGTCTTGAGGAATAACTAATTCATGGGCTCTGTATTATCCAAAAAAGTATATTAGTGGAAATCTAAAATTTTTGCAAACAGTATTTAACATGTTAACAAATCAACCCAAGAATCAAAGAAACTGAACACTAATGGTACCAATGATAACAACTGACATCTATTAAATATTTCAAGTGGTCCAGGTGCTATTCTAAGAACTGTGGAAGACTTTTCACTTGATACCGAGAAGAGCCCCATTGAACAAATATTGTTCCCACATTATAAGCAGTAAAATAGAGGTGTACAGGATTTAGACATCTCACCTAGTTTTCCAGGTAGAAAGTGGCAAAACCAGAGTTTAGCCTCAGTGAGTCTGTCTTCAGTGCCCAAACCTTTAACCTTCTCACTATCCTGCCAGAAATCAGGGGAAGATGGTATCTCAAAGCTAACAGGAATTAGTCAAACTTACTTTGGCCAAGGCACTTTACATTTTAGAGACTGGAAGAAAAACATCCTATACTTTTAGTAACAGTGAAATAACTTTTTAGAATTTAACAAACATCTAACACTAAAAACTACCAGAAAATACTTCACATCAGGATATCTACTTCCTTTATCCCAAATGGACATGTTCTAGGAAGGAATTTTAGTTATGATAATACCTTGCACATAGTAAGCTTCCAACTCATACTAATAAACAAATGCATGAAAGAAAAATGAATGCAAAAATAACCTCAAATTATAAGGAGAGAATCAAAGGAGAGAATTAAGGGGACAAGATCTGAAGTAGATTGCACTTTAGCAAAATTGCTTCATATTTGTAGAAATAATCTAAACATTAGGAATTTATTTTGTCACTCTAGACCTCATATGTAAGGAAAAGATTGGCACATACTTACTAAGTTTTTTTATGGCTATATTAAGACAGATTCCATGACTTTTTAAATTTTGTGGCAAAGCAATTTCTAGGAAAGTCTGCAGTTATCCTCCCTACTTTACATATGCCATTAAGGGCATTTGAAAATGCAGTCGCACTATTTTAACACCTTAAAACAATATTTTTGGCTTATTGTCCAAGCATCGCTTTCATGTAATACCAGAGACAATTTGCTAGATAAATAATTATCTAAGGGAATAATATGAGTTGGTTCATTGGGACCACTGGCCTTTGGACACAAAAAGAGTTCAGCATGCTCCATGCAGAGTGCATTTGAAGTGCATGCATCTGTTCAGCCAACACTTAACTCTCAAGAATTATCTGGACTTGTATGAATTTCCACATCCTGGTATACTAGGCATGAGGCAATATGACTAAGATCCCAGGGGAAAGACTACAACTTATATGAGACTCTAAGGAAATGAGTATGAATAAGAGGACTGTGGAGGAAACTACATGAAGTGAGTACAAGGATTCATTAATCCCCTTTTCTATCTCTGGACACACTAATATCTATTCACACACATGCACAAACACAATACACAACTGGCATGAACAGAAAAGAGCCCACACCATCAGGTGGTGTAGACCTAAGGCCATGTAAAGAATTTGGGTCTGACAGAAGACTAGAAGCCTTGGGTGCCCCTATCCTAGAATTTAGATAGCATGTTTACCTCCTTCTCTGGTAAGCTTTGTAAGAGGTGGATCCTGCTTCCTCATGTGTATCCTGGGCATCTTGCATAAAGTCAGACACATCAGTTTCAATGCAGACTTGTTGAAAGGTTGGAAAATAAGTCAATGAATGATCAGTAGATTCAAACTTCCCACAGTATACTAGAGCCTCTACAGACTCTCTACCTGAATCTTCTGATTGTTCCTGCTGCCCGGACATGAGCCAGGTAGTAATGTCTTTCACTATTAGAGAGATTTAAAAGTTCATATCTGTTAAACTCATTTTATTCCCATAATAAGAAGTTGTTGTGGAGAAGACTGACAGTGTTATGTGGATGTGGGATGTTTCACAAAAGCTCCTGTGTTAATTAATGCATAAGGTAAAATGATAGAACTGTAACCTAATCAGTGGATTCATCCACTAAATGGATTAATAATTTGAAAGGACTACTATACTGGATGGTAACTGTAGACAGGTAGAGTGTGGCTGGAGGAGGTGGGTCACTTGGGGGCATGCCTTTGGGGATTATATTGTCACCCTGGCTCCTCCTCCTCTCTCTTTCACAACTGCCATGAGGTGAGTAACTTTCCTCAGTCACACTCATCCACCATGATGTTCTGCTCACCTTGAATCCAAGAGTAATGGAATCACCTAACCATGGACTGAGTCTGTGAAACTATGATCCAAAATAGACTTTTCCTCCTTTAAGTTGTTCTTGTGGGTGTTTTGGTACCAGTGACAAAAGTAGACTAACACAGACTAACACCTTGACCCCAACATTACCCATTAGGGAATCATGGGGCATAGAGGTAAAATAACTTGTCTCAGTTTACACATTCAGTGGACCCTATTAATGGAAACAAAACTGAAGCCAAGGTCTAGTTATTTTTCCCTACCTATGTGTCCACTGGGATATCTATCTATCTATGTACACATATATACAAATACAAATGCACATGAATATACATATAACTGTTGATTCTCATTATTCATTATTCATTATTCTGGTCTTCTATAAAGTGTCTAGGAACACTGAAGCACTGAGTGAGTGAATACTGAACCATTGCTCCTAACGATGAATGTTTTACATATGTGTGTATGCATATATGCTCATTAATACTTACACACTTTTATATATAAAGAGATCATATCCTAAAAACAATTCAGTAGGTAGACTCCATTTTCTTTGCTTTAAAAAAAGAAAATGAGGCCCAGAAATGTTTTGTGACCTGCCTGAAGCTGCCCCACTCACAGGTGTGAGGGTGTGAGTGGAGATTCAAACCCCATACCACTGGCCCTATAGCCAGAACTTCTTGTTCTACCCCAACTTCCACCTGCTGTCTTCATCCTCTGGTCACTTCAGTGGGAGAGGAAACGAGAAGTGAGGGACATCTTGCTTAACCTCAACTGATAACTTGTACTAAGGGGGACTTAGTTCTCTCATGCTTTGCACATGACTGTAAATAACTAAAGAAGCACTGGGAGAATTGACTTTTGTGACAAAGAAATTTCAGTGAGTAGGTGAATTCACAAATTTGGTTCTGTGAATGAGGACTGATTCCGATCATATCATATGGATTGGGGACGTGGCTCAGTGGTAGAGTGCTGTCTTGTCATGCATGAGGCCCTGGTTTTGATCCCCAGCACTGAAATGTGTGTGTGTGTGTTTCATATCAGATTGCAGGATCATAAGAATGACATTTCCTCAAGTTCTCATCTCTCAAACAAAGGAATCAACACCAGATCTGTAATAATAAGACTGATTTACAGGTAGGCAAGAGAGACTTCCACCAGTATTCTCCTTCTACATTCAGTCCTTCTGCAGTCCGTCAGTTGATAGACATGATCATTTCTGGCTTCCATACTTTCATTGTCCTTATAATACCTATGGGCATTAAATCAGTGCAAAAAGGAACAGGAATATATTTTACACAAAGGACCCAGTTCCTTCAGCACAGGAAGAGAAAGACCAGTGCCCATGGTAGGAGTGTGAAGTACACCAAGGAAACCATAGCAAGGCAAAGGAGGAAACTTCTGATAAGAGGTTTCAGAGAGGACAGCATTGTTGTGTAGCTATCAAGGGGTCACAGCTGACTCTGAGCTGCCTTTAGGTCTGTGTGACATCTTAAGGGAAAGGATGCAATAGTCTTTAGCAAACAAAGCAATAGTGACAAGGGCCCAATACTGAGGAAGCAAGGCACCTTCTGCACTGGGCCCTGCACTAAGTAGAGATCACAAAGGAGTGTGACCTCAGCAGATCTCTGGGCTCTTTGCTACTATTTCCTGAGACTCTGCTCCCAACAGGGCTTGTGTTGGGTAATTTGCTCATAGTAGACTTTTAATTTATACAAGAACACAGGAACAATATTGTGCTCTTTCCACAAGAGAAAAAAGTAGATCTCAGAGAAGCAAAGTGACTTATCCTGAGCCACCCAGGCGGACAGGGTCAGACTTCATCTCCAGTCTGTCTGAACCCAACAGCCAGGTTTCTGCCACTAAGTAGATACTCAGATGTCTTCTGTGGGTGCTAGAGAAAACCATAGATGTGGATCTACAAATAGCTGGCAGGAGTTTCCCAGCACTAGAATTCCCTATTCCATTTAATAATGAAGCCATATTGAAGAAACAGAAAAATGCAATTCACTCGGAGAAAAAAGAAAATGTAGTTCATCAAATTGATGGCTGATGTTCTTATATGAAGTAATTGGTCCTCTGAAATGTTTCAATCTGCACAGTGATGATGTATGCTTTAATAACTATAGGTTTTCATTGTCATTATCATAAAGAAATAATTTTTTACAAAAGACACAGTTCCCATTATTAAAAAAAGAAAAGCCTTTAGAAACATGTAGATTCTATCTGATACATACGTATATGTATAAATTCAAAAATTAAATACAAAGTAGTGTTCAGTCAAATAGGAGTGATGATTGTTAAATATAAGTCATCTGAAAAAATAAGTTGGGCTGTCCCATGATTCCCAACATGGCTGGATTTCCTCACCCCTGCCCAGGTGGCCTGTGGAATCCAGTCATCAATGTATAGCAAAACATACATTTACCCATGTGTCCAGGGAGCAAAAACATCACTGCAACACTTTTGTGTCCCACCACCTCTTCCATCTTTTCAATCCATGAAACAGGAGAACAGACACCATTCCTTCAGCTCCCAAGTCTTCAGTATCGTATTTTTTTAATGATGTACAATTGATTCAGTGCCTTTGAACTTCCTCTAAATATCCAAACCACTTAGTATCATTAAGATGCTTTCAGAATGCAGAAAATGTATCCCTCAAGTACTCTTTGCTACTTGCTGTAGATTGAAAGTTGCCTCTGTCTCACCCAGCCTGGGTGTCAGTCCGTGGCTCATTACTGTAAATTACTAACATCAGAAATGGTGAATCACAAAGTTGAATTGTGGAAAACTAATGCAACAGGAGATAGCAGGCCATGTGTCAGTGAGGTGTGCAAGATGTTATTATAGCAAAATAAAATTCAAGCACTCTCAAGATATTCATCTTCTGTATCAATAATCATGTATCTGTTCACAAATATAGGTCAAAACTGTTTAAAGCAAGGACCATTAATTTGAGTTCTTTAATTGAAGGTGATCCTCTCTGAGAAGTGGCTCAGTGCTGACAGTAGATAGAACACAGTAGGAATGACTGCAGAAAATCCAGGCTGGGAGATCAGAGGTTGAAAACAACACTTGACAATGTTGAACTGAATCCATTGCCTTGAGCCCCTCATTTACAGGACATTCAGTCTGCTATAGGAAATGTCAGGGGGCCAGGGACTCAGGGAGGTAGAGCAAGTCAGGAGGTTAATGTAAGTCAGGACAGTGAGTTTAAAACTAAGTAGTTTCCATAAGTCACCTGATAAAATTGAGCATATTATGTTTATCTATCACCTATCTAAGTATCCTATGGTAGGACTATCCTAACTTTTATATACATGCCTTAAACTTTTAAAGCCTTTCCAAGTCCTAGTTTGCCCTTGTAAGAGAAATCTTACAGGGGAATAAGTAGTTTCATAACCATCTTATAAATAAGTGAGTGGTATTCAAACTCTCTTGATCTTGATCAATTGTAAGTTGTTCTTTTAACATCATGACAGTACAAACAGAAAATCATACACACATATTTACACATGTACAAGTAGTCAACTTTTTTGCTGCTGTAACTAAAGGACCCTACCAGCACAACCATAGAGAAGGAAGACTTTATTTGAGGGCTCACAGTTTCAAAGGTCGAAATCCATAGACAGCCGGCTCCATTCCTCAGGGCTCCAGATGAGACAGGAATGACATGGTGTAAGAGTGTAGCAGAGGGAAGCAGCTTACATGGTGATCAGGAAGCAGAGAGAGTCTACTCGCCAGACGCAAATATATACCCAAAGCCACGACCCAATTCCCACCTCCTCCAGCACTTCAGTTACCACTCAGTTTATCCCTATCAGGGGATTAAACCACTGGTTTAATCATCTCTCTTCTGACCCTTCTTGCACTGTCTTACTCATGAGCTTTTGGGGGACACCTCACATCCAAACCATAATAACAAGTTTAATAAAATGATACTTACCTTCAATTTGAATTGCTTTGGTTTAGATATAGGGTCTCCATCAAAAATTCATGTGTGAGACAAGGCAAGAAAGTTCAGAGGTGAAATGATTGGATTATGAGAGTTTTGACCTAATCATGCATTAATCTGCTGATAGGGACTAAGTGGGTGGTAACTGTAGGCAGGTAGGGTGTGGCTAGAGGAGGTGGGTCACTGGGAGCGTGCCTTCGGGATTTATGTTTTTGTCTGAGGTGAGGGGACTCTTTCTCTCTCTGCTTCCTAACGGCCACATCCTGACTGGCTTTCTCTACCGGTATCTCTTACTCTTCTGCCACGATGTTCTGCTTCGACCCAGGCTCAGAGGAGTAGAGCCGGCCATTTATGCACTGAGACCTCTGAAACTGTGAGTTTCAAATAAACTTTTCCTCCTGTATGTTGTTCTTGTCAGATCTTTTGTTGACAGTGGAAAAAAGCTGACTAAACCCATAAGCAATGATTAAAGGATTAAAGAATTGAAGGAATGGAGGACAGGCACACCCACACAAGAATTATTATATACTAAATGATACTAGTTACCTAGAATGTTTAATAATACAGTGCAATGCTCATAATAAAATAGAGAGAAATGTGGGGGAACTATTGTGCATATATAATATGACTTCAGTTTTTAACCCAATACTTCCTTGATAAATTCAGACTGCTGATACAACTTTTCCTTTAGGACTTAAGAAAGAACTTACTAAAAGTGAACAGAATCTAAATCCTCCTGACTCTCCAGAAAATCAACAGAAGTGAGGCTTACCAAGGAAAAACACGAGAATCTCTCTAAAATTACAAAAAAGAAGTCACAGATTTCTGAAAATTACAGACTGTATAAATAATCAATTCGTATTGTTCAAGCCAGGAGTCTTAACTAATTAAAATGACTACAGTCACAACTATTAAGTACCTGCATCTAAGAATACTCTTATTGCCTACCAAAAAGAAAAATAAAACTAGAGTGATTAATAATTTATGCCTTGCAACTAATGAGAAGTCTAGAGTTATTTTACAACACATTCATTTATTCATTAATTTAGCTGAGCACACCATATTTTTGAGCCACCAGACTCTTTAATAGGGTATGGAGATCCCAACAAAAAATAAGAGATCTTGTCCTTGTGCAGCTCAAACCTGGAAGATGTCCCAGGCAAATAAACACTGGCACTGACATTGTGAGCACACCTAAAGTAGTGCAATGGATTAGCAGAAAATGAAGCTGCGGGACTCAGGCAAAATGAGTAAAAGTTCACAGAGGGGGCCGAGTTTTTAAAGACTTTAAGGAGTTTCCCAAGTAGATGAAGGAGTGCATTCCAAAGGAGAGAATACAGGTTCAAAAGCTCAGAGAAGACTGCTCCCAATCTGCGAATCCTATGCATTTTAATAGGACCAAATGCAGGATACTGCATCAGGGAGAATGAGAATCAGGTTGATTTAGTAGGTGGACTTAGCTCTCCAGACACTTGTCACTGTTAGACGGACTCTTCCAAGAGAATTTCCAAACAGACGAGAGGATCCTATTCTCAGTGAATCCAACACCCAATTTATAGAACCCAAATCACAACTTACAGAGACATGCTCTTTCTTAAGGTAAATGTGTTCCGTTTGCCAGCACTTTGACACAAAGAGAAGTGCTAGCTTCATAGAAATAATTAATCCTCTTTTTCTGCCACTGGGATAAACAAAGAAGGAAAAAAGAAATAGATGATGTTATAAAAAAATAAAATCCAAGGCAGATCAAAGGGGATGTGGCAGAGGATTCAGCAACTCCACCCTTAAGCAAAGAACAGTAATGAAGAAATGAGTTTTGGCAGCCCAGCCAATGGGATATGAAAGAAATTAATCCAGAAGGGATGTAATGACCTGAAAAAAATGATGAGCAAAGTCCAGAAGGATTAAAAGAGAGAAAAATGCTGCAGACAGGTAAGAGCCATTTTCTTCTCTGTCTTTCCTAGCTGAAGGGTATCAGATTTAAGGCCTCAGCAAAGGAAGAAATTGTGGAAAAGCAAGCTAAAGAATTGATTTGGCAAAGTCATTTAAATTTCTTATTCTTCTTATTCATTTTTCTTGTTAAGGCAAAGAATGGTATTTTAATTTACTGTCATAACAGAGGTACCAGCTATTGATGACATTAGCCTAGTTCAATCATGATGAAGTCTTAGTAGACTCAGGACATATTTTCAGATACTTTGTTTTTTCCAACTAAAGATTAGAGTTGCCTTTGAGACTCAGACCTTTAGTATAATGTATGTTGATGGTTTTTATTTTTTCTTTCCAGAATGGACTTCTGTACAACAGGGAATTAAACTGAAATCATTAAATTCTTTCTGCTTAGCACTTTAGAGAACATTTCTAGCCAGCCTGCCTAAGGTTAGTGAATACTATAATAATAAATTGTTAATACTAAAATCTTTTGTATTTATTTGATTTTTAAATGATTTTTCCACCTCATTAAGTAGAGTCTTACTTTCTTTTAGTTCTTTGAGTTTGAAATAGAGGGAAAAAAATCTATGGTCTGAGTATTTTTCTGACCAAAGGATGTCCAACAAGCTCTTAAATGACATGGACCTTTACAAGGACAGGTCAGAATCTGTACACAGCTCTGAGTAACAGTTCTAGGGACTCAAGTTCTCATTTATTAACTGGTTTGTGCTTTTCATATACCACTTGACATCTGTTTCTCAGGCCTCAAGTGACAGTGCTCACCCTGGGAAATTCAAACCAGGAATTTAGTCTCAAATTTTATCCATCGATCCTGAATCGGAAAAATGTGTCATCAAAAGTTCTGATGACTGAAGCAGCTGTAAAATGAAAATCAAAATACAAAACCATCAGGTAGTTTGGGTTCATAGTCAGCACTGTGTCCCAGAATATGAAAAGAGAAGAAGAAGGTATCTAAAGTGTAATGGCCATTACACTTTTTTTAAATTAAAATATATCTTTAGTTCCCATATTCCCAGCACTGGTTAAGTCTGCCATCTAATTGTGAGCATTTCAGCTGATTCATGGCCATGCTTCCATCAACCCTCCTCCAGCCTCTCTCCTCTAATTGCTGCCCACACTTTTCACTCTCTGCAAGTCAAGGTAGGGGAGCATTTGCCAAGAAACCTGCCCTTTACCAGAAATGGGCAAAGTGGCAACTGCAGCAGATAATGTCCCCAGGGGCCCCATCTCATAGTTGGCCACAGTGAGAATTTTCTCAGCTTCTTGGGGAAGAGGGGCACTGACCCAGCTCTCAGTCAAAGCCTGCTGCTGGAGAACTAATTACTAGTGTGAAAAAAGAAAAAAAAGAAAAGACTGGATTCAGGTCAATGTTTTCTCAAGCATTGTTTACATTTGATTTTAAATCCATACAATGGCAGAATTGACATTTGCAGCTTGCTACCACATTCATTTGCAAGGGTTTATGTTATTTTATTTTCAGGTTGGCAATGTTTGAGGAGGCATTTATCATTAAAGCCGTGGCCTTTGCTCCTAAAGCTTCTCCTTACAAGTACAATAACAAAAACTGCTAATTAAAAGAGGGAAAACAACCAGGAGTTGAACACAAAGGGGCACCCCTTCTTCATGAGCATAGAACAATGGAGCAGCTTCCAAGCCTCCACCAAGCAAGGCTCCTTACTGGGAATCCTGCTCTGTCCACCTACCCATTTAGGTTCCTCCAGTTAGCCCTACTAAGACTAGGAGAGGAAAGGAGAGGAGAGTGCTATTCTCTTATTCAATAATAATCAAAGTAGGCCAGGTTATTCCCATTACAATAAGAACAAACCCAAATCAATGTGATTTAAATCAGCAAAATTCCTTTCTTACAGTTAGAAAATCCACATAGGTCCAGGCAACACTCTGGAGCAATTTGCCCCATAGAGTGATTCAGTAACCCAGGCCAACAGAGACACCATCATCACGCTGCCCTCCTCGTTCTGTTTAGCAGAAGAAAGGACAAGTCTCCAATCAGTAATTGAGTGCTTCCCTTTCTCCAGGAAGTAAGAAATGGCACAGCTCATCACGACCCTACCCAACTGTAAGAGGGTGAATAATCTCATTGTCCTATGAACTTAGATGAAAGAATCAGAAATGGGTGCACACTAAGTCTGTACATAGCACACTACATATTTTTGATCCTTCTACCTTGATACAGCACTTACATACATTTGGGGTATCTTTTCTCTTTTAAAATAAATTTAAAAATTTATTTTTTCATAATCTTTGTTATTTGCAAATGGCATATGATTTTTATTCCTACAAAGTATCAGATAAGTCTGTTGAGATAATGAAGTTGATTTATTCCAGTGTGAATAGTCTGATATGCTTAACATTGCTCTCAGAAAGGCGTTTTGATATAACCTACCCCATGAACTTTCACCCAAACGACAACTTTTGAGCACTTTATTATGTGAGATCTATATTATAGATCAATAAAATGAGACTGTGAAACAATAAATATATTTTCAAAGCTGTCTGAATTAAGAAAAGTTTGAACTATAACCTTATTAAGCCTCACCCACTACTTCTCCACCAGCCACAGCTGGCCTAAAAATGGAACACAAATATGTTCCATTTTATGTGTGGGGAAACTAAACCACAGAAAGGGTAAGTAACTTGCCCAGGATCACACAGCTAATTAGTAGTAGAGCTGGAATCAAATCAGGTATCTGATTACACGTCCCATTACACGCTCACGCATGCACGCGCGCACACACACACACACACACACACACACACAAAGTTCCAATATTGTTTGCTATTGATGAGGGGATTGAAGAATACAAATCTTGGGCTGGGGATATAGCTCAGTTGGTAGAGTGCTTGCCTTGCAAGCACTAAGGCCTTGGGTTCAATCCCCAACACTGCAAAAAAAAAAAAAAAAAAAAAAAAAAAAAAATCTGTAGAGGCAACAAAGAACATGTGTTAGAGTCTGTTGGTTCCATAGCAAGAAGATGTGATTCATACTCTGAACCAATGAACATTTTTTTGTAAAGGGCCAGGTAATAAATACTTTAGATTTTACAGGCCCTATAATCTCTTTTACAGTTACTCAACTCTGTCATTGCATGGAAGTAGCCACCCACAATCCATAAATGAATGAGAACAGCTGTATTCTAATAAAACTTTTAATAAAGCTGGATGGTGGGCTAGGTTTGGCCTATGGACCATAGTTCTTCCAGATCTAAGCAATGAGGGACCTTGAAGAGTTCTGACATGATCAAATTTGTGGTGAATAGATGGTACATGTGGCATATGGATGGTGAGGGGAAAGATTAGCATCAGGAAGCAGAAAACAATAGTCCATATATGAAATAACGGGCTGGACATGGTGGTGCACGCCTGTAATCCCGGCGGCTCAGTAGGCTGAGGCAGGAAGATCATCCAAAGCCAGTCTCAGCAATGGTGAGGCAACTAAGCAACTCAGTGTCTCTAAATAAAATACAAAGTAGGGCTGGGGATGTGGCTCAGGGGTTGAGCGCCCCCAAGTTCAATTCCCTGGCACCTGCCTCAAAAAAGAAAGAAAGAGAATGGAATGGGATCCTGAATGGTGGCAATGGTGGTAAGGAAGGAGAAGAGACATGCAAAGAGAGGTCTTGACTGGCCCAGCTGATGAGTTTGCATTCAACTGACTGTGCAGGACAAAGGAAGAGAATAAAGCCAGGAAGTCAATGAGTGCAGGGAATACCAGGAACCACAGAAAAGAGAGTAAAGAGAAGAACGTTGACGGGGAAGGAATACTTTGTGGTAGAGGTTTGAAATGTCTGGATTGAGCTGGTTTAGTAGCTCACTAGACACTTGAACATACTTATCTGGAATCTGAAACATAGGAGAGAAATTCGGATGGGAGATAAGGCTTTGGTGTCAATCACAAAAAGATAGATTTTAAGCTGTTATAAATGAGACAATCCAGGAAGAGTTAAAGAAGAGAAATACACGGATGAGAAATTCATGATGTCACTATTGAAATAAATATCAATATTTAAGGATGTTATGGAGAAAGACATCTGAAAAAACAACTAAAAAGGGGCACAAAGAGCTCAAGAAGAAACTAAGTGAGGAAAGGAAATTTAAGAGGGATGGAGAGATCAGCAGTGTTAACTGTTGTAGGGAAATCAAGCAAGATGGCAAGGAAGTGTCATTAGAGGACCATTTGTGTACAATGAATCAAAATGCAGTTCATAAAAATAAAAAAAGAAATAAGAACTACATTGGGTAAGGAAAAAAAATCCAATTTTCAGGAATGGAAGAGAAAGAGGGATCCAATAAAAAGAGATGAACAGATATCTTTTTTAAATACTAAGAGGGAACTACAGGCACTCAGTTGAGAAGGACTTGCATACGTGTGTGTGATTAGCCACACAGGCAACATAGTGGGGTGGTGTAAAGATACAAGAAGGAAAAAGAGAGAAAACAGTGGAGCAAGATTCCTGAGAGGTGCAAGGGAGTGGAATCCGAAATGTGGGGATTATGGGCTTGAGTGTGAGGAGCAGGAGAAATTCTCCCGCGGGCACAGAGACAGATGTCCTGAGGTGGAGACAGAATGGTAGGGCATTCAGAGCTGCTGAGCTTCTCCATCTGTGAACAAGAAGCAGATCTCAGGTGCCTCTCTATCGGAAGACCCAAGAAAGGCAGTGGAAAGTATTAATACCCAGGGTCAAAGAAGCTGACCACCATTAGGACTTAGAATCTACAAAGCTCGAATATATTTTGGCAGGAACTTGTGGATGCAGGGGAAGGCAGTTTCCACCGCCTCTATAAAAGTTCAGCTAAAGCACTTTTTAGAGTAGTTCCGATAGACCTTTGCTCTCTCTGATGTATGACCAGCAGGTCCTTCACTGCAATGTGTTTCTCAGGCCAGTTACAGTACCTAAAAATCCTCCATGAAATTGTGTTTCTGTGGAGCAGGCAACATCATCAGGACAAGGACTCACAGTTTAGAGAGATTCTTTGACAACTAGGCCAAAGAAAAAGGGGTGGTCTGAGCTCCAGGAGAGACTAGGGATGGCTAAGAAGCCAAAAGAAAGTGAACTGTACTGAAGTCCAAGTTCATTTCCTTCCACTTGGAGACTTGTGCGGTCCTTGAGTGTGGTGCTGTGGCCATCTGTGTGACAAACCCACAAAAGCATTCCTCCTTTGCAGACATGATGCTCACAAAAGACAACTCATGAAAGGAAACAATAAATACACCTGGGTTTACTGTTTGTTATTCACGGAAGGATTTTTAAACAATATCCTGCACAATAATATGAGTGTGGGAAGATTCATGTCTCTGAGAAAGACAGTTTTAAAAGAAACAGAGTGATTGTTTTTGGAGATCAGAAAGCTAGAGCATTCTTAGAAGAAAGAAAAAACATCCTGCCAGGCACTTTGGCACATGCCTGTAATCCCAGGGGCTCCGGAGACTGAGGCAGGAGGATCCTGAGTTTAAAGCCATCCTCAGCAATTTAGTGGGGCCCTGAGCAACTCAGTGAGACCCTGTCTCTAAATAAAATACAAAAAGGGCTGGGGTTGTGGCTCAGTGGTTAAACACCCTGGGTTCAACATCCCATATGGAAAAAAAAAAAAAAAAAAGAAAGAAAGAAAAAGAAAAAAGAAAACATCCTCAGTAAGAAACCACTTCAGTACCAAGATTCCTTGGGAAGCAGCATTCTGACGATGCAGTGACAAAATGGGAGTACAGAGTAGAGCCTTCACACACAAGCTCTTGAATCACTTGGGAGGGCAAAGTTCCTGCTCCTCTTAATCTGAAGTACAGATGCGGAGCAAGGATGACAGAGCCTGAAATGAAGCCCAGAAAAGTTTCAGGACTTCCATGTGTGATCCTTCAGATTCCCCAAAGCAGGCGCAATGGATGAAGGTCAATTGCAGCAGGCCTGTGGGGTGGCTCCTGGAACCTCTCTTTCCTTTCCTCCTTCCTGTGCCCTGAGTAGAGTACGCTCATCCTTGACCCAGTTCCTACATCAGCTCTTTGTGAAGCTTTCCTTGATCTTCCTCCCAGAATCTAACAGCATTCGAAGAACCCACCTCTGTGTTTCCCTTAAATGACATGCATGCAGCCTGCTGATCAACTCACCCTGGTTGGGTGCAAATGTCCCCCTTCCTCGCTGCATTTCCAGAGTTGCCAAGATACACCTGCACCCTCCTCTTTCAGCTTCATTCCCTTGGTCCCTTACACCTAGAAGGAATATAATAAATGTTTGTTGAATTGAAATACATAGGGGAATTTAGCAAATCAAGAATGTTTTTGAAACTTCAATTTCTTGGCTAATTAGACATAAAATTAGGAAAGTGGCTAAATGACAAATATTAAACTCCAAATCTTCTTCAAAATGTATAATAATGTGTGGAGCAGCAGGAATCTTTATTCTCTCCCTCTGAAAATATAATTATAGAGCTAGAAATGACTGGAAGAATCATTTGCTCCATTCTCCTCTGCCTCCAGGTAGGTTATATTAAATTATCTCAGACAGATGAAAATCTATTCTTCTTCTTTTATTTCAAAAAATGAGATTGTAATTTTACCATTCTGGTATTAAAAAGGCCTCAGCGAAGCGTTTCATCTTGACTTTTCTAAAACCCACATGCTATATTTCAAGTTGGGATGGGGTTAGCTGGATAAGATTTTTTTTGTTATGATTTTACAAATTATGTGGATACGTAGGTAGATTTATATTTAACGTAAATGTAATGGATATACGATATGATATAGACATACAATGTAGTTTATGTGTGTAATATATACATATGTGTGTGTGGAGAGAGAGAAGGAGAGAAAGTTGGTTCTCTTTAAATTTGAATTTCTGAAATGGTTAAGCAGGGATGTTTTTTGCTTGGTTGTGTTTACCTAAACTGTCAAACTCTAGAAAATTTTAGTTTTGACAGAGGTGGTTTTAACTGAGAAAACATGCTGATAAAAGATGGCTCAAATAGACAAACAGTAGTGACTTCCAAATTACTCTTCCCTATGTCTAAAATTCTAGGGTGTGGGAATGTATAGATTTCTTCCCTCTCTGATGCTGTAAGAATTTTAGATCTGAATTTGTGAGGATCAGTAACCTCTCCTATTGAAAACAAGAAGAAAACCTGGGCACAGAAGGCAAAGAGAATGGTGGAGGATAGACTGAGGTTGTTGAGTGGAAACCTCAAGAGATTCAGGGCCTGGGGAAAAGCCAGAGAGAGGGTCCTGCATCCAGACACAGAGGAGCCAGATCCCAATGTCTCTTCCATGTCATTAGTTCTGGGACTACAGTCGCATTCCAGAAATGGATTTCCTAACTTGGAGTGAAATAGAAATCAGAGAAGCATTGGATATTTGGAAAGAGAACCAAAAAAGAAAAATAAAAGGTTTGCTAAGATAAAAGCTACATTTGATAGAGTTAGAAGAATCAAGTTTCTAGGATCAGCCTGGTTCACACCCAGTTCTGTCGTTTTTTGGTGAATTGGACAAGTCTCTCTAAAGAAACCTTTCTTTCCTCATCCATAAATGGTGATAATGGTATCCTCTTACAAGGCCTTATGAAGATTGAATAAAATAGTATTATATTTGTAATATAACATGTGCTCTTTGTTATATAATTTGTAACAAAGAAAAATACATCGGGCTTATTCAAACATAAGGATGGTAAATCCTAAAAGAGATAAATGGTAAATAAAGTCATTACAGACTATTATTACTGACTTACAGTGTATAAAATTGCATTGATACTTAGTATGCATTTCACTGGGATTTTCAGTAAATGTACAAAAGTAGTCAGAGCTGCCTCTTCACTTTATTTACAACCTCCATTTCTTGAGAAAGTCTCTTCCTCCAATGTGGAATGAGAGTGTTACCAATGCAATGGGGCCCAACAATATCTACTTTTACAGAACTGAAAGCTCATCTTCCCAGCTGCAAATCACCTTGGCAGCTAATGGTATCCACCTTAGTCCCCAGATAAGATATGCCCTCAGTCAAAGGAAGCTGTCTTCCCCAAGATCATCCTCCTTCCCAGGTCTGTCCATCTCTAGTGCTGTTCAATATGGAGTTACAAAGGCCCAGCTGGTCCCTTGCCTCCCTTGGAAACAACTCTATGGTTCCCCTTGGGACCCTCAGAGTCTCTGGCTGTGACTGGCAGCACCAGGATCTTTTTCCTCTCTGCCCCATCCTACTTCCCATGATCCACATTGGAGATGACCCCAAGACACCAACCAGTCTCCATCCTCACATCCCAGGCTCCAATCTGGAAGAGGGGGTGTTAAGAGAATGTGAGTTGCCACGGAAGAAGGACCACCAGGGTCTGGAGAGAAGAGAGAGAAGAACTGAGGGAGTGAAGGGTGCTCAGCGTGCTCCCCAGGTCAGCGATGACGACAAAGGATGTCATTGAGGAATCGGAAGTGGACCAGGAGGTGAATGGCAGAGGATGGAAGGGGTTGGCATCAATGTGAGAGATCCCAAAATACAGAAATGCCTACAAAATATGAGGAATCTGTCATGGAAACACAAACTGAGAAACAGAGCCCCAGGGTCTCTCTACCTGGCCCAACCAGGTTGGTGGGATGAAATAAATGCTGGCCTCAGGTGGTCCACTGCTATTCTGACACCTTAAATAACAAAAGGGTTTTTTCCCTTTAGAAGTTTGTCCTCGACTCTAAAGTACAAATCAAAGAGAAGATGGAATTTATGTGACTGAAATTGTCTTTACGGGGTTTTCCCCCTGGGCCAAAGCAATTCCACAACAAGGCTTAGATTCTTTAGCTTTTTCTTCTTCAGACAAGAAATAGAAGCTGTGTGTTTTAACCTCTACAGCAGGTCAAACTACTCTTTTTATTCCAAACTTTTATATTATAGCAAAGCGTTATAAGGAGTTTATTAATGCTGCAAACTCTGGCTTACAGCTTGAAGTGTGTAAATATGCTCTGCCACCAATTCTGTGCTGTTTAAAAGGGTAGACTTTATACTTTACTGTAAAAATACTTGCCAGGTGTGCTGTCAACATGTAAACTTGCCAGGCCCTGGCTGGGCCTTCATAATTTGGGGTTTATTGAGCATTTTATTATTCCTAACTAAGAGTAGCGTTGTGTTTCTGATTGTGCTTCAAGGTCGAGGTGAGTTGGGTAAAAACAGGTTTACCTCCCCTGAAGTCAGTGACCAGGTCCCACCTGGTGGTCCTAGGGGTCCTCCTGTGAATGATTTGAATGAAGGCTTTCATTTTTCCTTTGCAGGAAGTGGGACATGTATTTCTTCCTTCTCCTCACCCCATCATGTGAGCTTTTAAGTTATAAAGAAATCATCAGCGTGTGCATTATTCAACAGCTGTGCCACACTGTTCTCCCATCAATTAATGTCACTAGAGGGAATTGGAAGCCACTGGGGGTAGGAATGGGAGAAGGAGTCTTCTTGTAACCACTTCTGTCTGAGTCTGAGAGGGAATATCAGAACCAACCCACAGACCACCTCCTCTTTTTCCTTCCATGGTCTATGGTGGAGCTGTGGAGGACCACCTCAGTCCTGAGGCCCAGAGATGGGCACACTGGCTAGGGCTTCATCTCAGGCACTTCTAGTCTGGATCTGGCCTCCACCCTGCTCCTTGCACCAGCCACAGCCAACAATGTGTAGTGTGGACCACTCAGGGGCAAGTCCACGCCTACTGAAACCTGGAAGAGCTGAGTATTAGTTTACTAGGACTGCCGTAGTAAAGTGTCATGAACAACAGAAATTGTACCATTTTAGAAGCCAAAATACCAAAATCAAGATGCCAGCAGAACCAGATTCCTTCTGAAGGCACTGGGGAAGGATCTTCCCAGGTCTCTCCCCTGGTTGCTGGTAACCTTGTGTTTTAGTCAGCTTTTTCACTGCTGCGACTAAAAGATCTGACCAGAACAATTTTAAAGGAGGAAAAGTTTATTTGAGGGCTCATGTTTTCAGAGGTCTTAGTCCATGGAAGGACAGTTTCATTCCTTGGGGCTTGAGGTGAAGCAGATCATCATGGTAGAAGAGTGTGGCAGAGGGAAACAGCTCACATGGCGATCAGGAAGCAGAAAGAGAGACTTCACACTCCTGATACAAAATATATACCCCATGGCCACAGCCCCCAATGAACCACTACCTCCAGCCCCACCCCACTTGCCTCCAGTTACCACTCAGTTGATACCATTTGGGATTAATTTACCCAATGCTTTCTCCTCCGAACCTTCTTGCATTGTCTCACACATGAGCTCTTGGGGGACACCTTCTCTAAACCATAACACCTTGGCTTATGTAGATGTCCATTTTCTTCCCGAGTCTCTGCATTGCCTTCTCTCTGTGTGTCCAATGTCCACTTTATATAAAAACACCAGACACACTAGATTAGTACTCAAACCAATGACCTCATTTTAATTTGATTACCCCTGTAAAGACACTTTTCCCTCATAAGGTCACATTCTGAGGCACTGGAGTTTACAACTTCCACATATCTTGTTAAGGGGTCACAACTCAAGCCAACTCACAGTAGCATGCATTGTTCTGATCATTGACTGGTTGGAGAAAATTCTTTCAAAGATGAGATTAATCCAAGATTCTTCAAAGAGAGCTGAACAGGGTGATCACTAAGAGCCAAGTGTACAGCTCTGAAGTAGACAAAACTGCCTGCAAATTTCAGCTCTGCCACTTGCTGGTGAGGCCTCAGCTTCCTTACCTGAAAACTAGGGTGAATAATGAGAAAACATAAGGAAAACATTGAAAATTAAAATCAGGGCACATTTTCTAGGTTCAATAAGTACATTAGCTGCTTTCAGATCTCTCCTTTGTAAAAAGAACTCAGGGTACAGCTCCTGGGTGTACTTAAGCCTCTATCTAAAACCTGAAAGAGCATCCCAACTTTCTCAGTCAATCTAGAAATCTATCATTTCCAAGTTCTTCCAAGCTTGTATTTTCCAAATGGAAATATTTTTTTTCACTGTCTTTACAAAAAAAAAAAAAAAAAAAAAAAAAAGACATTGGCTGCATCAATAGACTGTGGGTTGTGGAAGCAAATTACAAAGTTAATACAATGGATTTGAGAACTTGTTAATGTAATCAGATTTTGAACAAGCTTTGGAAATAGTCCCTATTTCACAGTACCAAGGGTATTTTTCTAAACTGCTTGTTGCTTTCAACAACCCTATTATAACCAACCAAAAGTGAGAAAAGCAAATTCAGCAGCCAGCTATCTTGTCAGGACAATGAAACCTTCCTCACCAGGAATCTGTGTTCAGAGAACTATTCAATGCCAAATATTTCCATTTTTTTTTTTTTTTTTTTTTTTTTTTTTTTGCCATTTATGGATGTGGACAAAGAGAACCTGGAAAAAATTGCAGTGGGGTGGGATGGAGTGTGTAAGAAAGGCAGAAAACACTTTATTGTTATTGCTTTATATCCAGGTAAAGAGAAGAGATTTCTGGACCTTTTGTTATAGGAAATGAAAATTATGAGATCCCACACCTTTACTTCTTAATATAATAGTTGCAGTTTTTATAATACAATGTCACTGAAGGCCAGTGACACCTACCCAGTCGGTAAAGAAGAGACTAATGTATGAAAGTCCCCAAGTCTTTGGCCTAGCAATAGTAGCTATTTGATTAATGCAACACTTCTGTTTTTCCACATGTGAGTCACATATCCAAGTTCCCCTGGAAAAATGGTGTGTTATGACTTACAAAAATGCCCCCCTTTGGACAATAAGTTATATACTCCATCTTATTGATCTGCAACTTACAGAAAGTCAACAAGTACCTTACTGCTTAGATTTCTTTTTATTTTTGGTAATGACACCCAAAATTTTCTTTGAGATTTTAGTTTCTATTGAGACTTACTTTCTTTGATATTAGGGATAAGCATTTTTCCTTTGTGTGATGTTAAACTTATTTGTGTATGGAGTTTCTTCCTTGTTTAAAAAAAAAAATAACTTCGCTTTATCTGAATAAATCTATAAATTGACAAATATTTATTGTCTACACAATAAATATCCAGTTCAGGCAATATTCTGAAATGTAATTAAAAGATCTCATTCAACTGAAATATATATTATTTCTATGTTGCCTAAGTTACTTTTTGATTTAGAAATACTTAAAGTCATTAAATTGGTATGAAAATGAGGCAGTTCTCCAGGCTGGGCATTTGGAGACCTGGGTTCTCTGCCCAGCTGCTAATTAGCCACTAGGAAGGCCTTTTCCCCTCACTAGATCCCAGTTTCCTCATCCATAAAATGAGAGCATGGAATGAGATAACCTCCGAGGCTCGTCTCAGCTCTAAAATTCTATGATCTGATGAACCATCTCTTTTCAATTGATTAAAATGAGTGTTAAGAGATTTCCTAAAGTAAACAAGCCAGGCATGATTCCAATTTGTTTTGTTTCCCATTTTTCTTTTCATTTAATTTTCCATCTCAGAGCGTTTGGGTGAATGCAAAGTAAATACCTCCAAATTGTCATTTAGAAATGACACCTGAAATCTCCTCCATTTAGAATGCCTCATGCATGGCCCCTTTTAAGTCAGAAAGTTTAGAAGTAGAGAGAATCTGCACAAAAAGTTTACTTCACTTTAGCTATATATGGATTCAGTCACCTATTTTTTGTTTGTTTTGCTTTATAAGTTTATTATCTTATAAACTGCAATTTGGAGGAATAAAAAAAAAAAAAAAAAGAGGGGGTTGGTTGAAAAATAAACCACATTATTCCCACCACCAGCAAGGGACCTGTCAGCCCAACCAGCTTAAAGTCACTTGTGAACCAGCCCTTTTGTGGATGCTCACAGTCTTTCAGCACTAAATGACCTCATTTGTTGGCTCAGTGGTTTAAAAGAAGCATTCTATTTCCCATGGTTGTGCTTCATATGCTCTAATCCATAGGGATTACTGCGGCAGAATGCTTCAACCTAGTGTAGTTTTCTGGCACAAGTAATTTTCATCAGAGCAAAACTCATAGTCAATTTATAACTGACAAAGATATTAAAATCTTAAAGTTATATGGTAGGAACCAAATTCAAATTATCTTGGTGACTTAATTTCTTTCTTTCTTTTTTTCCCTTAAATTACATTTTTGAAAGTATTTTAATACCATTGGAAAAAAAAATCTGCAGCTCCAACCTTGGTAAAATCAAAAGGAATTTGTGTTTTGATTTTATGTCCAGTTGGTGGCCAGTGTGTTTATCTTGGTAGGCAGAGGGGACAGGTTGAGGATAAAAATAGTAGTTAAAAGAATGAACTCAGTACAGAATTTTTAAATTAAGGAGAAGAAGTAGATGGCAGAATTGAACATCTGTATGCCCCACAGGAAGCAGGTAAGCAGGTGTTGGAATAGAGGGAGCTGCAGCTCACCTTCTGTGAAACAGCAAAATGGAGACACAGTCAAAGCCCATACTCATTAGAAGTGGCTCCTCTGCTTCCCTTCTGATACCAGACTTGGAATTTAGGGCTTTCTGGAGAGCATGATTATGTGCCTACTATGTGTCAGGGAGTCAGAGCAAAAAGAAAGTGCAAGGCTCCTTGTTCAATAATCAGGGAGAATTTCAAGATGATCATAGCAGAGCAATAAACCAAGGCCAGGCCCTGAACCAGCACACCCATCACGCACCATGAAGCCCACTCTGATGCCAAGTATGTCCATGCACACACCAGTTCCTGTCCTCTGAATTGTGCAACAACCCTAGAGG
Organism: Sciurus vulgaris; assembly: GCF_902686455.1. NCBI lineage: Eukaryota > Metazoa > Chordata > Mammalia > Rodentia > Sciuridae > Sciurus > Sciurus vulgaris. The sequence goes on from NC_136461.1 coordinate 168,127,366, forward strand.
TTTGTAACACTACCTGGGATTTACAGATGAAAACGCTAACACTCAGAAAGCTATTTCACTCCAGCCTCAATCAGCTAGGTTGATCTCAGGTCTCCCACCAACAGGCCTGCTGCTTTCTACCACAGTTAACCACTCTAGTATACTGGAGTGAGTAAAACAAGACCATACCTGAACTTTGATTCTTCAAAGAAGATCTAGACTTCAATCCATAAGTCTCCTAAACATGTCCTAACTGTTCTATCTTTGCTTTTCTCCCAGTTTTTTTCCCCAAATTAGTATTATCTAAATGAACAAATGCACAAACATGACATTCATAGCAATAATACTATACTTCAGCAAATTGTTTTTACATTTTTTGAAGCCACATACTTTACTTTTTCTCAGGAGTTTTTATTACTGTATGTTTTAAATTATACTTATGATTTATAAATCTCTGGCAAGTCTGAACCTGAAATAAGAGAAGAGAAATACATCTGCTAACTTTCAGTCAAAAATTATTCTATGTGCAGGTACAATTATATCATAGTGAATCCCATTATGATATATAAGAGCACATTAGCACCAATAAAAAGTTTAAAAAAAAACTTATTTGCTCAGTACTATGCCAAGCACTAGAAGTACACCCACATATACAAATGCAGAATGCAGTCCTTTCCTTTAAAGGGCTTACTACATAATTGGAGCCACAAGAAAATTACAGAAAGCCCAGCAGTATGATGAGCACAAAAATAAGGTGTGGATAAGGCTCAGCATGGAGCCAGAGAAGTAAATGAGACTGGAACTTGGGAAAAGTTTCCAAAGAACAAGACACTTTCAGAGGGTGAATAAAAGGTGTTAGATAAAATTGTGGGAGAAAATTTCAGAAATAGGGACAATATTTGCAACGGTTCATAAAGTTTTAAAGTGGCAAGGCATGGAGAAAAAAATGCATGTAGTAAGCAAAAATGAAGATGAGGCCAAGCCATCAAAGTACCTGGTATAGCAAGCCCAGGACTCTGGCTTTCTCTTACAAGCTTTGAGGAAACACTCTGTGAACCGAGCAGCAATTCCAGGACCAAAGATATGGTTCTCAAGCAGGAAATGTAGAAATGGAAATCCTAGGCTTCATAGTTAAAACTGATCTCAGTCTCATTCATTCTCAGGTTTCTATAATTATTATACAGATATCCCAAGGTTCCTGAGTATGAGAAGGGCCAGGCTTCATGGAATTCTTATAAGGATTGATTTCATATCTGAATGCCCACCCACAACCTCAGATTCCCTCATGCCAGCCCTGCCAGCCTTACCACACAATTAAAGACAGTCATTCTGCTTGCAAATTTAATCAAGGATCTTCAGGTCTTAAATGGAATATCCAGTCCCTCCGGAGTCAGTTCTTTCTGTGGCAATTCCATGGCTTAATGAATCTCTAAGTCACCTTATGCACTTCATCAATCTAAGTCCTGCTGGTTTAATCCATTAGCTATATCTCAACCCTAACCCCTCTCTATCTTACTGTCATTACCCTAGTTCAAGTCTTTGTCTTGGAGAATTGCAACAGCCTCCAGGCCTTAGTCTTCCTCTGCTCAAAGTCATCATGCTCATAGCTGCCCAAACAATACATATAAAGTACAAATCTGACCAGTTTCAATCCCTGCTTAATGGCCTCCCCGTCTTCTACTTGATGAAGTCCTAGCTCAGTGGTATGGCATGTAAGGCCACTCATAACTGACCCCAGCTCCTGTTCATTCACCTGACATGCTCCCTTGTCACCCACCTCCCTTTTTGCATATCTTTGACGTAGAACTACTTGTGACTCCTGTTTGTACTACATGTCACATCCACATGCATGTCCTAGCGACCTAGAAATCCTCTCTTTGCATTCTTTACTGGTTGTTTCTGACTCATTCTTAAGGCATTGGTTCCGTTGCTACCTTCTCCAGAAAACTGCTGTTTGCTCCCCTTGCCTAGGATAGGTACGCCTCCTCAGGGTTCCCAGAGATGCTCTTCATATGACTCTTCTAAGTTGCATTGTCATTTTCATTTATGTGTTTATATCCCCTCTAGACTATGAATTGCTTGAGGATTCTAATCACATCTCTTTTATCTCTTTTATTTACGAGGCACAGGAATCATTTCTCAGGGCATAACAGAGTACCTGAGCCCACTGGCATGTGTTGGAGCCCCAAGATGAAACAGAAGAAATTAGGAGGCATAGCTAAAAACAAATGTTAAAGAGTCATAACAAGCCATGGAAGGAATAACTTCCTTTGATTTTCTTCCTATTTTTTAGGACTAGAACATTTCTGTTTCAGTCAACTATTTCATCGCTGTGACTAAAAGATCTGACCAAAACTATCGTAGAGGAGGAAAAGTTTATTTGAGGGTTCAAATCCAGAGGTCTTAGTCCACAGAAGGCTGACTCCATTCCTCAGGGTTTGAGATAAGGCTGAACATCATGGTGGAAGAGTGTGGCAGGAGGGAAACAACTCACATTAAGATCAGAAAGCAGACAGAGTCCACTTGCCAGACACAAATAAATACCCAAAGCCACACCCCAATTCCCACCTCCTCCAGCCACACCCTACCACTTTAGTTACCACTCAGTTAATCCCTGTCAAGGGATTAATTCACTGATTGGGTTAAGACTCTTACAACCCAATCATTTCTCCTCTGAACCTTCTTGCATTGTCTCACACATGAGCTTTTGGGGGACACCTCACATCCAAACCAAAGCAACTTCTTAATTACTAAATATATCCTATGGACATCTATAGAGAAAGAAAAGGAAATGATCCTTGCTCTACCTTGGATTCCCCACAGAATAGGATTTCAAATAATGACCACCCCTCAGGAAAGCCTAAAAGCATCAGGAGTTATTTAATTCCCCAGGACAAGACAGGGCATGTGAGGCAACTTTATTGAGATAAAATTGACGAGGTATCCATAGCCCTAATGCTTTTTCCTTTCTGTCCTTAACTAAGTTGTAAAAAGGCAACCATCCATTCTGAGATAGTAAGAGAGGCTCACTTGAGGTGGCAAGGCAGCCAGAAGGGTAAAACCTTCTTTTATTTTTTTTTTCCTTTCCTTTTCTTTCTTTCTGGAATATAGCTCAGGACTAATTTGAAGACGAGAAATGATTCCTGTGCCTTGTAAATTGCAATCCACATTGCAACTCCTAGCAGCCACAGTTCAGCACAGTTAGAAGTCAATTAAGGGAGGCCCAGGATTAAGACATCATGGAGACTGAATTATCTCACACCAGCAGGAAAGAGTCGTTTCTTCAGTTCAGGTTCATGGTCTTTGGAGCAGAAGTGGTTTTGAAGGGGAAAGAAAATGCAGGTAATTGTGAGCTGTTGCTTTTTGCAAGACAAGGAAGTAAAGAAGACTCCAAACCTAATATATAACCAGCTCTTCAATATTTCTTAACTACTTAATTTATTTTTAAATATATTTTGGGTACAAATTTCAGACCTGTAAGTTCATTGGGAACAATTAAAAACACCAAAACGTGGAATAAACCACAACACCCTATGGTTCCCTCCATATGTTTTATTTCTTTCCCTGTTTATGGGATAAAATAGGTGAAGTAAAAGTAAAAGTTTAATTACAAGAAATAAAGTATCAACAGTGAAGTTCACAGCCAGTTGCAGCACTTGGAGTCATGTAGCATGTTCCTATGATACAATTGTAGGGTTTTGATTGTGCAATAAAATAATTCCAACAATAAAAACCATTAGTATGCAGGTGTTCTACAATTTTCTCAGGGAGTTTGCAGGAGCTGGCATGCATTTGATAAATGCACTCCTAAACCCCAAGCTACTATGCAGAGGCATGTGGTTTCTCACAGAAAAGGCTTTTGCACACCTGCAGTAATCAAACACAAACATAATAGGAGGCCAGGGGATTGATGGGACACACACCTTTCTTTCTTTAGGTGAATGTTGAAGTATTAATGAGGCCTCATATGTAAAAAGGCAGCATTATAATTTGCTAACTTTGCCCACCCACATTTTTAGTAACTGTTACTTTGGAGATTCATGTGTGACTCTTCAAATAAGCATAAAGGGAGCAGGCCACCTTCCAAATTGTTGCAAAATTAAAAATTATAATTAAGGCCTTTAAAGTAATTCAATTGCCATTAGAGCGAGGAGACATGGAGGCAGTTGGTCAACAAATATTTACTGCACAAGTTCTTAAGATGAGCTCTCACATTAGGCATGAAAATAAAGAGGATGTGAATTGTTATCTAAAGCCTTTCACTGAACTCTCCAGGCCAGCAGAATCCCTTTACAGGGAGCTTTTATGCATCACTCACATTTAAAGCAGATTGAGGCCGAGCTGTCTGTGGGCGTGAGGGCAGGAGCTCTCCGCACAGCTCTGCCCACACCTGCTGCTCTAAAGTGGACAGGGCCTGAGAACCTGATCGCCAAGCTTCAGCAGCTCCCAGTGTATATAGTATGCATTGTTTATTCCATAAAATAATTTCATGAAGACATCATGACATTCCTACTTTTTAAATGTTTGAGTATTTTATTTCCTTCCCTTTGTCTGATTAGCCAGCCTGACTTGAGCCAACTACTTCCGAGGCCTGATGACATAGAAAATTCAAGAAATCAATTCCCAAGAAGTCCTTGTCCCACCTCTGTGCAGCTCACTTTAGTGACATCTCTGGAGGGTCCCCTCCCTGAATCAATCAGAGAGACCTGGAAGAGAATCTCTTCCTTCAGAGTTTCAATAATCCTTGGGCAAGAGAGGAAGAGGCCTCATCTGGCAATCACTGCAGTGTTAAGAATTTTCACACGAGGGGATTTCCCTGGGGTCCCAGGTAAAAGCTGGAGCCCTGCCAAAATCAACAGATGTGACCAGGGACTTCCCACTCTTTCCTCTTCTGGCCCATTTCCCCTTTACCACTGCCCATCATCTTGTCTCTGGAAACCACTGTTAGTCTCAACTTCTCTTCATCATTGGGGAAATCTCAGGATAGATTGTCAGTCTGTGAAGAGTGAAATGAGGTCAGGGTGTCCTTTCTAAGGCAGCTCTGGGGGAAAGATCTAAAGGGTGACTCTGAGCCAACATCTGTACAAATTACTAATGGTCCAAGCCAGGAAAACTTAGTAGCAATGCCAAGTTCAAAGGAAAGGGGTAGTTGCAAATGGGAAATGAGGCCAGAGGTCAGGATCCAGGAGGAAATAGGAACAGAATCAAATCAGGAAGGAAGCAGGATGATTCCAGGCAATTGTTCTGGCTCTTACTGGCCTGCTTTTGACTTATCTGGGTATTTTGATTTGGGTGTTTGATTATTAGACTCAGTAATGAACAGAGATGTTGGCTGAAAGGTTCAGAATTGGACCCGATGTTCCACTCTGCCAAAAAAAATTTTGGTTCTCAACTTATCTATTAAATTCTTTTCTTCTTTAAGTAATGGTCATTTCTTTACTACCCATTGAGAGTCTAACAGAGAAATAAATGAAAAAAAAAAAAAATCTGGTCTTTCTGATCTTGAAGACCAGCAACTGAAAATCATACCCCTTTGAAAATTGGGGATAAGGAGGAGAGTGAAAAAAAAATCCTGTGACACAACTAAGCCAACCCAAACTTTTTCTTCTGATGCTCTTTTACTTTTCCAACTGTGTTTATCAGTAGAGCTTGAGGCACATGGAAAGCATTCAGAAAGCAATGCTGTGTGCCTATCCCTGTGCTGAAAGTTATGAAAGTCACAAAAGTGGTAAAATATTGCCACTGCCATCAAGGTTTCTACAATCTCAGTAGAAATATATATGATGATATAGATATAGATATAGATATATGCAATGTGTGCAAATATAAGTGTGTTTCAACTGGATTTTTCTAGGTAACGAACCTAGAAAATAAGAAACAAACCATTCCTAAACTTTATGGCTTAAAATAACCATTTACTGGCTCATGATTTCATGGGTTGGTAATTTGGGTTGGTGTCAGATAAGTTATATTTTCTCTGTCCTACTTAGTATCTGCTGGGCTCACTTTCATATTGGGGACCTCAGCTGGCAAATCTGGGTGGCTGGACCTTACTTTTCATTAGACAAAAATTCAGGCTCATTCAGAAAGCAAACAAATTAAAGGGAAGGCTGTGGGCCTCTCTGCTGGCTTAGATTCCCTTCTTGGTTATTTTCATTTATGCCACAAGCTGTTGGCAAAATCAAGGGCATGAGTCAACTACAATTCAAAGGTGGATAAGTCTACTCCATCTCTTTATGGGACAAACTGCAAAGGATATGGAAATATATTTAATCTGCTATAGTTACCCACTGGTCATACTTATTTATATTCCTCTTCCATGCCAGATAAATTCACTCCTTCCAAGATTTCCTAAAATCCAATTATATGATCAAACCTAGAGTTCAGTCTCAGGAACCGCATCTGGCCCACGGGTGGATTAGGTTCCTCAGTTATAATTCCTTGCACATGGTTTCTCTTTATTGAGAAATCTGTGAATTAAGCAAAATGTCTGTCTCCCTCCTCTCCCATACCCAACAGAAAATGATGAAATGGCAACAGGATAATAATAATAGACATTCCATTCAAAAAAGGAGAAATGAGAAGTACATACGTGTCATTGGTCCATAGCAATTTAGGAATAGTCATGTACATATTACCATAAGAAACAGCCTTTCACAGATAACTAGCTTTTCTTATCCTACTTCCTGCCCAAAGAAACTTTGGAACCCTAAGTCATGTTTTAGTTTTGAACTGTCTTGGTGCCTTTTAATGAAGTTTATACAACCCTCCCTACTTAAAATTTTGTGGGTTTCCTATGTATCAAGCCATAGTCCATTTCAATACGTAGGATACATATACAAATTTTTTTCAGTCTCCTTTCTTCTTTGAGCAGTGTTCAGGATGTTGCAAGTTAATGCCCTAAATCTTTAGAAGTTATTTTTCCAGTTGAGAGAAACTACTAATAACATACATCTTTCTGAGGTCTTCACAAGGGCCTTAAAGTCACCCTCTTAATTAGATTGCATAAGAATCTT